>NC_140485.1:57315542-57915542 GCF_964271855.1 Acomys minous | reverse complement strand
ATTCGTCCACTGGGCTGGAGACCTGCAGGAAGGATGGAGTGGGTGGACCTACCGCCTTCCTGGGGCTGAGAGGCATGGAATAGGGTGATTTGCTTCAAAGGCCTCTCAGCTTAGAATGAGTAGAAAGGCCCGGGGGAGAATGACTAGTAAGACCCCCGGGTCTCTGGACCACGCCACACACAGCTCTGGGGAAGGTGTCACTACATCTGTAGTTGAGTGCTCTGCGCCCAGCGAAGCTCAGGTCTTGGGGGCTCTGACAGGATCTGAATGGGTGAAGAGTCAAGGTCCTCCGTGAAGTGTGAGGCCAGACCTCTCTCGCACACTCCCCTGCCTCATCCTTCTTACCTGGGAGGTGACGGTGGGCCCAGCACACACTGGAGATGCCAGACTGGGCTCTGCCTTCAAAGTGGTGGCTGAGCTCTCGGTGTTGAGGATGGTGGGAGAAGAGGCTGTGGTGCTTACTGTGGATCCTGGAAGGGAAGAGGAGGGACAGTCACAGATGCCACATCTGACCATATTTCCTGCCATGTGGCCAATTTTCCTGTCCTTGTCCAGAGAGAATCAAAGATCCTCCCTCCCTCCCTCCCTCCCTCCCTCCCTCCCTCCCTTTCTTTCTTTTTTCAAGACAGGGCTTTTCTGTGTAGCCCTGGCTGTCCTGGACTCCTTTTGTAGACCAGACTGGTCTCGAACTCAGAGATCTTTCTGCCTCTGCCTCCCTGAGTGCTGGGATTAAAGGCATGAGCCACCACTGCCTGGCTCAGAGACTTCTTAAAGACACACATGGTGGTACACGCCTTTAATCCCAGTACTCAGGAGGCAGAGGCAGGTAGATTGCTGTGAGTTCGAGGCCAGCCTGGTCTACAAAGCAAGTCCAGGACAGCCAAGGCTACACAGAGAGACCCTGTCTCGAAAAACCAGAAAAAAAAAAAAAAAAGACACACATCACTGAAGGGTGGAGGATCAGGTATAGTTTTATCCATCCAATGCTTGTCATGTGCCCTTCCCCAGTAGGCCTAAGGACACCCATCAGGGCTGGGTTAGAGTGAGACTTGGAGGCCTGGGTGTAGCCCCTCCTGGCTCCTGCGCACCTGAGGAGCCCTTGATCTTGGCAGGGTTCTTCGGCTTCCGTTTTCTTGTCTGGATACTCTCCTTTTTCATTGCCAGTGGCCTTGGCACCTAGCAGGAACAGCAAAGGAAGGTGACTGCTCCCTTGTCCCTGATCACCCCTGGGCCCCTCACAGTCACCTTCCTGTCCCACCCCGGCTAGCCAGTCCCTACTAGATGCTGGGCTGACCTGGGGGCATAGGCCTGCTGAGTCAGCTCCACCCTTGGGTGCCATCCCATCTACCTGAGAGCCAAGAGGCATGTTGAAGTGCAGGTGTGTGTGTGTGGGGGGGGGAGGGGAGAGCAAAATTTGGGTGCCCAGCATCTATCCTAGACTGAAAAGCCCTGGTGAGCTCATAAGCCTCAGTGGGCAGGCCTACATAGTGGGCACGGAGGCATCAGCTTGGTCTCCCAGAGGAGTAGAAATGCTGTTAACACGCGTGTGACGCTCCCAGACCCTGTCACTCACCCCGTGGAGCTTCATGTAGAGGCCACAGGCGTTGCACACAGGTTCTCCCTCCGCGTTGCGCCTCCAGAGGGTGGTGGTGGCGGTGTGGCAGTTGGAGCAGCACAGGCCATATCGGCGGGATGAGGACTGTGGGGCAAGTGAGCTGGGGTGAGCCCAGACTTGGCGTGGGGGTGAGGAGGGGGGGAAGGCAATGTCTGGTGCAGTATATGACAATGAAACAGAGAGCTAGACTTAACGGCTCCCAGCTGCCACGTCAGGGACCACCCTAGTTGAGTGGGGCATTTGGGTGCTGAAGGCTTGAGGCCCACCATGCACCTCTCTGGCAGGACACGATACCCTTAGTTCCACAGAGCTTTGAAGCATTGGCCTTCTGCTCAGAGGACCAGTCCCTTCACCTCTGGGCATCTCCCATCATGGAGATGTTAAGAGACCTCTGAGGGTCTGGTTGTGGGGTTCTGAGCCCATGAAGGCCTAGTGTAGAAATACAGTTATTGCTTATGTTTCTAAGCCAGCCAGGCTGGCCCAAAGGTTAAATCTTAGAGCCTTGCTGGTCCCCTTGCGCACCCGTCTTCCAAGAGCTCGTGCACACACTGACAACAGCCCACAGTGTCGCCAGCACCCGCAGAGGATTGAGTAGAGTGTGCAGGTTCCTGTTTGTCATGTCTCATGTGCTCAGTGCCTGGAGTCTCTTGGTCCTGGGCTGTGTGGAGACTTCTAGCTGTCTGCCTCATCCCACCACATCTCTCTGCAGCACCCCTGATCTCACACCCTTGAATCTCGACAGGGACCCCAGACTTCCTTGTGTTTGAGGAGTCATCACAGAGGGCCCAACTGGTCTTCACCAAGCACGATTGTCTCCTGAGCTGTCTGGGATCTGCACCTTTCCTGCATGGCTCCCAGTTCAACCTGTGATGGACAGTACCTCTGAGCCCCCATCTGTCTGTCCCCTCTATGGTTCAGGGCTGCACATTCCACTATCTTCCAGAACATCAGCCAAAAGCGACAGTGAGGCTTTGGCTTAAGTGTATCCTCTTCAGTACTCAGAATATCCGTGTTTCTCTGGAAGCCACATTTAATGAGGTGCCTGGCACTTTGTGGTACCCAGTTCCTGCTGGGCCTTCAGAGCCAGGGGAGCCCTTGTCTCTCTTCTTCCACAAACAAGCTAGGGACTATGGGCACCGTCTGGGACACGGTGGGCAAGAAGCAAAAGTATGTGCCCTATGTGTAGACACACACCCCAGAAGTGCAAGAGGAAGTCTGGAAACCATGTCAGTCTTCCATCATGACGGTGTCTTACTTTTGTACAATGAAGAACATAGGGAAATATAACGACCTGAGGAGCTTGCCTTTCCTTCATCATCACACTTGTCAGACATTGCACATAAGGGAAATGGATGCTCAGACACCTCAAGGGACCACAGGAGACCGAGGAGACAAGTGGGCAGAGCCCTCCCTCCTTGTTGAGCACTTGGCACATGTCCATTTGCCATGTCCTGATGCCCCCCACCTCAGCCCCCATCTGTCCTCCCTCCCTGTCTGTGCAGGCAGCCTATCCTGGATATACTTCATTTCCTTTTTGTCTGTTCTTTTCAAGGGAAGTTTGTCTTCAGTGATGGCTCACCTGAGCAGCACTGAGTGCCAGGCTTCGTGCATTGGGGACCAAGTACATCTGCCTCGGAGCACAAGGCAGCCCTGCCAAGGTGGACACCCAGGGGAGGTGGCTGGAGCTCTGCTTGGAGGACAAGTCATATCTACGGGGAAGCTTTTTGGAAAACGAAAGCTGCAATACAAAGTGCTGCAAGTGGCTTTCTGGGTGCCCAGAACCCAGCACCCAAGGTTGGGGGAGAGAGCCAATTGGAGCCTTGGAGACAGGCTAAGGCTCAAAATCCTTCCAGTTCCAAGTGGACCCATTTCTGGAGGAGACACAGTGGACTACGTCAAAGGTCTGTCCCTTGTCTGCTGAGAGAAAACTGAGGTGTGGTGTGAGTGCTGAGTAGAGCATGCTTGGGGCCAGAGGCCCCCACCCCTCTACCTCAGAGCCGACCAGGGGCTCTAGCCTAATTCTTTGCCTGTTACTGTGTCTCAGTGCCCAATTCAGAGCCCAGCACAGAGGAGAATGGGCGGAGTCAAGGGACAGGGCAGGTCTGCTGCCTGAGACTGTACCCTGAGGCCTGTGATGTGATCCTTGATGACCCGGCTTTGTTTCTATAGCTTCCTCATTAGTGAACATCACAGAGACCAGGTTGGGCAGCTCACATGGAGAGGGGGTCCATTATGAGACAGAACACTGCAGGAAGCGGCTGGAAGGTGCTGTAGCCTCTGAGGTGGCCCATCAGTTGGTCAGAAGCAAAGTATTGGGCAGGATGGGCCTGCAGATCCCCAGACCCAGGCCACTCAGAGGAAGAGAGGCATGGCTTTCCTAAAGCCCCTTCCTGAATCCTGACTGCCTCTTGGAGCTCACAGGCTGTTCCTGTCTTAGGGCCTCACATGCCTACAACCCTGAGGCTGGACAGAGCTATGGCCTGAAGTCAGTGCTCTTGAAGACAGGAGACCACCTTCAGTGCACCTGTCTGGCAGGATTAGGGCAATCCAGTCCCCAGAAGCTGCCTGCAACAGGCATCGGAGAAGAGCCCTCCCAGGGGGAGATGTTGACAGGAGAGCCTGGTGCTCAGGCGCAGTCTTGTCCAGGCCTGAGCCCCACGAACCCATTGTAGCCTCCATAGCAAGAACATTAGCCGCCAACTCCGACTCCAACACATATTTAAACTTGAACTTGAGGACTTGCCTGTGAGATGCTAGAGCAGGCAGAGCTACGTCCTGTCCTGCTTCAGCAACTTCTGGTGACCCAAGTCTGAGCCTCTATTCCTAACCGGCCCCGATATCCCAAACACCGAACGCAGCACGCACCAGAAAGAACCAAAAGTGAAAATAAGATTTAGCCAGCGGGCTAGGCAAAAGGCAGAGGCCTGACTTCCTAGAGGCCCTCGGAGGAAGCACAGACAGGAAACACTTCCCAAGGACACACACCCAAAGACTCTCTCCTTCAAGTTCTCAACACCACCATCAATGCACCAGTGCCCCTTCCCTTAACCTTTTCTGTGCTGCATCACCTTGAGGCCTCTGATACATGATCAGGTTGCTACCCACTATTACCACCAACACAGTCCCACTGTAGGATTGAGCCCTCAGGGTCTCACAGAGACTGTGGCCTATGTGCAGGGGTGGGGTGGGGTGGGGATCTGGGGGTGAGCAGTGAGCCTGATTCTGGGACATCCTGTGGCTGTGCACCTTGTGTCAAGTACCAGGCGGCTTGCCAATGCTGCAGCGGGTTGTGAGACCCGAGCCAGGTCCCCTTTAGGAGTCAGTGCCTAGATCCTGGCGGCTCTCTGGATATTTTCAAACTCCAGGAGGGAATGAGTTGCCCCAGCTCAACCAGGAGCCCTGGGCAGCCCACAGTGCCCTGTGCTTCAATCCTTACCCCGTCCTTCAGGAACCCAGACACCTCTGACACTGTAGGAGCCAGCTATTCCCTTATTTGTAGCTCTGACCCTGGTGCTCTCCCTGCCACACTCACCAGCCGCTTCTGGGGCCTCACTAGTGGCCGGTTGACACCGTTCATCTTGTGATAGAGGCCGCAGGCGTTGCATAGGTAGTGTCCGGTGCCATCACGGCGCCACAGTGGTGTGGACAGGGCTCCACAGTTGACGCACTCCCGGCCCTCACCAGGGAACTCCTCCAAGAAGTCAGGTACTGTGGGGACAAGAAGCTTGTGGACTGGGGCCTCTGCCCCACCAGAAAGCCTGAAGGCTTCTGCTGTGCTCTACTCTCCTTTTATGGTGTCTTCTAATTTATTTATTTGAAAAAAAAATAATTTATATACTTAGGCATATTTTGTTTTTAGTGAACTTGGTTAGGGTTGCTTTTATAAGGCAGGAGTATAAATAAGCTAAACTTTAAGGAAGACATCTGAGATGATGGCCCCTTTCTTAACTAGAGTCTATGCCTCGAGTCTATGCCAGCCTTTGTATTTGGAAGCAGGCAGAGGGAAGTGGATGGCAGAACCTTATTTCTCTCCCTCCCCCCTTGAAGATCTCCTGTGTAAAAGTGAGTGGCCTCAAGGGCCGGGGATTGGGAGACAGAGACTTGAGATTCTACAAGGGTGCTGATGGCCTTGCTGTCAGCTTTGTTGTGGGGTCACCCCTTGTCCTCCCTCAGAAGACAAGGCCACAGGGCCATCAGGGAGTCCTCATCCAGCTCCAGGTGCTAGCCAGGCACCACAGATATGCAAGCAGTGGACTCCTGCCTGGGGGCAGTGTGGGATCAATCAGCTACTGGCTGGAGGTGGGCACCAGGCACAGAGGCTGCCCTCGTCCATCGAAGTGCACCAGGTGGGCTCTGGCCAAGAGGGGCCTACGAATCAGGGGGCCAGGCTTCTAGCTTCTTGGAAGGATGGCCTACAGGAACCTGGAAACAGAGGTTGCCCCTCTTTGTTGTGACTGTGCCTCAAAAGTGCTTAGAAACCAAGAGGAAGGATTCCCTGCTCAACAACCTTGGGCTCTAATTAATGCTCCTGGAAGGTATGGAAATATCAAGCTGAATGCTGGCGTTGCAGAATGAGATGGCTGTGGTGACTTGCTCAAATAATCAGTATTTTGAGTTTTATAAAATGCATTTCTGATCAGCATCATGGGCGCACACCTGTAAGCTCAGCACGTAGGAAGGGTGAAGTGGGAGGGTTGCTGTTAAGTTGGAAGCTGTTAAGTTTGACACCCAATCTTAAAACCAAAAATAGCCAGGCGGTGGTGGCGCACGCATTTAACCCCAGCACTCGGGAGGTAGAGGCAGGTGGATCACTGTGAGTTCGAGGCCAGCCTGGTCTACAAATTACAGGAGAGCCAAGGCTACACAGAGAAACCCTGTCTCGAAAAACAAACAAAACAATCTCCCCCCAAAAACCAAAAATAATTTCCAAGACTTCCCAATAGAAGTTTGAATGTAGTTTCCAAATTGACATAACCCAGAATGCTCTGTGTGTGTGTGTGTGTGTGTGTGTGTGTGTGTGTGCGCGCGCGCGCGCGCGTGCGTTTGGCTGTATGAAAAGCAGAAATATGTTATTTTCTTGCCATTATGCTGAAAAAAGAAGTCTGGATCGAGTGCTTTTCATCGTATTGTGTTCCATGAAGGTTCCTGTGTCCTAGCGATTCTAGGCGGGAATCTGCGGGGTCGGACCAGGCGGGAGAGCCCTGACTGTAGGAGAGCGCATTTCAGATTTTCGCAGCATTTCGCAGCGCACGGGTTTATCGCTGCGCGCCTTAGCTTTAGAACCAAGTCCACCGGGCAGGCCTAGCCCGGTACTCACCATAGGTGGCTCTGCGGCCAGGGAGCCCGCCAGGGCGACCTTGCAGACCGTGCAGGACGCTGCTGTCGAAGGGTCCCGGGGTCCACGATGGGGTTACATCAGGACTCACGTATGTTGGGTAAGCTGTAGAGTACGAGGCGCTCATGGGTCTCCCGAGCGGGGTTGCGTACTGTTCGCGAGCCAACAGCGCGCTCTGGAAGGAGCCACCGTCCCGGGACACCGCACCGCCGCTGCTGCCAGATCCCGGGGGGCTGTGTGCGAATGGAAAGGCGGTGGCTCCGGGTGGATGTGCGGCTGGCGGGTGCGGGCTTCCGGAGCCGAAGGCTGAGGAATCAGCGGCAGCTGCCTGCGTCCAGCTAGAGTGTGAGGCGAGCACGGGAGCCTGAGAGCCCGGCTCACACGCAGGCAGGTAGGGCAGCATGGAGGGCACGCGCGTAGGTGCCACGAACATCGCGGAGCCAGCTCCCGAAGCGTGCAGAAAGGCTCCCGAGTCGGCGTAGGTGGCCTGGCTGGGGCTCTGGGCCAGCGCCAAGCTCTGGTACATTTTACACCCTCGCACGAGAGCTTGACCTGCAGAGAACAAAAACAGGCGTCGAGGGCAGGATCACTGGGCCGCTTCCATCAGATCTCGCGCTCGCTCGCCCTGGGCAGGTGCTGCTGCTCGGCTTGCGCACTCCGTTTTCTGAGTCGGTTCACTGGGGCAGGTCCCGGGCTCCTCCGGGTGGAAAGACGGGGTTAAAAGAGGCACTGGACCACAGGAGCGAAGTCCTTGCCACGCGCGGGGAGATCGCCGACTAAAGCCCTCACCCACTGGGCAGGAAGGCGCGGGGCTGGCCGAGGGCTGGTGACCCGTGGGTTGTAGACTGGGTCTCCAGAGGGAGCCGCTCAGCCGGGAATCCCGGGAGCTCGGGCTGCCCCGCCCCCGCCGGGCGGCCCCTTCCCTCTCTCAATCTGTCCCTCCCTCCCCTCAGGGTCAGCGCCAGGGCTCAAAGCTGCGGTGCCACGTGACCTGAACAGGCTCCTGGACCAAAACGCACTGCGTACCCTCGGCTGAGCCCGAACAAACACAGGGGATGCGAAGGAGGCTGAGGACGCGCCGAGTCCTTGGGACAGCAGCAGCTCTGAACTGTCTCGAACTTTGTTGTTACGATTACGGGTCCCTGCCCTTGCTCCTCGACTGTTCCGAACTCCCGCCCAAGGCTGGTTTAGAGGCTGGTTCCACGTCCATGTTGAATCGATCGCCCAGGCCCCACTGAACCTAGGACCGCATGGTGCTGGAACCGTGTGGCCGGCACTTGATGCCTCTATACTCCTGGACATACCTGGGGATCTAGCGTCCATGAGGACCACAGGGCTCGGGCCTATCTTCTCTTACTGGGTGTTTTGTTCACCAGCAATTACCCTAAGTCCACCAGGAACCGCACAGTCGGCTGAGTTTTTTTGAGCAAGAAGGACCACTGGGGGAGGGACTCCAGCGCCAGCGAACGCAGAGCGGAGCGATGTAGTTCCTAAAGCCACAACAGAAGACTGCTAGACTCAAAGTCCCGCGGCTTTCACAAGCTGAGGAACTTGGCAAGAGTATCTTTCAGGTGCTGGAAACTCCCGGGGGCGGGGGGGGGGGGCGGCGCTGTTGCTGGAGCACCTGGTTCAGTTTTGTTGTGACTTCTGTCCTCTGGCTTAGCGGGAGTCCCAGATGGAGAGACCCAGAAGGTGCTGCTACCCTGGAGGCCCCCCCCCCCCCCGTCCTCCACCCCCGAAGATGTTTCTCGCTTGCTCGCGCTGGCCCAGGGGTGCTGCAGACAGATATGTGGGTGAAGCAGGAGCGTCTAAGATAAAGGAAGTACACCGACTAACCTTAGGATCAGTGTCCACTGTGCTGGCCGCTCACTGCAGGATTAGTTAACTAGCAGGTGTCAACCCACTCTGCACTCCTTCAGCATGTAGAGAGAGCTGGTTGTGAGTCCGAGTGGAAGTGAGGAGGGGGGGCCATGCTGGTCCTGTGGAAGGTCCAGATGCAGAATCTGAGCCTAGAGGTGCAGAGCAGAGGCTGGCTTAGGGTGATGGGTTCCTGCTCTAGGTGCCGGCCCCTGCATCCTCCTGGCCTCTTCTCTTCCTTTTTCCTTGAGCTGGGGACTGGGTCAGGGCTCTTGGTTGATGCTTCCAGCACTGACTTCATGATTTGCCTTCTCGTGGCATGCGCAATACTTAGCTCACCAGGCTTGACATCCCTTCTAACCAGAACCCTTCAGGCTTCCACTGTGCAGATCTTCCTCTTTGCAAAGAGCCCTGGTGGAGGAAGGAGAGTGCTGGGTGGGTGCTAATGGCAACACTGCAGCTTCCCTCCCCCCCCCCAGAATGTTTAAATGAAATGGGACGCCCCCTCCCCCCACTCCACCAAGCTCAGAGAAGAAAAGTGGAGACACTCCTAACTTGCTGGGGGTTGAATCCTCTCTCCCCGGAGAGAATCAGTAGCAGACCTGGGATCCTGCAGGAATGGACCTGGGAGGGTAAACTCAGCAAAGTCCCTGAGGGGGAAATAGCCACATGGCCCAGGTGATGGCTTTGCCCTGTGCCATTACACTCAGTTGTTACCTCAGTCTTACTGAGGCAGGTGAAGTTACTCCTACTCACAAGCAGAGGAGCAAAGAACAGAATAGTCAGCTGACTTTTCCACAGTCACACAGCTAGTAACTCAACGAACAGACTCAGACAGATGAACAATTGCAAATACACTTAAGTAGGGACTCCTGACCCATATAGATAGAGAAAGGGGCAGGGACCCACCCTTCCCATGCTCCTTGGAGGCTTGCTCCCTCAGAGGGCAGTCCAGCAGGTGCCTGGGTCTTTGGCCACCTGGACTGTCTGAACAGAGAAGCAGGCACATCTCTGTTCAGAGAGGAGGAGCAGGAGTGGCTGGGGTGGCCTTTGCCTAGATCAGGTTGCCTTACCATGGTGGAACACTGGCTGTGACCATATCTGAGCCCTTTGCAGGACCCTTCTTCATAAGCCAAAGAGGGAGGAGTCTCAGCTCAAACCACAGAGCCTAGTTCCTCCCTCCCCATGAGGTCTCTGATGCCACTGTCCTGCTTACCAATTCCAGGAGGGAGCCAACTCTTGAACCGCCAGGCTGGAAGAGCGCCCTGTCTTCCCCGTGCACTATTTGTCAAACTCCTACACATCCTTCAAGGCCTGCCTTACTCCCTGTGACAGCAGACACTGAGTCCCAAGGTCAGCTGTGAGGAGAACAGGACAGAGCAAGGACAGGAAGTAGCCAGACTCTCTAGGGGGCTTAGCTTTGCTGTGGCAAGTCTTCATAGCATTGGCTGGGTGTCTTTCTGTCTGTGATAGTAGCACTCTCGCAGTGGCTGCAGGGAGAGACTGGTGGGACTCGGTATCAGAGCAGCTGCCTGGGAATGTGCACATGGCAGGCCCTCTGCAGGTTCCATGTAGAGACTGATGAATACTGGCCAGGTGGGTGGATGAACAGACCCTAGTCCTAATGCGCCAAGGGCCAAACTGCAGGGAGGGGAGGCGGGTGGGAGATTCTACATTGTCTACCCATGATGACCCTCAGCCAGCCTCGCTGGCTTCCCTGGTCTAGCAGAGAGACAGACCTGGTGAGCCAGGTAAGGAGAAAGAACACATCCTGGATGAGGGCCCTGTTCTGCCAGAGAGATGAGGGGTTGGCATGGTAGCTCTCTGGTGACCAAACAGAGCAGAGTCTCATGGCCCCTGGACTAAGAGGGCTGTGGGCATTGTGACCATCAGAGCCTGAGTGGCCAGGGTGGAGGATGGGGAGAGGAACCTCCAGCCAGCCTGACAGGGTCTGGGTTTCATTTCCAGCTGTCGCTTCCTCAGCAGACGCGGGCTCCGCACTGCAGAGCTTGGAACTGTTAATGCAGACGCGGTTATCGAAGGAAAAGAAAACAGTCCTATTGTTTGTGTGGGATAAGGGGGCGTCAGGGCCTCTAGACTGACTCCCTGGAGGGACCCTGGCCTGTCCATAGGCGTCTGGGGCATGCATCACACTTTGGTTGTGTTTGCTCCAGCAAGGGCATTGGCCCCCTGCGGTGGGAGTGGCCTGGGACTTGGAACCTTGTGATGGCTGCCTCCAGGTGCTCACTCCTTGTCTGTAGTCATTGGCATGCTGGTTGTGAGTGCAGACAGGGGTGGCCTTAGTCTCCCACCCTGGGGGAGGGAAGTAGCCCGTGAGAGCAGGGGTGCCCAGGTGAGGAGTTGTGACTGGACTGACACCACCCCCATCCCCAGTCCCTGGGCACCTGTTATTCTCTGTGAGAGCTCTGAGAGTTGTGAGAAGGCCTGGGGGGTGTCTTCCTTTGCTTCCTATGGCAGCCTGGAGGGGGGTGTAAGGGAAGTCCCCAGCACACAGGGCTATGCCTTCAAAAAGTACTGCTGTCCAGCTGTTAGGGTGAGGAACACTAGCTTACCTCCCTGCCCCACTACTTCCTGCAGCTCCTCGCTCCTCTTTCTCTGTGTCCATGGCGGGGTTCACTGTGGACCCCACTAAGCCTCTGATGGTCTCAGGAACTTGCCACCCCTCTGGGTCCACAGAGCAGGTTTCCAGGGCTCTTTCAAGGATCATAAACTGGTTGAGGTGAGGGAGGGCTGAGAGGTGTGTGCTTCTAATTGGGAGGGGTGGGAGAGCCTGGAGGTGCTGAATTTGCTGTGTCTGGGCACACAGCACTCTTGCAGGTGTGTTTAAGCTCAGCCACTAGACTCTCAGGCTGGACCACTGTCTCTCAGGCCAGTGGCATCTGAATGTGCCCACTTCAGGAAACTTCAGAGCAAGGTGTCATCTGCAGCGCCCCTTCTCTACCTGGGTCCCTGTAAGCCCACAGCTGCTTTTGTCACTGTGACCATCAAGACATTTCCTGAGTGGTCTCACGTGCCTGTCTTCACATGGGCGCTTGCCTTGTTTTTGGTTCTTCTAGCATTCTAGTAAGGTGGGCAGTTTTCATGCCCCCTTCCCGGATGGGAAAACTGAGGCTGGAAGTGACTAGTCCCAGGGGCATAACCAGGCAGAGGCTGGTCCCTGCTCTGCTCCACAGCCACTGATAGGCTCTGCTGCTTGCTTGCAAACTCCACAGGCGCTAAACCCATTGGGCCGAGTGGGCTCCCTGTCCATCTAAGAGCCTATAGTCCTGAGCCGTCCATGTTGTGGGAGGGCTCCACTGCTGGTGGCAGTGACTGTCAGCGCCTGAAAAGAGAAACATGGACCTTGCAAGCAGCCTGCACTGTAGGGTGATCTGGTAGAGCCTGAGCCAGTCGGGGATGGGGGTGGGTTGGGGTGGAGAGGGGAAGAAAGCTGCAGGAATGAAATCAGAGTTTGGGGGCCACTGTGTCCCATGTGTAACTAAGTCTGCTTTCAAAGAGCTTCCTGATATCGCTCAGCCTTCAGCCTTCAGCATGGCAGGCTCTGGCATCAGACCAGTAGATGACCTTAAGGTGAGTTTGTGTTTGGGCAGATGCCCATCTGACGGAAGAAGCACCAGATGTCTTGTTATAGGGCAGGATGGCTTTGAGACTGGCCTCCCAGGGACAGAGGGAAGAGTGGATGAATGGGCCTGTCACATCACTGAAGAGGAGAAATGAAGGCAGGAGACCCTGGCTCTCCTAAGCGACGAGCTGGAGTGAGGATGGATAAGGCTGCCGGACTCATGGCTCTCAGTTGAGAATTAGCCCAGGGAGAAAGACCCCACCCTGGACGCCTGGTGGCAAGCAGGCTGGGAAGAGGGTGACGCTGACGCTGCCCTGCAGGCGAATCTTCCTTCCCTTGTCCTTGAATACAAAAGGGAAGCTTGGAAGTGGGTATACAGCAATCCCAGCACTTGGGAGGCTGAGGCAGGCAGATCTCTGTGAGTTCAAGGCCAGCCTGGTCTACAGAGAGAGTTCCAGGACAGCCAGGGCTACATAGATGTGGGACTCTGCTAAGCTGAAGGCTATGATGACACAGGGGTAGATGTGGGACAGTGCTGGGTAAGATTGAAGCCTGACGTCAGCAAAGCCATTTTATGCTCCGTCTATGATGGTGGTCTCCTTTTTCTCAGCAGGGTTCCCACTCCACCTGATCTGGTAACCCCAGGTCTTGTAAGTGTCACATAGCACTTAGAGACAATTACAGGCCTGATCCTTTCCTGATAAGGAACTTGTTCAGCAAGCACGCAGGAATTCCTGGAAGTACCCCACCCCATGCTGAGGAGATCCTAGCCTCCAGCAAATGACCTTTAATAGTACCTAGAAGTTATTCCCTCACCCACAGGATAATTAAGAACCCTGTTACCATATGTAAATGAGCTACTGTATCACTGTATGTAGATTAGGTATCCCAGCACCCCTAGCCCTCAAACCCCTCCCCACTACCCAAGGTTTATAAATAAAGGCTGGATGGCTTGTGTGTGTGTGTTCTTGCTCGCCGTTCCTCCACCATAACTACCTGAGATTCCATTTATTCGGGGGGGGGGGGAGGGGCTGGATTTCTGGTGGTCAGGCAGCAATGGTGGCACTGTCTTTTCAGTTTCTGGGGCTTGCTCCGTTACTGCTGCTGGCTCAGTGCTAACCCCTGGTGAAGCACCACTGGGCTGGGCCTGCATCTCATTGGACCTGCCTGCCAGTGGGTTTTGGATGACGGCTTCCTGTGCTCAAACAAAGAAGCTGTAACACTTTTGGTATCATAACAGACTTATGAAGCTCCCGAATCTCCACTGCCTTCTGATGCCAGCAATCTCATTCTAAAAGAGCTAACTGTATGTAACAGTGGTGGAAAGTCATTTTCCACCTCCCCTGGTGAGACTGGGAACCAGGCCTAGTGCACAGGCCGCAAGCCTCACCCTGAGCTCTCTAGGCTGCCCCTGAGTAAAAAAAAAAAAAAAAGGGACCTTTGATCTCACGGTCCCTCCGTTTTCGTACAGAGGCAAGCAATGCTTAGATGAGCCCACTGGAAGTGGAACTCAGGCCACCCACCAGACACTGAACGACACAGAGAAACCCTGTCTCAACACCCATAGATAGATAGATAGATAGATAGATGGATGGATAGATGAATGGAGGGGGTTTGGCTTCTGTGAGGTAGGCTCTGGCTGTCCTGAGCAAGATTAAAAATGAAAACTACTACCACTAAGACTGAGGGACACACTAAAAAAAAAAACACAAAACAAAACAAAACAAAACAAAACAAAAAACAGAAAACCCCCCAAATACCTATAGTTTTAGCACATTGCAAGTAGAGACAGGAGGATTAGGAGTTCAAAGCCACTCTGGGCTACTTGAGAGTGTCTCAAAAACCAAACAAGAAACATAAATTATTAACAATAGGCCAGACCCTGTCCTATGTGAGTGCACTCACTCATTCAGTGATCTCCCTTAATCGACAAATAATCTGTGCTTGTGGAAGGACACTCCAAGTCTGGGCTGGAGCACAGGGGAGGGGATAGCAGGTGCCACCTGCAGGCATGCTGCATCCCGGCACCAGGAGGGACTTGGTGTGGTGTCTGTGAGTGGACTTCTCGTGGGCTGGGCTGGGAACAGGTATAACAGAACTTCAGGATGGATTCTGATACCCAGGAAGCCAGCTGGCCTCACCTTAACCCTCAAGGTGACCTTGAGCGAAGGGCAGCTCTCCTAGCTCGTCTGTAGAGCTTTGCTGAGGCCCACAGGGAAAGCTGGGGATTTTCATGGCTGATTCTCAGGGTCAGCGTGTGGAGTGACCTAGAGGGGACTGCTGCTTCCCACGAGTCTATCCCACGCAGGTACCCATGTGAAGGGAGCTGTGCAGTGCCTTCTGAAGAGTGTCTTCCCGTAATATGTCACCTGCGCAGTCTTAGAGCTTGGGAGCTAAGACAGGAAAGGCCCGTGGGACATGGAGAGCTATTCTTGGCTTCTATTTACTCAGAAGCTTCGCCTGGCTCCGTTCGCAGCTTTGTGTGGAGAACATTGGCGAACATGGCAGGCCAGGGACCCAGAGGCTCTCTGAGGCTCGAGGCAGCTGCAGAACTCTCAGAGGAGGGTCGGGGCCAGCATTTAGGCAAGGTGAGGCACACTGATTGTCCTGCATACTTGGGGGTCTTTCCAGCTCAGAATACTCCCAGGTCAGCTCAGGGTCTGGTCCTGGAGTGGAACAGGGTTAGGTGCAGGCCCTGGGTGGGGTCATGTTAGTGGGGTTGACTGCCAGGCAGAGTCTCCACCACCTAGGAGCACCTTGAGTGACAACCGGACTATGTTCTCATAGAGACAAGAAGAGGCTGGTGAGCACTCTTGAATCCCCAGATGAGCTAGCGATAATTTATAATGTAATGGATTTGACTCTCACTTTTAATTCTAAGAGTCCGGGTGATCAGCTGGCCTGTGTTGGCGGGTGCAGGGCTGGGTTGGGCATGACCAGGCCGTGGCAAGGCAGGCTGTGTGAAACTGTGTCAGGTTGTTCCTGGTAGAAAGTACTCAAGCGGCCTCCTCAACTTCCTGACCTTACTAAGGCTTCTGGGAAGGCTTACTCTGGATAGACTTGGAGCCTCTGGGGGGAGGGGAGAAGCGTGCAGCTAGCCAATAGGCAGAGCTTAGGATAGTGCCAGCCAAGTAATATGCAGCATGCTTCAGCCTCCTCTTATCTGTATGCATTTTCTTCCCGTCCCTCCCTCCCCCCTCACCTCCCCGCCTCCCTTTTCTCTCTGCTTCTAGCGATATCTGCGAACCAACCGGCCCACCAGAGGGGCTGAGGCTAAAGTCATACTGGGCCAAGACAGAACTGCTGGGTGCTTTTAGGAGACTGCACAGCGTCCACTGGGAGCTTCACTGCTTTCTTCCAGGTCTGTGGAGGAGGACAGCCTAGGAACTCCTGTCCCTCAAGACTGTGGTCCCCAGGGCCAGGGGCTGGGGTTTATTTAGGTTTTGTCTGCTTAGTGTACCGACTCCGGAAGTGTCAGAAGCCATCAACTGACTCCTCTTGGTGGAGATTTGGGATGTGAAGCCAAGGAAGTTAAAAGGTTTCCGAAGCGCCAAGTGGTCTGGAGGGAAGAAGGGTGATTGATCAGCTGAGGCTGATGCACGCGCGTGCGTGCGTGCGTGCGTGCGTGCGTGCGTGCGTGCGTGCGTGCGTGTGTCTGCAGATGCGCATTCATGTGAGCCTGGATATATGTGAATGTACATGCCCAAGCAGCTCACATAGGTGTACATGCTTGCTCATGAGGGGATGTGTGTGTGCACTCATGACTAGAAAATAAATAAGTATATATCTTTTATACTAAACAGTGTGCGGCTAGTTTGGTAACAGAGAGATGGGGGCAAGCGGTGTTCTTTATGTAGTTTGGCTGTCGATATTCTAAGTGTCATTCAAACCTGTAGTGAGAGAAAGTGTGTCCTTGAGCTGGGCCTAGTCCTTGCATCCAGGGTGTGCCATGTGGATTGGCCTTGCAGCCTGAGCAGAGAGGGAGGCATATTGTCCTGATGCTCAGTGAGAAATGTTTTAAGCCCTCTTGTGGCTCCATCATGCAGAGGTGCAGGCAGCTCTCAAGAGCTGAGCAGTTCTATGCACAGGCCTAGGGTCTATGTGTGAACATCTATGTGAATGCACACATACTCACAATCATGTGCACACACACACATTCCCTCCTGAGCAGGCATGTTCACCTATGTGAGCTGCTTGTGCATGTACATTCACAAGACCTACACACGTGCCCAGGCTCACATGAACGCACATCAACACCTATGTGAATGCACACATACTCACAGTCATGTGCGCGCACATACATACATTCCCTCCTGCACATGCATGCACTCATCTATGTGCATGTACCCACATGACCCACACACATGCCCAAGCTCACATGAATGCACATCTGCAGCTGCCCACACATTCACATGCACACACATTTTTGTGTATACACCTATCCATGGGTATGACCATACACAACACATGAGTATTTGCAACACAGCTTGGAAGGTGGCAGCCACTGCCTTCCCCGCCCCAGGCACCTGCGCTGGCTGATATCCATTTCTGAGCTCCAGTCTGACTGGCCACCCCTCAGCTTTGGGCAGACACAGAATGTTAGATGAGTGGTCTGTACCATAATCACTCATGGCTGGGCAGCAGATGGGATACTGCCCTCTAATGACCAACAAGGGCTTTTGAGACCGTGAAAGAACTTTTGAATGATCCGGGGTCCTGCTGAGGGGAGCAAATGTTGACACTGAGGTCCTTATGGAGGCCTTCTCATGTCCACAGGCCCAGGAGTTGCAGGCAGGGGACAAGAGATAATTCCCAGGGATCAGGGAGCCCCAGGGAAGGCCCCGGTGTGATGGCTGCAACTTACCTAGGCCTTCTGTCTCCAGCAGTACAGGAGGCAGCAGCTATGTCCCTGTGCAACACTATTTTTTTTTTGAGGGGGGGCCACAATGCAGGGAAGTTCAGAGTTGGAAACTGGATGTCACCTTGGAGAGGCTATGAGAGGCTGGGTCAGGGCCCAGCCCTGCGCCTTTGTCTCTGAAACCTTCTTGCTTCCTCTACCTCGCGTGCTCCCTGAGAGAAGGTGCAAGGGCCATTGGATGGCGTCACAGGGCTGCTCTGGACCTCAGAGAAGTTCCAGTTCATGCATCCATCCCATCAGGGCTCACTAAGTCGTCACCCAGGTGGATCGGGATCACCCCACTTTGGTGGTTCCTCCTCCAGGGTTGACATGTTGTGGCCATTCCTCCCTGGCTGATTTCCGTGACGGCCCAGCACCATTAGAGTCTGTCCCAGGCTGTGCCTGCCTCCGACCGCGGTCTGGAGTTGCCATCCTCCTGCGGAGGAATTTCTCGTCAGCAGCTTTAGCTGCAGCTAGAATCTACGAAACAGTTTGTACCTTACTAGAAAACCCCGGGCCTCCCACGTCCTGTGGTCCTGGAGGCCCTGCCTGCTCTAGTTTCCTTTGGACGAGAGATAAGGGAGCTTTTGGCATCTTGCTAGCTGAAGAACTGGCCCAGCCCACTGACGTGGTGGCGCCAGAGCTGACACCAGCTGTCAGTTGGGGCTCAAATAGAAAGAAGCCCTGGGTGGCCTGGCTTCTCTAGCTGGCCGCTCTGGGTGCCCAGAGAAATACCTGGCATCCGGCAATGACCACCATCTCTCTGTTATGGCCCAGGCTGAGTGATCAAACTTCTTTCTTAGTATCTTTTGATGCTTTTTTTGGGGGGCTGGGGAGGGGCGAGCAGGGAAGGGAATTCTCCAGTGAGCTGGCAGAGGCAGCACCTCCTGTGCCTCATGTGAGGTGCAGTTATGTGGAGGCACAGGAAAGTAAACACAGGGGTTAATGATGAGGAGGGAGGGCTGTGGGGAGAGGGGGGAAGAAGTCCTCCCACCCCGGACTATAGGGGGATTTGTGGGGCAGAGAAGTTCACCAATTCCTCAGTACTTGGGGATGCCTTTATCCTGTCGCTGAGGTGAGTTTGCAAACACGCAGCCATGCAGGATGCTCCACTGTGTTTTAAAAACCGGAAATGTTGAGCTGGGTGTGGTGGCGCACGCCTTTAATCCCAGCACTCCAGAGGCAGAGGCAGGTGGATCACTGTGAGTTCCAGGCCAGCCTGGTCTACAAAGAGAGTCCAGGACAGCCGAGGCTACACAGAGAGACCCTGTCTCGAAAACCAAGCCAACAACCAAACAAACAAAAACCCCGAGGATTGTGGGACACATCTGTGATTCCTAGCATTTGGGAGGCGATGGCAGGAGGATCAGAAGTTTAAGGACATCCGTAGCTTCTTGGAAAAGTCAAAGCCAGCTTCAGCTACCTGAAAACAACAAAACAAAACAAAACCCCACAGTGGGTAGCCACGATGGCAAGAGCAAAGTGAGCTGTCATTCCTTGCCCCAGAAAGTTCCATCACACCCTGCTGCCTACTTTCCCCCATGGGACCCATTTGACCCAACTTCTGCTCAGATATCTCTCCTAGTGAGACAACCCTTCTCAAAATGTCCAGTTTCTCCCTTGAGCATCTGGACCACGTTGCTCATTGCTGCAGCACGACCCCATGCCTCTCTCTCTGGGCCTTTGCTTCACCATGTCACACAGGCTGTCCCAGAGCTGCAAACGGAAGGCTTAACCTTGTCTCGGGGCTGTGTCTGCACAGGGCAGGGCCTGCTGGTGCCCATGGGGTGGAGGATAGACTGGTGGGGCTTCCCACCTCCTCTGGACTCCGCTTCCTGCTTAAGGCCTCCAGCTTTTGTCCCCTTCTCAGGGGCCAATAAGTCACAGGCAGTGGTAGTGTTTGCACCATCCTTTCAGAAGATGACTTCGTTCTGTGGAAATAAGCCTCGCGGTGGGGGAGTAAGGGTGGGGGAGGAGTAGGGGTGAGGAAGAAGTAGGGGTGAGGGAGGAGTAGGGTGAGGGAGGAGTAGGGGTGAGGGAGGAGTAGGGGTGGGGGAGGAGTAGGGGTGGGGAGTAGGGGTGGGGGAGTAGGGGTAGGGGAGGAGTAGGGTAGGGAGTAGGGGTAGGGGAGTAGGGGTAGGGGAGTAGGGGTAGGGGAGTAGGGGTAGGGGAGTAGGGGTAGGGGAGAAGGGGTAGGGGAGTAGGGGTAGGGGAGTAGGGGTAGGGAGTAGGGGTAGGGAGTAGGGGTAGGGGGAGTAGGGGTGGGGGAGTAGGGGTAGGGGAGTAGGGGTGGGGGAGTAGGGGTAGGGGGAGTAGGGGTGGGGGAGTAGGGGTAGGGGAGTAGGGGTGGGGAGTAGGGGTAGGGGAGTAGGGGTAGGGAGTAGGGGTAGGGGGAGTAGGGGTGGGGGAGTAGGGGTAGGGAGTAGGGTAGGGAGTAGGGGAGTAGGGTAGGGGAGTAGGGGTAGGGGAGTAGGGGTAGGGGAGTAGGGGTAGGGGGAGGGGGTGGGGGAGGAGTAGGGGTAGGGGAGTAGGGGTAGGGGAGGTAGGGGTGGGGGAGTAGGGTAGGGGGAGTAGGGGTAGGGGTAGGGGGGGGAGGGAGTAGGGGTGGGGGAGTAGGGGTGGGGGAGTAGGGGTGGGGTGAGAGGGGTGGGGGAGGAGTAGGGGTAGGGGGAGGTAGGGTTAGGGGAGTAGGGGTGGGGGAGTAGGGGTGGGGGAGTAGGGGTGGGGGAGTAGGGGTGGGGTAGGGAGTAGGGGTAGGGGAGTAGGGGTAGGGGAGTAGGGGTAGGGGAGTAGGGGTGGGGGAGTAGGGGTGGGGGAGTAGGGGTGGGGGAGTAGGGGTGGGGGAGTAGGGGTGGGGGAGTAGGGGTAGGGGGAGTAGGGGTAGGGGAGTAGGGGTAGGGGAGTAGGGGTGGGGGAGTAGGGGTAGGGGAGTAGGGGTAGGGGAGTAGGGGTAGGGGAGTAGGGGTGGGGAGTAGGGGTGGGGGAGTAAGGGGTAGGGGAGTAGGGGTGGGGGTAGGGTTGGGGAGTAGGGGTGGGGAGTAGGGGTAGGGGAGTAGGGGTAGGGGAGTAGGGGTGGGGGGAGTAGGGGTGGGGGAGTAGGGGTGGGGGAGGAGTGGGGAGGAGTAGGGGTAGGGGAGTAGGGGTGGGGAGAGGGGTGGGGGAGTAGGGGTAGGGGGAGTAAGGGGTGGGGGAGTAGGTGTGGGGAGGAGTAGGGGTAGGGGAGTAGGGGTAGGGGAGTAGGGGTGGGGGAGTAGGGGTGGGGGAGTAGGGGTGGGGAGTAGGGGTGGGGAGTAGGGGTAGGGGAGTAGGGGTAGGGGAGTAGGCGTAGGGGAGTAGGGGTAGGGGAGTAGGGGGTGGTGGGAGGGAGTAGGGAGGGAGCGGGTAGGGGAGTAGGGGTAGGGAGCAGGGGTGGGGGAGTGGGGTGGGGGGTAGGGTGGGGGAGGAGTAGGGTAGGGGAGTAGGGTAGGGGAGTAGGGGTAGGGGAGTAGGGGTGGGGAGTAGGGGTAGGGAGTAGGGGTGGGGGGAGTAGGGGGTGGAGTAGGGGTGGGGGAGTAGGGGTGGGGAATAGGAGTGGGGGAGGAGTAGGGGTGGGGAGTAGGGGTGAGGGGAGTAGGGGTGGGGGAGTAGGGGTAGGGGGAGTAGGGGTAGGGGAGTAGGGGTGGGGGTAGGGGTAGGGAGTAGGGGTGGGGGAATAGGAGTGGGGGAGGAGTAGGGGTGGGGGAGTAGGGGTGGGGAATAGGAGTGGGGGAGGAGTAGGGGTGGGGAGTAGGGGTAGGGGAGTAGGGGTGGGGGAGTAGGGGTAGGGGAGTAGGGGTAGGGGAGTAGGGGTGGGGGAGTAGGGGTAGGGGAGTAGGGGTGGGGGAATAGGAGTGGGGGAGGAGTAGGGGTGGGGAGTAGGGGTGGGGGAGTAGGGGTAGGGGAGTAGGGGTGGGGGAGTAGGGGTAGGGGAGTAGGGGTAGGGGAGTAGGGGTGGGGGAGTAGGGGTAGGGGAGTAGGGGTAGGGGAGTAGGGGTAGGGGAGTAGGGGTGGGGGAGTAGGGGTAGGGGAGGGGTGGGAGTAGGGTAGGGAGTAGGGGTAGGGGAGTAGGGGTGGGGGAGTAGGGGTAGGGGAGTAGGGGTAGGGGAGTAGGGGTAGGGGTAGGGTAGGGGAGTGGTAGGGCTGGGGAGGAGTAGGGGTGGGGAGTAGGGGTGGAGAGTAGGGGTGGGGGAGTAGGGGTGGGGAGTAGGGTGAGGTAGGTCACAGGGATCTGCAAGGAGGACCACTTGGTTGTGCAGAGTGGAAGGCCGGCCTTCTCTTGAGGCTTTGCCCATAGTCTGGTAAATGCTGCTTCTTTGGGAAAACCTTGCAAGACCTGTCTCCCCACCCTCTCTCTGGTTTTTCAAGACGATTTTCTCTGTGTAGCCCTGGCTGTCCTAGACTTGCTTTGTAGACCGGGCTGGCTTTGAACTCACAGTGATCCGCCTGCCTCTGCCTCCCGAGGGTTGGGGTTAAAGGCTGCGTCACCGTGCCCAGCTCTTGTTTCCATTCTTAGTCCTCTGGCCTCAGTTAGAGGTTCAGGCCCTGCCTGGCAGATGCCTTTCCTTGCCCAGTGGGAATACAGATGGAAAGGGCCCAGGTCAAGCAAACCCTCCCTTTCCCATAGACATTTTTCTTGCTCTACTTGGGGTTACAGGGACAAAGGAGTCCTCTGGGCAAGGGGTATCTTTATGGGATACAAGTCCTGTGTACACTGGTCCCTTAGTTGTTGGCTCATACCTACCATAGCTGCATTCCTGGGACACACTTTTATCTCGAAAGTCACCTTCATTGACCCTAAAGTTCCACCTTTTAAAGTGTAGTACTCGGCCCTTAAGGAGGGCCCATCTGCCCTGATCCTCTGACAATGCCCAGTGCCACTTCCATAAGGAAAGATCTAGAAACCCTCCAGGTCACCTGACATCCCAGCCCAGAGCTCATCCACTTCAAAAAGTATGCCTGTTGCCGCTGTGGCAGCGGGCTGAGTGGGAATTCTTACTGTCAAGGACTAGGTTAGAGGCTGCGTGAAGGGCCTTGAAGCCTGTTTGGAGGGTTTCTAGAACGGGACTGGGGTGGCTGGTGGTGGGAAATGAGGCAGGAAATGCCAGGGTTGGTGTTTGATTTGGAAAATGGTCGTCTTTTACGTAGCAGCCTGGAGAACTGCAGTTAGAAACTGAGCTGAGGTTCCTACTCTCCCTGAAAGCCTCAGAGTCCAGGCGGTTCTGTTAGTCCACCCCTCTTCCCCACAGATGTCCTGAGGCTGAGAATGGTTTTGTGAGGGGCTGTGGCTATGGTTTTGGAGGTGGGTGTCCAGATGCATTCAGTCTATTTTGGGGGGCGGGGCTTGTGACCTGTTGCGGGTCTGCTTGCCTGCCCTTCAGAATGTTGGCAGACTCCCACAGTGGACTTTCTGAGGACACTAGCAGCATGTACTGTCTAGTAAAGGCTGTCAGGTCCCTTCCAGAAATGCTGAAGGGTGCAACCTTGGGCCGGAAGACCTGCCTCCCTGCCTCCAGCTGTGTCTTCCCCCAGTTGTGTGGGTCAAGCCACATGCCTTACACTTTCAGCATTGGTTACCCCACTTCCTGTAGACTGAGAGTCCCTCTGCCTACGCTGTGAATCTCACTGAGGTCTTTCTAGGGCCCGGAGTTGGGTTCTGCCTGTTGTTGCCTGCAGACATCGGGCCCTTCTGCAGGGCCAACACCTCCCAGGCAGATGCGCTGGCACAGCGAACAGGCAGCTGCGGACTTTGAGCCTGGGCCACGGCAGTGAGAAGGCGTTTCCCGGCACAGACCGCTCTGACCTTTGCAGCACCCCAAATGCAGATGGAATGGAGGGCCTGTCTTGGCAATTGGGTGCGGGTGTGTTGGGGCGGGAGGGCGAGGGTCCTCCCTGAGAGGTGGTGCATGGCGCAGCCTGTAACAGGTGGTGACTCACTGCTCAGCCAGTCGTAAAGTCAGGGTGATAGCCCAGCACCCCAGCTACGCTCCCTAGAGTTCCCATGTCCATCCCTGCAGCTGAGCCAGCTGGGTCCTCCATAGAGGACAGCCTGGGCTGGCTCTGAACCATCACATGGTCCTGTACCCCTTACCATCCATTTGCTACTTGAGTCCCCTGAAGGGTTGGGGAGTTAAGAGCTGAGGACGTTCCTTGCACACCGGCCGCTCATTTCATAGAGTCGGCAGTACAGCCTGGATGCAGAGCTCTGCTGAGGTACGGGGTCTACTAGACACAGTTTCTAGGAGGCGGTGGCCACTCATGCTCTGGGAACTGCCCACAGATCTATGAAAGCTGCCTTTGCAGCTGGGCTTCGTCATACTTCTTTTCTGTTGACACCAGGGCGGTCCTGTGCCTCAGTTTTCCCATTGTAACGCTTTTCCAATGGGCTGAGTGAGGGCTGGTGAGTGATTTTGGAGGGATCAGATTGTGATTTACAGAGTGTCTCATGTTCTGCCATGAAAGGCTAGGCCTGGGGGGAGGGGCAGGGTATTGTAGGGAGAATGCATCGGCAATGGGGCTGCACCATCCTTGGAGCATCCTTGAGATCCCAAGCTGCAATGGGCAGCTTCAGCTAAGGCTGCAGTTCATAGGTTACTCTGGACTCCCAGGCACAGAAGGGGAGTGAGCCTTCCAGCTGCACCCTGCCCAGGTTGCTTTCTTGCCTGCTCCATACTTGTGTCTGTCACTAACGCTTGCCCTGTGGCCCCTCCCCATCCCTGGTCTGCACCCAGTCTTTACCCAACCTTTAAATGGACCCTGAATCTTGTACCTGCCCCCTTTTGTCTCTCCCAGTCCTAGGCCTGCCCATCAGGTCTTGCTCCTTGCTAAGTGCTGGGCGGCTGTAAGGTGATGGCACATTTATTGCCAGGAGAACCGAGTCCTGGGGTTGTGGAGCGTCACCACCTAGAAAACTTTGCTCACTCCGCGCCCGAGTAGGTAGAGGGAAATCTTTGCTCAGAATAGAGCATGAGCCAGGCCAGCACCTCCTGGAGTCGGCCCAGTAGCTGGGTGTCCTCTGGTGACTTCTGTCATCCTCTTGTTAACCAAGTAACTGGTGTGTGAGCGCATGAAGGGCTCTTCCAGAGTAGTGGAGTATCTGTCAGGAGCAGCCCCTTAGATTAATTTAGATTACAGTATCTAGATTAAATTTAGATATTTAGATTACAACTAGTTGCAACTCTTAACAGTAACAAATTACAGTTATGAAGTAGCAATGAATATGATTTTATAGTTGGGGGTCACCACAACAGGAGGAACTGTATTAAAGGGTGTCAACATTAGGAAGATTGAGAACCACTGGTCTAGAGAATTCCAACTGCCTGGGCTTTATAGAGGCTTAGCCTCCTGCCTGAAGTGGTGTTATATACCAGTAATCTTATGACTGGGGTTCCTGAGGCAGGAGGATCATAGGTTCCTGACCAGCCTGGGCTACATGGGGAAAGCTTGTTTCTAAGACAATTTAATCTTTGTACCTGCCCTGATGTCCAGCCCTGAGCCCCACCTGCAGGCTACCTACTTCCAGCCCAGTGTAGACACTCCCTGGAGGGTCCTGTGAAGGCTAGAAAGACCCTGTGCAGGGTCTTTTCCCCACTTGTAGCCTCTGCCACCAGCTGATCTGATATTATTTGTTTTTCCTCAATGTCCTAAACATAGCCGCACCTTTGAAATCTCTTTGCCATCTAAGGTGACTTGTAAAAAAAAAAAAAAAGATGACTTGTTAGCAAGTTCCAGGATATCTGGAGAACAATTATTCTGTCTGTGGCTATTGTCCCCATTTTACAGACAAGGACCTTAGAGGCCATGGACTGGCCATGTAACTTGTTCAGTGTCCCCAGAATCAGGCATCGGAACTTAGAGGTATAATGAAACTAAAGATCCTCAGCCCCATCAGGCAGCACACTCACCACAAGGTCACCTGCCTTAGAGTGGAAACCAAGGCATGGCAAAGGCAGGTGACCTATCTAAGGTCGTGTTGGGTGGGAGCCCGAGATTTGTTGCTGTCTCTTGTGGCTCCTGAATGTCTAAGTGGGCACTCCTGGCGTCTCAGGGTGTGGGGCTGTCCATCTGTGCAGCCTTGCTCTATTTCCATGATTCTGAGGACCAGGCTGCAGAAGTGTAAGAGTGAGTGGGGACAGTACAGTGTGTGTGTGTGTGTGCGTGCTGTAAAGTTGGGGAGTTAAGATGCCTTGGGGTGGTAGCTAATCCCGTACGTACGCCAGAAGACTGCTTGCTGACTGCAGTCTTGGGGTGCAGTGGGTGGGAGACCCCGAGTATGGGTGTTCTGATATCAGCTTCGTAGGCAGGGAAACTGGGCTAATTAGATTAGGGCCCTTTCTAGGAACCCTGGTCCTGGCGTTTGGGCACAGACAGAGTACCAGGGGCCTGGGCTCACTTCCTTCCTCTAAAGCAGGTTCCGGGAGATGTCGGCTGGCATGGAAAACCAGCAGACTAAATATAGCTGTATAACTTCCCGGAACACATTATTCTGAATGTCTAATAATTAATGCTCAACAGTAGCATCTTCCAGAAGGCCAAGAGTCCACTTTGCATATTTGATTGTGTGGCTGGAGGGGCTCTCTCCAGCTCCCAAGCATTCCTGAGAGGATCCTGGAGATCTTATGACCTTTTGGGGTCCCTGACAGATTCTACGGGTCCAACAAACTGGTGGGTTAGTCCTCAGCCCAGAACGTCAGGATCTGCCCACCTTGGGAAGTGGGCTGGGTCCCCAGGAAGTTGTAGTGCCTGGGGTGGGTAAGGAGATCTGTGCCAGGCATGGCCTTCCCCAGAAGCCCTCCCTGCCTGTCCTGGCCCAAGCACCTTCACTTTAGCCCAGCCGCTATCTGGTGAGGGTCCCTCCTCATCCTCCTGAGCCCCCTGACAAAGAGACAAGTATACGACATTAGCTGAACACCCGAGAGGACACATAGGAAGGAGACTGTTGGGGGAGGGGTGCGTCAGGTCTTGCAGAGATGACCTAGGTTGCTATGCAGAGAGGAAGCCCCAGTTTGGCCTCTGGATGGGGCTCAGCTGTACTGGCCCTTTAGGACTGACCTTGGGTCAGTTTACAGACTCTCTGGCCTCACCCACCTTTCTGCAAGGAGGGGGGTAGTGAGCCCTGCTCCACGGTCAGCCTGGATTACTCTATGCAGAGGGGCAGTTCTGGCTGTACTGGCATCTTGCAGGTCTCCAAGGCTCTCTAAAACGTTGGAGCCCTCCTATTGGAGCACGTTCCTGATGCTCACCCCAAAGTGAGGCGAATCAACATACACCTGGTGGTCGGAGGACAGTGCAGGACGGAGCTTGGGGTGCTCTCATCTAAGTCCTCAGGCAGGTTCCTCACTCCTGCTAACCCTTCCAGGTTGGTCAGCTAGAGAGTAGCGGTGCTCTCAGACACCTTCCCTGTGATCCTCTCTGGCTCTACTTTGGTTGGTAGTATCTAGTGTGCGATGGGCACCCCCTGGTGGCCACACTGAACACTTCTCTGGGAGGCCTGTCCTCCCAGAGAGCTTGGGGGAGTTCCTCGCAGCTGGCCCGCTACTAAGCTTTAGGTTCTAGGCTCAGTGGGCTTCTAGCCTACCACAAATGTGAGAACAGCTTCCAGTAGGACCGCACAACAGCACTGGCCTTGTTGCTGTCTCCTGTGGCTCCTGAATGTCTGAGTGGGCACTCCTGGCGTCTCAGGGTGTGGGGCTGTCCATCTGTGCAGCCTTGCTCTATTTCCATGATTCTGAGGACCAGGCTGCAGAAGTGTAAGAGTGAGTGGGGACAGTGTGTGTGTGTGTGTGTGTGTGTGTGTGTGTGTGTGTGTGTGTGTGTGTGTGTGTGTCTGTAAAGTTGGGGAGCTAAGATGCCTTGGGGTGGCACTGAACAAGGAAAAAGACTGATGGGCCACATTTCTTTGTTTCTTTCTTTGTTTCTTTCTTTGTTTCTTTCTTTCTTATTCTTCTCTCACACATTACATCGACTGCAGTTTCCTCTCCTCCCCCTCCTCCCCCTCCCCTCTCTCCCAGATCCACTCCTCTTTCTTTTCCCTTAAAAAAAGAAAAAGAAGAAAGATTGGGCCTCCCAGGGGTATCCATGGAACACTGCACAACAAGTTACAATAAGACCAGACACAAACCCTCACATCAAGGCTGGATGAGGCAACCCAGTAGGAGGAAAAGGGTCTAAAGAGCAGGCAAAAGAGGCAGAGACACTCCCCACTCCCATTGCTGGGAGTCCCAAAGCAACACCAAGCTACACAACCATGATGCATATGCAGAGGACTAGCTCAGACCCGTACAGGGTCCATGTTTGATGTCTCAGTCTCTGTGAGCTCCCATGAGCCCTACTTAGTTGATTCTGGTGTGTCATGTTCTTGAAGCATCCTCAATCCCGCTGGCTCGTACAATCCTTCCTCCTCCTCTTCCCCCTGGGGTTCCCCTGGCTCTGCCTGGTGTTTGGCTATGGTTCTCTGCACCTGCTCCCATCAGTTGCTGGAAGACACCTCTCTGATGACAACTGGGCTGGGCACTGACCTATGAGTATAGCGAAACATCACTAGGAATTTGCCAGTCATGCTTGGTTCTATCCTGGGTCTCTGGGCTGTGATGTCTCTGGCTCCTGGCCCTCCAGGCAGTGTCAGGCATGGCCTCTTGCTTATGGTATGGGGCTCAAGTTGGACCAGCCATTGGTTGGCCACTCCCACACCTTTTGCACCACCATTACCCAAGCATATCTTGTAGGCAGGACAGAGTGTAGGTTGAAGGTTTTGTGGCTGGGTCAATGGCCCAGTCCCACTGCCGGGAGCCTTGCCTGGTTATAGAAGATGCTCTGTATCCCCCATTACTAGGAGGCTTTGCTAGGGTCACTGTTGTAGATTCCAGAGAATTTCCTTAGCACTAACTAGGTCTCTACATTTTCCCCTAATGTCCCCCAATTCCAGTCATCTCTTCCAGTACTTTCTCTCCCCATCCCTCCACCTGGTCTTTCCTGTTCCCACCCCCACCTTCCCCCAGTCCACCTACAAAATCTACTCTATTTCTCCTTCCCAGGGAGATCCATGTGTCCACCCCCCTACCCACCTTGAGCTCTCTTTGTTACTTAGTGTCTCTGGGTCTGTGGATTGTAGCATGGCTATCCTTTACTTAACAGCTACTGCTCACTTACAAGTGAGTACATACTAAATTTGTCTTTCTGGGTCTGGGTTACCTCCCTCAGGATGATTTTTTTTTTATAGTTCTATCCATTTGCCTGCAAATTTCATAATGCCATTGTTTTTTTTAACAGCTGAGCAATGTTTTATTGTGTAAATGTACCACATTTTCTTTGTTCATTCTTTGGTTGAGGGACAACTAGGTTGTTTCCAGTTTCTGGCTATTAGGAATAAAGCTGTTACAAACATAGTTGATCAGGGCCGGGTGTGGTGGCGCACGCCTTTAATCCCAGCACTCGGGAGGCAGAGGCAGGCGGATTGCTGTGAGTTCGAGGTCAGCCTGGTTTACAAAGTGAGTCCAGGACAGCCCAGGCTACACAGAGAGACTCTGTCTCGAAAAACAAAACAAAACAAAACAAAAAAAACCCAAACAAACATAGTTGATCAAGTGTCCTACTGGGAGGATGGAACATCTTTTGGGTATATGCCCAGGATTGTTATGGCTGGGTCTTGAGGTAGATCTTATTCCACTTTTCTGAGGTACTACCATAGTGTCTTGATTTCCATAGTGTCTGTGCAAGTTTGCACTCCCACCAGCAATGGAGGAATACTCTCCTTGCTCCACATCCTTATCAGCATGAGCTGTCGTTTGTGGTTTTGATCTCAGGCATTCTGACAGGTGTAAGATGGAATCTCAAAGTAGTTTTGATTTGCATTTTTCTGCTGGCTAAGGATGTTGAACGTTCCTTTAAGTATTTCTCAGCTATTTGAAATTTCTCTTTTGAGAATTCTCTGTTTAGGTCTGTACCCTACCTTCTAAAGTTTTGGTTTTTAAATATCTAGTTTATTGAGTTCTTTTTCTTTTCTTTTCTTTCTTTCTTTCCTTGTTTTTTTTTTTTGTTGTTTGTTTGTTTGTTTTTTTCTCGAGACCTGGTTTCTCTGTGTATCCTTGGCTGTCCTGGACTTGTTTTGTAAACCAAGCTGGCCTCAAACTCATACAGATCCACCTACCTCTGCTTCAAGTGCTGGGGTTACAAGTGTGCATCACTGTGCCTGGCTGCTTCTTGAGTTCTTAGTATATTTTGGATGCTAGCCCTCTGTCAGATGTGGAATTGTTGAAAATCTTTTCCCATTCTGTAAGATGCCATTTTGTATTTTTGATGATGTCCTGTCCTTTGCCTTACAGAAGCTTTTCAGTTTCATGAGGTTCCATTTATTGATTGTGATCTTAGAGCCTGAGCTGTTGATATTTTGTTCAGGAAGCTGTCTCCTCCACCAATGAGTTCAAGACTCATCCACACTTTCTCTTCTATTAGGTTCAGTGTGTTTAGTTTTATGTTGGGGTCTTTGATCCACTTGGACTTGAGTTTTTAAAAAACTTATTTATTTATTTATTTATTTATTTATTTATTTATTTATTATGTATACAGGACTCTGCCTGCATGTACACCTGCATGCCAGAAGAGGGCACCAGATTTCATTATAGATGGTGGCAAGCCAGCATGTGGTGGCTGGGAATTGAACTCAGGACCTTTGGAAGAGCAGACAGTGCTCTTAACCTCTGAGCCATCTCTCCAGCCCTTGGACTTGAGTTTTGTGCAGAGTAATAAATATGGATCTATTTGCATTCTTCTATACGCAGACATCCAGTTAGACCAGCGCCATTGGATATTTCTGGCTTCTTTATAAAAATATCAGATGCTCATTGATTCCATTGATCAAGCTGTCTTTTTTTTATGCCAGTACCATCTGGTTTTTATTTCTATAATTCTGTAATACAACTTGAAATCAGGGATGGTGATAGCTCTAGAAGTTTTTTTTTATTGAACAGCATTTTGTTTGTTTGTTTGTTTCTTTTAGATATCCTGGGGTGTTTTTTTTTTCACATGAAGTTAAATATTGTCCTTTCAAAGTAGGTAAAGAATTGTATTGGAATTTTAATGGGGATTGCATTGAATCTGTAGACTGCTTTTGGTAGGATTTTCTTTCTTTCTTTTCTTTTTTCTTTTTTCTTTTTTCTTTTTTTTTACTGTAAATCCTACCAATCCATGAGCACGGAAGATCTTTCCATCTTCCTATATCTTCTTCAATTTCTTTCTTCAAAGGCGAAGTTTTTGTCATACAAGTCTTTCATTTGCTTGGTTAGAGTTACCACAAATATTTTATATTTTTTGTAGCTATTGTGAAGGGTATTGCTTTCCTGGTTTCTTTTTCAGCCCATTTGTCAATTGAGTATAGGAGAACTACTGATTTTTTTTTTTTTAGACAGGGTTTCTCTTGTAGTCCTGGGTGTCCTGGACTCGCTTTGTAGACCAGGCTGGCCTCGAGCTCACAGAGATCCTCCTGCCTCTGCCTCCCCAAGTGCTGGGATTAAAGTTGTGTGCCATCACGCCCGGCCTTTTGAATTAATCCTGTATCCAGCCACTTTCCTAAAGGTGTTTATCAGCGGTGGGAGTTCTCTGGTACAATTTTTGGGTTGCTTATGTACACTATCACATATGTTAGCTTAAATCCAAGCAAATGCAACCAGGATGTGCAGATACGAATCTTCATTGTTTTGGTATGAAATGAGGAGACTAAATCTTGGCTGCAACGACCTTGGTTGCTGTGTTTGGAGGGAGGCTAGAGGGAAGGTGGGAAGGGAAGGAGTCCTGAGCTGTGCAAGGGAGCTGGTTCTGTGGCCAGGCTGGGGGAGGGACAGATCCAGGTGGACGGTACTATATCATCCACTGTCACATTTTTCTGCCCAGAGAGGAGTAGGCAGAGACTCTGTCCTGACATGGATCCTGCCTTTGGGCACCTTGGGATGTAAAGGAATGGGAAGGCCAGCTCACTGCTCACCACCAAGCCTGGGTTATTGCCACTGTCAAAACAGGCCTGGAGGCCAATCTGGGATGTTGCATAGCCTTTAAGCCCTGCAGGGGGGTGACCAAGGTTGAAAGTCCGTCAATATTCAACACTCAAGGTAGCATTGGCATTCCTGATGCCCTTTGGTTCAGAAGGACCATCAGGGGCCAGTAGAGTAAGCCTGGAAACCCAAGACCCAGGAGCACATGAGAAGTCATGTTGACTTTTATCAGCACGGAAATCAGAAATGCCAAGGAGATATTACACCGACTGTGGTGTCACTGTCATCCTGAAATTAAGTTAGGAGACAAGACTGGGATTCCTGCAGCATCTGGGCAGGTGGGTGATAAGTCCTGCTTGGCAGCTGCCTTGGCTTCTACTAGGCTTTGGATACTGTGGAACTTCAGGGGATGTAGGGCTCCCCTCTGGCCAGAGAGCATAGGGAAGCGAAATTACAGATGTTCAAGGCCCTCTCCCTCCAAGGCTGGCTGTAAAGGTCAACAAGCCAGCCTGTCGTGTACACATGAGATCGTAGGAGATGTTTCATATGTGAACGGAGACTTCAGCTTATTGCTTCAGTGTCACTGCATAGCCATGAAAAGCTGCAGGAACGGCACACAAAGGTTGTGGACCATCCCGGATCCTGATGGCTGCATCTCACGCTGGCACCAGGAAGCTGACATGGAAGCAAGTTTCTGCTTTCTGCTGCTATCACGGGTGTATGACGGGCACATTCATGCATCCATGGTTATGTACGTGGATGTAGAGGATGATGTTCATATCTGTTGGTTCCTTCTTCCAGCATTGCTGAGTCCCAGCTATGAGCGGGCAAGCCCAGCCCCTGCCTGTAGGAAGTCCCTCTCCCTCCCCTCCCCTCCCCCTCCCCCACCCCAGAAGACAGCACAGAGGAGCTGCAGGTACACATACCTCATCTTCGAGTGGTTGACTTCTTGAGGCAGGAGACAGGATCTCTGTGTTGAAGGGGGAGTAGGAGGAACAGAACTGAGACAGGGAGAAGAGCGTGTGCCATGTTCCGTGTAGCCCGCCCAGGGCTCTGCAGAGCAGGAGGGAAGAGGCTATTGCCCCAGCATCCAGGGGAGAAAAGCCTGAGCCTGGGGGAATCAAGCCTCCCTCTCCCTGTCTTGTGCTGGTCACTCTGCATAGTGCATAGCTGGGCTGCCCACTTGCATTCAGCACAGGGTTTTTCTCCCACTGCTTCCTGCCAAGTGCACTTAGGGGACTCAGAAGGAGGGGTAATTCCTCCAACAAAGATTTACATGAAGTCAGCCTATTTTACAGTGAGAGTAATGAAGAAAAGGGGGTCCACATCTGCCTACCTGCCCCAGACCTGGTGCCAGGGCTTCTTCATGCATGCCAGCTGAGCAATCCTCCACTAAGCTACATGCCCAGCTCCCCAAATCAGCTTTGAGACATGCTTCATTTTTGTCTACAATGGTGGGACCACAACTGTGAATTAAGAATTAATGTTGGCTCAGGCAGGCTCTGGGACAAGGATGGGGTGGGGTACCTCAGGGAAGAGACCAAAGGTCAGGATCACCCCTCTGCCTCTCTCTTCCTAAACAGCTGTTTGCCAGTACTGAGCCCTCCATAGCCTTCAGACTGTCCCGGAAGCTCCTTCAGGGACAGTCACACCCCCACAGAATCTCACCACACGTCCAGTGTAGTGCCCTCTGGCCCAGTGGAGGGATGCTGGTGCAGCAGAGTGGCTGTGTGAATCCAGTGGTTGCTTCCTAGGATATGTTGGGTGGCCCTGATTGCACATTCTGGTGGTATAGGTCCCTGAGTGTGACTTTCAGACATGGTGGGCCCAGGCAGAAGTCTGTTTCTCTTTTATTTGCTTTTTTTCATGCATGATCTCACCCTGTAGCCCTGGCTGTCCTCATATCTGCAGTGATTCTCCTACCCCAGCCTCCAAGTGCTGGACCACAGGTGTGAGCCGCCACGCCTGCCTCTCTTGATTCAAGGCCTCATTAGGTTGCCCAGGCTGGCCTTGATCACGACCCTCCTGCCTCAGAGCTGTGTGTGATTACAGGTGTCCTCCATCACACTCCCAGGTAGATCACATTCTGCAGCACAGCCAGACAGCCCAACCACTTTGGTGCCTACATTTTTATAAAGGTACACTTTCAGGAAATTTAATATAAACATTTCCACTTATTAAGGCGCATCGTGTGAGAGAAACGTTGTTTGCTGTGTGAACATTCTTGGGGTACAGTCTCACCCTAACTCTAACCTAACCCTAACCCAGGGCCCTGAACCTAGACCACAGTGATACTTCAAATAAGCAGGCTCCTGGCAGTGCCCCACAGTGTTGGAGAGTGTCCGATCCTGGCCAGGAGTGGCCTGGCCCCTGAAGTGTTCCTGGTGTAAGTACAACATTTCACCAACAGGGGGCAGCCTGAGGCATGCTGTTGTGACAACTGTCCTTCTGTGGATGTGTGTGTGTCTAGGTTGATGTGTCCACTGCTGGTGGTATAAGTGGGTGTCTCTGTATGATTGGAGCTGTCACCCAGAAGCCCCAGTCCTTCTAAAAACTGGCCTGTCACGTGACACTTAGGGCTTCTTGGCTGTGTGATAAGGACTCCTCACGTAGCTTCGGGGCCAGAATGTTCTCTCTGATTTTGGTGGCCCATGTGCCTTGGCTCAGTGTCTGAAACTGTTTAGATACACAGGGGATTTGGTGAGCAGGGACCTGAGGGCTCTATGGAGTTGGAATCAGGGTGTGTATGGCAGGGGACCACAGCCCTAGCAGCCCAGGAGCTCTCAGGACAGCTGTGACAGCTTGATGAGGCCCTGAGGCTTTCCCTCTGTCCTTGGGAACCTAACCACTCCAGGTGTAGACTAATTCACAGGTGTGCCCCAGCAGAAGCCCAAAGGTGAGGCCAGGTACACAGGCAGCCTCTAAGTAGGTGTGGTGGGCGGGGCCAACTCATCTGACTATGACCTGGCCTGGGTAGGGCTCCAGGGTTAGAGATAGGACTAGGGAAAGTACAGAGGGCTAGACTGGCAGTCCTGGGAGACGATGGTCTGGCAGGAGGTGCCCTGAAGGAAGTGTCAGCTCTCTTGAGCAGAGTCATGGATCCTGAGCAGGAAAGGCTATGTGGGTTCAGGTCCCCAGGTCTTGCAAGGTGCAGAGGGCACAGCACCTCCGGCACACTGCCCCTTAACCCTTCCTTGGAGAAGATACAGTGCGGATGGCAAGGATCTGCAGGCCCATATTCAGGGGTTCACAGTTCCCTCCTTCACCTCCCTGGGGAACCCTTTGGCCACCTCTCTCCTCTGTTGGCTGATACCTCCCTCCCCACCCCTGCAACCCCACCCCGCTCCCCACCTTCCCTGACAGGAGCCCTGCTAGGAGCTGCGTACCCTGACTCCTGATCACAACCTATTGCCTGTTAGCTCTGTGACACTTCTGCAAGAATGTGTATGGACCTGGGACCAAGTGTGGGGAGTGCTGGGTTGACTTATTTGAGAACATACCGAGGTGTGTCCCAATCCCAGGACAGACCCCGCTCTGGGTGGAATGGACGATGGCAACTGTCACTGACTCGTGTCTCTTAGACACTTTACCACGGGAACATTTTACAGCTAAAGTTTAGAGACCACCAGGCCCTCTGAATGTGGAGTCTGTCAGGTTTACCCCCCAGTGCCACAGGCTGTGGAGAAAATGGCGTTCCCAGAGTCTTCACTCTGCACCTATGTGACAGGTGGCTCCTTGTTATCAGGAAAGGCTGGATCCTGAGCACCACTAAGGGACTTATTAGCAGGGGGTCTTCTCTCTGGCCTCCCAGGTGTCCTGCCTACCCTCTCCCCATCCCTCTCAGCCGGTCACCTTATCAGAGCCCTCTCAGTCTCTGGTGGAGGCTGTGACCTTATCAGCAGACTCTTTGGGTCCCCTGGATGCTGCCCCTCTGATACCAGAGGTGTCAGGTTGTCAGGCAGAAGATGGCCTGAGCCAGGATATAGTGGGAATGGGGGCTTGACGGGGACAGTGGGCTGTGTCTTGTCTGCTGGCTCCTGGCCTGCACTTTTTGGTGGGTGGTCTGGCTGCAAAGCTAGATAAGGCAGCTTGATGGGCCAAGCGTGCTCAGGGGTGGGAGAAACCCCGTGGGAAGAGCAAGTATGTGCCTGCCACTTCCCCTCTTAGGCAAGTCTGGAGGGTACAGGCCATAAGGGTTTGAGCAGCTTCCTGGGTCCAGAGCGGCCCAGAGCCAAGGGGGAGAAAGCACACCTCTGGAACACTGTCCTCCAGCCAGATCTTTGTGGTGTCTTGCGGGCTGTGCATTTGCTCACCACCTGCTGCTGGCCCGGAGATCTGTGCTGTTATCTGCACCCAGGAGTGAGATGTTCCAGGTCACCCTGGTGGAAGCAGTGGGACTGAGAAGGCCCTGAAGGGGTGTGGCTTTGGCCCTCACTTAGCAGCCAGAAAACAGGCAAGGAAAAAGTGTGGTTCTTATTCTCTTCAGGCTTCTTTCCAACACTACAGCCATGACCCCAACCATAGTGTTCACCATGGACGCTACCACCACCTCCACCACCACCACCTCCACCATCATCACCTCCACCATCATCACCTCCTTCACCACCACCACCTCCACTATCACCACCACCACGACCATCACCATCACCACCACCACCATCATCACCACCTCCACCACCTCCACCATCACCACTTCCACCATCATCATTATCATCTTCACCATAATCACCAATTCCACCATCATCATCGGCATTGCTACCACCATTATTACTGTTACCACCACCACCTCCGTCATCACCATCGTATCCACCATCATCATCATCACCACCATCATATTTGCACACACACCCCTCCGCCTCTCAAACACCACAAGGAATGAGCTTTGACCTCTTTCTGTCCCTGGTGCTCATGGCCTTTGGTGTCTGAATAGATAGCCCAGGGTTTATTCTAGAAGGAGTGTCATGTCCATCTTACCCTTTAATTTTCAGGTCTTTCTGAACCCCCAGCCCCCACTCATCTTGCAATAAATTCCCACCCTCCTCTTCCCTAAGTGCATTTTGACCCTAGGAGATACCCTCATGTATTTTCTAGTTGTAGCTGGCAATGGATCGAAGGCTGAGGGCCGTGTCTCTCTCACTGAGCAGTACTTGCTGTTTCTTTTTCCTTGGTGCCTGGCCAGGGCTCAGACATCTCTATTGTATACCCACAAGACTCTGTGGGCCCTTGGTCTTATTTTTGTGATGCTTTGGGGTCTCTGGGTTGTGCTAACTGAGCTCCGACTCTTCTGGTGATTTGATTGAATGAGCATCACCAACCTTCCTCATGTGGACCCGCTGGGTCTTCTGACCCTAGAGCTCTCTGGCAATAAGGACTGCCCTCGTGGCCTCCTGTCGAGAAGGGTGGCACATTGACCCAATGGGCTCAGAGAGTGCAAAGCTGGGGCAACTGAGACCTTCTTTAGAACTAAGAGTAACAGGCACGGGTTTGGGAGGACACTGAGGTCAAGGGGGCAGCTCGCTTCGGGATGGACAGGACATCACAACCACGCTCTGAGCACCCACAGAGGCCTTGGTGAGTATCCTGTGCCCCACGCTGGATCTTGGTAAGAGCTGAGAGGCTGCTCTTGGGTAGAGGTGACCTGAAGTTTTCTGGCATGCAGTGAGAGTTTGGCTGAAGCATCTCCATTCCTCTCCACAGGCTGTGTGAGGCCCAAAGCACCAGGCCAGCTCCTGCCCCCTTCCTCACCCCAAGATCCTCACTATGCTGGCTGAATCTCCAATAGCATTGTAGGTCGTACAAGAACCTCTTGACAAAGCGATTCCTAGGCCAAACCTAGCCACATCTCAGCCGGTGGCTCCGTGCAGACGGCTGAGACGCCTGTCGTCAGCAAACTCCACAGGATGAAGGAGCTGTGGGCAAGGGTCACCTCCACGGCAGGCTTCTCTTTCTGTTAGAGAGGGCTGGGCAGTTCAGGCTTCCGTAGAAGTTGCACACTGGCTGGGTGTCCCCACGTGTCTCAGAATGGCCAAGGAATGGGACTTGAACTTCTCCTAGGGTAGATGTGGGTCAGAGGGCCCAGCAGGGCCACATGAATGGGTAGGAGATGCTGGTTCCCGCTCAACCCTCCACTCTGACTTGGCCTAGCGGGGTCACTGGGCAGGAAGATCCCACACCCTTGCCAGCTGACTCTAACAGTCTTCTTCCCCAGTTTGTCCTGTTTCATGCTGATTTGGCCCTAGGTCAGAGCTCAGGGGCATTTTTTTTTCTTCAGAGAACACAGCCCAAGAGGGCCACAGTTTAAAGCAGTGACCCACACATGACAAGGAAGGGGCCAGGGCGTAGGTGCTTAGGAACAGCCAGGGGCACCAGACAGGCTCAAAGGCTGCCCCTCACACTCACTGCTGGGTTGAGGCCCAAGCTTCTGTTCAGATGTATGAAACACAGAAGTGTGTCCAGTTTCCTCAAGAGGAAGGACGGCAAGCTACTGTCAAAAGCCGCTGCTAGCCCAAAAGCTCAAGGAAAGGGCCCTTTCATTTGTCCTGCAGACAGGGGGCAGAAAGAAACTGTGTCTCCATCCTGAAAGAGGACCTAGCTGTCCTCCAGGACCCAGGGTACTCTCAGCAGAGACCAAAGGGCCTCATGACCAATACTTAGAACCTGCTGCTCCCATGCCTTCCCCAGACTCCTGATATATGTGGCTCTCCACTGCCAAGCTCAAAGGTGGCTTCAGGGTCCTCTAGCCACAGTGGTCCCAAAGAGCCAGATACACCAGACTTCTGCTAAAATATTTCTCCAAAGCAAGCCAGACCTATGCCAAAGGGAGAGCCCCAGTCCAACCCTCTCCTGTGGCTCTTTGCTCCCCCTTTCCTACCTGTGTGGCCTCCAACAAAAACCTGGACACCTGGGCATGTCCTCTCCATGAGCTTTCCTTGATTGGACACTTCCCTGTTCCTGACCTGATGGGAAAACTGGTCCAGGTCCTGTCTGTGTATATCTTGCACCTCCAGCCTTGGGGTTCAAGCCTGATTCTTGGCTTCTTTTGGCTACTTCCTCAGTTTCCCTGTTTTGGAGACTGGATGATGGTTTCCTAGAAAACAATGTCCATTGGTGCTGCTGGTGACCTAAGGCCATTGGCCCAGCACCAAGTCCGAGTGAGGTTGCAGCAACTAAGATGAGGGCAGACCTCATAGACTTGTGTTTTTGTGCACACCAGTGATGCTTTCAATGACTCTCTTGGGTCTGCACAGGTGTGCACACAAGTGACACTCTCGATGGCCCTCCTGGGTCTGCACAGGTGGCTACGGGTGTGCACAGGTGTATCTGCCTACCTGCTTCCCTGGAGGGCTGTGGCCAAGAGTTCCACCCCTGGCAGGCAGTGAGCATGCTTAGTCTTAGTCCCAATACGTACCTGAGCTGTATAAGCCAGTGGCTGTCTTGGTAGCTTTCAGGACACTATCATGGCCTGAGGGTCCAGTAGCTTCTGTGGCACAGAATCCCCCTTCTCCCAGTGAGTATCTTCCCTGTTTGCCATGTGCCTGGTGACTTAAAGGTATACCCTCTCTTCTGGGCCACACCATGTCTCCCATACATTGCAGAGTCCTGCAGGCTCTGCTCAGCTTCCCCCAACTCCATCATTTCCTTCTGAGAATTCCTCGCTATTACTGGCCGCAGAGCCAGGGCTGCAGGGCCAGTGCAGTACCTGCTGGAGGCTGGCCTAGCCTGTCGGTCACCCTGTGCTCAATTGGTGCTGAGACTGCAACCGTGGTGCTGCAGCTGAGCCCTTGTCGTCTCTGCCAAGAGCTATTTGGCACTTCTCTGCCTCAGTGGGGGAGCTGTCCACTGCATGATCCTCTTGTGAGGGGCAGCTCTGCCTCAGTGGGGGAGCTGTCCACTGCACGAGCTTGGGGGGGGGCAGCCCTTCCTGGTCTCCACTCCAGTTGATGGCTCCACCTCCAAGATGCTCAGCCTCCTCCCTCCATCCCCTCCTACTCTTCCTCCCTATGGCTCTGTCTGCTCCCTCTTCTCTGTCTGTGTTCTCTCTATTTTCTTTCAGCTGTCCCTGGCTTCCCTTTGGGGGTCCAACCAAGAGCTGAGCTTTCGTTCTTGGGTGATGAGCTACCTCCCTCAGCTGGCCTGCTTCTAGGTGGACTTTGCTTACCAAACAATAGTAGCAGGACGGGAGGGGCAGAGCTGTCAGGTCATGGCCAGAAGTGAAATAGGAGTGGCACTCTGCTCACAGCTTTGGGTGTGTCTGTAGATGACTGTGATCACTCCTAAACTTCATGGGGCCAGCAGCTTCAGGCCCTCTGGGCATTCTGGCCACTTCTCAAATGGCCAGAGGATGGCAGTGAGCTAATAGTCAGTAGCTGGACTGGCTGGGAACACATTTCAGTAGGGCCAGACCTCAAGCGGTGGCTGCTGTTCCTAAGATGAGCAATGTGGGCATTGAGCCGCACTGGTGCCAGAGACACCCATGTGGCCTGATGGCTTCCCATGCAAAAGGGAAAACTGGCAGGCACTTCTCTGCTCCAGTGGGGGAGCTGTTCCCTGCATGAGAGGCTCACGCAAGCCAGCCCTTCCTGGTCTCCTCCCAGCTTCATATCCTCCAGGATACCGAGCCTCCTCTCTTGCTCCCCTGGCTTCCAATAAAGCACAGGCCCGCTCTGTAGGGTGTAGCAATGCACACAGCTTCTGTTAGAACATGCATTGGGACATAGTTAATCTCTGTCTGTCTGTCTGTCTCTGTGTGTGTATGCACACACATGCTGCATGTTTACATGTGTGTATGGGCACACAGTAGCCAGAGTCAGCCTTGGGTGTCATTTCTCAGGGTGTCTGTCCCTTGCTAGTTGAGATAGGGTTCCCTGGGATCTGGGCTCGCTGATCAGACTAGGTGGGCTGGCCAGTGAACTCTGGGCATCTGCCTGTCTCTGCTGCCCTGCCGCTGAGATTGCAAGGGTGCACTGTACCACCATGCCGAGCCTCTTACATGTTTTGTCTGGGGATCAAATGAGGTCTTCATGGCTGTGTTGCAAACATTTCGCCAGTTGAAGTGTCTCCTGCCAGACAGTTAGTCTTGATTGCCAACCCGATTGGATTGAGAAAGGCATAGGCTGTTAGTGGGGCACACTTCTGGGCATGCCTGTGAGGGTGTTTCCGGAGGTGACTGACCAGTGGGCCACATTCGCCATGAACGTGGGTGGCACCTTCTCATAGGCTGGCTGTCAGAATGGAACAAAGACAGAGGGCAGAAGCTCCTGGCACAAGCATGCTTCTTCTGCTTCCTGGCTACTGGGAGTGAGCAAACTTTTCACTGTCAAGTTCTGCTTCACCTCAGGCCCAAGCAATGTGGGCTGAGCATGCGTGAAAACCTCTGAACCCAGGATTGGAGTGGTGTGGTTCATGCCTTTGGTCCCAGCGCTCAGGAGGTAGAGGCAGGTGGATATCTGTAATAGCTTGATCACACAGAGAGTTCAAGGACAAACCAGGACTACATAGAGACACTGTCTCAAACCAAGCAACCAACAGCCAAACCTAAAACAAATGCAGAAAAACAAAACTCTCTGAAACCATGAGCTGAAATAAACCCTCTCTCTCTCCTTTTAAATTGTTTCTCCTTGGTACTTGTCACACTGAAAACCTGATTAGCCCGCCTTACCTGTGATGCGCTCCCACAACCACAAGACACCAGGACGGCAAGTATGCCTCTAGGAGATGTGGTCAAAGAGAGATGTTCCTAGAGGGCCTGGAGGAGCCTGTACCTGCTACAGAATTTATCACTGGCGGATGCTGGTGGGCCTAGCTGGGGCTGGGTAGCAGTGAGAAGGATGTCCCCTCTGTGTGTGACGGCATTCTGATGTAGCACCACTAGGCATTCAGTGGCTGACTATGAAGTTAGTTGCCCAAGGATCTTGGAGCTGCCCAGTAGATACAGGTGAGTGACCTAGTTGTCATCTGAGTCTTTCTGCCCAGCACCATGTGCACTTCAGGCCAGCCAAGCACCTAGCGGCCAGCATGCTTGACTACTATGGGTCCTGGTCAGAGGAGCCATACATAAGTCCAGGCCCTGTGGGGTGGGGTGGGGGCAAGGCAGCTCCCCTCATCACTCAAGATAAAGCTGGGGGAAAGCGCCTTCTGTTCTCAAAGTGGATCCTCCCTGGCACTACCACCAAAAATCAGTCCAGGAAAATGCGGGGAGGGACACTTCCTACTGTGCGCACTCACAGATGCGTTTATACCCTGAGGCTGAGGACCTCTCCCTCTCCCTCAGAACACGGTGCCACTCCCCAGATAAGAACCTGCTCACATCCTTGGGTGCCTTATTGAAAGTCTGCCTGTCCTGTTTCTCTGCCCCACAAGCTCTCAGGTGAGGGAGGAAAGAAGGAGAGTGTTCTGGGAATTCTATTGCTGTGATAAGACACCGTGACCAAAAGCAACTTGAAGATAGGATTTATTTCATTTTACAACTTGTGGTTCATTATCCAGGGATTTCAGGGCAGGAACTTGGAGGCAGGAAGCTGGAGGCGGGTACTAATGCAGAGGCCATGGAGGGTGCTGCCTGCTGGCTTGTTCTTCTTGGTTTACGCAGCCTGTTTCCTTCCTTCCTTCCTTTTCTTTTCTTTTCCTTTTTCTTTCTTTCTTTCTTTCTTTTTTTTTTTTTGAGACAGAGTTTCAAAAAACTGTGTAGCCTTGGTTGTCCTGGACTCACTTTGTAGACCAGGCTGGCCTTGAACTCACATCGATCCACCTGCCTCTGCCTCCTGAGTGCTGGGATTAAAAAAGTGCGCCACCACGCCCGCCTTCAGCCTGCCTTCTTATTGTACCCAGGACCTCTAGCCCAGGGGTGGGTGGCAAGGCCCAAAGTGAGCTGAGTCCTCCCACATTAAATCAAGAAAATATATCACGGGCTTGCCCTCAGGCCAGACTAGTGGGAGGCGGGAACCTGGCCTCTTAATTGATGTCTCCTTTTTCAAAAATGAGTCCAGCTTTTGTCAAATTGACATAAAACTAGCCGGCATAGGGGGGTTCCCCCACTGTGTTGTGAGAAGCCAGTCTTGGTCCTTGGCTGGCTTTTCGAGATCTGATCTTCCAGAGAGCCAACTTGTCATAGAACTCACACATTCCTGGGGTCCTAGCAATATACACCAGAGTGAGGGAGGGAGGCCTTGGGTGATGCTCAGTGGGAGGGCCAGGGAAGCATGGTGAGGCCTAGGCTCAGGAAGTTCCTGAGAGAGAGGGGATAGCTACATTTGCCTTCATGGGACGTCACCCATGCTGCTCTGTGTTTTAGGAGCCACTGGGGCCACCATCGCCCCCGAGAGCCCAGATAGGGAGGCGTACACGTTACCACCTTCAACCTCAAAGAAGAGGAAACAGGGTCAAACAACTGGAGTCAGCTGTTCAGTCACGTGGTGAGTGTGGTGGTAGCAGGGCCTGGCCCTTGGGGCCTGGACCCACCTCTACAGCCACATGGCACTGAATAGGACTCCGAAGACAGGTTAGAACCGCTTTGGACCATCAAGCGCAAGGACCCACTTTTAGGGAACAAATGAATCTGGTCTTTTTGGGGACTTCAATGCCAGCCCGAGCCTGTGGACTTCAGATGCCTGGGTTCCTGTTGGGTCCTGACCCCGGGGGCCTCTTTTCTTGCGGTGTTGGATGGTAAGACCACCCTGATGCCATGTTGGGTGTCCAGGAGCCTCTGGAGTGCTTCCTGTGCTAGCCTCTCTCCTAATCCCGGCTCAGCCCCTGCCCAAGCCTGCACCTGTCCATTCACCATCTTTAAATAGCCGTGATCAAATGGCCTGTTCCTCCCTCCTCTACCAAGGCCAACACAGACTTCCTAAAAAAGCCACCGCTTTCCTCTGCCCACGGGCCGGGCTGATGGCCCCAGATACAGCAGGAAACAGCCAGAGGACATTTGTTACGGCTGGACAGCCGGGGTGCCTGGGTCCAGGCCACATTGGCTCTCTGCTCTTGGTGACCTTGAGGAACACAGCGAGATCTGGCTTGGCGTTGTGATCTCTGCAGCAGTGGGATGGTGGGCAGTGGCTTCCCCCTCCCCACAGATCCTCTGACATTTTACCTGCGCAAGCCCCCTGTGTGCAGTTGGTGGGTGCGGCTGTAGCGCCCTGTGTCAGCATCTGTTCCCAGTGTCCCCAGCCTGGGGCTGGGTGGGGCTGCACTGGGGTTATCTGCAGAGGCCTGTCCCATTGGATCGCAGAGATCTGTGCCTGGTGCTGTCCGCCCAGCGCTCTGCCTGGCTATTTTTATCCTGAGGGTGGGGAACACACTTCTTCAGGAAGCCCACCTCCTGATCAATCATTGCAGCTGCACGGTGTGGCCAGGCTGTGCTGGCTGCTCTACTGGCTGCGGGGTGGCTGCTGCTGCTACGGCTGCTGCTGAGGATGGTAACTGAAACCCATCAGCTGACTGGACAGGATAAATCTGGGTCCTCGACAACTGCAGCCTCGGCTCATCTCTCGTTACAGACCCCCCCTTCCCCCACCCTTTGCTGGTCTTAATAGAATTGTGAAGTCATTGTGGTACCCACTCGGGGGGGAATGGTTGCAGAGAACTTGAGCCTGGCCCCCAACAACAGTACTACAGTCCTGTGGCCCAAGGTGTACTAAGTCCCTGGCTTTACTCCTGGCAGATGGTGGCGCTTCCTCCCTGTGTGGGTGCCCTGGTGCATTCAGCTGGGACTTCACCTGAAACCATGACCCTCTCTAGTTGCCTTGGGTTTGAGCCTTGCTCAGTTCTCTGGGCGTTAACCACCTTGTCCCAGGTAAACACCAGCCTTCCTTCCCTTCTGTGCTTGGCTGTCATGTCTGTCGGCTGACTTTGTGTCCCAAGGTTTATCTGTCTATAGCTTGCCTTCTCCCTGTAGTGGGAGGCCCTGGGGACCATGTTTTTTTATGTATAGATGCTTTCCTGGTGCAGCAAGAAGTACCAACAAGTGGATCTGCAGGTGGTTTGAAGAACATTCCAGAAAGAGAAAGCCTGGTGTGCCAGTCAAGACAGGCTGGGTTATACCTAGGTAATAAACATGCCCACACCACTTCTGGGTGGCTTTAAGCAACACAGGTCTAATTTTTCTGGTATTGTACCTGCATCTGGAGTCTTGTGGTCCTTCTGGCATATGGGGGTGTGGTTTTTTGGGGGTGTTTGTCTTTCATATATACACCTTAAGAGCCCTTGCCATGTCCTCAGTCAGATCCAGTCTCAACCAGAATATGGCTATTAAGGAAGGAGGGAGTGCTGGAAATATCTGGACTGACTCAGTGGGCCAAAAGGGTCTGGGTGAGAGCTGGGTGTAGGAGTCCCGTGGGACTGCTCTGGCCCACGTGGCTTCTGTGGTGATGTGTCTTTGGAGTCAGACAGGAGGAGGATGGGGGACAGATCTCAAGTCCAAGCTCCTTGAGACTCGACTCAGAGCTGGCAGGCTGGTCTCCAAGGAGCCTGGTTGGCTCTGTGTGGCTCAGAGCTGGGAGCCTGGTTAGCTCTGTGTGGTACTCTGAGGCTTCTTGAGGCAGGCAGAGTTGGATTGTGGGCAAACCACCCAAAGCTTTTTGTGAGTGACACTTCATGAAATAGTTTTACTTTACTGTCTAGTCTCAGCTTCAGTGGGAAAACATAAATTCTGGTCTCCTGGGAAAGGTAAGTGCACCCATTTTGTGGTATCACTTTTTTTTTTTTGAGATGGAGGCGCATGTAACCCTGGGCAACCTTAGGTCTTTTTCTTTCTTTCTTTCTTTCTTTCTTTCTTTCTTTCTTTCTTTCCTTTTCTTTTTCTTTTTTTGGCTTTCCAAGACAAGGTTTCTCTGTGTAGCCTTGGCTATCCTGAACTCACTTTGTAGACCAGGCTGGCCTTGAACTCACAGTGATCCTCCTGCCTCTGCCTCCCGAGTGCTGGGCTTAAAGGCGTGAGCCACCACCACCCGGCTGGCCTTTTCTATAGTAGAGGTTCCCTTGAACGCCTCACTCACTTCACCTCCCAGGTGTTGGAATGACAGGTGCGCACTACTGTGCACAAGTTCCACGTCACACAGGAAGGGATAGAGGGGAGGGAGGGACGGTCCATGGAGCACCGGGTTGGGGACATCAGCTTCCCAGGCTCAGGGCTCCTCGGCCCGTCTTCCCTGGCTGTGTTCTGGTGTTGGAGGCAGGCAGGGGCTGGCAGCTGGCAGCCAGGCCTGCGCCCCACTGAGTCAAGGGGTTCAGACAGGTTTCTAAGCCTACCTTATTCCCCATGAGAGCAAGCTCTGAGTGCCTCTGTTTCCCCTGCCTTTAGGGGATCTTGTGTGGGGAGCCAGATTGGTGGGGGGTGTGAGAGAGGTTGGCGACTTGACCATGGGAAGATGAGGGTTCCCATGTGCTAAAGAGCTCACGTCTACACCAGCTAGTGTGTTAGACCATAAACCGTACTTGTGTGTTGTCATTGAAGAAAATGAAAATGACAACTTATCAAGAGCAATAACAGCAATTGAGGTAACAGTGATAGCTCTGGGCCAGACAGTCTGCTTTTGTCAGGGACCGAGTTCTAACAGGGTCTGAGTATGAAGAGAGTGTTTATCTCAGGTTTTCATGGGCTCAGCTCTCCAATTGACCAAAAGACACGTAAGTGGGTTTGTCTCCAATGTGCCTGGGCCATGAAGCCTCAGAGTGTGTAGCTCCCTGTGAGAGGGGCCAGGGGATTTGTGTCCCATGGCAGGGCAATGCTATGCACAGGTAGCATTCAGTCCTGCTGCAGTCCCCAAGAAATTCAGCCACTGGTCCCTAGTGATCCAAGTGGTGGTGACTGTGGTAGAGATATTTGGTGCTCCCTGTGTGTCACTAGCCACTGTCCAGGAGGATATGTTGTTCAGAGGAGATCTACCTCCTCCTGGCTGGCACAGTTCCCAGGATGCTAGTAAGGCTGAGTCTTCTAGAGAAACCCAGGCCATGTGGTTGGTGTGGGGTCAGGTCAGCTGTTCTGGTGGAGTCAGAATATGTACAGGGAGGGATTTATGCAGATGAGTCAAACCAGCAGGCACAAAGAACCCTTACTTCCTACAGGTGTCCAGGACAGCAGGACAGAGGGCTCTGGAACAGGCTGGGACAGTGGGTGTGGGCTGCCAGCACTGAGCCCCATGCTGTGGTCCCCACACAAGGTCTGAGAAGGGCCCAGTGTAGGGCTACTAGTCAGGCCTGCACACCACAACTAAGCTTCCCCAGGCTGCACCCCCAGCCACTGACTCCTAACTTTCTGCTATTCCCACGCGTGGCTTAGCATTTCAGTGGCTGCTGACTGAGCAGTGATGTGACTATCTATGGTCGTGAACAGACTTTCTCCCGTTTGTAGGTGGCAAGAGCTCAGCACAATTATCTCATCACTGTTCCAGATGAAGCCATCTGCCCCATCCTGGCCTGAGGACCCCATGTTGGCTGCTGAGTGAAGCCAGGGTGTGGTCTTCCTTCACAGCTTCGCTTGTCCTTCATACAAAGTCTGGGTCAGGCAACCTCATGGGGTGGCCAGGCTTCAGGGGGCCTGTGGTCCCTTAAATCAGGAACTCACGAATCCTCATGCACCTGGTCTTAAACAGGGGTCAGGGCTGCAGAGACATATGCGCATGTGAAGGAGAAAGCCAGGGCATAGGGAGGGCAGCCTGTGCCCACAGCTCAGTGGACTCTGATCTCTCTGCTCTGTGCTTCTGCCCGTGAATGGTGCCACCCTTGCAGCACCTCAGCCCTTGGTTCTACACAAAGGGAGCTGTAAACGTTGGCCCTGGGGGTCAAGCAGACAGGACAGGGCAGAAGCTTCTTGAGGAAGTAGTCACGTGCTCAGGGCCTGCCGCGGAGCTGCTCTACATCGGCGAGGCTGGTGTGGCATGAAAAACTGTTGCATACAGGAAGAGCAGATGCGATTTCTGGGGATGCTGAGGTTAGCTCCTGGGTTCCAGGCCCCTACACCACTTGAGCTCGGTGTGTTCTGATCTGCAGATGGAGGCTGCCTGGGGCCTAACAGCTGAGCAGCCAGTGGGGGAGGGGCATTGAGGTAGCTGGGACGGGGTGGGGGGGTGGGACAGGCATGTCTGGGTGTGGAAAGGTTGGAGGACGGATTCCAGGAGGGGAAGGAGTTAGCAGCTATGCTGTTCTTCATGGTCCTGCCCGTGCTGAAGTCTTAGCTGTCTCTGAGGAGACACGTTCCTCCAGGGAACCTTCGTTCAGAACCACAGGAGCCTCCTGGACACTTGGTTGGATTCTCAGCGCTCAGCTCCATGACCCTGTCCTCTTTCTGTGCTCACACCTTCCTCATCAAGAGCCACAGCAGGAATCTGAAGCCAGCCAATCTGTCAAGCCTGGCTTCACGTCTACAGTTCTATCTCTTTCTCTCCTCTCCTGCCTCAGCCCTTGTCCTATCCTGTCCCATTCTGTCTTTCCTTCCCAACACACCCCCACTCCTAGCTTGCTCTGCATGCTCCTCATGCCTCCCCCCTGCATTCCTCTGGTGCATGCTCCTGGTGTGGAGTGTAGGCGCCCTCTTGGGATCTCTAGACTGGATCCCCGTTTGTCCTCTCCCCAGGGCTGTACCCTAGACCCTGAAGAACTGGGGCCACATGGGGAAAGTCATGTATTTCCCATTCCGATGGGGGCACAGAATGACAATCTGCCTCACCAGCCAACAAGGTCTTCTCAGGACTGCAAGACATGGGTATCTTGTGAGCTACCCTGCAGGGGGCATAGAAGCTTCCCAGGGCAGCTGTCCACTCAGCTGCCAAAAGAGAGGACATGGGGATCTAAGGATCACTGGTCCTCAGCTGTCAGTGCCTGCTCAGGAAAGATGCCATTCCCAGCATCATGCCTGCAGCTGTGCCTGAGGGTCCACCATGCACAGACACCAGGCCACCCCATTATTCCTTAGCTCATAGGTCCTCGTTGTACAGCATTACACACCTGGATGTATCCCAGATGTTCTCACACCTGTCTTTCCATGGTGGGTTCCTGAAGACTATGTTTAAGTGTTGACTAGGTTAAAAACCCTGGGCTAATCCAGGGGAAGGGATAGGGTAACGTCATGCCTAGCAGGTGCCCGGGGCCAGGCCACAGTTGCTCGGTGTGAGCTACTTTAGAGTGTGCTTCTGCTGGTGTGAAGGGGTCAGGGCTGTTCTCAGGGGCCCTAAAAATGACCAAACCCTCCCAAAATATCTGTACAATGAATGAAAGCATGTCAGTCAGAGGACCTCAGAGAAGGCGTGGCTGGGCCTCACGATCCCTCTAGGACTGCTTGACTCTGTTTGAAGATTCTGCGCTATCCTGAGGGTCTAAGATTTGGATCACACGTAGAGACTTTTCAGTTCTTTCTGTCTGGGTCTGAGAAGCTGGAAAGAGAAGGCTTCCTGTCTCGGCCCAGGGCCTCTGTTGAGGGGTGACATTGGGGTCTTGTGAACTGGTCAAATGCTAGCTTCCAGCTTTGGACCAGGCTCACCCAAAAGGACCAACAGTTTCTGCCTCCCAGGCAGGTCCTATTTTTGTTCTCATAGAAGGCTGAGTGGGGAGGGACCCATCTGAATCTCAAGGAAGCAGGAGGTGGGGTGGGGGTGGGGCATATCTGGGCTCCACCTGCTGTGGCTGCTCAAATGCTTCTGGGATCAAGGGTCCTAAGATAGCTGTCCTGGCCCCATCCACAACAGGAATGTCCCCAGGGGCGCTGGCAGCTTCGAGGAGGCCTCCCAACCCTGCCTTTGTGTGGGCAAGCCAGCTTCAGCAGTGCTGTAGCTGAGTCACCCAGAAGGGGCTCAGCCACCTGCTCTCGAGGGCAGCCGCTTTGCCTTGTAGGGTGCATGTCAGGCCCAGCCCATGTGATGCTTCTGGCCTGGGGTGGCTCCCAGTCTCAGGGTCTCTGGCATGACCAGTATGGACGCCCCTTCTATTTACTCATTCACACACTCACTCACTCACTTCCTGACTCATTCACTGACTCACATTCAGTGAGAGCCTCCTGATTGCATGGGTCCCTGGGAATCAGTGATTCTCTGGGAGATGAGATATGTGTGGTTTGGTGATAGGTAGCTTGCCTAGTGTTCATGAGGCTGTGGGTCATATCTCATTAAGTAACATGTACACACACACACACACACACACACACACACACACACACACACAGCCTGGGGAGGGAAGCAAATAGGAACATACTACCATGTGTTCCATGCAGCATAGCAGGGCAGAGCACCAAAGTCCCCCAGAGTCCCCATCAGAAAACACCTACATGTGGGCATGGAAGACTTCCTGGAGGCAGAGTTGGTTATGTCAGACTGGGAGGGGAGGAGGTGCTTGAGGTGGGCGTGGCACACTTACATCGTCCATCCAACCACTGGACCCTGTCCACCGGTCTTGGTAAAAAAGACTCCTGTCTTAAGGCCGGGAGGACTGAAGTTTATCCTCCCTACCCTCGTATCTTCTCCTACTCCATCTTCTACCCCCGGTGGCTAAAACTCAGCAACGAGCTTGTGCGGTGCTCGATACTGAGCCCAGAGAAGCAAAGCCAGTTGGTGAATTACTCTAAGTGCTGGTGGGTGAGGCACTGTCCTTAGGGGCCACATCAATAGGAGTGCTGAATGGCCCCATGCTTCTGGCCAGGCCTCCAGGGCCCGCTGACACAGCAGAGGGATTCCTGAAGGCCGCCTGCCTCTGCCTGAGCGTTCCCATCTCTAAGCAGTTCCCTGTTCTCTTTGAACCTTGGGCTAAGGTCAGAAAGTTGCAAAAGCTAGGGGTTCACCTAGAGGGTCTCTCAGGGCCAAGACTCCAAGCCCTGGGCTGTTCCCCGAACGGCATCACAGAGCCTCAAGGGTCTTCAGGGTCCTGTTTCTGGTACTGAGTGGCTTGGAGGAGGACCCCTCAGGACCCAGGCCTCTCAGATGACAAACATATGTGACCATGTTTGGGGGGTGGTCCACTCATTGAGTAGGGTCTTTGGAACCCTACAGAACCGTGTGGGGAATTTGCTGACTCTCCTATCAAACTCTCTGGCTTATCACTGGGGCACGGGACGAAATGGCACTCTTAGGAGCGGTACTGAGAGATGGCATGGTATGTGGCCCTGGGACACAGATGCCCTCCTGCCTGGCAGGTCCCTTTCCCTGCCTTCCTAGCCTCAGGTATTGAGCTGAGGTAGGTAGGTGTCAGTCGCTAGTGCAGTAACAGTCTCTTTTTCCCCCTTTTTAAAAAATACATGAAGGAAGAGGAACACTCCTGCATTGCTGGTGGGAATGCAAACTAGTACAACCACTTTGGAAAGCTATCTGGTGCTTTCTCAGAAAAATGGGAATAGGGCTTCCTCAAGACCCAGCTATTCCACTCCTTGGAATATACCCAGAGGATGCACTACCACACAACAGAGACATATGCTCAACCATGTTCATAGCTGCCTTATTCATAATAGCCAGAACTTGGAAACAACCTACGTGTCCCTCAATAGAAGAATGGATAAAGAAACTGTGGTACATTTACACTATGGAATACTACTCAGCTATTAAAAACAAGGAATTTCCAAAATTTGTGGACAAATGGATTGAACTAGAAATGGTCATAATGAGTGAGTTCACACAGAAGCAAAAAGAGCTAAATGGTATATACTCACTTATATCGAGACACTAGTCCAAGGTGTACGTCCCCATGAAAAACTGTACCTACCAGGATAGTGGGTAAGAGGGGAGGACATCATATTGAAACTTTAGGTGTGAGAAACCTGGGAGAAAGAGGAAATAGAAGGATCCAATGGGTCCTGGAAAACTACAGGCGAGTCTGGGCCCTGGGGTCCTCCGCAAACTGTGGCAACAGCCAAGGAAAAAATAGGCAGTAAAAACCTTGAACCCCTACCCGGACTAGCCGATGGACATTCTCCACTGTTGAGTGGAGAAGGAGATCTAACTTTCACACAAACTCTGGTGCCCCATATTTGAACATGTCCCTTGGATGGAGATGCCTGGTGGCACTCAGAGGAAAGATAATAGGTCACCAAGGAGAGACTTAATACCGTATGAGCATATTCAGGGGGAGGAGGTCCCCCTCAGACACAGACTTAGAGGAGGGGAGGGGAGTAGGGGGGAAGTGGGAGGAAGGGAGGAATGGGAGGATACATGGGATGGGCTAACAACTGAGATGTAATATGAATAAATTAATAAAAATGTATTAAAAAAAATAAAAAATAAATAAAAAATACATGAAGGAACCTCATTGTATTCTTTTAAGAAGGCAAGTCACTAAAGTTTATTTTTAGCTACTGTGCAATTTCATCAATTTTTTCTATAAGACCAAGATTCTCAATAAAAATAAGCTCAACAAGGAGATGCCCCTCTTCCAGGTTGTCCTTCCCATTCAGATGGGGTGAGTTGTGAAAAAGTGTCCGGGATATTTGAAGAGAGGCCTTAAATGTCTATACACACCCAAACAATTGGAGAGTGTGTGCCCCTGCAGCTCCCACCACCCCAGAATGTCCATACCTGAGCTCTGGGGGACCCAGGCCCATGCTCCATGCAGAGGAAGTGCATCCCGTGTGACTCAGCCTCTGCGCTTGCATGCTTGTTCCTGGCCGATGTGCAAGTTGAAGAGAAGCAACCTCTTTCTTGTGTGCTGGGGAGGGGCCTGTCCAGAGCTGGCTAAGACTGTGTGCTGCAAGGCCTAGGACTGGAGAGGCTTCCAGTAAGAGGTCCCGGTGTCTGGTTCCGGGGCTTCTGTGGTCCCAGCAGAGTAAGGAGCAGGAGAGCAATGTGGCGTGTAGCCATCTCGCTCCCTGGGTTTTATTTGGATTTATTCTTTTTATATGATGCTGCGCTCCCTGCTAAATCACCGAGGGGGAAGCACGAGCCAATTACACACTGAACTGGGCAGGAAATGTAGGGTGAAGATGAAGTTTCCTCCGGTGACTTGCAGCCTGGATTGTGCTGGGACGTGAGAAGGAAACCTCTGCTACACAGGCATGGCTTCTTCGGGGACTAAGTGCCTGCTGTTGAAGGCCAAAGTCAACAGGTCTGGAGACGGCCCTGGCCTCCTAGGTGGCTGTATTTGCGGAGACCAGATGCCTATGGAAGTAGAGATCCCCTGAGTCCTTTTATCTAGAGCAAGAGCCCTGGGGTGACCAACTACCCCCAGCTCCCTTCTAAAGGCCCTGAATTTGGGTAGCGGCTCAAGGCATGCTGGGAATGGGGCTCTTTTGGAATCACACCCCTGGGAGGCCATTTGGCTGCCTAGATTGCTCCAGGGAGCTTGAGTGGCAGGTGTGTCACCTGGTCTGGGTTCTCAGCTACCCTGTCCAGATCCTGTAGGAAAAGCGCTGATGAAATCACCAGCGAAAGCTTTGTGTCTTTGAATGCCCAGTTGAGAGGGCCACCTGGTCCACCGTGCCCCTACCTGAGCCTTTCCTGAGCTTGGGGAGGTGGGCGCCTGACTTGAGTTCCTCTCTGTGGAAGAACCCTTGTTAACACTGATGCTGCTCCCAGGAGGCCGGCTTCCAGCGGAGGGAATGGAAATCCTAACAGCCCAAACAGTGTCCACAGGGAGCAGCTGAGGAGGCTCCAAATGCACCAGGACAGGGGATCCCCTGTGGCAAGGGGGACCCCAAAGTGACTCCTACTAGAATCTGTTTGCTGCTGCCTGCTAATCAGAGAGGTGTATTAGCAGATGTGGACTGGTGAGGTAGGAAGGTGCACAAGCAGTGCTTTATTCTGAAGTAATTTTAGGTTTATCAATAAGCTGCAACGGCAGCACTGAGAGTTCCTTCACACCGTTCCTGCACTCTGAAAATGGGTACTTTTTATAGCACTGTTTGGGGGGGAGCTTTTTTTTTGGAGACAGAGTCTTTCTGTGTAGCCCTGGCTGGCCTGGAACTTGTTATATAGCCCTTGAGCTCACAGAAATCTGCCTGTCTCTGCCTCCCTGAGTGCTGGGATTAAAAGCGTGCCCTGCCACCACCCAGCTTAGTACTTTAGATTATAAACAAAAATTGCACATAAAGCATTAAGATTTTTCTGTCAGCCTCACCCGCAGCTCCTCCTCCTCACCCGCAGCTCACCCCCCCATCCCAGTTGAGTGGAGGCCGTGAACCAAAACTCACAGCCATTACGCCAGTCTCCAGGGCATGTGTTTGTCAGATTTGGACAAACAAAAGACAATTCGTCCACGGAGAACGGCTGTCTTCAACCTGTGGGTTGTGACTTCTTTGGGATTGAATGACCCTTTCACAGAGGTTGCAGAAGACCATCAGAAAACAGATCTTTACATTACAGTCCAAAACAGTAGGGACATTACAGTTATGAGACAGCGAGAAAAATAATTTTGTGGTTGAGGGTCACCACAGCATGAGGGCATTAAAGGATCGCAGCATTAGGAAGGTTGAGAACCATTATTCTAGTGTTCTCTGTGCTCCCCGCCCCCTCATCCTTCTGCTGAAGATCACTGTTTTTTTTTCCCCCTTTTTCTTTTCTTTTCAGTACTGGGGCTTGAACTCAGAACTTTGTGCATGTTAAGGCACTGAGAAACATCCTGGCCACCACGGGTCCAAGAATGCTCCCTTTCTCAGAATGGCAGCCTTTCAGCCTTTGGACTATGCACTGAAGGCTCCTCCTGTGTGTCTCTCCATGGCTTGGTTTTCATTTCTTTTTATAGTTGGGTACCATTCTACTGGCTGGATGAGGCTGACAGAGTAAGAAGAGTCCTGGTCCAATATGGTGGTCCTTATGAGGATGAGAGAGGCCGAGATAGGAGAGACACTTCTGTATCCCCAAGGGCCCCAAAGATAGCCAGCCAGTGGAGGCTGACGGAGACATGGCTGCTGATGCTGATCCAGGGCCAGAGATGGTACCTTCTTGCTGGTTAAGACAGCCATGCTAGGGTCCTCTGCAACGCTGGCTCCAGGAGCCTCCTCACATGATGTGTGAGCATGCATGTCCGATGCAGTATGTGACTAGGCAGCTCTTATGCTGCCTTGAGACGTGACAACAGTGCAACCTCTAGCTGACCGTGAGGTGGTTCTGAAGCCATCCTGTCTGCAGGGGAAGATGGACACTCGCGGCTTCCTGGGACCCTGAGGCCCACGCACTTACCTGCCTCCATCCATACGCATGAAGTTTGTGCTTAGAGGGAGCCAACATGAAACCCTGAGATGAGGCCCTGACAGGCCCCATGCCTCTACCTCCTGAGGGCCTCTTTTGGGATTTGGAGCCAGGTGCTGGCAAGCTTGTCCTCCAGCCTTGCAGCTGCTGCAGCACCGGCCGGTATTTCTGCAAGAAAAGCAGCTTCGGCTCTTCTTCATTCTTTCAGTTATGCAGCCGAGGTTCCCTAGTCCCATTCGTCAAAGCAGTGGGCTGAGTAGAGACCGCTGACAGGAAGGCCACAGACGGCCCTCTGTGACCTTGGCCACAGGGAAATGTCTTCTGCGATATCAAAATTAATTATTTCTTGTCGAAATGTCAGCAGGGACCTAATGAGTCTCAGATGCATGGATGGGGTCGCTCCTTGCATCCTTAGCACACTTGGTGCCTGGTACCTATGCTTCTCTGAGCTCAGGGAGGAGGTGCGCCTGTGTTTTCAGTCCTGGCACTGCCGTGATTATCTGAGGAGGCGACATCCTGCCCCAGGCCTAGGTGCCTTTGGTAAGTGGCAAGTAAAGATGTAGGCAGGAGAATGGAGGTCACTGTTCCTTGCTTGGAGATCCAAAGGGCTGCAGCACCACAGTGTGGTGAGGGGTCCTGGACAGACCAATTTCTTGATCAAGCTCAATTCTGCTGCTTTGTCCCAGGCACTGTCTTTGCTCCTGACTTAGCCAATGGAGACCCCCCCCACCCCATAATTCTGTTCTGAAGTCTCCTCTGGCGCTATGAGGAGAACCCCCTCCTCACTGGAATACATCCAAGGTTCTTATGGAGGCCTGTGCAGCTGCCAAAGAAGTTTTGCAACGTTCATAATGAGACCTTGGTGTTGCAGATGAGATAACTATAGCATCAGGAGGCCAAACGAAGTTGCTCAAGGAGGCTCAATGGGAGAGTGGTTGGATGGCAAACAACTGCTAAGATGCTCAGCCCTTACCACCCCTCGACCCAACCCAGCTCAGGGCCAGCTATCCTGTCTAACACCCTGGACATCCAGGAGAAGAGTCCTCGTGGCTGCCTGGCCTCTTGCTGCCTGGCACATAGCCCTCGGGTGATGCTGCCCCTCCTGCCTTCCCCCCACCCATGGGGCTTTTCTCTGCCTAGAGGCTGTCGATAGACTAAAACTCTTCTTCAGCTTCCAGGGCAGCTGCCATACCAGAGATCAGTTGTCTATACAATTACAAACCTGTTTCCCGGCAAATGGGATTGCTTCAGGTTTCATCTTTCAGCCAATCAATGGCCAGCCTTAGGTCAATAGACTCTATGTCTTTCTCTGGAAGGTGGCCCCCAGGAGCCATCTTCAGGACATATAGGGGGCATGGATGCTGTATCCTGCAGGTGCTGCTCTGGGACCCTGCGTAAAACCTCTTCAGAGATGATTCAGGCTGCTTGGTATTCCGTGCCCGTCAAAGCCATCCAGTGGGGCCGCCTGCCTACTGACCCTGAATCTTCATGTCACCCTTTTCACATGTCCTGAGCATTAAAAAAAAAAAAGCCCGTGGCTTTCTGAAGAAGTTGTGTGGCACTTAGTATGAAGGACCTGATATGCAGTAAATGATCAATAAATACAGTTGTACTGATGGTGACAGCTGCCATTATTTTCTGCAGAACTTTACCCACACGCGCACATGGTCTTTGGACAGTGCTAGGAGGAGCTAGGGAAATCTGATACCTTTGGAGGCTCTAGGACCCTAGTGTGGGACGTGGGGGAGAAGGCACTAGCCACAGATCAAGGGGCAGATGAAGTCCTTACCCAATAGCAGGCTCCGTTATCCTCACCTGCAGCAGGAGCTGGGCAGTTGGGGTCTAGCCCCTACGTAACTGCGCTGGGAGCCTCAATGAGCTATCCCTACAGTTTGAGTAAGATTGGCCTCTAGAGCTGGAGAGATGGCTCAGCCTTTAAAGGTTAGGCTCACAACCAAATCGAACCAAACCAAACCAAAAATGACCTCCATAGGCCCTCTGATGGCTGGGCGTTGAAATCAGCGCTGAGGGTGGCCCACACAGGCAGGTGAGCAGGGCAGCCCACATAGGTAGGTGGGCAGGACAGCTCACACAGGATTGTACGCAGGGTGGCCCACACAGGCAAGATGGGCAGGACAGCCTCACCCTTAGTATCAGCTAGGCATCTGGATTGCAATCACCAAATGGCTCTGAGAGGGCAATATCTTTACCCAAGGGTTATTCACTATGACAGAAGACATCTTCCCTTCCATGGATAATCTCTGAAGAAACTGATGGGGAAAGGCCGCAACCTTTGCTGCCTGGTGTGCCTGGCCAGAGGAGGTTGCTAGTCTTTGCCTCTGTTCTCTATTCCCTGCACCAGTGATGGCTCAAGTGGGGGCTTCAGCAGTTGCAGACATGGAGATTTTCAATCTACTGTCAATACTTCCCAACTATCGTGACTTAATCAGGTGCCCAGAGCCCTGGTGAGTATCCTGGGTGGCCCCTATCCCTCCCAGGGACACCGGCTCGGGCCTCATGGAACCACGTGCTTAGGAACAGGGACAGGCGAGCAGAAATTCCTTTATTTTTTTCTTTTTGGTTTTTCAAGACAGGGTCTGCCTGTGTAGCCTTGGCTGTCCTGGACTCGCTTTGTAGACCAGGCTGGCCTCGAACTCACAGGAATCCACCCTCCTCTGCCTCCCGAGTGCTGGGATTAAAGGCGTGTGCCACCACTGCCCGGCAGCAATTCCTTTAAGTAACGCTGACCTAACTAGCTTGCTGCCGAGGTTGCTCACTCAGGTTACATCAGGGCACAGGTGGGCTTTAGGGAGCCAAAGAGTTATTCTGACCAGATGTGGGCACTGGGGTTGAGGCCGGTGTGCGTGACACTTACTCATGGAGGGCCTGGGCATTGGTGGGAACAGGAGAGATGCTCCACCTACCCAGGCCTGCAAGGAGCCATGGGAAGCCCCAGAAGGGACAGAGAAGGGGTCATCACAGGTTTGCAGCGGGCAATACTGGAGAACAGGTGTTGGCTAGGGTGAGGCAGCCCTGGGAGGAGAACCAGGTGCTTGGGGAGCCGGGGGAGCCCCATAGTTGTCTCCTCTCTGTCTCTAGCCCAGAAGGGAAAGCCCAAAGGGAGGCTTGTGACGCTGGAGAAGGTGGCCAGGGTGTGTAAGGGAGCCCCTGTCATTCTCTCAGCGCACATAAGGTTAACCCAGCTCTCGTCTACGCCAGAGTTGCTTCCTTCATCCTAGGTGGGTCTTGGTCCCCGCCCCTGAGCTGTTAACCTGGAGTTAGTTATACCAGGACTGACTCTTAGGGCTGGGGTGGTTGGGTCCCTAGAGGATCTGGAAGTTGGTTGGCTAAGGCAATTTAAGTGAACAAGGATGTGAGGGTACTGAGTCCCCAAAGTCATGAATATCATGCATCCAACACAGTATCCTCTCACTATTTGGACCTTTACTGCTGGTCAGATAACCACCTCTTCCCCACCAGGGCACAGAGGGCGGGTGGGACCCCTCCTTTCCTAGCTGGGTAAATGGAAGACTAGACACAAATGGCTCCAGTGTCAGGGCACCAGACACTCCCATGTCTAAAGAGGAGGGCAACCCTGTGTGAGGACTGGGGGTCATATGGCCCCCATTCCTCCTAACCTCTGACAGGCTGCTTGGCCTCCTTGGAAAAGGCTATTCTTGGGTCTGCCTAACAGGTGCCTCATATGCAGCGTGAGTCTGCGCTGATGTCAACCTCCCAGTGTGTCCTGGCTGGGCACCAAGGCCATCTCCACCCCCCACTGTGACCGAGGAGCTCAGGGAGCCAGGCTGACAAGTGTCCCGGGAAGCTGGACCAAGACTGGCTTTACAGGAAGTAGGTCCTGCCCTCCCCACAGGGACTGGAGACCCTGAAATGACTGTGGGGGTCTTCTGCTCTTCCACCCTCATCCTCAGGGAGCCTTGGTGTGCCTCTAGGTCCTATTAGTCACAAAGGGTGTGGAAGAGGCAGCGGAAGAAAGCTGGCATGAAGGCAGAGGGGTCAGCAGCAGACGGAAGGAAATGCATATTTTTTTGGCATCCAGCTGCCTCTGCAATGACATAATCAGAAGGTTCTTACTGACTGGGCAATAAAATCACTCATAACCATGAATGCAGAATGTCTTAGCACAGCCAGCATCACAGCCGCGGTGAAGGTCACCCTGGGACCTCAAAAGAGGACCTTGCAGGCAGCGGCCTTGCCAGGAGCGGGGCTGCAGGGAGTCCCGGATGACACAAGTCAGATGTCCTGCCATTGAGACTCCGTCCCCACTATCCACCACCATGCTGGTTCCCCTGTCCCAAAGTTTCTGAGAATACCACACTAGTGAAGCCTTTATCCAAGTGTGGTCGTTGTACCCTTCTCCAAGATTGGTGCAGTCAGATCAGTGAATATTGGATTGTTATTCTGAGGAGGAAGGTATGAGGAGGGATGTGGGTCTGAGGATTCTATGGCTCCAATGAGGGCATCTGGAATCTTCTGGATTTCCTAGTTGGGCCAGGAGGAGGGACTGGGTAAAGAGCAAGGGACAGCAGACAGTCCAGGGCCACAACTTTCAGTTCTGCTGTCTCTGGGACAAGATCCAGAACAGGTACATCTACCACCCGCACAAAAAGACAATCTGAGTTTCAAGGAACTTCACCCTGAAGGGCCCAGGGATTCTCTCCTTGGGTCACACTTCGCAGTCTGTGTGGATGGAAGGCAGACAGTGGCAAGGCCTCAAGTCAGGGCCGCCTCTCCAGCCTGTCCTTCCCCAAACTCCTGAGGTTGCCATGGAATTCAGCTTCTTGAAGCTGTGGAGTAGACAGTCCTGTCTCTACAGCGATGGGCAGGGTTGTGAAGGCTTCCAGGCAGAGAACACAGCATGGCCGCCACCTCCACTCAGGCCTGGACCGCCTCTTCCTCATATCTTTCCTGATGCCTGTAGGAAGCAGTTGTATGAGTGATTACAAGCAAGGCGCCCCCAGAAGCGGGAGTTTGGGGTTTTCAGAGGAAGCTGGGAAAGAGTCCCTTAACTTCTGGTGAATGGAAAGCCAAGTTTCCGCAGTGTCCTGGCTTGAGATGGATGAAGGTCCCCGAGAACCCTGCCTGTGGGCTCTCCCCTGCTTTGCTGGCCCAGTTCCCTCTCAAGGCTGAGCCCCTGCTCTGATCCTGTGGATGTGGCTTTTCCAGCTCAGGCTACCAACACAAAGGCTTCCTGACGGAGAGTCCCCGGATGAAGGGACGATCACCACCACAGCCCTGCTTTCTCCACAAAAAGATACCAAGGACTCCCAGTTCAATGATCTGTAAGGAATACCTCCAAGGCTTTGAGAACCCAAATTCGACTTCCTCTGGAGCTTTGTGAGATGGCAGAGTCAATCACCAGGACTTCTTTTTTTTTTTTTTTTCTTTTTTGAGCGGATGGCTCATTCTCCAGCGGAGAGATTCTCAACGGAAGGTAGACGTAGAGGAAGGAAGTGTCCTTGGGGACCCAGGAGTATGGCCAGACCCTGAGCCTTGGAGCTGAACCCGCTCAGAAACTCCAGAGTGTGCCGTCCAACCTTTGCCTGAGAGCCAAACCTCCTCAGGGTCCCAAGTGTAAGGCTGCCCGAGCCTCCTCCTCTTTCTTTAGACAGTCAGAAGCAGTGAAAAGTGAGCATTATACCCCAACACCCACTGGCCCCCCAACATCCAGGAAGGAGGGCAGCATTCACAGATTACCCTGGGGACACAGTGCAGTGTAGCCAGGGATACAAATGGAGGGGTGGGTGGGTATGGCAAGCTAGAGCGATGCTAGCGCTTGCTGAGGTGAGGCCTCTGAAGCGTAGAGTCTTCTGTAGGTTGGGCTGTGGATGGAGATGGGCAGTGATGAGGCATCCCTGGGTGGTCATCTCCTACCTAGGTCTGCAAGGATGAGTCTCAGGTAACCCAGACTCACTCTCCTGTAGATTGTACCCATTCATATCCTAAGTGTGCATCAGCATTTATAAATGTTCCACCCAGGAGGCCAAAACCCATCCCAAGTTAAACTATCTGCCTCGCCCAGAGAGTGGCACAAGGCCTAGGGGAGGCTGCTCGGAGCAGCCTTTGCACTGTGCACCTCAGAGCCTTGTTTGCCAGCTACATTTGGCAGAAGTTCAGCTCCTTATCCAAATGAGTTTGGCATTTTTTTTTTAAAAAAAGCATCTTTATAACATTTCCAAAATGAATATTTATAGGGCAGGGATGAGGGAACAGCTAATTGTGGTAGAGAACCTGTTGGATCAAGACTCCTTGGAGGATATTCCCAGGAGAATGCAGCGGCCCCTGACTCGAGGGACCACCCCTTTCTAGAGAGGAGACCCCAGGAGGAGCCCTGGAGTGCAGCAGTGAGAAACTAGAGCTGATGGGCATAGAAGCTCAAACCTGGAGTTTCCCTTGGGAGGAGGGAGAGCCAAGGCCAAGGCTAGGTGAAGGCTGAGGCACTAGGGTGTTCTTCACAAAGCTTTCACAGGGGCTGGGTGACACACTGGCAGCCAGGCCAAAGGCCCAGCCTGAGGGATCCATCAATGACAGCCCAGAAGGCCTGCAATCTGCCTGACACAAGGCCTGTCATTTTGTGGAGCCCAGGGAAAGGAGGGGTGTCAGGGAATAGGCCCCTACACTTTTACTCCCTGAGCTTACCCAGAAGGGACCAGGTGACTCAGTAGGGCTTGTTTTGTCCCAAACATAGGTTCTGGACATAATGATGACTTTGTGCACAGGTGACATCACTTGCTACTTGGTGGGCCCCGTCCATTTGGGAACAAACATGTGTGGATAGCATAGGTTTGATACCCCATTGGCTCTCTGAGTCTTGAGGATGCTGACATGTCTTCCTCCCCAGGTGAGGGGTGAAGCTTTGTTAGGCAGGAGCAAGAGGAAGGTGGGGATGGGAGCGAGGAGGTAGGCCAGGTCCATGGTGAGGCAGGAAATACTGTATGGTGTTCCCCTGTGTCCCTGCCTTCCTGCCCCACCGCCATCTCTCCATTTTGGTACCCTCTTGTAAACACCAGAACAGCATGGGGGAGGGTCGCAGAAGCCAGGAAGGCTTTCAGGAATCTGGAGAACTGTATTCAGTGTCGAATGTAGAAGTGCTCACTTCATCCTGGGAGAGACAAGACACAAGCCCGACAGAATGCAGAGGGCCGTGGGAGGCTGGAGGATGGCGGGAGGCTGGAGGATGGCGGGAGGCTGAGGGTCCCTCCAGCTGCCTGCCTTCTAGGCTAATCTATGAAATGAGCTCCAGGCCTTAAGTCTACACAGGGGCCTCTTCCTGGAGTAGGCCCAGATGTTTCTTGTGGAGCCACAGGGACTCAGGGCACAGCTTCAGGGTCACTTCAAGGGCCTTGTCCTAAGGTGTGTGTGTGTGTGTGTGTGTGTGTGTGTGTGTGTGTGTGTGTGTGAGAGAGAGAGAGAGAGAGAGAGAGAGAGAGACCATGTGTATGTGTCTCTGTGTGTGTGATCTTGTGTGTGTGCCCGTGTGTGTGTGTGTGCCCGTGTGTGTGTGTGTGTGTGTGTGTGTGTGTGTGTGTGTGTGTGACCCTGTGTGTACTGGAGGTAGATGAAAGGACTCTAGCCTTGACCCTAGTATGGCACAGCAACCTCTGAGGTGAGGTTCCTCCTGAGAAAGCGGCTGTTTGGAATGTGGCCCTCATTACTCATGGCTTTTCTAGTGCTCAGGACTTGCAGACCTGACCAGGCTGGGCAACAGGGGCTCATGCAGGGGCAGGCACATGGAGGGGGTTATCTGAGATGGGAGGTTTCTGGATGGACCAGAAGTCTCCACCATAGCAAGTGTTAGTTTTCCAGCCAGCCTTCCATTTCTCCGCTGCCACATTCCCTACTGTAGTTCACCCAGAGAGGGTGTGCTGAGATCTCCTTCCCTTCCTCCCCATCAGCGTGGATCCCTGGTCCCTCCAGTGTAGCAAGCACATGGGGAGCTTCCCAGAGAGGATGTCAGGCCTTTCTGGCTTGAGTTGAGGAGGGAGCTGGCAAATGCATCCAGGCATGTGTCAAGACCTGGAGGGAGAACCAGAGCCACATTTTGGGAAGATAGCAACTTCAGGGTCTGCCTGAGAGTGACCTGCACAGGGCTAGGGCGGGGGGCCAGGGGGAGGGGGAGGGAAGCAGAGTGTGCGTGTGTCTGGATCATAAACGCCGCAGGCCATGAGAATTCAGCAGGAGGCTCAGCAGGGCCTCGCATGATGGCAGTGGTGAAAAAGTAACTCCTGAACTGGGGAAGCTGGGAGACACTAGTGAAGTCTGCGGTGGAAAAGTTCCCTGAAGCAGAGGCTACTGCTGTGGCTTAGGAGCTTAGATGGAGGGGAAAGTGAGGTAACCCTGGGCAGGGAGTCTGTGTCCCCAGCCTGTTGAGCTCAGGCCTCAGTGGGAGCCGGGTGGCTGCTCTGCATCTCAGCACAGACTCTCCCAGGGAGAAGCTTAACATCTGGGGCAGATTTCTTAAGATACAGCAGAACTTTGTCCCTGATCTGTCCATCTAGATAGAAGAGCGGTCTAGGGACCACATGGGATAAGGAGCTCACCAGCTCTCCTTGCTCTTGTGTCCCTCGATGTCTGTAGGGCCATCCTGTGGTGAGTAGAAATCAGGGTACCATCTGAGTGTTTCCAAAGATGACAGATAATAGGATGGGGGCTTCAGGAAGTGCTCCCTTTTCATCCCCAACACTAATCTCAATCCTGTTTCCACTCCTCCCAAAGAGGAGATGCTGTGGCTCCAGGGGGCTTTGAAGCCTGGCCTACCTGTCATGTTAGGTCTTCTTCCAGGATGTTGGTATGTCCTCCACAGTGGACATTTAGTGGCTTATGGAAAAGTTGATTTTGAGTCCCACCACTTAGCTGGGGGAGGGGCGTGGAGAAAGTGGGAGGCTTTGGCACCCCTCCTGGCCGCAGACTCAGGGGGTCAACCTGGATCTTAGGACCTGCAGTCTACCCAGCCTGCTGTTCCTTATATTATATGTCCTGGGTTCTGAGTTCTGACCTGGAGCTATTGAGTTCTGGCTGGGGGCTAAATTGTTATCCCTTGGGCAGGGTGTGCTGAAGCATCCTGAATCTGCTGATGGTTGAGCTGCCACCATACTGAATTGGGCCACCCATCGCAGGAGACAGATTGCTCTCTGCTGACACTGTGGCAGTGAAATATGCCTTTCTTTACGAGCTGCCAGGGAGGTTTTCCCTCTGCTGTTAAGGGAGCATGCATGCGTGTGCATGTGTGTCTGTATGTGCATGCATGCAAGTGTGTACATGCATGTGTGTGTGTGTGTGTGTGTGTGTGTGCCTGTGGGTATACCAAGTCTGGCAGTGGCAGCCTCCTGGGTGCAGTGGGGCTGTGGGCTCCTGTGTCATGGTGAAGAGGTCTCATGCTCAGGTGTGTTCCATCCTGCTCCACAGGCCATTCTGGCACACACAAGCCTTTCCCACCAGAGACGTTTTATGCTATGAGTGTATTACCACAAATGCCAGGTAGTCGTTAGTTGAGGTCAGACAGTGCTGTAGGCTCCATCTTCTGTTTGGGACTCTTAGTTCTCACGAGACTCGTACAAGCTCCCTGGGGTCCTTCACGCACGCCAAACATGCTTAATGAACACCACCAGGGACCCCATCTTCAGGGGCCCTTTAGCAGCATTAGGTCCCTGATATGCCTCAAGGTTTGTGACCCCACCACCACCATCACCACAGCTGCTTCAATTCCTGGCTTTTGGTGACCAGCTAGCCATCCCGGACAGAGCTACAGATGGTATAGTGTGGACGTTAGCAGAGAGGTGTCATGGAGCCCAGGCTTTCTTCCTACTGGCTTTGCTTGCCTATGGATCCACTGCCCTCACCCAACCTAGGCCCAGGCCTGGTTAGCACAGAAAATCAGTCCATAGGCATAGGCACAGGACATGGTGGGGTACCCTGAAATCATCACGTCAGTCCCTTTCCTTGGCAGGTGCTCTCCCATGCCCAGGGACGTTCTTCGAACATAGCTTCCTGCCTGGCTCTCTTGGAATTCGGCATGGGACATGTTGGGTATTGCAGATGAGGGCCCCAAAGCACATGTGTGCAGGCCATGGGGAGTCTCAGAGCAGGGTCCGTGTGGGCCTCTGACTCTGCTCACTGGGAGGGTTTCCTGGAAAGTCACAGGGCCTAGTGTCCTATGACTGCTTGTGACACATGGCCATACATTTAGTGCTTGAATGCTCAGTTACTTTCTTATAGGCTAAAAGTGGAACCCTAATGCCAGCTGACTCCTGGCTAGAGGGGTACCTATTCCTGTCGATATGGGAGCCAGCAGTGTAGTCCCATATTTCTAGCTGACCTTCCCCTACAAGGAGGATCCAGGACCATCTCGAATTCCTCAGATTAACCCCTCCTGCTATGCAAAGCACCGCAGCCATGCCTCATTCCTGTGGCTGCATACCCACGGGAGTAACTGTTGGCTCGTGTCTGAGGATGTACCCCATCATGTGAGGAGCAGTGGATGCAGAAGCATAGGGTTGATCCGTCTGCATCCGAGGCCAGGACCCGAGAGGGGTGAATGTTGCGCCTCAGCTTACTTTTTCCTTTTTGTTCAGCACACGGGGCCCAAGCCCACAGAACGGGTGCTGCATATATTCAGTCTGGGCCTTTCTACTTCAGGCAAACCTCTTTAGAAATGCTCTCACAGGCATGCTCAGATGTACGTTTCCACAGCGGCTCTAAATCCCACACGTTGACAAGGAAGATTGACCACCGCACACAGAGAAATGGTCTGAGGGTCTGGAGTGTTCTTGAGGAGAAGAGGGCACTCTGTCCACTGCACAGTACGTTCCACAGGACTGAGTAAGGAAAATGGGGTTCACTTACAGCATCCTGGGTGATGTCCCCTAGAAAGCTACCCCTAGGTCCTTGAAGATCCAAGTGCCCATGCCCGGGTCTGGGCAGCTCTGAGCCCAGAAATGGGGGTCCGTGGGGAGAGGGGATGGGTTAGGCATTGAGCTAAGCTTGTTTATTTTTCAACTGAGGAGAAATAAATGTAAGGTAAAGGCACCAAGCGGCGGGTGGCACTCATACCTGTAATCCTAGTACACCAGTGGTGGTGACAGAAGGGTCAGAAGTTCAAGGTCATCCTCAGACACAGAGTAAGCTTGCTGGCAGTCTGGGCTACATGAGAACCCTGTCTCAAAAACAGAACAAAGATAAAAAGAACCGTTTTTGAAGAGACCATCATTGGACAGTATTTATGGCACCCAGTACTGTGCAGCTGTCACCTCTGTTTCCCCCTGGAACCTCTCATCACCTGCAGGAGACCCACTTCCTGTGGGTGACCTCCCCCCACCCCACCCCCATCCCTGGACCTTGCTGTCCTAGGAATCCCACATTTGGCACACTCACAGCGCGTGGGCCCCGATGTCAGCTCCATGTCGTATTTTTAAGAGACGTGGCATGTAGCAGTGCCTCGGTTCTTATGACCAAAATAATACTCTGTTCTGCTGGCACACCATGCTTTGCTCCCTGGTTATCAGCGGGTAACATCCGGGTTGTGCTGTTGGTACCCGTGGATGCTGCTGCAGATCCCCACTTAGACATGCGCCTAGGAGAGCACCTGCCCAGGCTTAGGAAGAAGCTGCCTATTGGCTGCAGCGGCTTCACTGGTGTGGAATGGTCAGGTGGAGGGTGGGGTGGGGGTGTCAAGATATGAGCCTGGATAGGAGGAGCATCCCTTTCGTCCTGCTTCCTAGGGAAAAAATAAGAAGTATCCACCGCTCTTAAGAGCCATGTGGACAAGACAGGACACTCGCTTAGCCTCAGTGTCGGTGGGCTTGGGGACAACCTGTGACAAGGGTGCTCCAACTCCTACTCCTGGGTGGAGGACAGGGGTGGCTTGTGCAGGCTTGGTGGCTGGTCCCTGCTGAGGTATAAAATCCATGAAAATTCTGGTCCTAGGGAGGTGGATTGCTGTGAGTTTGAGGCCAGCCTGGTCTACAAAGCAAGTCCAGGACAGGTAAAGGCTACACACAGAAGCCTTGCCTCGAAAAACAAAAACAAAACAAAGAATTTCTGGTCCTGAGAACTCACTGGGTGGAGCACAGAGGATCTTGGGTGGTTTTGCTTCTTTGTGGGTGACCAAAGGTTCCCCAGATACAGGCCAGTCTCGGTAAGAACCCCACACATCTGTGGGGAAATGTTTGTGACATCGGACTGAGCTGAGCCACTGTGGGCATTTGTACTGCTCCCCCTATAAGATGCAAGGCCCTTCCAAACTCAAGTTAAACCTCCATAAACAGGATTCTAGCCAGAGTCCCCGACCCCACCATGTCCTGCCCTTGGGTCTAGCTGTCTAGTGATCAATGGTTCAGTCAGTTGATTGAGTAAGTCATTCATTCATCCATCATTTGTTCATTTAATTCCCCAAGCAAATAACAGGTATTGGAAGACTCAGAGGTAAGTGTGTTGGGGATGACTGTTTTGGAGGACTTCCCAGCTATCCGCGTCATCATGGGCAAAATACGTTCTCATTTATTTGCCTATTTATTTATTTTGAGGCAGAGTCTTGCTATGTAGCCCCTGCTGGCTTGGGATTCACCGTAGCCCAGGCTGGCCTCACACTCTTGGCAACTTTACCTCCTGAATGCTGAGATTATAGAAGCTGGGCCCAGGCCTTCCCTCTGCAGGAGTTTCTTTCTTTCTTTCTTTCTTTTGGCTGGATCATGGAGGGGGTGAGGGGGCATTTGGGGCAGTTTGCTCACCATACCTTCCCTGGGAAAGAGGCAGCCCTGTGGCCTGCGAGCCCCGGGGTACGCTGGGCACATCACACAGTTCTGTATCCATCCCAGCTTGGCCCGCAATGGAGATCTTCCTCCCTGCTTCTCCCTCTTTGGTTGGGACCCTGGTCACAGGCAGCCTGTGTGGTGTCTTCGTTTCTCTTCTTGTGTGGTATGCCTCTGCAGATTGACCTCGGGCAGTGTCCTTTCCTTCTGGGTGAGCAAGAGCCAGGGAGCGAAGCTGAAGGGGTGGCCTTACCTCACCACCTAGGAGGTGGCCTGGGTGGAGGCAGGCTACTCGCCTGTTACTCCTGGGAAGATAAACATGCCCCCACAGATTGCCCAGCACAGAGAGGACACTTCCCTAAGTACAGGAGGAAGGGGGCTTTGTGAATGGGTTCTAAACCAGCAGAAAGCCTTTACATGGCCTGCTCTGTGCAGTGCCACAGGAACCCTCAGACCCACTGTGGGGCCTGCTTCAGCCTTTCACCTGCAGTTCCCAGGTCATCTCAGTTGCCTGTCATTTTTGTACTTCACAGTTGCAGGGTGCTAGAGACTTGCTCAGTGTCACTGCTCTAAGGGGACAGTAGCCAATCCCAGGCTACTAGTCTCTGAGTCCCAGTCCAGAGGGGCCACGGTCCCCAAGCTGTGTCTTTTGTATATAACCCAGATGGGAGGCAAAAATGGAGGCGCTCCCAATCATACTCATTTTTGGGGTCTTCTAGCTACACACTCTTGATGTCAGGGTCTGGAGGAGGTAGGAGTGACAAGTGAGTTGGCCTTGTCTGCTGCCCAAGGTGACCTGAAATTCTCATTATCGGTGGCTGGCTTAGGACCCTCAGGAAAACTGGTGGATCTGGTGGTCACTTGACCCAACCTTATTTCTTAGCAAAAAAGGCAGCACCCTGAAGACACTGAGGCCCTGGGCCAGCTGGGCACCCATCTCCCTCTCTGGGCCCAGGCTCCCTGGAGTAACTTCAATCTCCCTAGAGCACTCTGAGGAATGGACTGGTGTGGCCTCACAGAGAGGCCAGTGCCCACTGGGGAGGAGGCACCTCTCTACTGGGCCTAGCTAAAAATAGCAGGGGGATTCGGACAGGGACAGCCGGTGGCAGGCTGGTCAGGGAGGGGTTGGGAGGGGGACGGGGCAGCCCAGGACCGCTGTCAATGGTGCCGGGGCTCCCACCCTGTTCCCTGCTGCCTGGCCAGCCTCGGCCCAGCTGACAGGCTATTTTTTCCCCTGCTTGACTAAATATGGTCAGGGCGCACAGCCCGAGGGGGGCCACTTGGCCGGGCCGCGTGTTTGGGATGTTTGGCGGGGTATATAAGAACTGCCAAGGTGAGGTCGCTCCTGATCCAAGGGCCCCTTGCCCCACAAGCCTTGGGTCAGGCCATCCCATTCGGGCTCTGCCCTCCCCTCCCCCTGCATGCATGAATCTTGACCTGTGGGGCTGCGTGCAAGTGTGAGCGTGCATACCCGCGGGGCCTTTCTCTTTTTCCCTTTTGTTCTGCTCTGACCTCTACCTGGTACCGCCAGGGCTGAGGGTGCAGGAGCTTCCTGCAGCTTTGGCAGGGCAAGGTGTGCAGCTGGGCTCTGCCTCCTTAACTCTGCATCAGCTCTCTCTCTCTCTCTCTCTCTCTCTCTCTCTCTCTCTCTCTCTCTCTCTCTCTCTCTCTCTCTCCTCCCCTCCCCTCTCCCTCTTCCTCCTTCTCTCTCAAGATTTCCCTGCTGCTAAGTCTGCGCTGCTGCAGGAGGGCTGGGGGAAGGGCAGGGGTGCGGAGTCGGGGTGCCTTGGTGTCTTCTTTCTCTCCCCCCCCCACCAAGTGCGGACGCAACGGGAGCTCCGGCCCGCCCCCACCCCTGCATTTGCGATTGGCTCCGGGAGGAGGTGGCTACCGCTGCCGCTGCTGCAGCATCTCCCCGGGAGCCGCGACCCTGCGCCCGCCACCACTGCTGCCGCGGTCACCAGCCCAGCCTGAGGGGCGCCCAGGGCTCCCTGGTGAGTCCCTCTCGGCTGGCTGCTTCAGCTACCCACCAGCTAGGAAAGCCCCTGAAAACTTATCGGCAGTGGTGGGGGTGTGCCCTCCGGTGAGGTGGGTGCTGTGGGTGCTGGTGCCGCGTGGCTCCGAGGGGTGCCTGGAGTTTTCTCTTGGCTCCCAGCATCATCCACATTTGGAAAACTGCAGAGCCAGCAGCCGGCAGGGCTGGGAGGATTGGGAGGGCGCGTCCAACCGGGATGCAGGAACTTTGACATACGGCTTTTTGCAAGAAAGCAGCGCCCCTGGAAGCTTGGTGGAGGGCAGGGTGGATGGCGCCCGCTGTTCTGGGGGATTGGCACGGGAGCTGAGAAAATATATTAACCAGTTAAGTGCAATAGCAGAAATTGTAGCTAAACTTACCTTGGAACTTGCTGCCACGACTATGAGTGCCTTAGGGGTGGGGGATTTCTGTGGAGCGCTGACAAGGCTGCCATGGGCTGGGACTCCGGATTTCTGAAGCTTTTCCAGCCCTACCAGGATCAGAAGGGTGCTGTGTCAGGCATCCAGGGGCTGGAGCTGGGGCTGGGGCTAGGGCTGAGCTAGTGTTCCCAGCTGGAGGGACTTTGGACAAGGCCCCGCCCCAGACACAAGCTCTGCTTGCCATAGGGGGTCTGCTTTTCGGTCAAGGTGGGAAACTTTCTGAGAAGTGACTCTCATTTGTTTCTGAATGGGTAGCCCCTGAAGATGTGGGCTCAGACTGAGTTGACATCTGCTCCTCTGGTCTCCCCCAACTTTTTCTGTTTGATATATAGACACCATCATATGGTCACCTGGGAGGTGGGGCAGAGGGTTGCTCTTAGAGTTGTCCGGGAGCCTGAGTGGGAGCCAGGGTCAGTGGCTCAGTCACATCAGAAGCTGGAAGCTGAGGCTGCTGTACTGGCTACTCTTTTTATCCTTGGCTGTGTGCAAATGAAAAATTAGCAAGCAGCCACATGGGAAACGGGCATAGTTTCTGCCCCTTGCCAGGTAGCTCACGCCTGCTGCATGAGGGTGCCTCTCTCCATTTTGTCTGACTGCAGCTGCTACAAGCAGGGGACCTCTGCATGCTGCAGGCTCTGCAGAGATAGGGCCCTCCCAGCAATCGGAGAGTCTGGACTCTCTCTGGGGTGTTTCCTCACAGGGACAGGGCTGGTCAGGTCATGCAGGAGACAGACGTCGTAGTCCTGCTGACAAGGAAGAACTGGATGTTCTCCCAGGCGCTGGGACTGCCCCGCAGCCCCACACCAGGACCAAGCCCAGCCAGACCCCTGTGTCTGCACCAGTCCAGCTCCTCCTGCTGCGGGCATCTTCAGCTCTCTGTAGGTAGACACCTGCAGGGACACCTGTTCCAGGGGTCCAGCACCTGACCTGCAGGCTCACCTTGGGTGATGGCGAGCCCCCCTAGTATGTGAGTCTCTTCCTCCTCCCCCTTTTCTTCCTTTCCCTCTTCCTCTTTCTTCTCCTTCCCCTCCCTTTCTCCTCCTCAATTCTCTCTCTTTCAGTCCAAGAATGGTCTCCCTTTCCACCACTGAGGACTTGACCTCAAAGTCTTGCCCTTCTTTCTCCTTTTCAGATTTTCTTCTACCTCACTCTGGGTGTAGAAGTTGGTAGGGCGGAAGGGAGCTTTTACTTCCAGAGAGCTCTCAAAACTTGAGGAGAAACAAAATGCAACTAAGTTTCCCAAGCATTTCCTTTGCACTGTCCACATTTGCCTTTACCTTTCTCAGGAGTTGGTACAGCAGGGATCTTCCGGTCCAGGAGGAAAACCCTTTGTTTAGCTATAAACTACTATTGATCAGGGACTGATGGGAGTTGAGTGGACCAGGTGCGGGACAAGCCCTTCAGGGTGACCTCTGACTTTTCGTGTGGAATGGTTCCTCACCGTCACCATTCTCACCATGCTGCCTGGCAAGAGATGGCGGCAGCTTAGGTTGGTGATCATAGGTCACCAAGAGGATAGACGGTCCAGAAGAGTGGAGGGGACCAAAGAAGAAGGTGACCAGAGTAGAAACACTTCCTCACTGGCTGGACATCAGCTCTTAGGCCGGACTGATCCCTGAAGAGCTGGCCACCACCAGTAAATCACCTTTCAGTAGCCCCTAGACACTGCGGGGACACGGAGTTCAAGATCACCATCTTTCTCCTTCACCAAGCTCTCTCCTCTTGGGAACTCTCGTTTTTTGGAAATGGAATTCCTCAGAACCCTGCCAGGGAAGCTATCACCTGTCCAGGTAAGCCCCCTGATTCATTTCTGGAGACTCCAGGAACTGCTGTCCTCAGGGAGCTGGGCTGTTCAGTTCCCAGGAAAATGATGCGCCTGGTCCTTGGTCTGGGGTGCTTGGGTCCCTGATGGCCCGTGGGTGGAGCTGCTCCTGTACTCTGTCTCCTTAGCCCATCCTCTCTGTCCTTGGTGGTGACAAGGTGGGCAGGAAGGAGAGGCAAGATGTTGCCAGAGGTCGAGCGCTGTTCCTCAGGCTTCTGGGACACAACTTCTCACCACTGAGTAGAATGGGCTAGGACGTCCGTTGCTCCATTGAGGGGGGGGGGAATGAGCAACGCTTGGGGAGAAGAAGATTCTTGAGACTTCCCAGCGTGCCCTGTCTGCTCCCAGCCTTCTTTACCAAGTGTGCACCCGTGTGAGAGGCTGAGACACAGGCAGAGAGGGCTTGGAATTGGGAGGGGCGGCAACGGAGAAGTCAGTGGTGGTGGTGGGGAGCGGATTCCGACCTGTCACAGGGGACGGGGGGGGGGGGGAGCAACTTGAACATTTAGAACTTGATGGGAATTCTTCCTCTTTCTTTTTTTTAATGCCAAATGGGGTCAGCTTGTGGCAGGCCACTTCTCGGGGCCACGTTCTTGTGCACGCTGAACTACCTGCTTGGGACACATACTTCTTTATATGCCCATATGGACCTGCTAAGCTATGGAATGTAAAGAAGTATGTATTTCAGGCTAGGAACTCACTCGCCTGACTGAAGGGTAGCCCAAGCCCCGGGGGTGGCTGCTCAGGGTGGGGGCTGGCCAGGCAGGGCCTTGGGAGGCCGCCTGTAAGGGGACTGTCCGTGTCCCTGCCGGCATTGTTCTGCCACTTTGCCTGTGTCAGCAGGTGGAAGTGCTCGTCAGACATTAAATATTCAGTGTGCTGACTGCGGCAGAGGGAGGCGGCCCTCTGGCAGGCCTGGGGTCCCGAGTCGGGGGGCCAGTGGAGCCAGCGGGGCTGGGGGGCGGTATGGGAGCTTGGCTTGGGAATGGAGTTAAGTGGCTGTTGCTGTGCCCTGAAGGAGAGCTCTCCAGCACAAAAGGTGCGGGGAGTGGGGCAGGGACTGCTCAGACCACTAGGAGAGACAGCAAGTTCTAATAGGCAGTGCTTTGCCGGGGCGGGGGTGGGGTGGGAGGGTGGGTGGGTGGAGGGCGGAGGGGAGGGGCGGGATGTGAAAAGAGGGGAGAGACTTTGGTGGCCACATGGCCAAAGCTTTTGAGGGATGAGTCTCTTGTCTGGTCTCTGGCTCACAGGGCACAGTGGGGGAGGGAAGGTGGGGAGCCCTGTGCTGACCCCCCGCTGTGCTGACTTGCACATACCCGCTGATAGTCTCAACTCTACTCTTGAGTGAACTGGCCACCCGTGATGATTAGGATAAAGGGAGTCAAGGGTCAGAATCTGTCCCAGCCTGTGTGGAGGAGTTGGCCCTGGGGACCGGGTACAGCAGCCCATCCTGGGACCCTGGGCCCAGTAGCCAGCACTGGGCACCGAGGCTATTTCATTTTTGCCAACTCTACAGGCCTGTTCTGCCACCAGCTTCCCCCCAGGAGAGCCTCAGCCTCATTCCATTCCACTTTCTCTCCAAATTCAACCTGAAGCCTTTCTGTTGGGAAGGCTAGCCGCGGGAAGGAACAGCCCACGTACGACCTAGGATCCCTGTCCTAACTGTTTTGCTGACAGTTGGTCTGGCCAGGAAAAAGGGCTGGGTTCACAACCTTTGGGTCCCAGGACAGGAAGAGCTTTCCAAGGCCTTTGCCCTCCTCAGGTAGATATGGGGCAAAGGGCTCTGGGCACAGCCGAAAGCCGCTGCCTGAGACCAGCGTCTACCTAGCTTGATCTCTGGGTCTCAGATTAGAGGCTCGATCTGGCTAGAGTCAGCATCCCCACATAAGGGGTCTCCTCCATGGGGCCTGGGGGGCTCTTTCTCATAAGCATGTGAGAGTGTAGATGCTGTTGTCAGTTGTCTTGGTCAGCTGCGAGTGGCAGATGTCTCCTTACGTCCTGCAGCATAACCTTTGGAAGGACTGTGATTGGGGGGAGTGGCAGACCCCCCTCTGTCAGGTCTACGTGTTGGGGCTTGGGCAGGCAGGTGATCCAGGCAACTGAGGCAAAGCTGAGCATCCTGAGACCAAATACCAGAGACAGGGCTGAGCTCACAAGTGGCTCCCATCCTGAGTGGTCTTGTGGTGACTATAAGGGGGCTAGAGGTCTCCACAGCCAAGGAGTCTTCCTTCTGGAGGCCGCATTCTCTCCTGGTCTCTGGATCCTTGTGTGCAGAGGGTGTGGCAAAGAGAAGGCGGCTTTGCCCTTGGCGTTACCTCCCTTTTGGTCATCGGTCCCAGAGTGGTCAGTGCTCCATAACCCCGGAAGGTCATCTGTGCCCTCCTTGATTTCAGCCCCGGCCACAGGGAGGTAAACAGCCGGTGTGTGGCTACTGAAGCTGCCAGAGGCCACGGCACACCACTGTCTTCCGCTAGATACGTCTGTCATACATTAAAGCTTTATTGCAGGATGTGGTGTTTAAATAAAAGCCTTAGTGTTTTGGAATTAGGCTGGCCTGAGCAGTAAAACGAGAGAGTTTGCAGGGAGCGAGCCTCAGCCTCCTCGGTTATAAATCACCTCGGTGCTCTCCACCTGCTGAATTAAAAATGAACGCCCTTGGACACCTCCGTGCATGTCTGCCCCCCATCCTCAGTGTGTGTGTGAGGGCTGATTCTCTGGTGACACTCGTGAAGGTGTGTGGTTGTGATGTCTGGTGAATGCGTTTTCACAGGACGGACTGCCTGGGGTGGAACTCCACACCATCGTGCAATGTGGTTGGGCCAAGACGGTCTTGTACAGTGTCTTTGAATTTTTGCATGGGAAGGAGAGGTGAGGCAGGCTAGGTTGAGACAGGGTTTCCCACACAGATAGATGTTCCTGGTTTGGGTACCATTCCAGACATGTAGCCAAAGGGATAAGGGATCCCAGACAAGGCCATGTGGAGCAAAGAGGATACCTCACCATCTGGGACTTACCTAGCAGGTTGGCAACTCAAAAGAGTGTGCAGCTGTTAAGAGGCCTGGCCTTCCTTTTCTGAGTAGACTGGAACAGGGACGCACCACTTGGAACTCTTCAACTCCCAGAATGTGCTGGAGACACTTGTGCCAGGAACAGAGGTCATGGGGGCCCTGCACTTTGCTGAGAAAGCAGTAGGTTCGAGCATTGTGGTTTTCCTAGGTTCAGGGACCCAATGAGCTGATGAGTGTCTAAGTCAGAGAGTGTGCATGTGTGTGTGCGTGTGTGCGCGCGCACACTTGTGTGTGTGTGTGTGTGTGTGTGTGTGTGTGTGTGTGTGTGTGTGTGTGTGCACATGTGTCACCAAGTATCTTTTTTTTTTTTGGTAGCCAGGTGACCAAGTAAATTGTGCCAACCTCTCTAAAGGGGGTGTGTGTGTCTGATATTGACTCCAGATAAATAAATAATGCCATACCTCAAGTGCGATAAAGCGTTTTATGGCTCAAGCACTTCAGTGTGTGTGCTGGGCTGGTAAAGCCCTAGCAGGGTTCCTCGGCAACCACGTTCAGAACTGTTGACCTCACGTGGAGAGTAACATTGAAGAATAAACCACTGTTAAGCATGGATAGATGACTGCAGGATTGTATTTTAGCTGCCATAGTCCAAGTCAAACGGAGTGCACATTCTTAGATCTGCATCTCACACTCCCCTGCCCCCGACACCAAAACGCTATAGCTTAAAAAAAAAAAAAAAAAAAGGAAAGGACCTGAGTAATCTTTAGGATCAGGGCACCAGGGCATGATGATGAAGACGCTGGCGAGGAGGAGTGAGGGGAGGTGTATACAATTGCGTTAATCGCTGCCACCTTAGCAGAAAGGGTAGCCAGGCTTCTGCAAGGCTTTGTGCTGACTCAGCACCCATGCACTTCTGATTGCTGAAGGAAGGTCTCACTCTCTCTCACTCTCGGCAGTGCAGTGCTGCTCCTTGCTTAATGTCCATGGCCAGGGCACCCTCCTTAGGATGGGCGTTATGGGGGTGCTAGCTTGAGTGTGGTGTGGACTGGTAGAGGTAGGCTGTAGGGTGAGGACACCTGGCTTTATAGAGAACCCCGGTCTTATTTACTGTCCTCACCTGGCCAGCGACCGCAGCTCCAGTGTCCTGGGTGAATCACACTGTGAAAGGGGCAGGCATGGGTTTTAGGCAGGGAAGGGAGCAAAGGGGCCTCACAGGCAGTTCTCAGATGTTGTGCTGGCTGTCCCTTCCTGGGCTCAGGACCTGGCCAAGTAGAGTTTGGGTTTGGAAGGTTCTCTAAGGAGGTTGCTGGGTGTCGAGTGAGGGAGGTATTCTCAGCACTCCCAGTTCAAGGCTGGCTGTGACCCTGGGATGGCTGGGAGGGGCGGCAGCTACAGCAGCTGGAATGGTGCAGGCTGCTGCAGAGCTGCTGCTGGTTGCTGCAGTGCAGCTGCAGCTGCAGGCGCATGCAAGGTGGCGTGTCTCAAGGGCAGAGATGAGAGGCCACCTACAGCAGATCCTCAGATCTGCGGGCAGGGTGGGCTTTCTGTGACGTGGCTGCTGTAATAGATGTGCAGTTGGCCGGTGTCTCCGGGTTTCGAGAGGCCTCCTGGGGCTGTGAGGGTGGGTCTGCTGTCTTCTAGGTGGGACAGCCCTACAGGTTACATCTGTGGGTGATGGGAAGGGACAAAGGCAGTGGCACACAGGCTTCCCAGGCCTGCTCTGTCCACCTGGAGAGAGGACAGTGAAGAATCCCTAATGCTGATGTGCTGGGAGTAGAGGTTGTGGGCTGTTCCTTAGGGAAGAGGGTCCTCCACAAAGTGGTTGAAAGTCAAGGATCCCTTTCCCTGAGGCCAAGCCAGGAGCCGGGCTAAGAACAGTGACTCCTCACTGGTGCTGGGCAGACATGTGGGCAGGTGCATGTGTGCATAGACTCAGAGTAAGTGGGACAGTGAACCAGAATATTTTTAACTGCAAGAGGGGGAGAGGGCAGCTGTCCTGGAGCCTGTCATGGGGGTTCCATGGGGACATTGTGAGGCTGAAGGACATCCAGGACAGATGTGCCACCTGGACCCTGTCCTCCTGGCAGCCCCGTGTGCCCTTACTCATGCCCAGATATGGCCACAGGGCTGTGTGTGTCTCCCCAGTCTTGTCCATGTCATGGCTGGTATAAATAGCCTGCACGCTCAGCTGTCCTGTTGGAGAGGGCTGCACTTGGGTGACTTGGGCCTGCAGAGGCCCAGGAGTGTCCCCTTGAGCCCTGCCACCCCTAAAAGCCCCCAGTCACAGCAGCTGTGGCCTGGGTGTGGCTCCGAGCTCTGTTTTATGTGTTTCCCTTTCTTGTGTGCCCCTTTCTAGGCTGTTGAGTCCAGGTGGGACCTACCGGCTTTTTCTCCCCTCTCAAGGGCACAGAGCAGGCTTCGCTCACTGAAGGAGGGGAATGAGAGGAAGAGTCCCAGTTCTTGGAGCTGGTTCAGGGGACGTCCTGGTCCTACCGCCTTGGACTCAGTCCTGTAGCAGGCCTACGTTGTTGTTAGGGTGTTCTGTGTACCCTGCCTTGAGGTCTCCCCAGATCGCACCCTGAGGCTCCCCTTCTAGAACTTGGCGTTGCTCACTTTTGTCTCAGCAAGTGAATCTCTAATGGTGTGACTCACATCACAAGACATCCCTATGTGAGGGGTGGAATGTTTGTCTGGACGGTACCCTGTCCTTCCGTGCCTCTGCATCCTCTCCAAGCCATAGGGAGAGTAAGAACATGAGAGATGAGAGGACAGTATCCAGCGTTGTGCACTACCTGGGCCTTCCCATGGCGTCCCATGGAAGGCCCCAGCTGCTTGTCTAACAGTGTGTCTGAGTTCCAGGCTCTGAGCTCTGGCAGCTGCAGGGTCTGTCTGGGCAGGAAGATGGGGTACAGGACATAGATGTGGCCCACCTGCCCTATCTACTGCAGACCTCTCTGTTGACAAGCCACATTTTTTTTTTCTCATCTTGGAACACATCAGTCCTCCAGGACAGAAATTCTCCTTAACCTCCAGGTTCCATGATTAAGTTCTTATCTACAGCTTTTCCTTTAAATAGCATCAGTGATTACTACTACAGTCCTATCTTTGAGATAATAAGGAACACACACACACATACACACACACACACACACACACACACACACACACACACACACAATCTGTCTTTTGGTTTTGCAAAGAACAGCAAAACAGTTGTGTGCCCCCTCCCGCCCCTGCCTCTACTGCCTGCCCCCTGTTCTGCTGGTCTATTTCAGGTGAAATTTATATCTAGGAAGGGCCTCATCAATTTGCCAAGCTCCTTTGTTGACAAGTTTATTAAAAACCCAGGCAACTCTGTATTAAACTTTTATCAGTGTTGAGGAAAAAAAAATATGTTTTTTTTTTTTTGAACAGACAGAAAAGTTATGGAATTGGGTTGAATGGGGTTTGGTGGTGTTTGGCTGAGTCAGCACTGCTGATGCAAAGAAACAATGCTGTTTGTGGGGTATAGTTCCTCTTGCTTTTCAATTATGGCTTTTTCTGGACATTGCCCCATGGGACTTGGTATCCTCAAACAGAACTTCCAGAAAGTTCCTGAGCAGCAGCCCTGGCCAGGGCCACTCACACCCACTGTGCTGTCTGTAATTCCTTGCTATCTATTTTAATGATGAGCCATGATATAAAGTTAAATATTAATTTTGTGGTGAATCGGTTTGCTAGTGGGCATTATCGTTACATAGAGAAATACTAGGTTAGTGGTGCTTAAGTTTTACGGGCTCCACAGAAGAAAAACACAGAAAGCGCCAAGCAGGAATTGGTGGCGTTCTCTTGAGGTGGGAATGGAAGCGTCTGGAACCTGCCATTGGCTAGGATGCTACTTCCTGCAAGTCCAACTGGAGGTGCTGGTGTGGGAGGATGCAGGCTCCCCAGCCAGGCTCCTTGGTTCCTGTGAGAACTCTGGCCACAGGCTACAACCCAGCCTGTGGCCTCCAGGCAGTGGCTAGTTACACATGTGACTAGGAGCTGGTTGTCCCTAAGCAGACGTGTTGTGATCTCACGAAGGACTCATCCTGCCTGCTGTGTTAGAGCAAGTGTCACATGTCCCTGGAGGTGGTTCTGCAGTTTTAACTGCTGTTCCTGATATCCTGAGGTGAGGCTAAGGTTGCTATATGAAGGAATACCCTCTCTCCCATTGTCCTTGTTGGCCATGTAGCCAGTGGTCACCTGTGGAGTCATGACAGGAATGGAATACAGGCCAAATATGGCTGGCCTTCAGACACAAGTCCATTAAACCCAGGTGCTTGCTGCACCCCTGCTTCATGTTGGGAAACTGAGGCCCAGAGAGGTTCAGACAGCCTTAGTTCTCTCTAGTTTGGAGTGGTTTGCCCTAGGGTCTCAGATCATTTTTAGTCTCACAGGTCAGGTTTGGGGACAGACAGCTGGGAGTGACAACAGGAGTCCTGCTGAGGTTTCTGATTCTCTGGGCTGCTGTGCCACCCGCCAGCAGGACACATCAGGGGTCTTGAACTCCTAGCAGATGCAAGAGGGCTTCCTGGCGAGGTGGCAGTTTTGCTTAGTGTAATGAGTTCATGGAACCTCATGGGCTGGGAGTGAGGCCTAGCCTGTGCCAGGAGCTGCCAGCGCCGAGTGTGAGCCTGCAAATGTTGTCTTTGTTGCTATTTGCTCCAATTAGAACTAATTGAGTGTGTACCACATTTTCATGGCATCTAATTTTCCATTGATTTTTAACCAGGGCTTCTGGTGTTTTCAGCAGTGAATGCCAGTGCCTAGTATCTGTCGCTGCTTGAAAACGCTGAGTGTACTTCTCCCTTTCAGATGACTCCATCGGCAGATGTTTTTTTAAAAAAATCTTTTTAACTGTTTGGGTCACAAAATGCAAAAACAAAAACAAAAACAAAAACAAAAACAAAAACAAAAAACAAAGCAACAAAAACAAAAGTCCAAGTAAATAAGCAAACAACAACAACAGCAGCAGCAAAAATAGTGTGACAACTACAGTCTTGGTCCATTCGCTTTGGAAACCTAGCAAAGAAAGGATTCCCAAAGAAGTCACGCCTGTGGGTTCCAGACCAACCTTGTTGTCCTAGCAAATGCTGCACTCAGCAGTCACGGCTGGGAATCTTGCTGCCAGGTATGGCACCAAGGCTCTAGGTGGCCCTTCAAGACTGCCATGTCCCCTCTGGCTGGCTTGCCTTCTCGCTTGGGCAGGGGGTGTGCTGTGGTAGTGATGCTCTCTACTACGATGAAGTCAGCCTCTCGTGTCATGTGCCTGACAGGACAGGGTAGCTGAACAAAAGTGACAGCGTGGAAGATGGCAGGACAGCCATTTTGGGGTGAAGTAAATGCCCAGGCCTAGGAGAAGGTGGATCTTGTGGAGAAGTCATGGGTCCTTGAGGGTTTGGAGCTGTGTGGTGTGAGCTTCTTTGTTGTTCAGAAAGAAAAGAAAAGAAAAGAAATACCACAAGGAATTCAGACAGATCAGTCCATTTGGGGGAGATTCCTCCAGTTTGGCGACATCTGGACAGAAATAAGGGCCTTCACAGGGGAATGCCAGCTCTATTTTGCTGTGACCTTGATCCTTGGCAGAATGAAATTGTGCTGAAGGGCTCGCTATGTGGGGTTGCACTGGAGTGGGATTTGGACTCAACGCAGCAAGGCCAGGGTACCTGAGGTTCTCTTCCTCAGTCTTCGACATGGTAGCTAAGGGTTCAGGGCCAGATTCAAGGCTAGTTCTATCTCTTGTCAAATCTTCCTCTCCATTAGCTCTACTGACACCATAGATAAAGAGATGAATGTGGCCAGCAGCGAGGACTGAGACATTTTCACTAGGGGCTTGGAGGGCCAGGCTAGGAGCCTGGTGTCTGTCCTGCACAGGAGCGAGGAGAGGGGAGGCACGTGCTGAGCCAGAGGCTAGTGGCTGGCAGGTCCTCTGTATCTGTGTGGGCTGAAAGGCAGAGCCTACCCCCGTGACTCCAGGGGACATCAAGACATCCCTGGGTGGATCTTTCTGGAAGAAGTTGTGCATCAGAGATGCTTGGAGAAGGCCACTGTGCACACAGGCTAGAGGGGACCTGGGGAGGCTGAGGTTGTGGGGTTGCCCAACACTTCTTGGATGAGTGGTATTCCTGAGGAGACACACACACACACACACACACACACACACACACACACAGAGAGAGAGAGAGAGAGAGAGAGAGAGAGAGAGAGAGAGAGAGAGAGAGAGAGAGAGAGAGAGAGAAGACATCCTGGAGGACACTCTCACCTCACGTCCTTGTTCCTGGTGAATGGATGTCATTGGACACTAGCTTTCTTAAAGGGGATGTGACCTTCTGAGTCACTGAGTAAGAACTGTGAAGTGCAAGGCTGACAGCGCTAGAGAATGAACACATGGACACTGGGCCTCTTCTGACCTGTCACCTCTTATGCCACATAAACCAGTCTGCGCTGGAATATTCCAGTTTCTGCCAGCCCAAAGCCGTGTGTGGTGTCTGATCTACCCTTGTCCCCCCCCCCCCCCAAGGTCACTGCAAGCCAGGTCTGGATGCCGAGTCACAGGGCCAGGGCTGTCTGAGAGAAACAGCCCTGCCTTGATATAGCGAGGGTGCGTCTGGGCGGTGCAGGCAGGGCCAAGGGTGTAAACTGTGAAGTCTTCAAGCCCCTATGGGAGTCCCTGGGTCAGAGGCTCAGTGGTCTTGGATATATTCCAGAAAGGATGCTGGACAGTGCTGGTGTATATGTGGGTGCATAGCGAGTGAGAGACATAGGTTGTGGGACCCAACCACGGGCATGAAGACCAACAACTGCATTCCTCCTTTCCAGTGAGGGAAGGGGCACCATCCTGTGGCACAGAGGGGTCTGAATGGACATGTGGCCCCTCAAACCTGGTCTCTGCAGAGCTCCAAAGCCCTTGAGTTTGTATGGGTTCTTGGAGCGGGGAGGGCCTGGGACGGGACACCTGCCTGACAGAGTCACCTTCTTCCTGGAGTCACTCCTGCCACCGGATGAGAAGTCCAAATGCTTTGCTGAAGCTGGTAAAATGGAACCAAATCAGCTGTTGGATGGATTTGGTCCCCTTCAACCAGCTGTAGCTGCGCATTGATCACGCCGTCCAGCCCAGCCAGAGGACCCAGCTACAGCAAGGACTCTTCAAAGGCTTCAGGGAGGCCTCCTCAATGCTCAGCTCCAAAGATGGCAGGTCACATGCACCACTTGGGTCCCTGAGTGGCCCTGGCTTGGAATCCGGGCTCCTCTTGTCCCTACCACAGGCGAGATGTGGAGAAAGCCAGCACCTCCCCAAGCTGTGACTGACCCAGCCCAGGTCATTTGCCAGGTGACTGTGAAAATAAATGTTCTTTTCACACCAGAGCTTTGCTTGAAAACGAGTGCTGGGGCCTATGCAGGTGGTGTTGGGGTACAAGAAACCTCTGATTTCCCCGTAAGTACACTCCACGCTAAGGGTGCCACCCTGGGCCCCGGGAAGGTAGCATCCATTTTGTGCTGATGACCTGAGGGGACTATGAGGACGGAATGTGCATCTCGTCATGGGGGAAGCTCAACTGATGGCCATGCTCCAGGACACATGGTGGCGCAGGAGCTGCTGACAGGACCCTGCAAGATCCCACTGAATAGGGGCCCTGTCATGGCTCTGTGGCCCAGAGGCCATGTGAGTGTACTCACGGAAGTCAGGGCCACCCACGTGGTGGGAAGCCAGACAACCAACAAGTGCGTCTGCAGTTAGCTGAGGCACAGGAAGTCGACGGCAGTGTGGGCACTTGTGCCTCTGCTCGGACTCTTATGCACACAGCTCTTCTTAGGCAGGGCCCTGCATGAGGCTGGGGCCACTGGGCACTCACATTTCCTGTCTGGTGGGCTCCGAACAGTGTGCCTACCAGGAGTGAACCCCAACTCCTACCCAGAGTGTCAGGGACTGGGATGTTTAGCTTAAGGACCCTGATATGGACAGAGCTGGCATCTCTCTTCACATGTAAGTTTGTCCCTTGTGGTGACAGGGAACTGAAGGCTGTAGCAGGGAAAGACAAGGAAGGAGAGCCAGTCTTTCCCGGGGTCTTGCATACCTGAATCCTTTATGCTGGTCGCGGGGTGGGCAGCTTTCAGTATGACCTGCCTCAACCTGAAACCCCCAGGGGCATGCTGATAGAGTGCTGTCCTTGGTGAGGTTTTGGGTGACTTTTACCCAGTGAGTTGAGCTCAGTCCTGCTCCAGGCGGGAGACTGGGGAAATCTCTACCTTAAAACAGAGGATCTGGTAGGAAGCCAAGTTTAGCTTTGGTCGGCTCTGCCTCCATTCTCAGCCAAGAGCAGAGCCTGGAATAGTTTTCAATGCCCTGTCAAATATCTCACCAGGGTGAGACCTGGGCCGCACCCACCACCATGAGCACTGGGCCTCACCCACCTCAGACACTGAGCCACACCCACCATGGGCACTAGGCCACACCCACATCAGACACTGAGCCATACCCACCATGGGCACTAGGCCACACCCACCTCAGACACTGGGCCACACCTGCCATGGGCACTAGACCACACCCACCTCAGACACTGAGCCACACCCACCCTGGGCACTAGACCACACCCACCTCAGACACTGGGCCACACCCACCCTGGGCACTAGACCACACCCACCTCAGACACTGGGCCATACCTGCCACAGGCACTAGACCACGCCCACCTCAGACACTGAGTCACACCCACCATGGGCACTAGACCACACCCACCTCAGACACTGAGTCACACCCTCCATGGGCACAAACCATGCCCACATCGGACACTGAGCCACACCCACCATGGGCACTAGGCCACACCCACCTCATACACTAAGCCACACCTGCTATGGGAACTAGACCATGCCCACCTCAGACACTGAGTCACACCCACCATGAGCACTGGAACTAGACCAAAAGTTGCCCAGGCGAGATGCAGTGTGAACATACTTGGTCTTCACTCAGCACTTCAGTCCAAGCCTTGATGGTTAAGATGGGGCTGTCATGTCTCTGAACATGCACCTCCTTCCTGGGCAGCTGATCGTCTCCTGACAGGGCACATTCCCAGGACAGGTACATACTGGGAACAGGGACCCCACCTGGTAAAAGGCACATCTGGAGTCTAGCGACAAGAGACGTGGAAGGCACCTCCCTTTCCTGTCTCATCTACCTGGTACCCACAGTGCCCAGGGCCAGCAGCCAAGCCAAGCTGGACCCATTCTGTGCTCTCAGAGGGGAAAAGCCCCTCAGGGTCACAGCCATCCCTGACCAGCTCAGAGTGGATTGGAATGCCCGATGTCTAACCTATGGTCTGGCTCTTCCATGTGCAAGGAGAGACCCCAGCCAAGCCTGGTGGGCTGAGCTTTTTATGCTTATGGAGCCGTCATCTTTACTGTTCTGCTGAACAGGCAGATATCTGGCTATGTAGTAGGCCCTGGGGCATCTCACCATAGGGTTTCTGGAAAAAAATCCAGGAAGTAGCTTGGCACTCCTTGATGTTCCAAGGCTCTGCCTTTTCTTCTCCCGAGGAAGGGATGAGAATATGAGAATATGGAGGGTCTAAATGTCCCATGCCATGGGTAGTAGGGATCACAACCAGACGCAGTGACGACACCCTTGGACAGAGAGCTGACCTCAAACCCAGCATTGCTGCAAGTCTGACCTTACAGGGCAGGAGTCCAAGAACACAGATTTTTCTCCCAATGCACTGGAATACCGACCTAGTTCCCCGGAAGCCTTGGGAGGTGATACCAAGGACTGGCTTGCCTTCTGCAGCTAGCTGTCCCACTCACGCCTCTGCAGAGTCATGGCATTGGTCTCTCATCTGGGCTCCCAGAAATCCTTGCTGTGGTACTCAGAGTCCCTGTCACTGTCTATAGGTCTTTGAGCCTGCCAATTCTTCTCCTTTCAGTCTTGCCTGGGTGGGGACTGGTATGTATTTACATCATCCTCAAACCCCAAGGGACAGAGTGCAGGGCTTGTGGGCCCTGTTCCAGGGTGGTTTTCTCTCCTCATCTCTTCTTGGTCCTAGTCGTGTGTGTGTGTGTGTGTGTGTGTGTGTGTGTGTGTGTGTGTGTGTGTGTACACACATCCACACACTCTGTGCCTGTAGTTTTATGCAAAGGTCTCTTTGGAATCTTGTGCCTTTGCCTCGCCTGGGTCATCTCCTTTCAAGGTCCTAAAATGTAGGGGTGAACTCATACAGCATTGCCCTCCTGCTGTCCGTAATTGTTCCGCTCCTGAGTTTCTTGAGTGACATTCTTCAAACCTGAGACTTGCCCGGCTATCCCGTGGCCTGACTGAAGTCATTCCAAGAGCGCAAGATGACATCAAGGGCCCAGGCCTCCCGCAATTCTTCATGGCCCGGTGGGGACCTCCACACCCCCACTTGATATTCTCTCTGCTCCTTGTTTGTCCTACCATCTCTGCCCCAGGGCCTTGTTCTTCCTCAAGTCCCTGAAGTGTCCTCAGCTTCCTGATCACAACACTTGCAAGAGACAACTGTACCAGTCATCATGGAGTCACTGGTGACCACTCAGATCTCCCTCATGTCTGATCCTTGAGTGAGGCTGTGGTTGGATAGATGCCAGACTGAGTGGGGCAGGAAGATGGGACCCTGGAACCCTGAGTGCAGTTAAAGAGGTTGAAACCCACATGAGACAGTGCGCTTCCAATTCCTGCTTCCATCTTGACCCGAAGAACGAAGCTCTTGTCTCCCTGAGGTACCAGCTTGTATCCATTTTCCTCGTGGACCTTGACAAACGTGCATGTGTCTCTGTCGTATCCTCTGGGCTGCACAGTTGGAGTCTAGGTAGGTCTTGCCTGCAGTGTTTCTTCCTTACAGGTTGGCTCGTAGCTTCGTGTTACTCACATTTGAGTAAAAAGAAGGCAAGTGGCCTTAAAGACAGTCTGCCTGTGACGGCAAAGGCAACCCCCAGGCACTGATCACAACAGGAGGGCAGTAACTGACTAGGAGTTGACATCTTCCCCCAGCGAGGCTCCAGGTGGTGCATCCAGTGAGCAGGACACGTACCCTGCTGTTCAAGCCACTTCAGAGGATTTTGGAGGTGCTGGTGCAGCCAGAGGTGTCTGACAAGGCAGCCAGGCTTGGTGTCAGTTCTCACTCCCCCACCCTCCTCACTGTTGGGGACTTTAACATGCCAAGAATAACCACACTGAGAGCTGGTTACAGCCTCTCAGCTTCTCCTTGTGCCCACCCCATGCCAGCTCCTGGTGCTTTCAGTTGGGAAATGAACACACCTGCATGCGTTGCACACACGGGTACACATGCAGCCATTCACACACTTTTCCACTCATGAATCATAGGTTCACATGTGCACAGTCAGGCTTGTGTACGCTTCATACACACATTTACAAACAAGTGCATACACAAAGTATACACATGTCTTACACACGCACACACCTACCCATTTTTACATGTGCGCACAGTCTCACTCCTGTATCAGTGCACATCCACATACACAGATGTGCCCTTGCCCACACGCACAATGCATGCTCTTCCGAGTGCATGGATGTATACACTCTCACAAATGCTTGTGCAGACACACTTGTGTACAGACGTATAGCAGGTGAACTTGCATGCATACCCACAGGTACACCTCTGCACACATTCCTGCATCCAGCAGGCCTATGCTCCATACACAGCAGGATTAAGGCTCTGTTAGCAGAGGCTTTCACAGGCTGGGAGGTAACTGGGTGTGAACTGGTGGACGGGAAAGCTGAGGTGAGCCAGCCGAAGGACCAAGGAGAGGGGAAGGGAGGGTAATGACTATGCCAGCCGGGGTACTGAGGGACCAAGCGTCGCTGTTCGGTGCTTTCCTAAGAACCCAGACCTGCTCCAGATGCTCCTTTACTCCATGGCCACTTGCTGCCCTTTGCCCTGCCACCTCCTTGGGATTCCATTGCAGGCCCTGTGGCTCCTGAGTATGAGAAGTCTGTCTCAACTTGTCGTCTATGGAAAACGGCTGTAGCGGGAGCCACACTCACTGCTATAGCGAGGGGACAACCGCTACTCCTCTCTTCCTCCCCAGGGAGGGAAGACAAGTTACACCTGAGTTTGAGTTCCTAGTCACAGCAGGCTGTCAGTGTTTGGGGGTCTTGTTTTTGTGGGTGGATGATCCCCTCCCCAGGGGTGTGTGGTTGGCAGGAGTTCCTCTGGGAGAGGCAGCTGAGGAAAGAGTTAGCATGAACTTGTACACCAAGGGGAAAATCCTGGGGGCTTCGACTCCCCCATGATGATCGCACATCTCCCTTTGTGCAAAGACGAGAGTGGGGAGGCATGTGGAAGGGTGTGGACTGTGGGAACTCCAGGCCTTTGGAAGGGTAGCCTCTGGTAGGGGGCACACGGTGGGAGACATGGCCTATGAGAATGTGGGAGTATGGGGGGCCTTTGCGAAGTGAGGACTTCTAGGGTTAAGCAGGAAGCACCTCCTTTTGTGTTTCTGTATAAGAAAATATACAGGCCACTTGGCTGAGTAGGAGTCAAAGGTCATTCATTCTCCTGACTTTGGCTGAGCATCTGTTGGTGCCACTGTTCCGGGAGCCAGGGGTAGAGAGATGGGTCAGACCCCAAACTGCCACCGTGCAGGCTTCATTTAGCCAACCAGCACTCACCTTAGCCTATTTAGCCAACCAGCACTCACCTTAGCCTATTTAGCCAACCAGCACTCACCTTAGCCTGCCGTTCCTCCGAGGATCCAGAGAGGCATGGCCCAGCTTTATTCTCTCTAGTGTACTGGCAGGGAGACTGAGGCATGGAGGAGTCTCACAGAGGGTCTCTCTGCTACAGGCTGCCTGTAGGAGGCTGGGCCTGAGGTTCCTCCTCCCCAGCAATGAGCGCTTATTAGGCCCAGGACAGTGGCTGAGCACTGTGCGCAGCTTTATAAAAACATTTACTTTTGAGTGTGTTGGGAATGTGTGGCGCAGGCACATGTCTGTTGTGCGGGAAGGTGTGTGAGTGTGAGTGTGAGTGTGTGTGAGTGTGAGTGTGTGTGCATACAGGCAAAGGCCAGAAGAGGACATTGGGGTATTGTTGTTGTTTTGTTTTCTTGAGACAGGGTTTCTCTGTAGTAGACCAGGCTGGCCTCTAACAGAGATCCACCTGCCTCTGCCTCCCGAGTGCTGGGGATTAAAGGCGGGCACGCCCACGGCCCAGATTAATCATTTTAAACAAGAGAGACAAAGCACAGAGACAAAGCTCAAACACAGGGTTCAGGACAAAAACCCAAACCAAAACTTGGTTAAAGAAAAAGCCAAAAGCTTCCATGTGTTTCCAACCCGTAACCCCCCACTAGTGCTCTCCAGCATGGACTGCGCCGTTGGACCTGTGTTCCCACAGGCAGGCGCGGGCTGGGTCCTTGTAGTGCAGCTGATTGTATGCCTCTGTTCCCGGACTTCCCGACCATGACAGTCAGATCCGAGACCATCAACTCGTACCTCTGCAGCAAGGCCAGGACACCGTGAGGTCCCTCAGCCAGGAAGAACAGCCCAAGCTCTCCTAGGACAGCTGCTCACACCCAGAGCCACTAATGCTTTGGGTTGTAAATATATATATATGTGTGTGTGTGTGTGTGTGTGTGTGTGTGTGTGTGTGTGTGTGTATTTTTTTTTCTTTTTAAGTCTACAAGTCCATGTTTGCTTATGAGCTGGGATGTTTCCAGGCACCGCCTTCCTTCTGCTGTGACTCTGCCCCAGACACACAGCTGAAGGCAGGAAGATGAAGGATGGGACCTTCTGCCCTCCCTACCGCTTTCCGGAGACCCTCCAGGGGAGCAGTTTATTTCCTTCAGTATCACACTAGTCCCAGGCTTTTCCCTGGCTCTACCCGGAAGTTACTGAGCAGAGCAAGTCAGCAGTTACTCTTCCGGGAACCCATCCTCAGAGCATGGCCACAGGGAGAACAGGTGGAGATACAGACAGGAGGATGGCCAGAGAGCACAGCCCTGCGCACCTGCAGAGACAAACTGACCTTCGTGCCCAGGCTACATGAGGCTCCACGTTGGGAGCCAGCACCTTCACCTCTGTGAGGTCGCCAGTGGGCTTCTATGTTCAACTCAGTGAGACTTCTGGTACTGTGCCAAGGACCACGGAACCACACGCTGTGGCCCAAACCTGAAGTCTGTTGGTGAGCTGACCCACCAGCACAGCTGTGGCAGAGTCTATAGAAATAACACCGACATGAGATTTAGATTGGCCACCTTTAGGTAAAATGGAGGGAGAGTTTGGCTCATGAGCAGTGCTGGTGGGAATACGTCAAAGCCCACCATAAAATATGGCGGAGAAAAAGGTGTCTGAGCATAGGAGGAAGAGATGCCGGGGGAGAGGGGTGGACAGGACGAGGTCGCCGATGGAAAAAAAAAACAACTAACGTGCCTGTTGCATTTATTTTCTGGAGTCTGGTCAGTTAACACAGTGACCTCCTCGATAGTTAGAAAGGTTGCATAATTGTGGGTTATTGAGCTTAACATGGTTGGCACCTGTCAATCACTTGCAATCGTCACCTTTGGTCAGTGGGTAAGCTCCTTTAAATCATCTTCTTAGTCTCCTGCTTCTTCTGTTTTAAGTTGTTCTTATTTGATTTATACAAAATAAGGCACATTAACTTTAGATGTGAGATTTGTTACTGCAGTAATTTTACGTGCTTGTGTGGCCACCAGAGCACTCCACCAGTCTTGAACTTCCTCACAAGAGTCTCTGAGCTTCTTGCCTGCCCTGGTTCAGTCTCCACTGACCTGGTTACTGTCACGGAGCTGTCTGGACTAGGGCTGCTAAGAGAGTTTCATTGACTGAATATCTTTTTTTGATGGGTGTTTGTGGTCACCCGAGGGCTTAGCAGACACAGCCTTGGCTTCCATTCACAAGACTCAGGCCCAAAGGCCAGTGGCGGGGGGGGGGGCCTGTGCTGGGACAGTCCCCCTTCATTCGGGTTCTCCAGATTAGTGGTCAGAGAGGCCTCAAGCTCAGCTGGGGGGGGGGAACACTCACTCAACTCCAAATACAGGCTGGACCCAGACTCAGGCTCTATCAGCCACAGCTTGCTTTCTCTGTCTGTGGCCCTACTCCCCTCCCCCCTCCCCCCCCCCCACATAGGCTTTATTCTGGGACAGGGGCTTTCTTGTGGATGCCAAGGTGGTTCTTGGAAGATCCACATACTGTATCCAATAAGGACAGAAGAGAGGGGGAGGGGGAGGGGGAAGGAGAGGGGAGGGGAGGGGAGGGGGAGAGGCAGAGACAGGCAGAGAGAACAAAGTCACAGGGGCTATGCTTGCTGGTGAGGCTCACATCTCCTGACCTCTCAGGGGTTGAAGGAGGCCATCTGAGAAGCCAGAGTTGTTACTGAAAGAAAGAAGGGCACTGGGTAGGCAAAGCAAAGGCTGCTTAGCACCTGGACCCAGGGGGCTGGGAGTTAGTTCCTACCACGCTGTCATCTTGGGGCAGCTTCATGCTTTCATGTCATTTTCTCTCTTTCTTTTTTTTTTTTTTCATTTTTTTTCACGTCGTCGTTTTAAACAGGTAAACATTAAGTGAGGCACATGCCTGTCATCCTAGCACATGGGAGGACTAGGGGTTCAAGACCAGCCTCAGTTACATAGTGAGTCTGAGGGCAGCCTGGGCTACATGATACACACACACATAGTTAAAAACAAAATTAAACACAAAACAAGACAAGCAAAACCAAAAAATAAATAATAAAAATACCAACACAAAACCGCACAACAAATCACAAAACAAAAAGAACACAGCACCACTAATATGAACATATTTAAATGTAGTGATGTTGAAATGAGGCAGGCACTGTGAGATCTGCCCAAAGGGGTTTTTTGGCAAGGATCCAACAGCAGTCTGCTGTGAGAGAAAGCCTGATGCTATGGCTCAGGCTAAGCTTGGCACCATGGTGGGAAGACGCTGGCTCGCCACAACTCATTTGCAGTGTCTTTTGGCTCTTTGGGACCTGTGAGTGTGAATCTGTGGCCTGACTTCTGCATAGCAGGTTTTGGTGTATTCTCAGAGTGTGTACATGTATGCTGAAAGGCAACACAGGGAAACTTTGCTTCTTGGGAGACAGATCACTGGCAGTACTGGCCTCTGGCTCAGGAGGTGTCTGAACAGAGAAAACATTTACCAAGGAAGGTGGGCAGGCGTATGGGATGTCCCTACCTAAGTGAACACATGATTTGGCCGACGAGAAGCTAGTAGGAGATGTGCCCCAGTCAAATCTGAATAGAAGCCTGGCATAGTGGTGCACACCTTTAATCTCAGCAATTGGGAGGCAGAGGCAGGTGGATCTCTGTGAGTTCAAGGCCAGCTTGGTCTGCATAGATAGTTCCAAGATGGCCAGGGCTAGATAAAAAGAGACTCTGTCTTAAAAGAAAAAAAAAAGCATCTGAACAGAAAGCAAAGTTGTGTTCCCACAAGTTCTTTTTAAAAGAGATTTTATTTTATTTTAAATTTTAAATTATTATTTAATATGTATGAGTGTTTCGCCTGCATGAATGTCTGTGTACCACCTGTGGGCTTGGCACTCACTCAGATCCCCAGAACTGAAGTGACAGGCTATTGTGAGCTACCAGGAATTGAACACAGACCCGGAAGAAAAGTCAGAAAAGTCAGTGCTCTCAACTGCTGAGACATCTCTCCAGCCCTTGTTTTATTTTAAATAATGTGCACGTGTATCTCTCTCTCTCTCTGGGTGTGTGTGTGTGTGTGTGTGTATGTGTGTGTGTGTGTGTATGTGTGTGTGTGTGTATGTGTGTGTGTGTGTGTATGTGTGTGTGTGTATGTGTGTGTGTGTGTATGTGTGTGTGTGTGTGTGTGTGTGTGTGTGTGTGTGTGTGTGTGTGTAGATGACCTCAGGTGTTTTCAGAGCACAGAAGTGCCAGGTCTGCATCTGGGGTTACAGGTGGCTCACAGCCACCTGACATGGCTGCTGCGAACTGAACTTGGGTCCTCTGGCAGAGCAGAGAGGGCTCTACCTCTGAGCCATCCCTCTAGCTGCTCAAGAGCATGCTGTCTTGCTGTCAGATGTAAAGTGCTCCCCCCTGTGTGAGGCTGGGGGCTGGACCTTAGCTCTTCACTGGGAATGAGTTTGTGTTGGCAGGGTGGGCGGAGCCGAAGCCAGCCTCAAACTTCCAGATGAAATCCTGGCCTTCTGGCACAAACAGGGAATACAAATGAGTGAAGTAATTCTTATCTTCTTGGGGCAAGCCTGGCATAGCTCTATCAAAGAGCGTGTGAATCTGCCAATCTTTCTTCTTGCCAAGTTCCTGACACACAAGCTGCATCTCCACAGGTGCATCTCCTTCCAAACTGCATTCTGATGGTGGTGCCTGAGCTGGCCTGGGCAGTCTGGGGGACCCAACTATGTCTGAGCAATACCCCCAAGGCAGGCTGAAGGAAATTATGTGCTGGGTCCCCCAACACATAGTGAACTCCAGGAAAGCCACTGGACGGGTGTGAGAAACGAGCATTACTGGTGTTTGAACAGTTGCTGAGGCCGTCGGGGGTGTTCAGTCTGGGACGGGACAAGAAAAGGGAAAAAAGGTGGAGATGAGTGGGACACTGAAGACAAGTGGACATGATGGGGCTGGGGGTCCTGTCTTGGAGAGAGTGGGCCCTGGTTAGCGGGGACGGGGACAGGGGCAGGGCCACGGCCACCTGGTCTCTCCCCTCTCCTATCCCATCCCATAAGGAAGTGTTTCCCTTGTCTTCCACCTCAGTGAGCTTCTATGACCAGTTCATGTCTCTATCATTCAAGGAACATGCCAAAGACACACAGGTGTGTTATGCCAGCAGCAGGAACATGGGCGGCAGTGCTGGGAACACGGTCCCAGCACAGTGAGAACACGGCCGTGGTTCTGTGTGCTAGGCTGGCTGCTCTGCGGCTGGGTATCATTTATGCAGACGGATCCTTTCATGATGAGCCACCCAGTGAGCAGTATGCCGTCCTTGCTCCCTCATGCACATCTCTCCACACACACCGACGTACCTCCACACACAGGATGCACACCCTCCTAGCAATGTACGCCTGTACACACTCACATAGGCACACAGTTACACATAGGTTCATACCTATACAGATTCACACTCACACCCGAGTGCACCCTCACTAGTGTCCAGGTTCACATCTATTCACACTTACATGTTTGCAAACACAGGGACACCCTGACGACATGAACCCTGAGCTGTGCTGTGGACAAGTGGGGCCTTTGGTATAGAAACACTGCCGTGAGCCGGGCATGGTGGCGCACACCTTTAATCCCAGCACTCAGAAGGCAGAGATGGGTGGATCGCTGTGAGTTCAAGGCCAGCCTGGTCTACAGAGCGAGTCCAGGACAGCCGAGGCTACACAGAGAAACTCTGTCTCAAAAAAGCAAAATAAATAAAGAAATAAAAAGAAATAAAAAGAAATACTTCCAGCACCTGGGGCTAATCTGTGAGGGACAACAAACCCACAGCCTCTAGAGAGCTGCTTTCATTCCTGGAATCAAGACAAGAGGAAATGACCCCAAGAAGAGTCCCTTATGTTCTCATCGGTCACATGGCGCTGCTGGCCCTGCATACCGGGAATCGGGACTCGCTGTCTGTGAATTGGCCAAATCCCAGACTGGGAGCCAAGATGAGCTCATGTGGGGGAGGGGCTGCAGCCCTCCGCCTCATCTGATCCATTAGCTACAGGGAAGAGCCCTATCCATACAGCCAGCCGCAGCTGTGCAGCGTGGGGTGGGGGCAGGCAGTGGGACAGCGGGGGCCCGCTGGGTTTTCTGCGCTTTGGGCACCCATGTCTGCTCTTCATCCCAGGCCATTGGGGTCTCTGGGGTGTCCCCCCAATACTTTCAGCTATAACCCAAGCAGGGCCCTTCCCCAATTATAGCTCTGCTTTTCTTAATGCTTTTAATGAAGGTCACATTGGCTCATAGCCATGCCATAACTATAACTTTATAATTTAAAAACTCAGATTCATCTACGGTCTTACCGGTCCCTGACAGAAGGACTGTTTGCCTGGGAGGGAGTGACTGGAACCCCGTGAAGGCTCAGGGCTGGGAAGGCTACTGCCACTCAGTTTCAGATAGGCAATGGTCCACGATGGGCCCCTTGGCAGACTGTTTGCCTTTGATTCTTCCCAACAAGGGCTACTAAGACCAGGAAGTGGAGTAGGTGTGGGAGTGTCTATAAAGCAGAGTGTTAAAAAAAAAAAAAAAGTAGCCACAGTGCTGGTGTTTTCAGTACCCAGACTGTGGACAGTTCCCTACAGCACCCCAGCTCACTCTGGTCTAGCCCTGAGCTAGTCACCCTTGCTAGGAAGCAATCGCAAACTCTCCCCTATGTCCCTGAGTCCGCAGAGCTGAGGCTTGCTCTGGCTACAGGGGGACAGCTCTGGCTACATCATGAGCCTGAAGCCAGATGAGAACAATTAATTCATAAGTCACAGCAAGTTAATTAAAATGTTTATTGCTAATGGTTCCTGGGCACAACTTGGAACGAGGTGCTACTGCAGAGATCCCCTCTATCCGGGGACCCCCTGGGCTGAAAACCGTAGTACTGAGCTTCTAATATGTCCCCTACAGGAGGGAGCGTCTCTCATGAATCATTAATGTGGCGTGTAGTTGCCATTTTGATATGTTAATAATTAATAATGACACGCTAATAATTGCTACTGTGGCTGCGGTTATTGCCGCTCGCCGAATTCTCCCCAGGAAGCAGTGTGGTCCTGCTCTGGGATGAGGCAGTGAGCTCAGGAAGGATGAATACTTCGCCCAAGGGCAGTTAGGAGGCCATAGAGCTCCTAGTACTGGGTGATGCTGATGTCACCGAAAAGCCTATGACCTTCAGGAGCTTTGTAGCACTAAATGGGCATCACAACACAGGCCGTCACTCAGGTGTATCCAGGAGGCGTTGAACTTGCCATATAGACCACGCCGGATTTGAGATTGAAGGTGTACATCTCTATGCCTGGCACCAGGTAAGTCTTGTGCAGGGAGAAGTGGCAGCAGGGCTCGGCAAGGGTTGGGTCAGAGGGTAGGGGCTCTGCATTCCTGACAGAAGCAGGCCTGTGGGGGAAAGGCTTCAGCAACTCAGTGTCTCCCCTTCTGTGTTTCTTTCATCATCCATCGATGCAGAGTGGTGTCACCTTGCAGAGGACTCGGGACTGGCAGGCTCGCAGCCCTTGGCAGAAGCCAGCTCTTGGAGTAGTTGTTATGTGTTATTGCTCTCTAAGGGTTTTGCCTCATTCCTTTCCTAGGAAAATACTTATAGAAACCGCTGTATTCCCCAGAAGCAGCCCACCCCACCTGGGGCCGCACATTCCAGCTGTCAGGGGCTGGGGGCAGCAACTGGGTCCCCTGGGCTTGAAGGGTCTGCAGAAAGTGGATCTCCATATCTCTGGGAGAAGATGAAGGAACCTTTCTATTTATCCTATTCAGTCAGGCCTGGAGCTCTATAGCCTCAGGCAGAGTTAGGTGCCCATTGCCACTCAGGGGCTCTAGAGGGGAGCTGGAAAGGGGTCATGTCTATGTGAGCTTCACTTGTTTAAAATCAGAGTTTCTAGGTTGGAACATGTTGTGAATAGGAAAGCTGTGGTCCCTGAACAATTCCACTCCCAACAGTGACAGTCTCCTCCACAGTGACCTTCTCCACAGAGCAGTGCCAATTGCTCTGTTCCATTCAATATGTAAGAAACTGAGGCTCAGGCAGCTTGGATGGCTTCCTAGGTGACACAACCACAAATGAGCTGGGCAAATGGAAGATTCCAAGCCACCAGGTGGCACCACCTTCTACTTGGCAGTCGCAGAGGACAGCAAGTGACTTGCACATGGGATACCCTGACCCCCTCCCTTCCACACCCATCCGGCCTCCTTGTGTCTCTATCCCTTTGCGTTGCTGTCTCAGTCAATTTCTCTTCGAGTCTCTTTCTCCATCCCTCTCTCTTTCTGTCCCTGTCCTGTCTCTGACTCTCTCTGCCTCTGGGCTTCCTGATGTAATGGCCAGAGATGTTGTTACAAGAGGCCCTGAGTGTGTGAAGACAATATCCATTGAGCATCTGTGCTCACTGGGACACACTCTGCATCACCTGTATTCACTGTGCCTTTGACCTTATGGGGTATGACTTGGGCCAAGCTGGGTGTGGAGCTTGGAACAAATACCCTTGGAACTTTCATTGCTCCCTCTGGTAACTCTCTCTGCATGGCCTCTCACTCTGTCTCCTTATAGTAGGATCTTGATGCCCAAGGGGACTTGGACAGCCTTTGTCCGAGGCCCTACCAGGATCACTGGAGAGAGAAAACATGGCAGACCTGGGTTCAATTAAAATGGAGACACTTCTCTCTAGAGATTTGCCTTTCATCTGCTCTTGGCAGAGATTTCCAGGCAACCATGTCTTGGGTCGAAGCCATCTCCACGGAGGGGAAGGGGCTGCTGTGCAGATCCCTGGGGACAGCCACAAGACAGTGTTGGCTCAGCATCAGGGCAGGCTTCCAGGCTGTCTTCAAGAGCTCCCTGAGGCATGCAAATAGAAAAAAAGGGGATATTCTGTAGCCCTGGCCACGGGCTTGTGGATAAACACTGTATGGTGCCCCTACCACCCACTTAGACAGGGTCCCACCTGAACACAGTGTTCCCAGTCCAGGGGAGGGTCCTGGGGCGATATGAATAAATGCCCATTCACTATAGATAGGCTACCAATGACAGGCCAAAGACACAACCCCTCCGAGCCTGGCTCTGAGTTTATTGGGGTTGCATGAGCAAGCGGTTATTACAAAAGCATCATCTCCTTAGAGGCAATTGCATCGCTGGAAAGCCCACCCCAGTGTGGGTGAGGCCTTGTGAAAACAGCATCTCTGGACATGCCTGCCCAGCTTACAGGCAGTTCCTCCCAGGAGTCTCGTCCTCCCACAACTGCCTACTGCATATGTAGCCTCCGGAAGAGGCTTTGAGTGTCTTGTAACTCTGGTTGAGCTTCCTGGCTTCATGAGACACCTCCCTCCACCACACCCCCCTCCACTTGCAGTTTCTTTCCCAGGAAGGAGTGTCTCAAGTTAGAGGAAGAAGCTACAGGCCCAGGAATCACCCACCTGTGTGTTGTGTAAGGAGGTCAGTGTGGCTCCCTCCAGTGCAGCCACAGCGGGGGCAACTGTTCTGAGGGTGTTCAAGACGCTGCTCCAAGGCAGGCAGCCATCGGCTCCGTTTTGTTGTCTGTTTCTCCCCAGTTTGAGTGCTAAGCCAGGGAAGGAATAGTTGCATTTACAAATCTGGGAAAGCGCATCTCAACAGGACAGAAGTTGCACAGGAGGTGCTGGTCCCACTAAGGACATCCATATGGTTTCTCCTCAGATTGCTGAGGTTGGCCAGTACCTTGAGTTGGTCAGGTCTCAGGGGGGACCTGAACTCCTCTCTCTGTGAGATACTCATCAGTATCCTTTGCATCCTTCATCTTGGTGCTTGTTGCTTTGAGCGTCTGAACTTCTCCAGAAGAAGCCTGTGTGACTTCTTGTAGAGTCAGTAGCCAGGATAACATAAGAGGAGTTGAATTATGAGCTGTCTGAGACTCACATCCACAGAGCCAGGCTATCTGCCCAGAGTACCTCCTGGAACCCTGCAGCCTCTTGTGGAAGTTTTCAGATAGCAAAAATTCTTCTGGTACATTGTGGTGTCCACCCCACCCTTACCAGCCCAAACTAGTGCCCTTGAGACTAGGAGAAGCCTGCTCACGCCGCCATTGGATGAGGTGGGAATGAGGAGGTGATGTTGAATGCAGAGATGACTAAAGGGCGAGACCATGCCTGTGGCTGCAGTGGAATGTGGCCGATATCTAGTGAACCAGAGGAAGGCTGTGTGAGTTAGGGGGTATTCTTTGTTTTAAGATGTAGTCTTGAACTAGACAGTGTCTCTTAGGCTTTGAAACCCAGTCTCTAAGGATAGAATGGGATGTGATAGTCTCAAGTTCCTCTGGCTCTATGGAATTATGAGGAAGGTGGCCTCTGCCTATGGGTCAGCTCCAAGATCTCTTCTTCCCTCTAAATTCATGTCTGGTTTCAGTCTTTGAGTCCTTGTGTGAGTCAGGGCTTTCCAGAGAAACCAAGTCAACAGGGTTGTATGTTTATTCCCATCCTTTTTCATCCATCAGTCTACTATCTATCTATCTATCTATCTATCTATCTATCTTATCTATCTATAATCTATCTATCTGTCTATCTATCTATCCTATCTATCTTATCTATCTATAATCTATCTGTCTATCTATCTATCATCTATCCTTTATATACTATCTATCCATCCATGATGCATTCTCTATACTCTCTCTATTTACTTACTCATATATACTGTGTTAAGTGTTATTAGCATATGAAACACTCAGAAACACCCAAGTGGGATCCGGATGACAACTGAGCACCTTGGCCAAATGAGCTGACATGTAAAACTGACTATCACACTTTCTCGCAGTGATGGGGGAGAGGGTGTCTTCCAAATCTTACTGCAGAGACTGAGGCTTTTAACAGTCCAAGAATTAGGTCAGATTTTCTGCTCAGTTTTTCCAGGAGGCCTGGGATTCAGTGCTGAGGAGCTGCTGGCACGTCTGTGAGGCCTGAGTGTTAGGAAGCCTGCAGGCATGGCTGCTCCTGGACAGGCACCAGCGTCCTGCCCCTGCTCAGTCCTTCACTTTCTAGGAAGCCCTTGTGACTGGACCTGGGCCTGTAACAAGAACAGGCAGCTATACCATATTTCTGGGTTCATAGTCCAGTGGGAAATCAGTTAACCCCTACATAACCTACACAGGACGGCCAGGTCACAGCGGGGTTGGGAGGGCTATTACTTCTCTGGTTTTGTTCAAGAAGACCTTCCTGAAAGAAGGAGGATGAAAATTTAGATTCAAGGGGTTAAAACAGAAGAACTCCTCCTCACTAACCCCAGGTCTGCTGTCCACCTAGGGTTTGGGGTATCCTCCAGGCCACGGGCTCTGTATAAATGTGCCCTGTTAAACACTAGCAGCGTATCTCTGCAGCATGCTGAGGCCCATGGACTCAGCGCTGGATGACTTCGAATGTCCAGCCAGGCAGACATGTAAGCGGTGGTTACACTTGAACCCAACAGACAGCTACGAGGTTCAAACACTCTCATTCAGAACCCAGGCTCTGTAAGTTTTTTATTGACTACCTGCTGTGTTCCAATGGATGACATGTCCTGTGGAGATGTGATCTAGAGGGGGTTGCCTTCAGGAAAGTACATATAACTAGGAGAGAGAGAGGTGCTATCTCTAAGTGGGAGTGACAAATACCAGAGCTGGAATGCCAGCAGAGGGCAAGGGAAGTGGAGATGGGCAACCTGGAAGAGGTAGCCGCTCATCCGGGTCAGGCAGAGTGGATGGTCAACCTGGAAGAGGCAGCTGCTCATCCGGGTCAGGCAGAGTGGATGGTCAACCTGGAAGAGGCAGCCGCTCATCCGGGTCAGGCAGAGTGGATGGACAACTTGGAAGAGGTAGCCACTCATCCGGGTCAGGCAGAGTGGATGGAGGAAACTTTCAAACTGGAGAGAAAAGGTAGCTGGGGCCGTGAAAGGAACAAGTACTGTACAAACTGAGGCGCGCTCATGCCTCAAAGCAGGAGTGATTCCCCATAGCACACACCTATCAGGTGCACCCCTTGTACAAATGAAATATGCCAGCTATGCTCCCACAAACACATACATTTAAACACATGTCCTATAAACATTTCCCACAAATATATACTGTTTTATGTTGTAAAACTCTTCCCTAAGGCCAATGGGGAATGAGCTGATCAATGTAACTCCATTTTGTCCTAGTTTTAGCTAATTTCACCCAGCTGTTCCCTGGCCCCCATGGACGGCATCCATGGATGGTGTGATGGTCTCAGGGAGTCACACCTGCAGTTTTGGGGGAGGGGCCCATTGTTTTACAACACAAACACAAAACAAATTGTTTTAATCAACTAAACTGAAAAAAAAAACCCACCCCATGAAACTTCTGCCCCACAACGCGCCTCTGGTATGATGTGAGTATGGTTTTGGGATTTATAAGCCATGTCCCTGCATCTCTCAGAGGCCGGGAGGTCTTTCAGGCATGAGGCATCCTCCCTACTGCCAGATAGTAAAGAACTCGTAATCTGGCCTTTACGGAGTTGCTTTCTCCTGTGTCTCACGTGGTTACAACATTTGATCATATGCATAGCCTGTAAGCACACACACCCCATGAGTCACCCCTCCATATGATTACACACCCTGCAAGCAATAGTCAAAATCACCTCTGCAGCACAATCTCATCTACAAACATCCCCCCCAAAGACACGTCATGAACACTGCATACACACCCCTGCACACCCACCCGAGGCACACACCACACAGGTAGGTGATTATCACTGACCACACGGGGCTGGCTGCCATTCACAACAGGACAGGAAGGTTTGGTGCAGTGCAGATGTGACCTCAGCCTGTGGCATCCAAGATGTCCTCCACTCAGCTGCATCTCTGGCTGAATCTGCTGTAGCTGGGTGTTCATGGACACTTTAGCAGGACTTAGAATCTCTCAGTAGGCTGACCGCTGGGTAGGCGTTTCCAGACAGGTCTAAGTGAGGAGGGAAGACCCTGAATATGGGTGACGTCATCTCATGGAATGGGCTCCTGGAATGAGCAGGAAGAAGAAAGCCAGCTGAGCAGCCAGCATTCATCCCTCTGTGCTTCCTTGTGTGACCAGCTGCCTCATGCTCCTGTTGCCTTTGCTGCCATGGTGCCGAGATAGGCAGCAAGTCATGAGCCAAATCAAACCTTTTCTTCTTAAGCTGTTTTTGCTGGTGTTTAATCGCAGCGACAGAGAGTAACTAAAATAGATATGAACTATTGCCACTTGCGGTGCGTCCAGAGCCGGTGCGGCTTGTTTCCAGCACCATGGACAGCACATGGGGGGGGGGTCGGGCCTTCCCACTCAGGGTCTGCACTGAGCTCCTGTAGGCAGGCAGCTTGGGCTTACAGATCATTTTAAGGATGGTTTTATGTTTCTTCTTGTCAAGACAGAAAGCATTGCGGGGCCTGAGGTAACAGCTTCCTGGACACTGACTGATATGAGACAGAAACGCACTTTCTCATTTGGGGCATGAATAACCAATTTCTTACAAAAATCCCAGGGGTTTTGAATCAAGTCCCCCCACCCACCACCCCGCATAAGGATGACCTCATCAAGTTCGTCTTCTGGGATATTTTGTGAGAAACTCATTCTATCCTGGCACCTGCCTCTGAGGCAGGCTCCCTCCCTGTGTGTGTGTGTGTGTGTGTGTGTGTGTGTGTGTGTGTGTGTGCGCGCGCGCGCGCGCGCACACACACACACACACACACACACACACACACAAACTAAAGCAGAGGAAAGGAAGTGATGGACAAGGCTGAAAGCAAGCTGGCAAAGGAGCCAGATTCAGAGTCCATCTCAGAGCTGCTCTTGGCAGCTGCCGTCAATGACCAGCCTGTGGGAGGGGCTCAGGGTTTCTCAGCTCTCAGATGCTGGGTTCAAGGATGATCTCTAGCATCTACGAGGAACGTGGGAATATGGTTTCGTTCTTCAAAGAACCAGCTCCCTCTAAATCTGCACCACGGGATTAGAGCTATCCCATTCCTGGTGTTTCCTCACAGAGAAAGAAGCTACAAGGGACATGGAAGCCATCCTAGGGCAGAGAAATCTTCCAATCAGGGTGCATTTGCCCGCACAGGCTGGGACAGCCAGGGTCCACTCCTCTCCCCACCACGCCGGGGCCCTGACTAGTATCCTGAGCAGGGCTATGGCAAGCAGTTCCTCTGCAGTCCCATGAGGATGCGGAGACACCCAGCTGCGGTTAGGAGGCTGGGGGCCAGCATCACCTCTCCTGGACTCTCAGCAGGAGGGGCCTCTCTGGAGCTCATAGATTCTCCATGACATCCAAGTGAGTAAACAGAAGGGAAGCACATCTGTTCCAAAGTGGAGCCGTCCCAGAGCTGGGCGAGGGGATCCTCAAATCTGAGGCCCACCCTGGGGTACGACGACCTTGGCCTTGAAGGCTCAGCATTAATGGGGGTGCCTGAGTCTGCCTGATACTTCCACCCAGCCCAGCTGCTGGTGTCTTTGTACCACCCTGAGAAACACCTGATGGAAGGGAGCTGCTAAGGAAGTGTCTCAGCCCCTACAGGGGGAGTCAGGCCACCAGAGGAATGGGACAATGGGGGTGAGTGAGGACAGGTAACCACCGGTACTTAAGGCAGGTGACAAGCTGGGGACACTGGGTGGCAGAGTCTCCTCTGCTTCTTTCATTTTGCAGTTCAACCTGGAGGTAGGGGAGAATCCCACTGAGACTTGAGGGTCAAAGCCAGGAGACCTCCTATGCTTCCCTTGGGGATCTGGGGCAGGACAAAGTTGCCTCAGTCCCCCTTCCATGGGAGCTCTGGCACTGAGGGACTTCAGGGCTCCCACACAAAGGGCAAGGGGCTCTCAATGAACAACCCAGAAACCGGTAAACAAAGACACTTCAGAACCAAGCTTGGGAACTGTGGGGCTGAATGTGTCACATGACAGCTGCACAGCAAGTCCTGGCCACATTGCCTATGCACATGTGTACATATGTGGATGTGTGCCTATGCACAGCAGGCCCGGGGCAATGGAAGTTTGATTGGGTGTAAAATATCACATGTGAAACAGCACCAAATTTGTATGTGTGCATGCATGTGAACATACTCCTGCATGTGCAATACTCCTGCCATGCACCCACACACAGGTATACAATTCATGCATGTCAACACACATACATGCATATATGCAAGCATGCATGTGCACACATGTGCTCCTGAATAATACTCCAAAACAAACAAACAAACCTTGAATTTTCCTTTTCTGAGACATTGCAGGATTTTTCTGAGAAAAGCTCAGTGCCGTGATCCTGGTAAGTCTTGATGCTCATATTTTTGTCTCAGTTTCTTGCCTGGTTGATATAGGGGTGGAGATTGGTTGGGTGACTGCTTGGAGTCTAATACCCAGGGCACATGGCATTAAGCCTCAGCCCCAGAGCCCAAGGCAGCAGGTGAGACACAGATCAGAAAAACGCAGGGCCAGGTACGGAGCTGACTGTAGGAGGATGTGGGGCTGCCCCACCCTTGCAGGAGACTCTGGCTGTGGTTTCCTTAATGGCTGTCTCCCAGCAAAGCCAGAGATGACTAAGACATAGCGGAGGGTTGGGACACAGGCCAGGAGCATGCTCACCCTGCCTCATCCTGCCAGGTGGCCCTAATATGACCTAGTGAATAATTAAGCAGATACACTCAGACAGAAGAGGGGTGCCAGACCAGGCCAAGGGCGAGCAAGACATGGGTCGAAGGAAGTCAGGCCTCCAGCACCGAGGGTTTTGCTGAGGCCTTATACCAGGAAGAACCCTGTCTAGCCTCCCAGATGCTTTCTTTCCATGTGCCTGGTGCTTTCTGAGACCTTTGTCTCATGGTGACATGACATGTGTGTCTAGACAGGGCCCCTGCCCTGGGACAAGACATAGTAACCCTCCTGTTTGGGCACACTGTGAGGGAGAAGTGACCAGCTCTTGTATTCAATCAGTGCAGTCTATGTTTCTACCTGATATGAGTGTTTCAGGATATTTGATCTCATTGTGAACTCCAGGATTGGGAACTATAAAAAACAAAAACAAAAACAAAAAAACTGTCTTTTGTTTGGTGTGGTTCATCCCTAACATACATCTTTAAAGCAAGAATGAAGGAGAGAAACCTGTTCTTTAGGACCCCAAGTGTGGGATCAGAACGGTCTCGTGAGAGAACAGGTGAGGTTAATTCACTAGAAGAACAACCACCTCATGCAGGAGCTGAATTGTTGTCAGCTGAAAAGATCCTGTGAACAGACTCTGGGAGGAGATATATAAATGAGCCCAGAACTGGAGGCGGGGCTTTTTGGAGACTTGGGATAGTTTTGGCTGTTCATCGCTGAACTTCAAGACGCTCCTAGAGAGACCTGCTCGAGGGAAGGCTTCGGGGCTCCGGCTCCTGCTGATGTTCTGGGTTCTGGTTACCCCAGGTTCCAGCATAAGAAATCCTGTGGCTCACGCCTGGAGAATCGTTCCTGGTAACTGATATTCTTAAGGTTTTGTTATTGTGTCCATTAATCCTCATTTCCTATTGTTTTGGTTAGTTGGGTTATAAGTGACGTATGCTTGGTCACTAAGTTGTTAATAAAATATATTAGTTAAGAAAATTGAGCCTACACAAGAACTTTCTGTTTGTTGTAAACAGGTGATTAAGGTGTGGTTCAGCCAGCCCTAGCACACACCTTTAATCCAAGAGCTTTCTGTATGCAGGATTTAATAAAGTTAATCCTAGGTCAAGAGGTGGAGCAAGAAAGCAGCTGACAGGGATTAAAGAGTAGAGACTTTGAGTTGAAGGATATTTAAGACAGTGTGGACAAAGTTTTTTTTTTTTTGGCTTTTCCTCCTCGTTTATCAGCTGAGCTAGTGAGCTTCTTGGACTTCTTCCTCTGAGACGTGAGCTGAGTAGGAAGGTCAGCTGGGTGCTTTCTCTGCCTCTCTGAGCCAGCAGGTTTTCACCCTAGATTCTGGCTCCTGAGTCTTTACTAGTAATATTGAACAACTGGGAACTTTAAAAACTTAACGCATGAGTTCTCCAGCAGGAAATGTTCTGAGCAGCAAACAAAACAGGGCTCCCACAGCTCCCACAGCTCCCCCAAGAGGGCTGGGAACAATGTGAGGGCAGATCAGATGGCCCCAGGCAGGGGACAGCTAAGATACCTATGTCTCCAATATTCTCAAGTATTGATCAGGGTGGATGTATGGAAGGATGGGAACCCACATTCTCCAGAATCCTAGAGAAACCTGTCCTATCTCCGTGATCTGATTTCTCAGTCTTAACCTTGAGCCCACCACAAAAATGTTCATCAATGCGTGAGGAACTTAGGCTCTGAGTGTCTGACGTCCCATTGCTGCAGCACTACAGAGATGGCACATCCTGCAGGAAGAGGCCACAGCCAGGCACTCATAAGAGCCCAGGCTCCCCCTGTGGACTTCAGGGAGCCAGGTAGGCAATGGGCTTCTCAGGACTGGGTGGAAAGACTGAGCACTGGGGGGGCAGGGGGGAGCGTGGGATTTCTTTCTTACCGCATCATTTCAGGGTGACATAGAGACTCCCCATCTAAAGTCCTGAAACATTTGTGTGGACATAAGGAGGAGGTAACTCTGAGCTACTGAAGCAAAAGGCCACGGAAAGATCTATTAATTCCAGGTGCCCCACCCCCACCCCCAGCATCTTAACCTCCTTCAGCTTGGAACCCCAGAGAAGCGATGCTGGAAACTCAGGCTCTCATGAATTAACACGAACGGCTAGGACTTCTAAGACTATCCAGTTCCAAGCTTCTCAGTGAGACTCAAGCTCAGCAGACAGTACAAAGAGCACTCTGTCTTTGTTGTTGTCAGGTTTTTTCTTTTTTTTTTTCTTTTCTCTTCTTTTTCTTTTTCTTCTTCATCTTTTTTGTTGTTGTTGTTGTTGTTTTTGTTGTTGTTTGAGACACAGCCTCTCTACATAGCCCTAACTATCCTGGAACTCACTATGTAGACCAGGCTGACCTTGAACTCACAGAGATCTGCCTGTTATTGCCTCCTGAGTGATGGGATTAAAGGCATGACCACCATACTCCCCTGAAAAAGCACATTTTCAATGGGGCCCAGTGCCCATGCCTAACTGCTATGTGTCACCTGGGTCAGAATGATGCCCCCAAACAACCTTCTTTTGGGGAGTGTATCTGTTTAAGTGCATAGCTTCCCATACAGAGGGCTCAAACTATGATGAAAGTGTGGTCCAAGAAACCCCACTTCACTAGCTGGGTGTGTGGTGCATATCTGTCTCCCCTAGAATTGGAGTCTGAGGCAGGAAGAAGAGTTTGAGGCTAGCTCTGCTGCGCAGGGAGGCAGAGATAGCCCCAGCTATACAGCAAGATGCCTCCACCCAACAGAAAAGGGCTAAAAGTTTGTTATAGTCCAGGGAAGACAGGGAGAATTCTTCTTACTCCTCAGTGGGGGGTCCACAGGAGAAGCCCCGGTCAGTCAGAGGGCTTCGGCAGGAGGAAGGGGCACAGGAAGCACATCAGGACCGGTTACTTTGCATGACCCCAGTCAGCCTGGTGTGGGATCCTGGCCTGGGAGAGTAGGGCAGCTGGGCAGTCATAGCCCCGAGTAAGTGGCCAGAGCAGAGGCAAAGACATAGTAGATGAGCCCTCTGCTGCCTGTTAAAACTGGCCAGGCCTGGAAAAGGCCATCTCTCAGGGTTAGCAAGGCCCCAGATATCAAAGCATCAGAAACACACAGTTAATACAGACGGTGCAGATGAAAATTAAAGCACTATAAAGTTTGTGGTATGCAGACAAAGGGGCACTTAAAATATATTTTATTTAGTCGTTAACTAATTAAGTATTAATTACTTAAATGAGAGAACTAGAAAATCACAGAGTCAGGCATAGTGGTATATCCCCGTAATCCCAGCTCTGGGGAGGAGGGAGGCCAAAGTCATCATCAGCTACTTATCAAGTCCAAGGTCAACCTAGACTGCCTGAGACCCGTCTCAAAAACTGACTAAATAACCAAGTGGTCATAAGTCAACGAGGCGGGAGCCAGCAGGGAGACTGAAAGAGGAACTCAACGTGAGCACAAGGTAGGAAATAGTAGCAATCAGAGGAGAAGCCATTGAGTCAGAAACCAGAAAAACAACTACAGAGAAAAACAGTGTGCTCAGGATTGGCTCCTGGAAAAGATAACCGAAGTAATCTAGTCAGTCTGTGAGACTGAGGAGGGAGAGGACATGAGCAACAAGTCCAGCAGCTGGGGAGGTGGGCTGGAAGCCCTGAAGCAGGCCACACGTGGAATTAAAGCAACACAAGGGGTCCCTTTGGAGCTGAGCCTCCAGGCTTGGCCAGCGGGGTGAAAATTTCAAAAGGCAAATAAAGCGGATAGGGTAGGTGTGGCGTAGGCAAGGCTCTAGGTTCTAACCTCATCACATTAAAAAAGAGAGTCAGCCAAAGTGGTTTGTGTTTGTGAGCTCTGAGCACAAAGTGTTCCTTTCACGATGGGTGTAGGTGATACGCCAATTTTTTTGGAAGACTCATCAAAATTTAGTTGAGTGAGGATGTACTTCTGGTCCCCAGAATTATGTTGGGAGTTCAAGTCCCACCTGCTTGGCTCCTAGAGCAGATATGAGAGGGCTGTGAACAGATAAATGCCCTCTCTCTCCCTCCCCTCCCCTTTCCAACCCCCCGTCTAGTGCGTGTGTGCGTGCGTGTGTGTGTGTGTGTGTGTGTGTGTGTGTGTGTGTGTGTGTGCACTATTGCACAAAGCACAACCGTTGTAGCTGCTATTGGCTGCTCCGGGGCTGGCATCTCTCACATACTGTCTTTCTTCTGGAAGATGGTCAGGTTTTCTTAGTTCTGGATCTGCTTGAGCACTATGACCATACAGCACAGATGCTTGGTCCTGCTTCTTGCCTTTGGAGAACACTGATAGTTTTGCTGGCTAGTGAGTCATCCTGAATTCTAGTGTCTCTGAGATATAATTTCCAACATCAGATTAGTTCTCACAGCTTGTGCTGTGCCACGTATCCCTCAAGGTCCCTGTATGGGTCCAAATGTAGAAGTAGGGAATCTACCTCCCAGGTCTCTCCTCTCTTGCCTGTAGGGGCTTCTTAGCTCAGCTCTGCTGGACAGGAACATAGGGATCTTAACAGAGTTCTCTGTGAGGGCTTCCTGGGCCTCTGTGGGGGCTTGGTCTGGAGTGTGCTTGTTACATCTCAAGAGTGATACGCATCTTACTAACTCCCCAGCCAGGGTGGCTCATACCACCTTGACAGAACTGGCACCTGAGGATGCCTGGTGGACTCCTCCATGAAGCCAGACCAAGTATGCCCCCGACTACGTGCCAGGCAGTGGAAAGTGCCAGAACCTGGGGTTGTGGGGAAAGCTGTGATAAACACTTTGGGGTGGAGGCACAGACTGGCACTGTCCCTTGAGCAGAAAGGAGGGTAACTAGCTGACACCAAGCAGCCACATCCTGTGCAATGGGGAGCTTGTGCCCATATTGGTGACACAGTGACTTCCTTTCTCATGTCAGTGACAGGGAGACGTCCTCAGGCAGGCTTGGATTGTGTCTTAGAGCTGAGGCTAGGGCAGACCTCTCCATCTAGGGCAGACCTCTCCATCATCACACAGTGTAGTCCCACAGCTGGGGCAGGAAGACTGGAGCCTGTGCAGCAAGCACACAGAACTCCTGGCCAGCTGAGCTGCCTTAGATAGAAAAGTCCTTGTCAGATGCGAGTCTCCTCAGTGCCTCATCCCGGAGGTAGCTGATTGATGGCGGAGCCGATGAGCTCAGAGCTGGTGTGGGCAGTCTGGTCGGATGGTGGTGACTCAATGGGAAGAAAAGGGTGGCAGTGGAGGCCCCTCACCCACACCCGCTGTCAAGCATGGACAGGAAGAGACCTGAGGCATATGCACAGCGACAGCTTAATGGCTTCTGGTTAAAGCATCTTCAGAAGATGCTGGACCGGGAGAGGCTGAGAGAAACATGGTAGCCCTGGCTAGGACTTCTGGACTGAAAGAGATATAATAGGAGCCACAGACTCAGATGCCTCTCTCCCAGCACCCTCCTAGCCCTCAGGGAACTGTGAGTACTCAGTGAAGGAGGACTCATCAAGCAAGGGCCCCAGTGCTCTTCCTGGCCTGGTGCTGCCTCCTCACCTAGAGCCAGCTTCCTTGTGAGACCCTCCCAGGATCTGCAGGCACGACCACCAGGCAGGGAGAGCCAGAAAGCTGAGGCGCACTGGCTATAAAAGCCACATGTGCCGGAAGGTCTTTTGTCAAGGTCACATAGGACTTGGCTTCTTTCTACAAGGAACTCAGAATGAGACCAACATGTCAGTCTCTAGGCTCTCAGGCAGCGGGGAACTTCTTCAGGAGATGGTAGAGGAGGGCTCTGGCCGTGGCCAGATTCCACCAGGAGCTGCCACCCTCTGCGTTCTGAGCTTGAAGTGCAAGTATGCAGTCACTGCCAGGCAACTCTACTAGCAACTCAGGGCAGCTCTTTGCCAACCCATGAAGTGAGCATGCGCCCATCCTTCCAGGCACCACTCCGACTCTTGGTGAGGGTGAGAAGGTGTGGAGTCAGGCAGCTGCTCTGCCCAGGTCTGCACATCGTCCACAGGCCCTGTGTGCATGTGTGTCCCCTCCAGCTACAAGGATTCTTAGGGACCAGTGCTGTTCACTCTGGGGCTAGGTGTCTGACACTGGGATGCAGAGCTAGGAGTTAGCTTGAGGAACGACCAGACATGGGTGACAGAAGGAGGGATGCCCCGAAGACGAGTTTCCCTGAAAGTCCTGTTGTCTTGAACGGGTGAAGGTTTTAATACCAGGCTCATTCAAGTGCAGGACACGGGGACAAGGCAGTCTCTAGGTAGCTCTCGTGACCAGCCCAGGATGCAAAGTCCATGTGCTTCATTCAGACCCAGTAAGTTCTGAATGTCTGGAGAGGGGAATTGGGGTATCACGGGACTCTGGAGCTCTGGACAGCAGTGTGATGTTTCAGTGAACCCAGCAGCTTCATGGCCCTTAAGCAAACACCACGGAGAGAGCCTGCGGGTGTCCTCAGCAGCCTCCTCCTCCTTAGTCCTTAGTCCTGCTGAATTCAGAGCCGCTGTGGAGGCCACCCTGACTGTGATCAACAGCTGCAGCAGGTCACTGAAACCTGTCCTCCACATCATGACGTGGTTGGTGGGCAGGCTGACTGGCTGGGTGGTCTTGGAAATGAAAACATGCTTACTTTAAGAAGTTGCAAAGAAAGCCCCCTCATCTGGAAAGTTACTTTTCACATCTGAGCAAACAGCTTTTCTATAATACAGGATATGGCTGTTTGGCCCTCATGAGCAACAAAACAGCCACTTCCAGAGGTACCTTTTTGTAGATGTGATACTGATATCACAGGGTCCTCTTATTGTAGCTTAGGCTAGCCTAGAACTCAGGGAAACCCTTATGTTTCAGGCTCCTTACACTGGGATTGCAGGTGTGCACCACCACGTTTGACTTCTCAGTTGATTTTTTTAAGCAAATGGAAGGCAGGATCTGAAATCCCAAAGTGAAAAGGCGTTGCTGGATGGCAAGTGAGGCACAGAGAGACCGAAACAGGCAAAGGCTCAGGGAGAAGGAGGGGGACGAAGGGAGAGAAAAACCACTCAATTAGCCATTAAGAAAACTCTGTGGCGAGCGCTGCACAGGAACATCGGAAGACGGTGATGAGCACCTTGTGATTCAGGTGAGTGGGTGGTGTGTGGGTCCTGCTGGTCCAGGTACCCTCCCCATGCCCCAGCTCAGCTGGGAAGTGTTGGGCTGGGGGCCAGCGAAACACTCTGGTTTTTTATCTGGTATTATTTCATTAGCGGCTTTACTCAGCCGCTGGCAGCAACCCAACCCTGCCACGAGCCGACGCCCCAGCTAGAGGCACGCAAGGCTCTTCTATTTACAGACTGCATTTGCAGCGTCTCTCTTACTAAGCACCCTAAAACACCCCACCCTCCTGGGCTCAGCCCCAGGAACATGGGTGCCAGCAGAGGCTGGAGTGGGTAATACACCGGCTATAGATTCAGGTGGCTGCCCGGAGGGTGTTCCAGTGAAGGCTATGGGCTAAGGCCTGTTTCCTGACAGGAGAGATTCTCTAAGCCCATCAAGCCAAGGACCTCAGGGGCCTGCTCCCTGTCAGTCACTGTCCACACTAATTTTAGGTGTTACAGTTTCCTTCTTGAATAGCATCTGAGGGAACCAGCAAGTTGTCACCTCCTAAAACAAGCCTTAGATGCAAACGAGCCTCACATACACTGTGTTCTGAGTTAAACATCAATGTGCCCCATTCAGACCCCAAACACAGGACCTGCTTGTCCATCTAGGTGGCAGGGCCCACAGCACAAACCCACTCAGCTTCATCGTTCTTACTTGGAAAATTACTGCAGCGAGCAGCCACAGCATAGAGGTTAGGGAGCCCAGCTGGAGCTGGAAGTGCTCAAAATTTGTCAGAAAGGGTCTCAGGGATAGCTCCTCCCACAACTGCTCACAACAGAGGTCTGGGGCCATTGAGGCAATGGAGTCTGTTGGAGCATTTGGTTGGGTGGTAGTCCAGGCTCTATCTTAAAGGCTATGGACCCTACTCCTTGGCTCTTGTGTCTGAAGAAAACAGTGATCTAAAATTATCTGTTATGATTTAACTGTCGTCTCCTAGTCTTACTGCTCCATCCGCTAACCTAGGCCTGGTCCTGGAAGCTTCTACCTTCCATACAATTTAATCTAGGCCTAGAACATTTTCAGCCTCTGAGACTTACTGCTGAATAAGCTCGCCCTTTCTAGGTCTTTCTGAACTCTGGCTGGCTGGTTCAAGTCAGCTGTTCTGACTTTAAACGCCTCTCCAAGCTGACTGATTCAATCTGGCTTCTCTCAGTTTCTCACTGAATTGCTCTGCTTGGCCTCAAAGTAACTGCAGCAATCTGTTCTAATCTTCTGGCTCCTTCTCATTCTCTGGCTTGTTCTGTCTTCACTTGTGTCTAGCTGGTTCTCTCTTCAACTTCACTCTGTAAAACTCTCCTGGTAAAAGCTGCCTCTGAATTCCATGAGCTGAACTGCCACCAACTCAATTCCACTGCACTGCCTCTCAGCTCACTGACTCAACTGAACTGCATGAACAGCACGGGCTAGGACTCAGAGATCTGCATGCCTCTGCCCCCTGAGTGCTGGGATTAAAGGCATGTACCACCTCACCTAGACCTAAGCTTTTCTTTACCTGAAACTTGCTCAATACCAGGCTGGCCCTGAACTCAGAGATCTGCTTGCCTCCGTCTAGTGGGGTTAAAGGTGTCTGTATTCCAGCTGCCTCACACATACCTAAAAGGTCTTTGGATATGATCTCTTACCAAAACAGCTATGTTCTGAAGTAAAATTCCTCTACATAGTGAAGTGTCCAGGTTGGGAGACACGGTCCTGGGGGAGAAAGAGAGTCAACTCCAGGGAGGCCAACATAGGCGTAGGCTCTGCCTGGGGTCCTGATGACACTTGCTAAGGCTGAAAGAGGCTGGTCTTCAAGAACAGACCCAGTGTAGATTGGGCACCCATAGGACACCTGGTCTTAGCAGCATCTTTGTGTTTGATTTAGGCATACTTAAAACTGATAACACCTCAGACTTCTAGCTACAACTCCCCAGGTCCCTCTGCCCAGGCCAGTTTGGGATTTTGTTTTGTTTTGTTTTGTTGTTTTTTGGGTTTTTGTTTTGTTTTGTGTTTTGTTTTTTTCCCTTTCCTTTTCTTTTCTCATCACTTCCAAGCAAAGAAGACCTATCTGCTTTCAAGTTCTAGGTGTAGGGTGTGGGTCAGATGGCTCATGCCAGGCAGTGGGAAAGATACCACAGCTTGTCTCATAATGAGACAAATCCAAATTGAGGAACATTCTGTAAAGTACTGACTATCACTGGTGTGTGTGTGTGTGTGTGTGTGTGTGTGTGTGTGTGTGTGTGTGTAGAGAGAGAGAGTATGGGGTGTCTGAATGTCACGTGGGACCTGTGTACAGGAAAAAGCAGCAGAAAAAAGCTGGTGGCCCTCGATTCCCACTGTGGCAAGATGTACCTGAAGGTGTCACATGACTGTGGACTTGGGAGCTCTGCACCATTATTCACTATTCACTATTCTAAAGTGAAAAGTGCCCCTGAGACGGGAGGGGCGTGGAACACGTTACTCCTCCAGAGGCCAGTCCTGTTCCATTCAGTTTCCACACTGAGCCATAGAGCGTGAAGACCTGGGGCCCTCAGAGGAAGAGCCTGCCAAATACTAATGATCTCCACTAGGGGGAGCTATGCGCAAAGTCTGCTCTAGGAAATTGGCACTAACAACTGCCTTTCCTGGATTCGGTGGGTAGGTGGGTGGGTGGGTGTCAGAGCAGGCCTTACTCAAAGCATGGCTGTTACCTGAATGAGGCACCGGGAGTGTGGCGGCCTCTGCAAGACAGGCAGATGACTCCCCCGCCTCCCCAGGCTCACAGAGTGGCAGAATTCCCAGGCAGCCTACGGCTCTGTGGGGAGTCATCAGAGACCCTGGGACACACTGCTGCAGCCGCTTGTCCTGGTCCCCACCCCCAGGTTGAGCTCCTGGTTGGCTGTGGCCATGGAGCCTCCTTACAGTAATCGCTGTGATGATGCTAAATGTGTAAGAATGCTTTCCCGGAAAACTGCTGATACGCATGTCTGGGAAAGGGAGGGCTGCTAAGAGACAGCCTGATCCATAGGACGCCCGATGGCTCAGACCTTAATCAATCTCTACTCTTGCAGCTAAAATAGTTGTGATTTATGAAATTCTGCAAGTCGGGTCTCTGCTGCCCATGTGTTCTGAGCAGCGAAGAGGCTCACTAGACACCTGCCTGCGCGGTGTATCTGCCTCTGCCTCGCCTTCTCTGAGGTCGCCTGCTTTCTCTGGCCCTTCAGTCTCTGATTTCATATGGAAACCAGCAAGCAGGCGTTCTGTGTCTCCCCTAGGATCTGTCACATTCTTACCTCTCTTGGGACATGACTCGGGTTCACAAAGTTCGGCACAGACTCTGGGCGTGACCCTAGCCTGGGTCATTCTCTATCCATGATGAGGTGCCAACAGAGGGAAAAGCCATTCGCTCTGACTCCATTTGTGGAGGACAAACATGTTTGTATTATGGTATTGGCCAGAAATTGACAGGGATTACCACCTTTTATCCACCTTCAATATGTGTCTCATAGGGCAATGTGTGTGTGTATACTGTGTGTTGTGTATGTGCTGTGTGTGTACGCACTGTGTTGTACCTGTTTGTGTGTGCTGTGGGTGTGTATACTGTGTGTTGTGTATGTGCTTGTGTGTGTGTACTATGTGTGTGTTGTGTGTGTTGCATGTGTGTGTTGCGGGTGTGCAAACTGTGTGTGGTGTGTACGTGCTGTGTGTGAACTGTGTGTTGTGTATGTACTGTGTGTGTTGTGTATGTGCTGTGTGTTGTGAGTGTGTATACTGTATGTGGTGTGTGTGTGCACAGTGTGTGTGTTGTATGTTATGTGTGTTATGTATGGGCTATGTGTATGTGTGCTATGTTTTGTGTGTGTGCTATGGGTGTGTGCGCTGTATGTTGTGTGTGCTATGTATGTGAGTGCTTTGTGTGTATGTGCTTTGGGCGTGTGTGCCTTGTGTGCTGTGTGTGTGTGCTATGTGTGTCTGCATGCAAAGTGTGTTCAGTTTGTGTGTGTTGTGTATGTACTGTGTGTATATGTGTTGTGTGTGCTGTGTTTTATGTGCATGTGTTATGGGTGTGTGTGCTCTGTGTGTTGGTGTATGTGTGCTGTGTGTGTATTGTAACTTTTGTGTGTATGTGTGATGGGTGTGTACACTGTGTGTGCTGGTGTGCGTGTGTGTGTGTGTGTGTGTGTGTGTGTGTGTGTGTGTGTATGTATGTATGTAGGCCAGAGAGCTAGTTCGGGTATCTTCTTTTATTGTTCTCTGCCTTGTCCTTGAAACAGGGTCTGTCACTGAACCCAGAGTTTGTCGATTTGGCTAGACTGATGGGGCAGCGAGTCCAAGGGGTCTTTCTGCTTTGCCTTCCACATGAGCCGCTGCTCCTGGTTTTTAACATGGGTGCTGAGAATGCAGACCCAGAACCTCACAGTTGCACAGTGGGTACTCAGGCGAGCCATCTCCCCAGCTCAGTGATGCCAGCACAATCAGAGAAATGCACAGAAGGCTGGAAACGGGCCTTCTGTAGGCTGAATTACCTTAGCATTTATACTTTATTATGAACATATTAAACAAGCGTACCTCCCTTACAACCCAACTAGCTTAAATAAAAGGAAAAGGAGATTAAGGAAAACAAGAATGAAACCGGGGTATCAGTTCCTAGGAACAATTCTTTTGGCGTAGTCAGCAGAATTTAAGCAGACCAGCAATCCCACCAAAGTTGCTGTTGGAACCTGGAGCAACTGGAACCTGAGGCCTCAGCTGGAGTCCAAAGCCTTGAAGCTTTCCCTGGAGCAGTTCTCTCTAGGAGCTTCTTGAAGTGCAGGGATGAACAGCCAAAAACCAAGTCTCAACAAAAAGTTCTGCCTCTTGTTTTTGGAGAATATATATATATTTCCTCTCTGTGGAGAGTAACACTGTGACTATCTAGTCTTCAACCCCATCAGAGACCCCAGAATGAAATATTACTTAATATGAAGGAAGTGCAGGCAAGCAACTTCCAAAAGTATAGACAGGACAGAGAGAGCTGACTGCCTGGACAGCCACAGGTTCCTCTCCATCATCGGGGCATCCAGTTTTCAGCCCACTGGCCCAAAACCATCTGACAGAGTGCTCTGTGAAGCAGGAATTCTGAAGGACTGGCCCACCTAGTCTCTGCAAGGCTGGGCAGCCAATTTCTCAGTATCAGGCTTGATCATAGTGGATGGTCAGTTTGTCATCAGCAGTAGAGATAAGAACAGTTCCTCAGGCCAGTGGCTATTCTGCCACACTCGTTTTTTGATGCCCTCATAATTAGACTGGAGGTGCTCCCAGGAGCAGATGTATTTCTCTATCACAAAAGGCCTTTTTTATTAAATGCCATTATCTGTGGATCTCTGAAGTGTTTGAAGACCATCTATCTATCTTATCTATCTATCTATCTATCTATCTATCTATCTACCTATCTATCTATCTATCTATTTATCTATCTATCCATCCATCCATCCATCATCTAGCTATTCCTTTAAAAACATATACAAGAAACTAAATAAGGCTTGTTCTGTAATTAATTAATTTAGTGTCTAATAAGTTTTTTTTTCAAGACAGGGTTTCTCTGTGTAGCCTTGGCTCTCCTGGACTCCCTTTATAGACTAGGCTGGCCTTGAACTCAGGTCGGTCCACCTGCCTCTGCCTCCCAAGTGCTGGGATTAAAGGCGTGCGCCATCATACCCAGACCCTAATAAGATTTATAGATGACTAACTACCAAATTTTATCTCTGACCATCCTAAACAGGTTATAACAGTTAGCTTTCATAGGACAAGAACTGGACACCACCTTTTCAAATGAGTTGCACATGTATAATACATTAAGTAAACATCGAACAAAATGATCTTCAGTTTCAACCAACATACAATATACAGTTTAAAGTTTCTGTCAACATACAATATACAATACATAAAGCAAAAGTTGAATAGTCTTAATTTTCCATCAATCTATAATACCGATGTAAAATATTTGAATGCCAATGCAAAACATTTGAGGCTACTAGATTCAATAATCTACTTTTTTATTCCGTAAGTCAACATTCTCCCTTATATCCTTCCCTTCTTACCCCCCTTTCCCCTAATGTAAGATAAGATAGAAAGATAAGATGAAAACTCAGCACTGCCTTTGGAAACATGGTCCCTCCGACCGCTCTCCTGAGGCTGACTTTGCTTACCTGTCCTCTCCTCCGTGGGTGGGTCTCCGGGTGGCTGGCTCGCCCTGTTGGTCGGTGGCATAACCCGGTGTCCTCTCTGTCCTCCACTCAGCGCTGGCAGTAGGCTGACCCCTGTGGCGGTGAGTGTCCTGGGCTCCCAGCACGAGCACAGCCTCCCTGACCTGCCCTACGACTATGGTGCATTGGAGCTGCACATCAACAGGCAGATCACGTAACTGCACCGTGGCAAGCACGGCCTACATGAACAATCTGAACGCTATGGAGAAGAAGTACCACAAGGCGCTGGCCAAGGGCCCCCCTGCTCACCTGTCTTCTCCTAAACCCTAGATTGGGAAGAAGCAGGCAGAGAATGCTACCACCCAGTCTTGAGTCCCCAAAAGGACGAAGATATATTTTGGATGTTTTCATGGTCTTGAAACTTTGTCAAGCAGTAGTGACAGTGCCAGGGTTTGGTGGCTAGGGGTCGATTTTCCTGTTTTAGAAGATGGAACACAGATGTGGACACCAGTGTGGAAGTCCAGCCACTCAATGGCCTTTTCAGCCCCTCCTACTTTGTCACTGTCTCTGGCTTCTGCCAGCGGCCCCAGCCTGAGAGGAACAGCTAATGTAAGGCCATATACCTCCACGAAGACTCTCAGAGCCCTGACTTTTATCTTTAGATATATCTGAGGCCAGATCCAAGGCTGAGCTGCCTTCAGTAGCATGCATTAGGTCACTAATACCTAATTTCCATTTTCCAGTGAGTCCGTTACTTCTGGACTGGCCAGGCAAGTCCAGCTTGCATTCTTGGTGGGGCCCCGAGCCAATGAGCCCTCTTGCCATTTCCAGATGGCAAGATATTACCTTGCACATCTCTTTTAGATTGACAATGCCTAGACCAATGCTTTCCTTTCCCACAGCGGCTACAGTACCGTGGAAGTCTTGGCACCTCGTAATCATCATGGCCAGATGCTCCTTGTTCTGCCCTACAAGTATCATTTCCTCCAAAGTGAGTGCACCTGTTATTTTGATGTCTGGAACTTTTAATCTTACAGTTTCTTTGTACATGACCAATTCTGCTGCACGTAAAGCACTGGATGTTATGATATCTGGGGCCTCTGGCCATAGCTTGTCCTACAATATTGTTTTGATGTTCTGGAAAGCTAATATTAACTGTTTCCCTTACCCATTCATCTAATGGAGGTCCTCTTTCCTTTAAGGGTCTAATTGCCCTCTTACATTTTGTCTTAGCATTCTCATATGCCATAAGGAGTTTCAGTGCCTGTTTGGTGTCAGAATCTGTTATTGCGTTGATCCCAATCTCTGCAAAAATTCTGTGAAGGCTTCCCCAGGCCTTTGGCATATCTTAGTAAAGGGAATGGTTATCTTACCGGGTTCCTCTACCATGTCCCAAGCTCTTAAGGCTGCAACACGACATTGTTTGATCACTGTATCATCATATTGGACTTGTCTTAAGTCAGCATATCGCCCTTCACCAAGAAATTGCTCTTTACCAACATTTATGTCCCTTCTCCTATTTTCTTGTTCTGTTCTCTCTGCCTCATGTCACTGCCATGATAACCATTGTAATTGTTGCGCTGCTTCTAATACCGCTGAAACCAAACTTTTCCAATCTTGAGGAACAAGTCTGTGCTGCGTGGCCCAGTTATTTAGCATTTGTTTAACGAAAGCAGAATGTATTCCATACCTGATGACAGATTCCTTAAAATGTTTTAAATCTAGCATATCTATTGGACTTCATGCCATTTCACCATAACCCTCAGCACCATTTTGAGCAGGCACATGTCTTATCATAACTGGAAAAGCTGATGGTGACTCTGGAGGGTTCCTCTATCGGAACACTTTTGTCCAAAGACCCTTTTGTCTGTCTGCTCTCCGGTTCCTCTAGTTTCTTTACAGCTTCTCAGCTCCTCATTTCTCTCCGCCCCCTTCTGCACACTGGTGCTCTGACCACCTGGCCTGTGGGGCAGGGTGGGGCAATTGTGGGAAACACTGGCTCTCAGTTACCAGGGGTTTTCCCTCCTTTATCAGTGGTGCCTTTTGTTTTCCAATTGTTTCAACCTCTACCCTTAAATTCTCTAGTTGTGCTGCCAACTCTGTAATCCTCTCCAGAATGATAGAATTTACTGACCGTTCCGGTTTTCACATCTTACCAGTCTTCTCTTCCAATCTTTTAAAAAATGTAATATAGTAAAAAGACCAAGAAAGAACAACAACAACAACAAAAATCCCTCTGGGTATAAAGCAGGAAAGAACTTTGCAACAGCAGCTGGGATGTGTGTGTGTGTGTGTGTGTGTGTGTGTGTGTGTGTGTGTGTGTGTGTGTGTGTATGTATATATTCCCTTAGTCTGTTCAGGGATGCTTTTCAGCTGGTAACAACCAAGCCTCCCACAAGGTGGTTGGACTTCTAAGTGGAAAAATATCCTCCCCTCTTACATCTAAGTGGTAAACATCCTGCTCTCTTCCCCATCCCACACTTGGGATCAAAACAAAACCAGGTTTCTCTCCCCTACTGTCTTCCACAGACTCTCAGCTCAGGATGAATGCTGGCTTTAGAATGAGTCCAAGGCACACAGTCAGAGAATGCATTTTTCCCTCTCAGACCTAAATTATAAACCCAATTCTGGCCACAGAACTGATGCAGGCAAGAAAACCAACTTGACTATTTTTCTAGGGAGTAAAGAGAAGGCCCCAGGGTTTCATTCTGACATAGCACACCACAGTTCCAATAAAATCCTCAGAAACTGTCTGTTAGCATGTAAGGCCAGCCATTGAATTTAACATTTAGAATTGGGAATGACCCATGTGAGTTAAATAAATTATGGTAAGAAGGCGTGTAGCGACAGTGTCAAAGGCACGTATTAACTGATGTGAAGCTATATCCAAACACGCTAAATGGATGGGACCAATGGGGATAGCTCCATGGAGAAAGACGCTTGCGGAGGAAGCCTGGTGAGCTTAGTTCAATCCCTGGACCCCTCATTCATGCCTGTGGGGGATTATCCCCAATTACCTTACCTGCTGTGAGGAGACCCGTCATAACCACACACACACACACACACACACACACACACACACACACACACACACACACGGGCTATTCCCCGGGCAGGGAATCCTGGCCTATATAAGCAGAGAAAGGACACTGAGAAGCACACGTGCGTTCATTGCTTTTTTCCCTGTCACCAGCCACTTCAAGCTCCTGCTGCCTTGACTTCCTTGCTATGACGGACTGATTGTTCCTTGAACTTGAACTGTGTCTGAAATAAATCCCTTTCTCTCTTAAATTGCTTTTGTTAGGGTGTTTTTGTTTTTGTTTTTTTAAATCACAGTAACAGGAAAGTAGCTGAGACACAGAGAACAGGACCCTAGGTCTCTGCACCTGGGTTCCTTACAGCATTGCTCACAGCAGCTAAAAGGCAGACACAGCCCAGGGCCCGTCAGTGGGCGGCTGAGGCAGCGCAGCATAGCACCCACGCAGCAGACTCTCTCTCAGCTCCGAGAACGAAGGGTATTCTGACAGCCGCCACAGCACAAGCGAGCACCAAGGGCATGAAGAGGAGGGAAGTAAGCCCGTCGCAAAAGGACAAAGGTTACGTGATCCATCAAATGTTATAGGAGCCACCAAAGGCAGAGACTGAAAGCGCAGTGATGGCTACCAGGCGCTGGGGAGAGTGATGGAGCTGGCGTCCTGTGGGGGATGGATGGGCCTGTAGAGAGGGAAGGCGATCGCTCTGGAGCGGAATGGCCTGGCCGGGAAGGTTTCACAGCACGAATTAACTGAGCATCCTCAGCTGCGAGCTTGCCTAATGTTAGGCATATCTTCTCAGACTAAAGACCTACATTAATGGTTTAGCTGCAACAAAACCCAAGCACAGACATACAGCAGATACACCGCAGGCTCAGGTTCAGCTGCGTTCTGGAGGGGAAGCCAATACCAAGCCAGAGCACCTGGGTCTGAGCCCAGCTATGGCTCTGGGTCAGATTTCTCAGCTCTTGGAGCTGCTGTCATCCATCCGTGTAGAGATGGGGACACACTCCAGCTTGTTGTAAAGGTCAAACACCAGATTGCACACGCAATGTGCTGAGTTTGGTAGGCCACAGCTCCCACTGTACAGCTATCCTTCCAGCTCTCTGTGGCCCATCTGACCAGTGGATTCTCAGACTCCAGGCCCTATAACCTCAGTCTAGCAAGCAGGCAAAAGTCCGTAGGTTTTGCTCTGAATCTGTGAACTCCGGTCTTAGGGAAATCCAGGGAGCTGGTGTCATGGGAGATGGTTCTAGCAGGCGTTTCTCATTCATATGTCAAAACGGGATAGAACGCAGCATCTCCACATGTGTCAGAGAGCAGGCCTAGGTAGCGAGGGCCTCAGGCCAGCAGCTGCTGGCCTCCCCACAACTCGCTGAGCACCCAAGTGGTGACAAAGCAGAATTCCCAAGTGCGAGACGCTCAGGGCCATGTGTTGTCAGTGTTGGGGAAGGCCTGTCCCAAGGTTTCCAGCAGAGTGAGAAACATGAGTGGGGGTGACACGTGTGTGCAGCTCTGGAACCCCACCTAACAGGCCTGCCCAAACAGACCCAGAACTGCCCTTTAAATCTAGGCCACATCTAACCCAGACACACCAACACAGATGTCTGGCTGGTGAGCGGAACGCTGCCCCAGATCCTAGCTGGAGTACATTTCCTGAGGGACATATCCACTAGCAGCCTGAGGGGAATAGGGCTTCCAAGGAGTCCACAGCACGCTAGGGGCTCTCATCTGAGACTTCTGCAGGTCACCGGAGTCACCGGAGTGACCGACCCCACTCTGGGGCCTCCCCAGCCTGTGCACCAGGGTCTGTCATGTGTGAGCTGGGCTAGAGCCTCTCTCTTTTTCTGAGATTCCTCCCTGATTCATCTATTTTATGGTCCCCTGCTTAGGGTGCCCAGTGAGGATCCCGAGTACTACAGATAATCTAAGGCCTCCTGGTTCCTCCTGAGAGATGAAAGCTTCAGAGAGAGTCCTAAGAAGGCTTCTGGTAGGTTCCATGGTGTAGATACCTTCATGGGCTCCCTCCAGCAGGGCGAGGAGCCGGAGCTCAGCAGAGACACTTCTGCCCTCTCCTGGCTGAGATGGGTACTACAGGGAGGGACTAGTGAGAAAAGCTGCCATCAAGGAGCCGCAGAGGGTTCCCCAGTCCCACAAGGCCCTGCTCTGAGGCGTTAAGGAGAGGGCTGGGGGAACTTATTGTGTCTGGGAAGGGGACTAGAACAGCCTGCAGGGCCAGGATTCTCTCTGTCCCACTTGGAGTCCCTCATTCCTATAAATGGGAGCGTGGGCAACATCACTTCCTGAGGCTCTGAGGAGCAGATGCCTTCATAAGTGTTGTTCCAGGCACTTGGCCAGCAGCACAGCCCCGGCATGCCTGGGGCAGGGTCTGACCCTGCCCCGTTACAGACGTCCAAAACTGACGCTGGAGTCTTATCATTGAGACCTGGTGATATATAAAGCATGCAGGTTTTAGGGTCCACTGTGGTCTTTGTGGATGGTGGCGTTCACTGTAGGCCACGCAAAGTCCCGAGCCTCAGCTTGATGAGGACGCAGCCTGTAAGAGTCCCCACCATGACACTAGAACACAGGGCCCACACTACACGTGGCCAACAGCCCCCTCCTCTGTTAGCAAGCTTGGTTTCAATTTGAGGGTTCCAGGACATAATTGCTTTATCATTCCGTGCCTGAGTAGCTGCTAAGAGAGACGTGGGACCCACAGGTGTCACCAATCAATGTACTCCCAAAAGCCAGGATTCACCACGTACCAGGCTTGTTTCTGGGGCTGCCTTGTCACCCCTAGCCTCCCAGAAGCACCTGAGTTCTGAGCATCTTGTGTCATGTGAAGGGAAGGGCTGTGGACCGGCTCCTGTAGGCCATCAGATTTCCATACGCTTAAAGCATCCCTGGGCCAGAGTCCAGCCTGACCCGGATGCCACAGGATTCGGGAGCAAACATACCCAGCTGTGTCTGGTGGTAATGTGAGGCCCATGTGGCCTCCCAGTGCACAGAGTTCAGAGATGTAATTAAAATTGTCCTTTTTCTCTTGCAGTTCTGGGCCTAGATCCCTAGGCCTCGTACCCGTGAGCCAAGTGCTCTAGCACTGGGGCTGAAAGACCTTTTACTAAATCCCTAAATATCGGTTTCTACCACCAGCAGTAGAGTGGGCTCTTTCTTGAGAATGATTGAAAAACATCTTGGGAGGAAAAGTCCTGTTTCACTGGACCCCAGCTGAGCCAGGATTCAGGGAAGATGTTCCTCAGGGTGGGCCTCGGGGTGGACCTCGGGGTGAGTCTCCTTTTTGGTTGCTTTGCAGCCAACTCTCACAGTCAGCTGGGGATCTACCCCACATCTCCCTGCCCTGATCAGCCCTGAGGATTATTCGTGGCCCAGCCTGAAAGGCACCCTGTGTAGATGCTGCCTAAGTCTGAGTTTGCTTTTCCTGGGCCCTCCCTCCTGGGCAACAGGATTGTGTACTATGGGGACCACGGGGGCCCAGACAATGCCCCTTGTTTATAGATGGTGTGGGGGTTTATAGGGGTGTGAGGGAATGAAGCCAGGCCACTAGTGTGCTTCACTTTGTTCTCTCTCCTGCTGTCGAAGATGCACTGGATGTTCATGGCTCCTGCAGATGCTGTCACCACAGTCTGGGATGAACCAGTATGGGGCACAGAGAGATGCAGGACGGGAGAAGGAAGAATGTAATGTCATGCCTGAGGCCACCTAGAGCCCATCCTGGCAGAATGGAGCCCCTTAGATGCCAATTATAAGGCAGGCAGCCCTTTGACAGGCAGCTCCGGCTGGGCCCAAGGGAGGACTGATGGGAGCACCAGTCACTGAGACACCCATCTTCTGAGTTCCTGATAAGCATCAAGACACTCAGATAGGCTAACTCGTCACCACCCAAAATTCCAGGAGGCAACTCATGGGTTCTGAAGTGAATAACAAGAGGCAAGAAGGCCATCCCCACACAAGCTGTGTCTTCCTGTAGCCAAGGAGTGAAAGAAGTGTCTCATGGGGCAAAGTGGCATAGGGTGAGAATTCACGGCCAAGCACAGAGGGCCTCTGCATCAATGGACAGTGATGTCACAGCAGTAAGGTGATCAGACAGGCCCTGCTCCTGAGTCCCCAGTGCTGCATACAATTGCCAGTCTTCCTGTCATGCATATGGAGGAGGCCATGCCAAGGAGGCCTCAAACAGTTGGACCATTACCTTATGAAATGGTTTGGACAGGGGCCAGGAGACAGCTCAGCTGGGTAAGGGTGCTGGCTGCCAACCTGAGGACCTGAGTTCTATCCCTGGGACTTACATGATAGGAAGAGAACAGACCCCCCCCCCCAGCCCCAAAGTTGTTCTCTGACCTCCACAACCATGCTATGCATAGGTATGTGGGTGCAGGTATACATGTATATGTCGGCAAGAATAGGCCAGAGGTGGTTGAGTGTCTTTCTCAGTGATTCCCTGCCTTATACAGTAGGGACTGGTCTTTAGTCCATCTGGCCAGCTTACCCTGGGGTCCCTATTTCTGCCTCCTGACTGCATGGGGTTCCAGGTGGGCCACGGCACCTGCTCACCGTTTACCTGTGCTGGAGATCAGAACTCAGAACCTCACAGGTGCGTGGCGAGTGCGTTTCCTCCTGAGCCACTTCCCAGCCCCTGGTTCTATACTTTAAAATAGTCAGTCGGGCAGTGTTGGTGGCGCCACATTTGCAATCTCAGTACTTGGCAAGAAGACCAGGGCTTCAAAGTCAGCCTCAGCTATGTGGCAAGTTCAAGGCCAGTCTGGACTACAGGATACTCTATTTCTAAGCTAATACAAACCAACCAAACAAACAAACAAAAAGCCCCAGCAAAAACAACAAAACAAACACACAAATAAATACAGTGTTGGGCCTGGGCTGGAGGCAGTGTGTCTTGCGTGGAGGACGGCCTGGGCTCCGTCCCCAACAGCAGGTGGTAAAGTGGTTAACGTTTTTGCTTCTTTTATCTGTGACACTGAAACAGCAAAGGCATCCCTCATTGGCTGATCTGGGGGAGATCTGAAGACCCAGGGTTGTGGTGGCCACAGCAGTGGAAAGACATCTGAATGAATATGGGGTCAGGGCAGGGCCCAGCTTCCTTAACCCACAAGCAAGGAGCCAGCCACGCTCCAAGCTTTGAGCAGATTCAGACACATACCACCAGTCAAGTGGCCTTGGGAGGGAGGGAGGCAGCCTATGCCTTGCCTGAGCTGTTCCTGGCGGGTGTGTTAGCAGAACTGTGTGTTTTAAGTATGCAAAGAGCTGCTCAGCAATGCAATGGGAATGGATGAGGTCACAGAAACCCCAAGTGACCGGGGTGGGCTGGGGGTGGGGCCTGCAGACACTGGTAACGGCCTACGTGTGTTCCATGTGTGGGCGTTTAAATGTTTCCAGAACATGATAAAGCAGGAAGTGGTGAACAGCACACATAAGGGGGCCGGCAGCTCCTGCTGGACTCAGGTGTCTGGTCAGCTCCAGGCTCCCAAATCTGTGGATTTGTGAGGACTTTGTAAAGGACCCCAGGCATCATTCCTGCTGCTGGGTTTTTAGGAGCACATCCCTGCTGCCCAGAGCATTAGAATGACCTCTGGCCACAGAGCTCTGCCGTCCCCTGTGGTGGCTTTTGTGGCCTGCAAAGCCTGGCTCATCCACACCGCTGCACCAGCAAGGACAGAGCTATGAAGAGAGACGTGAGACCAGAGGGTCTGAGCCAGCCAGGACCAGTAAGCCTGAGTGCTTCTCCTGGGACCTGGAATTTTCCACAGACCTATCTGTCTCCCACGTGACTTAGCCACATCCTTATTGCTTGGGATGACCAGACCTCCAGTGCAGGAACAGGAGGAAGGGGTGGCACTTTGCTTTATCAGTGAACTTTTCCACTGTGGCCCAGGGCCCCTTGGGCCCCCTGCTCACTACTCCCCCCCCCCAGACTTCCTGTGGGAACCCACATCGAGCTTCACCGCACGTTTCTGAGATGGCGCCTCTCAGGGACCATTTTTACACCTTCACCGTAAGCCTAGAAAATGAGAGGGACGGGGATGGGCTGCACACGCAAAGCTGAGACCTGTCTCCTTCCCAACCCCGATCAGAACACAGGTCCAGCTGCAGCCTCACAGGATTCCCGTACCCAGCCCCAGCCAACATGCTGAGCCCTGGGGAAGTGACCTGTGCACTCGGATGACAGGAAGTGTCATTGTCACTCAAGACAAGAATGCCAGTCTCCTGAGTGCTTCCTCTGTGACTCCATTTTCCTCAGCAGGGCCAGGGCTCCAAGCAACCCGCCATCAGAGGTCACTATGTAAAGTCTGAACTACAGCCAAGCCAAGAGCAGTTAGACCCGGGGAAGCCTCTGGGGCACTGCTACCCTAACAAAAGAGAGGGGGTTGGAGGGGGAACCCCAGATGTCTCAGGTGGAGACACTATCTGCTCAAGGCTCCCACCCACTACACCCTGGCCCAGAGGTTCCTACTCCTTGACCCCCAGAGCCCATACTTTGATCTCAGGAACTCACATATACTGGCTCCTCAGGACCCGACATCCGGACCCCTTGAAGCCTCCCCCATATGTAGTCACAAGGACCCCTCACACTGACCCATGGATCTCAGACCTTGGGACCCAGGAAATCCTCCAGGCGTCCACTGGTGGAAGAGCTGGAAAGCTCAGAGCAGGGCCTTCTTTCTCTACAGAGGCTCAGCTCTCCCTGGGCTCTCGGTTGCTGAGCAGGAGCACACGGTCCCCAGACATTACACGTAGTTGGTCTGAAACTTCCTGGTATAAAACAGAGCCCCTGGGCACCACCCTGGGCATAGCCCTCCATACCCATCACAGCCAAATACCCACAGGAGCCTTTACCACTCTCTATGGTGACAAAGAGCAGGCTGTGGATCGTGAGGCTGTCTCTCCACCGCACCACAGGCGCCCTAGCCTACGGATCTTACAAGCTTTGGTGTGACTGGATCTGCTCAGCTGTGAAAACAGAATGGAGGAACAAGTGTGATTGTCTGTGTTCAGCTAGCACACATGTGACTGTGTTCAGGTAGCACACATGTGACTGTGTTCAGGTAGCACACATATGACTGTGTTCAGTTAGCACACATGTGACTGTGTTCAGCTAGCACACATGTGACTGTGTTCAGTTAGCACACATATGACTGTGTTCAGTTAGCACACATATGACTGTGTTCAGGTAGCACACATGTGACTGTGTTCAGCTAGCACACATATGACTGTGTTCAGCTAGCACATATGTGACTGTGTTCAGCTAGCACACATGTGACTGTGTTCAGTTAGCACACATATGACTGTGTTCAGGTAGCACACATGTGACTGTGTTCAGCTAGCACACATATGACTGTGTTCAGGTAGCACACATGTGACTGTGTTCAGGTAGCACACATATGACTGTCTGTGTTCAGGTAGTACACATATGACTGTCTGTGTTCAGCTAGCACACATATGACTGTGTTCAGGTAGCATACATGTAACTGTGTTCAGGCAGAACATATGTGACTGTCTGTGTTCAGGCAGAACATATGTGACTATCTGTGTTCAGGTAGAACATATGTGACTGTCTATGTTCAGGTAGCACACATGTGACTGTGTTCAGGTAGCACACAAAAAAGACTGAGGCCGCTGAGGTCGATCCCTGTGTTTCATACAAGGATTGATTCCTGGGCAGCAAGCATGTAGGCGAGTGTTCTAGCACTAAAGCCACCACCACAGCCCTCTTTTTACTTTTGATTCAGAGTCAGGGACTCACTAGTTTTCCTGTGTTTTCCCAGCCTGGTGTTTAACTTACAATCCTGCTGCAGCCTACCAAGTGGTTGGGATTTTCAGCTTGTGCCACCAGGCCTGGTGTGAAGTCAATCTTGATATCTTTTATTTAAATCTAACGGAGTCATATACCACCAATTCGATATAGAAGCAATGTAAGGAACGACAGATACTCCACTCCCTTCAGCTTCTCCATCTTCAGATGTCTGTATTTTGCATCCCCTGCCTGTATCAAGTCAGACACCGATTTTTTTTTTTTAAATCAGAAATACTGGATGGAGAGCTGGCAAGATCGCTCAGTGGGTTAAGGCAATTGCTGGCAAGCCTGACCACCTGACTTCAATCCCAAGGCCCACATGGTGGGAGGATAGAACCAACTAACACAGGTTTTCCTCTGACCTCTGGATGTACACTGTGGTATGCACAAGCCTCACACAAGATAGATAGATAGATAGATAGATAGATAGATAGATAGATAGATATGTGATGGAATTTAAAAAAGAAAGAAAGAAATCTTGGACTGGATTTAGAATTCACAAAATTTAGCCAACAAAGTACCCTCAAATGGGCTATGGAATCAGGTCAGTCGGCAGAGTGCTTGCCTTGAAAATTCAATTCTCACTAAAGGCAGGGTTGGGGGAAGTTGGGCATAGTGGCACAGATGTGTAATCCTAGCACTAAGAAAGCAGAGACCACAGGAGACCCCTGTGGCTGGCTGGCCAGTCAGCCTCACCCACTTAGTGTGCTCCAGGCAAATAAGAGACCTTGTCTCAAAAATCCAAGGAAGATAGCACCTGAGAAATGACACTCAAGGTTGCCCTCTGGCCTCCCCAGACATCTGCACATGCGCACCTTCACACACAGAATGTACACACAAAGTACACCTAACACAGACGCAGATGCTTTTATTTTTATATATTTTTTAAAAATTTGTTTATTTTATGTAAATGAGTGCTCTATCTGCATGTACATCTGCACACCAGAAGAGGGCATCAGATCCCAGTATAGATGGTTGGGAGGCACCATGTGGTTGCCGGGAACTGAACTCAGGACCTCTGGAAGAGCAGCCAGTGCTCTTAACTTCTGAGCCATCTCTCCAGCCCCGTCAGATGTTTTTTAAAGTGCAATGTTTGGCCTAAAAAAATTCCCCCCCCCCCACTGTTGTTTGGCAGCAGGATCTCACTCTAGTCCTTGTGACATGTGACTGTGGCTCTCCGTCGTGTCTGAGTGCATACCATCATAGGCTGTATCTATATCCTACTGGCATGGTCTTTGATTACCCAGTCTTGTCTGCTGGTGTCTAGTCCCCATGAAGAACTCTGTGGATGAAGCCAGAGAAAACACCAGAAGGAAGGAAGGAGGCCCAAAGCCCCTCATTGAGAACTGCTAAGACATGGTGCTAGTGCCACCCAGGAGGCCTCTGAGGACTAGAGGCCACTAAGGCCCCATAGGAAGAGGCTGATGACAAGGCTCAACAGTCTGGAGTCCCCATACCCAGGCCTGCCTGTCACCATCCTGCTAGGAAGCTTCTCGTATATGTTGGTGGGCCCACCTACTGCTTGTAAGTCCTCATAGGGCTCCAGGGCAGTGCATGGTGGTGAGAGATCAGGCCCCAGGTGTGACAGGTGGGTCTGACCCTATCTTCCTACGGGCTGAAATCCTGGCTCTCAGGTACCACTGAAATGGGTGGCATTCTTTGCTCTCTGACAACGTGAAGGCCTTCCAGGCCACCCATTCATTTGCATAAGAATGTGTGCAAAACCTGTGTGGGAGGACACAGGTATGTCAGGCCCCACCCACAAGAGGGAACTGGAGGGAGGGTCAGTTCTTCCTTCAATCAGAGAAGAGCAGAGGGGAGAAGGCCTGAATGGAAGAGTCAAGTCAGTAAGGGCTCCAGGCCCTCAGAGAGCCTGCCACAGTGACTAGAATATAATCCTAATCTGCAGAAGACTGAGGCAGAAGGATTGACAAGAGTTCATGTCTTCCCTAAGACCCTGTCTGAAAAAGAAGATCCAACAGTGGCATCACCAGCAGGCTGGGAAAAAGTGGTACCTTGCAAGCTGGGTGTGGCGTGGGGTGGCAGATATAGGGTCTTCACTTAGGCCGGGCGAAAGTACACTGGCAAGCTGGACATGGGTACGCTTTGGCCTGCTCCTCCCAGATCTGCTCCAGCAGGTAGGTTGGCCAATTACATCTTGGGCTTTAATGGGTTAGCTGGTACTTAACCCTCCCCTCACAGTTACCCGGCTCCCAGGTACTTTGAAAAGAATTTACCCAAGGCGAAAGGGGGAGGAATCTGCTGCCACCTAGGCAGAGGGGACCAGGCTGTTTTCTAGAAGGAGTTGCTGTGTCCCAAAGACACACTGGTTGGAGTCTGTTCCTGATACTGTCACTAAGGGCCACGTACCCTGTTCATAACTCATATCACTAGGACAGCCTGGCTGCCAGAGGCCCCCAGAAATTGTTGCAGTAAAAGTCACTGGAGCCAGGCAGTCTCCTTGTAGGCTGAGACCAACCCAGGAAGCTGATCTCAAACATCCCCAGGGCAGAAAGTTCCCTGGTTTCCTGGATGTAATTTTCCAGCATTGAAAGTTTCCTCTTGAGTGGGCAGAAGGACATTTATATAGCCACTGACCGCATACACAGAACTATTTCTGTCCAATCGGAGGCCACGCCCCATGCCAGTCAGCCAGCCATGGTGGTACACACATATGATCCAGCAGCAGGGCAGGTAGAGGCAAGCAAGATCAGGAGTTCAAGGTCATCCCAAGCTACCTAGGGAGTTCAAGGCCAGCATGTGACTCTGTCCCAAAATAAATAAATAATCTGTCAGAGCAACAGAAGCATCAGCACTGGGTGGGCACGGACAGAGGCCAAACTCTGAGGCAAGGCAGGTGGAATGTGGGTCTGTGTTTTGTTTTGTTTTGTTTTGTTTTTGTAGGTACAGGTCTGGGCACATGTGTGCAGTCCCTACAAGGTACAGAAAGTTGTAGAGGAAAGAGGCCCAAGGGGCCAAGGACTCGGGGCCCTGGCCACTTGTGGGAGAGATGGCTGCAGGAGAGCCATACCTGGGTACAGAGGCACCAGTGGGAATGAGGAGAAATGGACGCGAACATCTGAGGATGTGTGTCTGATGATGGCTCCTTTCAGCCTCAGGCCCCAGGAATCCAGTCCCCGGGGGGGATACACTGCAGCTCATGACATGCCTTAGATGAATCCCATACCATACCAAAGCCATGGCATCCACACCACACCAAAGCAAAGCCAAAAAGCTGAGTCTCTCGGTGGACTTAAACGCCTTCCTGGGGGTACAGGTGGCAAGATTTCATGGCAGGAGACCTGTGTGGCTGCCAACCCATGGCAAGAAGTGCTGTGTCTGGGTCTGTCGGGACCCTGGAGATGAGTGTGGAATCCGCCTGCCCAGACAGCAACAGCACGGCACTCAGAGGGCGCCCACAGGAGTAAAGTTGTGACTTGTGCTGCTCCAAACCCATGGAAACCTGGTGAATGCTGATCACCCTCCTCCCAGGTGGGAAGGGTCTAGAAACCTAGGCCCCTCTTCTCAGCAACTGCAAGGCCGTCCCGGTGTTGGCACAGGTTTAGGGAAAGCTCTCTTTATGACTATTTAAATATGTCACTGACAGAAAAGGGAAGTGACCAACCAACAGACAACACTGTCGTTGCCCCACAAAGCACACCGTGCCAACCTGGTGCCTGAGAGAATAGAACAAACACAGCTGTCTAGACAGGCAGGAAGACCATCCTCTGGCTTCTGCAGGAGCGGGGACGCTGATGGAGTTGGAAAAGAACTGGAACAGACTGTGGCCCCCAGGCGGGGTGGCGGCGGGCAGGCAGGTTGGCTTGCAATTTCTTCTGGAATGGTCAGGCGGAGGCTGCCTTTGCCTCCCCAGGAAAGAGGGGAAAGTTCATGTAAATCAGCACTTGCTGAGCTCTTTCTGGGCTATGAAGAATGAGCAGCTGAGCCTGGGAGGCGAGGTGGGCCAACGTCTGAGGATGCGTCAGTGACAATGAGGCGGGTCACTCTCCTCGGGGGGGCCTCAAATGTTTTCCTTCATAACCAGTTGTAGGAAATTCATATCATTAGTCACGATGAAATTCCAAACATTCCTCGCCCTTTTGTTTATCAGTTAAAGTTGCCTCCGAACAAACCAAAACAACCCTTGCTGAGGACCGGCATCCCAGGCAGGCCATATTTCAAAAGGCCCAGGCAGCATCTGCTGGATCTAGTTTCTTTCCAGGGCTGGTCAGTGGGGAAGCCATGGTGGGGGTGGGGGGTGGGCAGGAGATGCCCAACCCTGACAAGGCATTGTGCTTTACAGCACATAGCAGGGCATCTGGGACAGAGAAATTGGACTGTGACGAAGCGGTCACAGAGACAGGAGAATCCTTGATGCAGTGTCACCTGCCAACCTGACCCAGAGTTCTTCGTGACGAGACAGAGCAGAGATACTCAGTTCAGAGTGAGGGGTCTGAGGGAGAACAGTCCCTGGAGGTGATGCTGTAAACCCCGAGGCAGGCCTCCCTGCTGCTGAGCCTCAGGGTCCCCAAGCCCTCAGCTCTGAGTAGGGGATCCTGAGCACTTACATGTGGATTGAGAGGGAGGGAATGGCAGGTGAGTGCTCCCCCAAGCCAGTGGTCTAACTGAACATGCCTCTTGTTCCTTCATAGGTAGGAAACATGAGCCCCAAGGAGGAGTGTGACTGTCACAGAGTCCTATGGAAGCAGGGCAGCGACTGAGACCCCCCAGCCATCCTCCCAGTCAGCCCTGCCATGCAGTGCTGCCAGACCCCACCCGTTCCTCCTCCTCTCAGATCCCAGATGGCCCTCCACAACTCTAGAGCTGGCATGGGGCAGGAAACTACTCAGTTACCCCCCCCTCTTCCTGCGAATCACTTGGAGACAAGGCCTGAGTCTGGCTGCCTTGAGGTTGGTGGAGTCAAGTACTTCCTCTTGGTGTTGGAGTGTGTTGGCTCCCAGCCACTACTGGTGAGCCCAGCAGCACCCACCCAACATAGATGTTTCTGGTGGCCCCAGGACCACACATTATATGCTGATGCTTCTCCATCTCCCTTCTCCCTCAGTGATGCCCTGCCTTGACCTAACATAGGTAAAGACCACCTGAATGTCCTAGATGCTGCCACATCCCTCACCTCCAACCCAGACCAGTGCCCCAAGTCCAACTGCTGACCCACTCACACTTCTGGTGTCCAACAGGCATCTGAGGGGTGCCTCTGGCTTCACCCACCACTTGTGGTCCAAAAGTGAGTCCTGGGCACAACCTTCAAAACATTGCTTGGATTTGCTGCCTTCTCTTCACTTCTCCTGCCCTGTCATCATCAACATCATTATCATCATCATCATCATCATCATCATCATCATCATCATCATCACCATCGTCACCATTACATCACCATCTTCACTATCACCATCACATAATCTTCACTATCACAGCACCATCTTCACCATCATTGTCTTCACCGTATTTTGCCAACAAAGCAAGGGAGGAGGGTCTCAGTTCAGTAGAAACAGACTTCAACACCCTAAGCTCATCTTCCTGAAAGTGGTCAAGAAGGAGAGACACCCTTGCCCCCCTTACCAGAAAGAAATTAAAGACTTTTCAGGTCACTTAAAAACATAGTTAAGGTTATAAAGGAAATATTTATGAGCCCTTTGGGGTTTTTCCATTTCCCTGAGTTGACGTGACCAGCTGTGAGTCACTGGTCACCAGAAGCTGAGTTAATCAGGCTCCCACTTTCCTCAACCAAGCATGAAAGCTGCTGTGCAGAACCCACTCATCAAACCCGCCCAGCGCCAATGTCTCAGCCAGCCAAAGCTAAACTCCAGTGGCGGGTGAGCACTGTTTACAGCATCTAAGCCCAGTGGGCCTCACTTCCGGAGGCTCCTGCACTGCACCACTGTTTTGCTGCAGCTTCCTATCCCAGAGCATACCTTGGTTATCCAACCGCACTCCTGGGCTCTTCCATCTGTCCTGTGGTCCTGCTGTATTTTATCGCTGCCTTGAGTTGGTCTGTGTCTTGTTCTTCCACTGCCTGAGCTCTGTGGGAGACCCACATTCCAAGAGCCTAGGACCCAGCCCACAGCAAAATATGATGCTTCTTGGGATGATACGCACTATGGTGAACTACTTGGCCCTAAGCCTGGTGGTGACAAAGCCCTTTCTATGTCTTATCTCATTTGATTCTCCTGAAGCCCCATACTGTGTCCATTTTCTTCATGTCAAATGTGAAATGAATCCCAAGGCTTAGAGAAGTTGAGACACTGGCCTAGGGAAACACAGTTGGTATCACTCAGACTCAATAATCCATGGCAGGTCTGCTACACCATCCCAGCTACAAAGGTCACAACATACTCATCTCTGCAAAATCATCCTTAAAGCAACAGGATCCTCACACATGCCAGCAGGGTCGCATGTAACCCTTGGTTCTCCTATGATGGGCCCCTCAAGGGCCAGTGAGATGGCTTGTGGGTAAATGCACTTGTCATGCAAACCTCATTGCCTGAGTTGGATCCCTGGATCCCACAGCAGAAAGAGAAAAGAGAATTTATCTTCTCTTTCTACATATACACCATGGCACACATGCTGTGGCACACACAGTCAGCCACACACACACGAATGGCATACACTCACACACATTAATAATGATGAGTATAAAATTAAAAATAGAATCCTCGGGTTTTGTCCACATTCTAGTTTGGTCAGAATTTCCTTCCTCTTTAAGACTAAGTAATGGTCTGTTGCATGGACAGCTTGGCTTATTCATCTATTAATCCATTGAGAAACACTTGGCTGTTTCTTCACTTCAGCTATTGTAAATACTGGTGTTATAACCAGAATTGTGCAAATCTTCTTTTGGGTTGCTGTTTTTAATGCTTTTTGCAATATGTCCCAAATTACAAACTGGTAGAGGGTACAGAAATTCTATTTTTAATTTTGAGGAACTACTGTGACACTTTCACAGCCACTGCCATATTTCACACTTCCACCAGCAGCCAGCAGCACCACAGGTGCATTTCTAAGAAAGCCCCAGAAATATAAGCCTAAATGTACTGGCAATATGATCAAAAATCGAGAAGTGATACTGCACAAAATTAAAAGGCTCCTACATAGAAGAGGAATCTTTCAACAGAGTGAGGCAACAACCCGGAGAGAGTAGGAGAAAATGTCTGAGCTGTACATCTGACAAGCTGATATCTGGTATACACAAGGAAGTCAAGCAAGGCCCTGGCAGAGAAACAAACAGCCTAGTGAAAATGGGGGAAGGACCTCTGTGGACAGTTCCCAGAAGAAAACACAGCCAGGCCAGCAGGGAGTTGATAAAAGACTCACCAAGGAAATGCAAACCAATACTGGCATCTTGCCTACCCTGTTAGGAAGGCAACCATGAAAAGACACAGAAAACAAGTGTTGGCAAGGACGTGGACAAAAGAGAACTCTTGTATGCTCTTGGCTGAATGCAAATTCCTACAGCCATTATGGAAAATTTTATGGAGGCGCCTCAAAAGAAAAAAAAATTTTAAAAGCCAACTAACACTCATAACGATGTGGTCCCACCATTACTTTCACTGAGAACATAACTGAGGAAAACACAACACATCAGAGACTTCTGCACTCTCGTGCTTACTCTCAGTAACCATTATTCTCAGCAGCCAAGAAGTGGAATCCAGTCAGGTGTCCAACAACAGCTGTTTGGGTAAAAAACATTGTTAACCTGAAAAGAGGAAATCATTGCACAGTGTCTTAAGTGAACCCAGAGGATGTTATGCAAGTGGAAATAGCCAGATGCAGGCTTGATTTCACTTATCTGAGGAATCTATTAATGGCAAAGTCCTAGTGTGGAGGTTTACAGAGTCAGAAGAGGGTAAAGTTTCAGTTAAAGGATGAGGGAAGTTCCTGAGCCTGTTACATCAGTGGCCTGGTCCTTGGCCACAGTGTAGCATGGGCTTGCACATTGCTGCCTGGTCCTTGGCCACAGTGTAGCATGCGCTTGCACATTGTTGCCTGGTCTTTGGCCACAGTGTAGCATGGGCTTGCACATTGCTGCCTGGTCCTTGGCCACAGTGTAGCATGCGCTTGCACATTGCTGCCTGGTCCTTGGCCACAGTGCAGCATGTGCTTGCACATTGCTGCCTGGTCCTTGGCCACAGTGTAGCATGCGCTTGCACAATACTAAGAGAGTGGGTTCCCAATGTTCCAAACACACACACCGAGTGAATCACAGGTCTGTGGAGCTTCTTGTTTGATCCTCTCATGGTATAAACATGTATCAAAACACCATGTTCTACACTGCCAATACATTTAATGTTTGTAAAGTTTTATTGTACTATTTTATTTAAAAGAAAAAAATGCCTGAGAAGGCAAAGGCTCAAGTTCTGGAAGGAGGTCCTAATTTTTCCAGGTCCAATATGGAAAACTCCGAGGCATCCCTGAGACACAGGTCCATGCAAATACCATGGTGTCTTAGTTATTTTTCTATTGTTGTGATAAAACATCATGACCAACACCAACTTGAAGAAGAAAGGATTTACTTCACCTTATAACTCTCAAGTAAGAGTCTATCATTGAGGGAACCCAGGGCAGGAACTCAAGGAAGGAACCTGGAGGCAGGAGCTGAAGCAGAGGCCATGAAAGAATGCTGCTTCTTGCTTTGCTCCCCTTGGCTTTCTCAGCTAGCTTTCTTCTTTTGTTTTATTCTGTTATTGGTTTTTCGAGACAGGGTCTCTCTGTGTAGCCTTGGCTGTCCTGGACTCACTTTGTAGACCAGGCTGGCCTCGAACTCATAGCAATCTCCCTGCCTCTGCCTCCCGAGTGCTGGGATTAAAGGTGTGTGCCGCCACGCCTGGCTTGGCTAGCTGTCTTACACCATGCAGGACTACCTGCCCATGGTGGCACCACCCTTAGTGAGATGGACCCTCTTTTAGTTATAAATTTAAAAAATTACCCCACAGACTTGCGTACAGGCAATCTAGTTTGAGATGTCTTCTCAATTACGGTTCCTTTTCCCAGATAATTTGAGCTTGTGACAAGTTGATAGAAAAAGAGAACGAAAGAGAAAGGAAAATAAAAGAAGAAAAACAAGAAGGGCTGCATTAAGCTCTCAGGAGACCAGCTCTTTCCCTGAGTTTCCCAGTGACCCTGTGGATCCTGGGGCAGTAGAGAGAGGGATGGAACTGGCTTTGGTACAAAGAAGAGGGGCTGCTGCAGAGTCAGGGCCGTCAGAAACCAACTTCCTGCCCTGTACAGAAGAAGCAGCTCAGGAGGACCACAGACATGAACACCCAAGGCCTGTAAGGGTATCCGGTGATGGTCATGCTTTGTTCGCAACCTCAGCTTCATTCACTCTCCTGCCGTCTTCACTCTGGATGTTACTTCTTCTGGGAAGTGAGGCCCACCTATCTAGAAACTTCCAGGGACTCCTGGGGCCCTTTGCAGCCCCAGGAAAGGGCTGAGGAAGGACTTCAGGCCTGAGGTTCAGGAGAAGAAGGCAGTGTCCACTTGGGATGTAGGGCTGGGCCAGCTTGGGACAAGCCTGGGGATCACTCCAGAGAAAACAATGAGGGCTACAGGCATGGAGGATGAGATGGGGGGAAACAGACAGGGAGGAGCAAGACTGCTGCTGGCCGAGGAGGGGACACAGATTAGGGCAGGTAGGAGGCACTAGGGACCTGCAGCTAGAGAAGCCGTCTCCCAGGGGCTGAAGGTGGGGGCTGCCCCCCCTCCCCCAGGAGACTGGGCTGTGGCTGGTGTCTGACTCTTACTGAGATGCCCTGGGATGTAGTTACGGTAGCAATGGCTGGGTCCAGGGCCTACCCTCATACAGTACAGCACCCCTGCTGGGGTGATGAAGCCCATCTCCAAATACCTTTTCTTTCTTAGTGGATTTAAGACAAGCTGATATCAGACTGAGGGACAAAGTTAGATGTATTAAGAGACAAGGAACCCTGACCTTCTTTCTACACACTTGTCCCACCCTCTCCTTTCCTTCCCCACCTGTTCTTAAAAAGAAAGACATCCGTTTACCACTCACTGGCTTCTCAGCATGGCAGCTCGGCTGTGGCTAGACACTATGCTCTGTGTGATGACCTCTGCCTCCCGAGAACTTTCATTTGCTCCCTACTGTAGACCCAGCCTATGTGCGGCTGCTGGGCCTGGGCAGGGTATGAAACCCCATGTGCAATGCCAGGTTATCCTCCCAGAAGGCCATAGAGGTGAATTCTACCACCTAGGATGTGCCCTGTACATCCTCCTGGATCCCCTACCCCAGCATAGCAATGCTTGAGCAGGTGTAGTATGCACTGAGTGAGAAGTTAGCTCAAGCCATGTGTCCACACAGGGTCACACTCATCCATGAGAGTATGCTAATAAATACAGAGAAATGTAGAAATATCAACAAGCCTACACATGTAGGCTCAATTTTCTTAACAATTATATTTTATTATGAACTTATTAACCTAGTGTACCTCCCTTACAACCCGACTAGCCTAAATAAGAGGAAAAGGAGATTAAGGAAAACAAGAAGGAAACCTGGGTATCAGTTCCTAGGAACGATTCTCCTGGCATAGTCAGCAGGATTTTAGCTGACTAGCAATCCCACCAAAGTTCCTGCTGGAACCTAGAGCAACTGGAACCAGGAGCCTCAGTCGGAGCCCAAACCCTTGAAGCCTTCCCTGGAGCAGTTCTCTTTAGGAGCGTCTTGAAGTGGAGTGATGAACAGCCAAAAACCAGGTCCCAATCAAAAAACCCTAGCCTTTTGTTTTGGGTATATATATATATATATATATATATATATATATATATATATATATATATATATATATATCCTCTCAGTCTGTTGAAGGATGTTTTTCACCAAGCTCCCCCATGAAGGGGACAGGCCACCTCTCATCATGACCTAAGCATAGTGTCACAGCTCAGACCAAGGAAAAAATGGAAGCTATGAAAACAGCCCACATGTTCCTGTCACATGCCACAAGCTATATTATAATGTCCCCTTTGCAATAAATAACATTTCTGGGATTAAAAAGAGGAGGCAGAAATGGAGACAAACGAAAGAGATGGAAGAGACTGGCATGGAGAGGCAGGCACACAGAGGAGGGAGAGAGCACGGAAGCCCGTGTGCTTGCAGGCAGAAGAGGAAGGTTCCTGGGCGGTGGGAGGAGGCTCAGGGTCCAGCCAGCAGAGGAGACAGACAGACTGGGAAAAGGGCTAAGAACCTAGAGTGTCGTGGAAGGGCCTGGGGTCTCCTGGAGAAGGCACAGGAATGTGGTGAGGCGCGGCACTGAGCTGAGGCAATGGGCTGAGGTGCAAACTCCTGTTGGTCACCCAAGCAACGATGATAACCGATTAAACCCAAAAGATGTTAATATCATGAGCCATGCCTCACACCTAAGTCTGCATCAGCATGTGGGGCAGATATAGAGATCTGGGATTCTTGAGCAGGGGCAGCGAATGACAAGGGACCCCTCGCTGGGCGTGGCCCAGGGGAGCAGGACAACCTTGTGAAGAAGTTGTAGACAGACATGAGGGCAGAGGCACAGGGTGGATGTGACGGAGTGACTGACAGGGCATTTCATCTTGGGTTTTAAGTGTCCTTAGCAGGGCCTATGCAGAGGTTTGTCCTTCCTGCTACTTATGAGGCTGAGGCAGGAAGATTAAAAGTTCAAGGCCAGCCTTGGCTACATAACAGCTTCAAGGCTAGGCTGGACAGTGGAGCCAGATCCTGTCTCCAAATAAAATTTTAAAAAAATACAGGGCTGTGGCTCAGTGGTATAGTACTCGCTAAGCCCTCAGTACAAGCATTAGCACGCACGCACACACACACACACACACACACACACGGGCAGAGGGCATGGGGGGATGGGTATAGCCTTCATTTGTTCACACAAGGAGAGCTATTGCCACAGCCAGTCTGAGAACGTTTGCTACTGTGTGGGCAGTGGGCTTTGAACAGACAGATGCAGACATCACATCAACTAGGAATGGTCAGGCAGAGGCCTGGGCTGCAACTATACTGTGGCGGTGGGAAGCAGAAGAGGAAGGGTCACAAGTCCTGAGAAGCTACCGGAACCATCCTCCACAGATTCGTGCAGCCTGGACGTAGAGGACTGAGAGGCACCTGAGCTTCAGAGGGAGCCAGACAGTTGAGGAGGAAGCCTTGGGCTGCAGTGTGATTTGGGGTAGATCTCAGACCTGTGACCCTTGCAGCAGACACAGATGTCTATGCAGGCCAGGGTATGAAACAGTCCCTGTTGGTCCCATAGAATGAAAAGAGACCGCCCTGGGCTGACCATGGGAGCCCCTGCTCCAAAGGCTGTAAGAGGAAAGTTCCAGAGATGTTGTTGTAATGGTGGAGGCAAAGGAAAGGTGGGTAACCAGGGTTATAGAGTTTTAGAAAGGGACGGGAGGCCTTAGGAGAACCGGGGAGGGGCTGATGAAGTTGTGTCTTAAGGACAAAGATGGAGGCTGCTTAGAGGTAGAGGGCAAAGCAAACCCAGGTCCTGAAGTGCCCAGGCTTAGGCAAGCTCTCTACCGCAGCTGGACCATCAAGAGCATGCAGAAGACTGAAGAGAGGAGTTTCTAGGGTGTGGTTGTGGTGGCATGGTGAGGGGTGGTGCCAGGCCTGGGATAAGTGATGATGAGGGCACAAAAGAGAAGAGAGGCAGATACTGGCTATATTGAATGCCCAGAGAGATGCAGTCATGGCCCCTCAGATCTGGTTCTGCCCTGCAACCCTGGCAAAGTCAGGAGCTACTCTCCTTCCTGTGGAGAGAGCAGACCTTCTAGACAGGAAATTGAGCTGGCTCTTCCGTTCCCTTCTGGAACATCTTGCCTCTTGTTTAGACAGATCCATTTCTGCTCAGGTTAAAAAAAAGAAGAAGAAAAAGAAAAAAGAAATGTGTGAGCCTCTCAAATTGAGAAGATCTGACCCCACAGGATGCCAACCACACAGCATTGCCTCAGAGACAAATCCTAAAGATGTTCATTATTTTTGACTGCTAGCCTTTGGGCAGCATCTTCTAGCTCTGATTAAGTTGGCACAAGCTGGTCCTGGCTTCCTCCAGGGTCCCTGGACCTTGGACATCACACACACTTGTGAAAAAGGAACCTCGGAGGCCAGCAGGAGTCTCTCACACAAATACAAGCAGTTTGCCAGTCACCCATCTTGCGCTGGCTTTGCAAGGCTGGTTGGCTCTGTACAGAGGTAGAGAGCAACCTCTAAAGGATGGTATTAGTCACCTCCCTCCCTCCTGGAAGTTCTTCAGTGGTGAGTGGACTGGAAGAATGGTGGGAGTGTCAGCACTTTTCTGGCACCTCTGGGGCTTACCCTGAGAGGACACTTGCCAAGAAAAGAGCCCTCAAGGCAAGACAAAGGCCTGTCTGTTGCTATTTGCTCAGACCCCAGCAAAGTAGCACCTGAAGAAATGCCTAAATAGCTGCAGGTAATTGCTGATAATTTGAGTATTTATGGTTGATGTTTTTAACATGAAAACACCCCGATGCAACATAACCTGGCCTGTCCCAAGGTCGGTGCAGGTAGGTGGGCTGCTGAAGAAGGCCACTTCACCAGCCAGGGAAGGCCTGACAAGACCTGTCAACAGCACACACATTTGGAAGCTAAGGTAATCACTCACTAAATTCAAGGCCCCAGCCATATGAGTTCTTGCCTACTTCTACCCTAGATAGTCAGGGCAAGAGCTGGGCAGGCTCAGACAGTTCTGAATGCCTCCAGCTGGCAAGGGCATTTGCCGCTTTGAAAGCTATGCAGAGGACCACACAAGTGGATCAGCAGCGAGATTCAACAGAGCCAGGCTTCTGGGGTTCAGGGGCTGGAGCCGTTCTACAGGGCAAGGGGTGCCCACCACTGTGACATGACCTTCTCCCTTACCCTGAAGCTTAGGGTACCCCCATATGTTTACTGTGAGTCCTTTCTGTCCAGATAGGAAAGGGCGGGGGGTGCTCCCTCAGTCTCCTCCAAGCCTAATCTCTAGCATCAGCTCTCAGTACTGAGCTTCTTTGCCATTTGGGGTTGGTGGTGAGAATAGGGTCTCATAACCCAGGCTAGCCCCTGAACTCATGGCAATCCCCCTGCCTCATTCTTCCCAGTGCTAGGATTACAGTCATGAGCCACTACACCCAGGTCAAATCCCTCTTGCATGTGTTTGTGTGTGTGTGTGTGTATGTCTGTGTGTGTATCAAACTTGGGTCTTGCACAAGGCCTTACAGCAGAGCAAAGTGCATGCTTAGGCAGGTACTAGAGCCTGGCTACATGGTGGCTACACGTTCTCCTGGCCAAAGCTTCCATTCCCATCCTAGTAGCCTGGGATATGTTTCAATACTGTCTGAGTAGGTCATCCGCGCATCTCCCTCAGAGCAAGTCTCAAGCTTGGGGAGGGAGGGCAGCTCCAGTCCACCAGCTTGATGCAGCGCAGCCTCTGAAACAAAGATGGAATTGAAGCTTGTCTCTTGGTCATCTCACTCACAGGAGACAGAGAACAAGGACAGTAGTGGTCCCTTGCCAGGAGTGGTCTGCTCACGACTGCCAGCCACTGTCACCCAGGCCAACAGCAGCATTTGCACAGAACCGGTGAGACTCCTGGCCCAGCGAGATAGTGTCTTAGTTCACACTGAAGGCTCAGCAGAGTAAGTGAGGACGGATGGCAGTTCATGCGGACGACCAGCTGTGTGCCTGGCATGAGAGAAGAGCCCTGTGAGGAGAAGCAAAAACGGAGGCACAGGGAGGCTAATGGAGTCTCTGAGGCCTGGGCTGGCGAGGCAGAGCTCTCACCCCATACCATGCTCCAGTGGTTTTCCAGGATGGAATTAGAACTTTGAGGACATAAAACGCTTTTACTGTCTATGGGGTTTTGTTGCAGAAGCCTTTCCCTTCATGCCTCCCCCCCCCCACAGCAGTCCCCCCCCCAACAGCAGTCGTCGTCCCCCCCCCCCCACTCCAATCTTGATTGCTAAAGTGATGTCACCACCCCAGAAGGTTGGAGGACTCTGGGCTGGCTTTTCCTAGGACTGCTCCGCCCGTGGCTCGCCCACCTCAGGACTGCACCTTCCTCGTATCTCCTTACTAAACACAGTTTCTTATAAAATACAGCAAGGTGTGCTCCCGCAGAACTGGCTCTGAGCATCCCCAAAGCTAGGTTTCACCTCGGACCACGATCCCCTTCAACCTTCAGTAAGATCTATTTTCTCATTCAAAAACGTAAGCGGGCTCTTAAAGCCCTGCAGTTGGATATGGTAGCACACGTGTCTGGGCAGCTGGAGGATTATGAATTCAAGTTTACCCTCAGCTTTAAAGCAGGTTTGGGTGCGCAAAACAAACAAACAAACAAAAAAATAAACCAGAAAACAAACAAGCCAAGTCCTAACTCTACTTATTCATTTTGCGGTTTTTTGGGGGGACATGGTTTTATAATGTAGCCCAGGACTGCCTTTGAAACTCATGGCAAACCTCCTGCCTCAGCAAGTGCTGGGACTGGAAGATATGCACTACCCCCAAACAGTTTAGAAGCCCTAACTTTAAATATTTAAAAATTAATATTCCTAGAGACTCCAGGACTTGGCTGCAGCCCACGGCTCTGTAGCCAGTGTGTCCTCATCATCATGGTCTCGGTGTGGCTCACTGTCACTAGGTGGTCCCCGTGGCTCACTGTCACTAGGTGGCCCCCGTGGCTCACTGTCACTAGGTGGTCCCCGTGGCTCACTGTCACTAGGTGGTCCCCGTAGCTCACTGTTACTAGGTGGTCCCCGTGGCTCACTGTCACTAGGTGGTCCCCGTGGCTCACTGTCACTAGGTGGTCCCCGTGGCTCACTGTCACTAGGTGGTCCTCATCTTTTCTGTAAACCAGAAGAGGAAGAACTGGAACACCTTTAAATGATTCAGCTAATATAAATGCAAACCCCACCAGAGCAGACACCATGATGAACACCAGTGGGGAAAGTCACTCACACCCATCAAAGTACCAGGGACAGACAGTTTGTAGGATAGTTCTAAGGCTGGGACACTGAGAGCAAGGCCTTTGAGGTTGGCCGCCACCCTGCCCTGCCCTGGAAAAGCATTTTCCCAGTGACTTGCCCCTCCCTTACCCTTTTGTTTCTCTTTCTAATCTAGAGATCAATTGTCCTGGCACTGCCAGCTTCCACGCAACAGTAACACCAGTAGGAAAAGGGCACACATAACATGAGCTTACATTTCAGCATTTTAGGGTCCCTCCCAACACTATGACAGGGGACAGTGGCTGCTCATAGAAGCACCCCTGCAGCACACACCATTGCCCCCCTTGAGGACTAGGGTGCCCAGCAGGACTTGGGTTGCTTGGATTATTTTCCTTTTGGTTATTTCCTCTCCAAAAGACCCCTGGGATAGAGCTTATTGAGAGCAGAACATCCCAGAGCTCATAATGTTCCAGCCAGCTCTTGTTCCAGAATGCCATGGTACCCTGGGGTTGACCTCTTTGGGGCTCCTCCCTGGGCCTCCCAACTCCTCCCTGGCAAGATGTAGGGAAAAGCAGCCATTTGAAAGGAGGCCACGACTGGACCCGAAGTGCCAGATCTCTGTCCCTTTTGAGCAAGGTTAAAAAGACACAGACAGCTCCCAAAACTGCCAGCAGTCTCACAGGCAGAAGGCCAGCTGCCGTCTCAGACAGTCAAGGCCCAAGATCACCAAAGCTGCCTAGGTCCAACCCAGCTGACTGCGAGATGAAACGAGTGACTGCTAACTGCCTTCTACTTCATTATAAAGACACTTGGCAAAAATGCCCGTTCTTATTGTGCATTCAAGACCCCATGCAAGGACAAGAAAGGGGAAATTTCAACTCATTTATGGAGTTTCCCTGTATCTCTCCCCCACCTTAACTCATGGGTCATCTTCTCCTCATTACACGTTGCCCCCGAGGCTCTCCAGGCTTCTGGTTGATGCATGTGACTCAAGAAACCTGAATCCTCTCTGTAGTAAACTTTCTCCCAATTCCTTATTTAGTCCAATGTCTGAATTCTATCTGGGCTGGTGTCAGGAACCTGACCTGCTGGACAGAGATCTCAATTGGATCAATCTCTGAGACTTCCTAGTCTTTAGTCACAGGAAATACCAAGTGCCCCGAGGAGCCAGGCGCAGTCTGAGGAGACAGATGCATAGGTACCCTTGAGGGCCACTGAGGGCCTGGGTATGTGGGGGCAGGCTTCTGAGGGCAGGACAGAACCTGTGCATTGCATTAATACCAGAATATTTACCCTAGAATTGTCTTTAGTGGTTGTCTGAAGAAGGCTAAGAATTCCTGTTCAGGCCCCTCAGCAAGCAGCGCTATTTGGCTTAGAACTTAGCATCACGGTGTCACCTTTTATCTATTTCTGATCTATTTTTGTGGTGACCTCCCTATAGTAATCAACACAGACTTACCCTTTTCACGAAGCACACTAGATGTTTAAAGGAAAAATATGGTACTAATATCAGTTTCAGGGATGAACCCTAAGTTAGGTTTTGGAGTCACAGTGTCCAAGGCTGCTCCTGACCTTTGGAGAGCCTCCATGGATCCCCTTTAGAAGCAGGCGGGTTCTGCTTACACATCCTGACGGGAGTGGGGGGGGGGGGACTCACAAAGGTGTGTTCAGCCAGTTTTTTCTGAATTCAGATCTGAGCCAGGTCCACGTACCTGAGGGAGGTGGAGAGAGAGAGAGAGAGAGAGAGAGAGAGAGAGAGAGAGAGAGAGAGAGAGAGAAAGAGAGAGAGAGAGAGAGAGGGTTTCTATTTGCTTTAGCAAGAAGGTAGACACGCTATGATGCCTCACAGGCTATCCTTCTAAGGGGTCTTCTCTGACCAGAAACAAGGTCAGAGGCCAATACCTGCAGCAAGGGAACTGAAACTCAACTTTCTGGAGTAAGAGACTCAACATGCTGACAAGTAGTCACTGAAGACATCACCAGCGGCTCCCAGAACAAAGTGTGAATAGGTACCAATCACACCCACCCCAGGAAGATACATTCATAAATAACCGAGTATGGCATGAAGACCTAAGCCCAGCAGCCAGCCCCCTTTCTCTACAAGCAAAGGAGAGGTCTGCCCTAGCCCCCGAGGCTGCATGGGAGCTGGGGCTGTCACCACTGTACCCTTATGCCTGGTCATGTCCTCACAGGGCTGACTGTAGGATCCACACCCTCAGAGGTGACCTTTGTGAGCTTTATTTACATAGAAGACAGAGTCTTGCTATGTAGTCCACACTAGCCACAAGTGGTTCCTTCTGTGTTCACTTCCCAGTCTTGATTATAAACTCCTAATGCCTTTGGGAGCAGGGGGAGGGTTGTTGTTGTTTGTTTTTGTTGATGTTGGCTTTTTGTTTTGTTTTGTTTCGTTAATTCTGACAGGATCTTATTAGGTAGCCCAGGCTGGCCTCCCACCAGAAATCCTCCTGCATCAGCCTCCTCGGGGATAGATAGGCTATCTGTGTGAGCCACCACACCTGACTCACATATGTCTTTTCAATTAAATGTAATACACCAAAAGGGGAGAAATCTGTGGAGAGTTCCTGCCATCCGATGTTGATGTGACAGCAATGTCAAGTGGCTGTCAGCTGTTACTTGGCCGGACTTCAGCTGGATTCACTACTGTTTTCCACTTCCTTCAGTGACATGTTGTAATCACTTTTTTAAAAAAATCATTGTTTGCTTGATTTTCTGAGACCAAGTTTCTTTTGTAGCCCAAGCTGGCCTTGAACTCGCTATGGAAATGGGAGCGTTCTTGTGCCTCAGTCGCCTGAGTATGGGCTTACAAGCATGAGCCACGGCGCTTAATTTTACAGATGTGGAAACTGGCCCAGAAGAGTTCAGAAGTATGTTCAAGGTTGCACAGCAAAGAACGCCTCAGTGTGAAGGTGACTGGTATATTCTCTCTCCATCCCATTCAGTGCTAACTTCAAAACCAAGATCGAGTTATGGGAAGAGGCTACGAGGCAGGAACTCTGTGGGCTATCCAGGCCAGAGCGCATCTTAGTTCAGTGTCTCATTGCATTGAACCCACAGAAGGAGTGCACGCTGGTTGGCCTAGGTGGGGGGGGGGGCGCGAGGGAGGGAGGAGTTCCCTTTTCCAGGATGCTGCGGTACCCCACGCCTAAGGAGATCGCCACTTGCTCCCTCCACCGCGTGGGTTCCACGTTTGAGCGTGAACCCGGAAGTAAGTGGAACCTACGACGCAATGAGGCCTGAGCCGTACCTTTCTAGCCTGGCGCCACATTTCCCAGCCGGCAACCTCCAGTGGCGCTGGCTAGCAGCAAGGACTCACCGCGTGCAAAGTACCGGGTAGGTCCCGCCCCCTGCTCTGTACCCGCCCTGCCCGAGGTCCCGCCCCTCCGTTCGTCCCCGCCACTGTCACCTCGGGCCAGGGCCCGGCCCTACCCGAACCGCGCTGCCATTGGTGGTGGTGGCGAGGCCACAACTCCCTGCCCTCCGGGGGCGGCTTTGGCGATGAATGAAGCGCGAGTGGGCTTTGCGCGAAGGCCAGAGCGCAGGGCGCAGCGCGGCGGCCGGGTTCACGGGAAGGTGAGTGCTCTGGGACCTGGACTCGGACCCGGTTGGGGGAACAGGGTCTGCGCTGCGGCGGAACGCCTCCTTGGTATGCCAGACCCGGACCTGCTAGCGGCTGGTGTTAGTGGAGGCTAGACTGAAGCTGCGCCTGGGCGGTGCGGGGTGCGATGTCTGACGGGAAGCCGACCCCAGCGCCGGCGAGACAGCCCACGGTTCCTCTAGGGGGGCAGGGCGGGACCAAGGAAGCCGGATGCAGAATTTACCCCTTCTCACTGCCAGCTACCCACGAGGGAAGCTGCGGGTCTGCAGGAAAGGGGGGCGGGGGGTGTTGAGCGGGCAGGCAGAGCCTCTACGCCAGAGAGAGGGGGAAGATGGGAGAGAGCTGAGGCGCAGGACTGAGTGCGGGGAGCTGTTTGGGCCGCCGGCCCGGGTTTAGAGTACGCGAGAATGCGCAGGTGCAAGCTCCTGAGGGTCTGGTCAGGAACAGATTCACCCTCAGCGGGGGCTGTTGCTAAGTCAGAGGGTGAAGCACGAAAGTTGCTTACGAGTGGCGGGCTTTGTCTCTCCGAGGACCGCGGATTCTCGGGTCCCTGAGGCCCGGCACCTTCTCGGAGCTCACGAGCGCCGCCGAACGCAGGTGTACGCCAACGAGGGTTCCGCCTGCCTTTGGCGCCTGGTTAGTAGGCTAGGCTGCAAACCCGAGAACCCGAGACAGGGTACCTCCTTCACGGGAGGTGTTAGCATCTGCAGATGTACGCAAGTATGAGATGGAGATACACAGTGGCATCGTGCAGCTTGCTTGGCCCCTAGGCGCCATGGCCTGAGTTTAGCGTGATTAGGCCAACTGGCCTCTCCAATACAGGGCCTGGGGTTTTTCTGACCCGAGGAGCTGGGTCCGCGGTGGTTTATTCGTGGCAGAACCAGCTCTCTATCCCTACTTCAAGGCAGTCGTTTATCGAGTTTAGTAAACCAACTGCTGTTAGGCAGCCTGGGGCAGGTGGCTATCAGGGGAGAGAACACCTGGTGTTTAGCTGAATTATTTATAAATTGTAGCTGTGGGGACAGCAGGAAATGTTTGCTGAGCCTGGCATTTGCTGGCTAGAGAGGGCTTTGGACCAGAGCAGTCCCAGGCAGTGTTTTGAAGTCTGCTGTCACCGAGGAGCAGGCTGAGGCACCGGGAGGATGTGCACCTGAGGCCTCAGGAGAGTGACACAGAGGAAGCTAGAGGCTTGTATTCTTTGTCAGCCATTCTCAAGAAGAGAGGAAAGCCAGGACAGAGAACCAGCAGTTACCAGGACAGGACTATACCAGTGGCGGAAGGTACCTCTTGGCTGCCCATGTACTGCAAAGAGGTGAAAGACCTAGGGTTTCTTGCTTGGCTACGTTTTGCCTTGCCTGCCCGCTAGAAAGGCCAGCAGGTACTGCCTGGAAAATTCTTCCTGGATGATCTAATGGAGGCTCATTTGGGTGTGGTCCCTGAAGCAGGTGCTGGACAAATTCCAACCAGAACCTTCCCCAATACTGCAGAGGGGCAGGCAAGGAGGCGGCTTGTGACTGGGCAAAGAGAGGGGCAGGGCAGGCGGGATGAAGATGTGTGAATGAGCCCAGCAGGAGAGCTACCGATGCCCAGTAACTGCTCAGCCCGAGGCATGAGGAGCTCTCCACAGCGGTGGTGTGGATTCTATGCCTGCCTTACTTCCAGAGGCGGGAAGTCTTCTGACTGAACCTATTTCCTAGTTAGCTTGTATCAATTCTGTGTACTGTATCAATTGTGTCAAAGCTGTGCTGTGTGTATCCTTTCATACCATTGTGATCTCTGAAACTGGAACAGGTGGAGTTCCCAAGCTTTCCCCAGTCCGCCCATTGCAGGGTGAAGCCTCAGATGTGGAAGAGTCAGTGCTGACTCAGGTGCTCTTGGAACACCCCTGCTTCCTCTTGAGATACATTCAATGCCCTGTGAAGTACAGAGACTGGCACTTCCTGATCCCCGCAACCATGGCTCAGTCCTAGTTCTCAACCACTGTAATTGGATAGGCCCTCGGGGATTGTGTCCCACCTGTCAAGTGACTGGAATTCTGCCTGACCAGTAGAGCCTGGGAACTTTGCTGGTGGGGACTGGAGGAAATGGGCCAGCATTCGGGACGTGGGTGTATCCTGTGGGGCTCTGCAGAGGCATCAACTGGGCCAGAGTGGTCTGGGATAGTCTTGCCCCCAAACCAGATGCTCTCAGATGGAAGGTCTCTGGTTCCCCACCCCCACCCCAGCACCCCTTCTTTCCCTGTAGACATGTATCATGACCTCATTCTTGGTAGCATTACAAAGAATTAGAGTCATCTGGGTGTAGGGGCTCACGCCTTTAATCCCAGCACTCAGGAGGCAGAGGCAGCTAGAATTCTGTGAGTTCAAGGCCAACCTGGTCTACGTAGTGAGTTCCAGGACAGCCAGAGCAACATAGGAAGATCCTGTCTTGAAAAATATAAAATCAAACAAAGAGAATTAGAATTCTGGACCACAACTGTAGATGAGGGTAGTGCTTTCTCAAACCCTTGCCTTTTAAAAAGCCACTCACTTGTGGCTCAGAAATTGGGGACCATGGGTAGGGCAAGGCTTGTTGTCATTGTCTGGTCTTCCTGGGCACAAGATACCAAAGCTCTGGGAGCTAAGGGGCCTCCAATATCCCCTTTCTTCTTCTCCCCCCAAGTGCTGTTCAAACCCCTTTCAGATGTCCAGGCATGCCTCACATTGCCCCCTCAGACCCAAGCTACAGAGAACGCCGAGGATTATCTGAGCACCGTCCTCTCCACCTCACCCATACGTACTTGGGACCCCTGAATTTTGTATTTGAGGTCCCTCAGGCCAGGACACTCTACAGGTTTATTTGTACCCTAAGTGGTCACCTGGAGGCAATGGCCTGGCTATGCTAGGCTGGCCTCTTATATAGCTAGAGCTGCCTCCTTCTGAGCCTAAGAGGACCCTGAAAACCATGAAGGTTGTCACCTGGAATCCTTCACTGCTCCCCCTCCCTCCCCCCGCCCTCCGCCCAGGATGTAGAAGATCTGTGAGAGCCGTGAGGTCTGCCACATGGTCCCTTTTGCAGGAACCATCACACCAACAGTGGAGCGTGAGCAGGGACAAAGCAAGCTACCAGATGAGCTGAGCACAGCACATGGGAAACAGAGACCTCCTTGAAGTCCAGGAGTGCCGTGCCTCAGAGGTTGAGCTTACTGATCCCACTACTACAGAGCTGTTTCCCATGAGCCTTAGTGGCAGCTGGGCCCGTCTGTGTAAGAAGGCTGAGTCCTTCACCTCGGGCCACGTTGCAGGAGGGAAACTGAAGATCAGAGAAGCCCGTGACTTGCCAAAACGGGGAGCACTCGCCCGGCTTGGAGGCAACCTCTGCCTGGCTTGACTAGCGAGGCTTCCATTCCCCTCTGGAGCACGGTGCATGGCAGACCCCTCCACATGCTCCTGGATCCCCAGATACAGACAGGGTGGGAGCAGAGCTACCCAGGCTGCGACAGCAGGCCTTCTGTGTGAGGCATGTCCTTCTGGTGCCAGCCCTGCTGTCCCTTACTCAAGGTCCCTGTCGACTAGTCCATGGCAGCTTCCGTGCAAAGCCGCTGGTTTCCTGTGCTTTCACCCACGAGTGGCTACACGTGTGCAAACTGGGTTGCTTTGGGTGCTTTGGTGGCCGGCCATATGCCCGCGCCCTCATCCTGAAGAGTGAAGACACATTCTCCTTGTCTGTAAGAGGGGATAGCTGGAGAAGTTAGGAGGCAGAGTCCCAGGGATAGTGGCTGACTAGGGTGTGTGGTGTCAGCGGGGATGTCAGGAGAGAGAGAGGAGAGGCGAGGAGAGAGAGAGAGAGAGAGAGAGAGAGAGAGAGAGAGAGAGAGAGGGAGAGAGAGAGAGAGAGACTTGGTTTGCTGCTGGCCCCAGAGCAGTTGGGTGGGGTGAAGAGAGACTTGCCTTGTCTTCTTGCTCTCGCAGGAGCTGAGGGTGTTGGGGTTGGGGGAAGAAGAGAGGAGTAGGGAAGAGAGAGTCTGAAGAGGTTCTAGGATTTGGGCCTCAAAGTGTCTCCAAACAAGGACGGGGCATCCTGCTAGACAGCCAGCTTTCGGACTTTAAGATGTCTTAGGAACAGGCTGCAGAGACCCCAGGGAGCAGGGACCTGGTGCATCACACCCCCCCCCCCAAACACACACATACACACTCTGAAATTCTTTCTTCCAAATTGAAGTGTGAGCTGAGGCCTTTAGGGAGCGCTCCAGCTGGGAGGTTAGTAAATTGGATGGACAGAGGAAATAAGCAAGCAGGGAGGAAGCCTGCAGCCATGCAAATCAGCCCCTTTTTCCACAAATTATACTGTGGCAGGCTGCCTCTGGCCACTGACCTCTCTGGGAGACTCTGAGGAGGTGGCCACAGCTGGCTGGAATCTTTCAGAACTAAAAGACATGGTCAGCTAGATGCTGCAATTGCATCCCTGAAGACGGTGGGGGGTGGGGGGACTTGTAAGGGAATCTTAGTCACCTGTGGCCTAAAATAGCCCACATGCATTGCTCACACCTGTGCACATGTGCACATGCCTGCCCTTCCCACAGTGCTCAGCGGCCAGCAGAGGCCCCAGGGCTCCATCATCCCAGGCTAATCATCTTGACCTAATCCCACAGGGCTGTGCTGCTGGGCCATCTGGGTGGAGCCCGCCCCCTGGGCTGAGATGTAGAACGGGGAAGGCTGGCGGAAGGCTGGCGCCCTAGAGGGTGGGCTCCTCCCCACCTGAGCAGTGCTTCAGGCTGAGAAAGCTCCTCCGAGCCTGGTGCCAGCTTTTCCCCACCTCAAATATTGTTCTTGCCCACCACGTAGCTGCTAGAAGTGGAAGTAGATGCAGGGGCTGGCACCCAGGCAGGCTCCACTCCAGTAGCCCCTCCCACTAACAGCTGCTCAGTGGTGGCGGTGGGGGTAGTCGCATGGCTGGAGTCCCAGTGGGAAAAAGATCTCTGTCCTCAGATAGCTGTCAGAAGTACAGGGCCAGCCGGGCGGCGGTGGCGCCCGCCTTTAATCCCAGCACTTGGGAGGCAGAGGCAGGCGGATCACTGTGAGTTCGAGGCCAGCCTGGTCTACAAAGTGAGTCCAGGACAGCCAAGGCTACACAGAGGAAACCCTGTCTCGAAAAAAACCAATAAATAAATAAATAAATAAATAAACAAACAAACAAACAGAAGTACAGGGCCCAGCTGAGTGATGTGATGGGCCTGCCTTCCATATAGATTCACTGGGCATTTGCGTCCAGGGGACCCAGGCAGCCCACATTTGGTCATGAACACAAGGGCATTGGATGCCCTGTAAAGGCTCTTCTCTTGTCAGCAATGGATGTTTTGCCCCCTAGAGCCTGGATTCTGCTGAGCCGCAGCCACACACAGCTTGTGAGGAAACTTTTAAGGGCTGCTCGGGTGTAGCGGCTGTGGGATCCTTGTCATGAGGACTGTATCCTGGGAGTGGGTCCCTGAACCCCGGTGCGTAGCAGAGCTCCCATCTATAGCAGAGCAGCGTCAGTGCCAAAGGGATGGGATGGCCTGGAGTGAGGCAGGGTTCTCCAGAGGACAGCCAGTGAGAAATATGAGGGGATTTATTATTAGGAACTGACTCATGAGATTTGGACACGTCCCAAGATCCTGAAGACGGTAAGCTGGTAGGGCAGGGATCCCTTGGGCTCTACCCTTACACACAGCCAAGCCCTCCAGACAGTGGTGCCTGTAGACTCCATGGTGCCTTATCACTGACATGCCTGCAGTAACGTGTGACAGATGCATGGATACATGTGGTCTAGCCAGGCTGACACTGGGGTCTGTGCCAGCCATCCCAGAATCCACCTTCCAGATCTGAAGAAGAAGCCTGAAAGCCAGTGTCTGGGTCATCCCTCCCTCAGCAGCACTGTCCCTCCTGGCATCAGAACGGTAGCTGTGGGTGTAGGCAGAGGCCCAGAGGTAGATAGGCATGCCATGAGATATTTTTATTTTAATTTTATTTTATTTTGTTTTTTTTAGAGACAGGGTTTCTCTGTGTAGCCTTGGCTGTTCTGGACTCCCTTTTATAGGCCAGGCTGGCCTCAAACTCACAGCACTCCACCAGCCTCTGCTTCCCAAGTGCTGGGATTAAAGGCATGCGCCACCACTGCCTGGCCGAGATCTTTTTATTGGTGGTGATGGAGGGGTGTATGTTTGTGTTACTCGTGTGTGCATGTACACATGGTGTACATATATGTGAAGGCCAGAGGACAAGCTCGGCCGGTGCAGGCACCACCTATCTTGGTTTTTGAGAGAGGGTCTCTCGTTGACTTGGCAAGTAGACTAAGCTGGCCGGCCAGTGAGCCTGAGAAATGCATATGCCTGTCCCACCTCCTCAGTGTGGTAAGCATGAACTGTGACATCCAGCTTAAAAGGAAACCAACGACAACAATGGAACGTGTGTTCCAGGTCATGGAACGCAAATGCTCATGCTTGCAAGACAAACAGTTGGTGACTGACTGAGCCCTGGCCCCATTTTCAAACATTTGTTTTTAAGTATGTGGCTGTGTGGGCATATGCCTTCTGTGTTTCATGCCCACCGAGGCCAGAAAAGGACCTTTGATCTCCTGGAGCTGGAGTTGTAGGTGGTTGCAACACACCTATGGTGCTGGGAACATAGCCTAGGTCCTCTAGAAGAGCAGGGAACCCCTTAACTGCTGAGCCATCTCTACAACCTCACCACCCCGTCTTCTCTGAGTAAGACTCTCCAGCTTAGGTTGGCCTTGAACTTGTGACCCTTCTACCTGAGTCTCCCCATACACTGGTATTACCGGTATGTGCCATGTGTCTAGTCGGCTCTGCTAACCCTACAATGGAAAGGCAGCTAACGTCAGAAAGTCACTTGGCTAATATTTACAGTAGGATTTCAGATTGCTCATTTAAGTGTAGAATGTACATAAGCCTAATTTTAGATTGTGCTTCAAATATTTGTCAGTGTTCTCAGCTCAGGTGAAACCATGGTGACGTTGGCACTGTGGGACACCTGTACCTGGAGTACATGAGTGGTGGCTTTCATTGTCAAGGAAGAAATCCGTTTCGTTCTGTCTGGTGCTGGTCACAAAGCTGCTATCTAAGTTCCATCATACCCTATGTATACCTCATCTGCCTGCCACCTGGGTAGTCCCCAGAAGCTGTCCAGGCATGGGGTGGAGAGAACACAGCAGGTATAAGGCAAGCCTGTATTTAAAGCAAAAAAAAAAAAAAAAAAAAGGGCAGTACTCTGGTGACCTTGAGTCTTTTCCTTCTGACTCTTCCTGTGCCCAGAGAGTCTGCTGTCTGTTTCAACCCCAGGTTCTGAGGCTGGTGTGCAGTATGGTAAGCCTCAGGCCTCAGTCTTGTCTTGCCCTGGTTCTCTTTGTCTGGCCTCTGTCCTGGCCCACGGCAGTTTGGGAAAGTCGATGCTTGCTTTGGGACAGAGGGGGTTACTCAGGCAGTGAGGAGCTTGCTGCCCAAATATAAGGACCTGAGCTGATCCCCACTATATATGTAAAAAGACAACCATACATAGGCATGTGATGACACATACATATAATCTCAAAGCAAGGGAAACAGGCATGCGCGACTTGCTATGCAACTAACTTAGCCAAGTCAGTAAGCCCCAGGCCTCGTTAGAGACTCTGCCATAGAAAATAAGGTGGTGAGATAGCTTGGCCCACGGAGGCACTTGACATCATTCCTGAGCTCAATCTCCGTGACCTACATGGTGGGAGGAAGAAAACTGACGCCAGCAACTTGTCCTGTGACTGCCATGTGCAATCTGTCGCACGTGTGTACCCCACCCCCAATAAATAGATAAGATGTTGTGATTTTTAAAATGGAAAATTAAAATTGATGAAGACACCCAGCGTTGGCCTCTGGCCTCCACATGAATGTGCACACATGTGCACATAACATATATGCACGCTACTGTGATGGCTGCATGTGTGGCTGGCTACACCGGCTGCCCAAGGAAGGTTTGACTGTTATTACCACACCTGCCTCTGGTGCTCTCCTCTGGCACTCTTTCTCAGGCAAAGGCACCAGCTTGTAGAGGTGTTGGCTCACCGAGCAGCGCCCCAGGCAGCTGTACTCTTCACAGACTCAGGATACAACCACGGATGCCTGACCATGAGCACCAACATATAAAAATCAGCCTGGGGCCTGGCTGGGTGCTGGGTCACAGTGTCCGTTGGAAGATGGCTCTATTGGACTATATGGACTCTGGGACCAGCCATGTGATTCATATCTAAATTACCACTAGCTGACCATTAAGCGCTTCCCTTCATACAGCAGAAGGCAGCTCAGACAGGCAAGGCAAACCATAGAGGATGGCATGCAGGTTAGGGCAACACAGGGTGCCTATGGGTCCCCCTCCGTGTCTCAGCTCTGTTCACTGTCTGGTGGCCTCCATGTGGTAACTGTCTTGTGTCCTCACATGTGGTGGCCACACCTTCAGGGTCTGCTAGGGTCCAGTCCCTGGGACCAGGCTTGGCGTGACCCACCAGCAGCAGGGTTATAGAATACCAACAAGATGCATGAGTGAGGGGTTGGCCAATGGCCTGACCCAGTGATGGACTGAGTGAGAACTGAATGTTCATGAAGAGATTTCAGCAGATTAGGGAACAGGTAAAGGCTTATTAACAACAAGAAATTCTATTCACAGAATAGACCCAGAGACACGACACCCTACTGCATCTCACCTGCTGTGTTGCCAACGCCCTTCTCACGAGACTGGAGATGCCTCAGCACTCGATGGGGGACAAGCACCTCCTCTCCCTCCCGAAGCTCCTCTTCACCAGCTCGTCCTCCGCCACAGACAGCGGGTGTGACACTCCCCCCAGCAGCAGAGCATCACCAGCCTCCCTGCGTGCTGCCCACACCCCCCTGGGCTCCTCCAGCCAACCCCTGTTTGAGCCCCAGGTTGAGGATCGGAGGAGTCAGACAGCTCATGAGGTGCAGTACGTGTCTTCAGGACCACAGGACACACTATGCGGCTGGCAAGGCTTCACTCCCAAGTGTCTGCAGGTCTTCAACACCCCCAAAGGCTTCCTCTTCTTCCTATGTGCAGCCTCCTTCCTTCAGGGCATGATAGTGAACGGCTTTATCAATACTGTCATCACCTCCATTGAGCGCCGCTTTGACCTGCACAGCTACCAGAGTGGGCTCATCGCCAGCTCCTACGACATCGCTGCCTGCCTTTGCCTCACCTTTGTCAGCTACTTCGGGGGCAATGGGCACAAGCCACGCTGGCTGGGCTGGGGCGTGCTTGTCCTAGGGATCGGTTCCCTGGTATTTGCGCTGCCCCATTTCACTGCTGGCCACTATGAGGTAGAGACGGACGAGGGGGTGAGGACCGGGGCATGCCTGACCAACGGCAGTCACGTGGAGTGTAAGGACAGTACCTCAGCCCTGTCCAGCTACCGGCTGATCTTCATGCTGGGCCAGCTCCTGCATGGCGTGGGTGCCACACCCCTCTACACACTGGGTGTCACCTACCTGGATGAGAATGTCAAGTCAAGTTATTCACCCATCTATATCGGTGAGTGAGATCTGCCGCGGAGTCAGGACGGGTAGGCAGAAGGGACCAGCTGGTGACATGGAATAAAGCTGATGCCTTCTGGGCGCCTGGCTAGGTGATCTTATGTCCCTCCCATGGTCATATGACCCATGTGCCCCTAATTGAAGTGGCACAGCCCAGGGGTTCTACCAAAAGACGAAAGTGGATGCTAGCTTTTCTAAGAAATCCCATAGCGGCTTCAGGCTAGAAATCTCAGTACAGCCCTACAATAAGTGAGGCCTGCTCATGCGGCTCGGTGTGTGTGTGGGGGGGGGTGGCCCCCAAGTCCTCAGGCAGGAGGACTAGGGAAGGCTTAGCCGGCATCAAGCCTCTGTATAGTTTGGAAGGAATCCCATACAAAGGTAAGTGGGGAGGGGGAGTCCAGCCTGGCTCCTTGTGTGCCCTGTGTGTACGCTGCCTGGCCTCCCTCATCAGGTGGGGAGTAAGTGGAGCCAATTCAGGCAGGCTGACTTTGAGGTCAAGCCATGGCCTGTGGCCTTCTAGGCAGCTGCCTGCTGCTGAGTTTGCTGTCTGCCCAGGTGGCCTTAGGTTTCATACCGCCTCAGCTAATCTTGGTGGGGGGCGGGGCAGCAGGGAGTCTAGCAGTCTTTTCAGGCCCCACTCTCTCCCTCCAGTGGCCTTCACCTCCGGCTTTGCCACTTGTGCCTGCTTTCCCGTGTTCCTCTCTGCTTTCCCATGTTCCTCTCTGCTTTCATGTGAGTGAAAAATGATACCCGGAGTGCATTGAGGGAGACATTTTAAAAGTTGGTGTGAGTGGACGTCAGGCCCAGTTGCAGGCTACACAGACGTACTTTTGCCTCACGGGGACAGTGGGGCTACAGGCACAGGAGCATTGAGGTGGCATCTCCCAGGAGGGCCCACCGCATGGCACCTGACGTCTGCACACTCTGTTTGCCCTTCTAGCCATCTTTTACACGGCAGCCATCCTTGGGCCTGCCGCTGGCTACCTGATCGGAGGAACCATGCTAAATATTTACACGGAAGTGAGCCGACGGTGAGTAGCCGGGTGCAGTCACCTACCCACCTCAGTACCGCCTCCCGGACCTGGGATGCTGTGGGTCCCAAGGATAGTTCTGATGCACAACATCGCTGGAGCAGGGAAAACCTGGGCTAACCTGGGCTATAAGGACTGGGAGTACGCAGAGAGACTCGGGGTCTGTGCGTGGCTTCGAGGGCATAGCCAGGGAAAGGTGGGAGGTAGGGGGAGGGGCATGTAGATTCAAATTCCCAAGATTCTGAAGCCCTGGCCATGCATCTTCAAAGCTCCTCTCTTGAAGTGACAGGAGGCACGTCCGTTTCTCTAGTGTGTGTGGGGACAGTGAGGAGTAAGACAGATGGAGGGAGACAGAGCTGGGAGGCTAGGGTGGCCCCTTTGCTGACTACTGCCCAGCAAGGCTATGCAGATGCCCTTGCCCTGTGTCCTACCATGGACCAATGGCTGAGTTTTCCTGGTGGCTCTGCTGGGTCTCGGGCACCGCCCCACCATGGGACTCTCTCTGCAGATGGCGCCGGCGAGGTTTCTAGCCCTCTGCCCTCTCACTTGCCGCCTCTAGCCCTGGGTTGATACTATGGGGTCAAGGGTGCGTGTTCTATGCAGAGCCTGAGGTAGGTCAAGGCTCATGTCCCCGGGTCTGGATGTGTTGTGCTGCTTGGGCTCTGGGTTCGAGTTAATCTGCTCAAGGGGGTGGGAGCATGCTGCAGGCCCAGGGGCAGCTTCCAGAGCTGAAGGCGCACACATGCTGTCGTCCTGGCGTTGCTGCCTTGAGTCCTTCCTCCATCCCTTGCTTCCTCTGAACCCTCTTCTTCCTGTCACCCCATTGCTCCCTCCCTATGACTCCCTGCTCGATTTGAGAACTCTCTGCCTGCTCCTGTGCAGATGGCAGTCGGATGCCTAATGGTCCCTGTGCGAGTAGCTCAGTGAACTCCAGCTGAGCCCTCTGTCCCCTGAGCTCTGTGGCCCTGAGGATGGCAGCTGGTGTGGGGAAGGGATGCCAGCTGTTACGTGAAGCTCCTGTCCCTAGGGGCCTTGCCTGAGGCAGCATCCCTGGGTCCGGCAGTTGGGGTCTGAGTGAAGAGCTGCCCTCTCAGGGAATGGCCTCATCGGAGGGCTTCTCCAGCCTGAGGGAGAAATGAACACATGGCTGTGGCCCCAAGGGCCTCTGATGCCCTCTGCGCAGACACCCTAGGGGGAAATGAGCGAGCCTCCCTATGTAAGTGCTGAGGAGAGCAGGGCAGCTAATCAACAATCCAAGGACCCTGTTTCTCCCAATAGGACGGAGCTGACCACTGACAGCCCGCTGTGGGTTGGCGCCTGGTGGATTGGCTTCCTGGGAGCTGGGATTGCTGCCTTCTTCATCGCCATCCCCATCCTCGGCTATCCCCGGCAGCTACCAGGTGGGTTCCCTGCCCTGGCACGGAGGTCCCCGTCCAGGAGGCAGGGTATATCCTTTGCTGTCCTACCCCCCCCCTTCCTGTCACTTCAACTAATGGGGAGTCTTTGATCTCAGTCTTCCCACTATGTGGGAAGCAAAGCCGAGCCAGCCAGACTGCTAGCCCCTCCTGTGTGTCTGCCAGAAGCGACCCCTTCACCTCCATTCCTGATGCGCCCATGTGGCCTTGGGCTCTCAGAGCTGCAATTATGTCACACGACAACTCCACCTTCTCAGGCCGCACCCTCAGGCCTGAGTGTCAGCATACCACACGCCCAGGTCCTGAGGGGGTGGTGGGGTTGGGGTGGGAGGCAGCCTCCACGGAGCGGAGCGGAGCTTGTGAGGCCCTCTGGAAGCTGTGGCGATTTCCTGACCCTTTCCCTCCAGGCTCCCAGCGCTATGTCATTATGAGAGCAGCTGAAAAAGAGCAGCTGAAAGACCACAGCCACGGAGCAGCGAGCAACCCGGCTTTCGGCAAGACCGTCAGAGACCTGCCCCTGTAAGGAGTACGCTGTGTGTGTTGTGCTGAGTGTGTGTTGCTGCATGCATGTGTGCACGCGCACGTGTGTGTGCATGTGTGCGTGTGTGCACGTGTGAGAGTGTGTGTGCATGTGTGTGTGTGTGTGTGTTGTATATCACGGGTCCCACATTGGGCCAGTGCAACCCCATACCATCTACAGCCCCGTAATCCCCACCTCCCTTTTGACCCACCAAGCACCTGAGACATGGGCATCAGAAGCTCCTGGCTAAAGCCACAGGCCCTGGTTGGGGCCAGAAGCATCCTGGGAGGCTCCACAGAGTAAATGTCTTCCCAGTGTACCTGCGGGCCCTGAGCCCCTCCCCAGAGAGCCCCTCAGCCAGTGTTGACCACTCTTGTATTTTCATTGGCTGTCACTATGCATTTGCTATCAGAAGCTTCAAGGAGATACGATTCTGGGCCACATACAGGATAGAGAACCCACAGGAGCAGAGGCCTCTTCTGGCTCTTGCCTCCCCCACTGATCACTCTCCTCCTCTAGGGTGGTCCTTTGTTATGCTAACCAACTTCACTCCACCCCCTCATTGTCTGTCTGTCCTGGCTTTAAGACCCCAGCAGCTCAGAGACTGTCCCTTGATTCAGAAGGACAGCAGAGCCAGGGTAGACTATAGAAATCTCAATTTTGTAAGGAAGAGCTCCTAGAGTCCCTGGTACCCACGGACTGTCTCTTCCTTACGAAACTGAGGTTTCCAGAGACCCAGGCAAGGCAGCCCTTAGGATGCATTCAACCCCATCACATGTCCTGATCTTATGAATGGTGGCACCTAACTGACTACTTGGGAGTGGAGGACTGACGTTGCTGGAGTGGAGTTCCACAGCCTGTCCTAACACAGAGAGGGGGGGGCGGCTCCCACAGAGCCCAGAAAAAAAGCGAGGCTGGTGAAGGTAGAGACGCAAGATCTCACTACTGCTCACCTAGGAGAGTTGGGAGCTGCCTACCTAATAGGGTGAGCCCCAGGCAGGACTAAACTGGCTGAGGATCTACTGGCCATGGTCTTGTAGTTGGTCTTTCCTCAACCCAAGAGCAGAGCTGTCTGGTGTTAAGCCATCTGGGCAGCACAGTATGGCGGGCATGAGCTTTGCCCAGCTGGGGAACCTGGGCCTCTTACTGTGCATTATACGGTAGAGGTTCGTGCCCAGGGTTAGTATCTGAAGCCAGGCTCTGGGACTAAGCAAACACAGGAATGTGTGCCCCCTTTACATTCATGAAAAGTCATGACCACTTCTCAGTGCAAACTCGAGAGTCTCAGCCAACCAGCCTGCAGTGGGATTAGACACCGTGTGTAACATGTTCCACATGGCAGCGCCACAACCACAGCCTGAAGCCAAGCAGGTCTAGGAATACCTTAGGAATGGACCAGCCCATGCATGGCTATCGCACACCAGATATACCCTGCAGGGGAGGGGCCGTGAGAGGTCAGCACTCTGACCCTAGAGGTCCCTGTTGGGGTCAGCGTCCCTTCACACCTGCTTTCCTTTGTCAGAACATGAAGCTGAGCAATTGACTGGAAAGACTTTTCAGCCCTCAAGTATAGAAGTAAACAGTAAAAGAATTGAGTGTGCCTTACCTGAGGGGTCCTGTGGTGTCTCATCGGGGCCGGTCTGACCACTCAGTACTCCAGTCAGTGTCTAGGAAGCAGTGGGTTCTCACCAGTGTGTGCTCCCTCACGGACCTGCTGATCATGGGGTTGTAAGCTAATCCTGGCTTCTCTTCAGAGTGTGGTGTATTTTGGCCCATATCCTCCCCCCCCCCCTTCAGAGTGTGAAGCTGTGTGGAGCTGCTTTGGCTTATCCTCAGGAATACCATCTCCTAGGTCTAGATTTGTCAAAGAGAGAGGGACTTTCATGGGGGCAGTAATATCTGGTGGCCAGTCACGCAGGAGGCAGGGAACAGGCACCAGCTCACCAAGCCTCACTAAGCATGTAAGCAGTGCTGTTCACACCACCCCCTAAGAACCAATGGACACAGCATGTAAGTAGTGGTGTTTACACTACCCCCTAAGAACCAATGGATACAGCATGTAAGCAACGGTGTTCATACCACCCCCTAAGAACCAATGGACACAGCATGTAAGCAGTGGTATTCACACCACCCCCTGAGAACCAATGGACACAGCATGTAAGCAGTGGTGTTCACACCACCCCCTAAGAACCAATGGACACAGCATGTAAGCAGTGCTGTTCACACCACTCCCTAAGAACCAATTATCTTCGCATACTTCTAGAAGCAGCTTTAGTATGCAGAGGCCAGTGTAGCTTATACCATGAGCTGACTTCAAGGAACGCCCTAGCTCTGACTGACCTATGACTAAGATGGGTGACCGTTGGGCACAATGACCAGCTCTGTTCCCTAGAGGTTTCTAGCTCAGGCTCTGATCCTGAGGGCTCTGTGAGGTCCCAAGTTCAACCCTGTAGTCAGCACACAGCTCCCAGAGCCTGACTTCCGGCCAGCAGGTAGGCGGTGCCTTCAGTCAGACTCCCACTGGCTTGTGACCCTGGGATGCCAAATCAGTCAGCTTCTCACCCTGTGGCTGAGGGCGTGGCTGATGGCTTTTACATTCCAGACGGGATGGCAGGTAGAGGGACAGAGCCAGGTGAAGCAGTGCCCGAGGATGGCAGTGCTGGGGCCTTCAGGCCAAAGTCACCTTGGGATTAGCAGGCTGTATCTGACTACCAATCCTATTATCACCCCCACAGCCACTGTCCCCTAAGTACAGGCCAAGAGAAGGGGAGCTTGACAAACCGCCTCAGCACTCCTTGAAGGCGGGCCCCTGTTTCCAAACCCAGAAGATGCCTGCCCTTTCCCCCATGGCTTGTGGCTAGACGCCTGTACCTCTCTAGGTGACCCCATCCCTTTGGTAGCCCCCTTTCCTAGGTCTGTCCAGCCCTGAACTTGGTGGTCACCATCTCACTAGCCCTTGCTCAGACCCTGTCTGCTAGTTCATCACAGTGGCTGCCAGAAGTGATTGCTATCTTCATCCGTTCAGGGTCTGTCCATGTCCCCACAATGAAACTGGAAATCAGCCACAGCAGAGACCCAGTCTCTGTAACTGGCTTTAGTAGCATTGCAGACAGGCATCCCAAAGGCTTACAGGAGGGCCCTTAATTCACTACCCACCAAGCCCAGCCTTTCGCCCCCTCCTGATGTCTCTGGGATAGATGTGGGTACCACTTCACTGCCGTCTCAAAACCATGGACCTTTGTATGTGGATAGCCTCAGGCATGGTTGGCTCCTTGCATGCAAAGTCTGGCCCATGGTGACCCTCCGTCTTTTTCTGGTCTCTATTCCCCTTTCGCCCAGTTCCATCTGGCTCCTCCTACGGAATCCCACATTCATCCTGCTCTGCCTGGCAGGGGCTACGGAAGCCACACTCATCGCTGGCATGTCCACATTCGGTCCCAAGTTCTTCGAGGCCCAGTTCAGCTTGAGTGCCTCAGAGGCTGCCACTCTGTTTGGTAAGGAGACCCTGAGCACTGGAGTCAACCTCCAAGTGGACAGTTCTCCGGGCGGGGGGGGGAGGGTTGACTCCTGTGTGCGGTTGGGCCTGGCTGTCTCTATGAGCCATGCCATGCAGCTGATGCCCCCAGAGTCTTAGGGGATCTAAGTTTAAGTCCCTGTACCTGCCTGACAGAACTCTAAGGGAGGCCAGCCTTGCGGAGGGGGCGGGGGGGAGACTATCTAGAACCCTTACTCTAGCAGCCTGTGGCCTCCCAATGCTGAGGGCAGGGCCATAGCCTTGCTGAGCACACTGCTGGCTGGAGATCCCTATGCACTAGTTAGTGCTGGGCCCGGCCTAGAGTATTGACCAGTGTGAACAGAGCCCTCAGGTGCAGCCCACCCTGCGGGTCTCACTGTCTGGGTAGAAAGAGTGAGTTCATGTTGGTGACTCCTCTCTCCCTAGACATGACCTTACCTGGCCCAGACGCCCACACCTGGTGGCTCCCTCCCATTCTTAGAACTTTCTTGTGCTGACACCCGCACCCCATGTATACCCACAATACACCCGAGTCACTGAGCTCTGGGCTTCCAGGGACTCTGTGTGGCCTGAGGAAACTTCCCCCTCCTCCCTCCTCCTCCCACAGCTATCCTGACCGAGCACCCACGGGCAGGAATTATTCCCCCTGTTCCTCAGTGTCCACACTAGTCATGCAGAAATGACAGGACCAGGGTTTCAGGTCCCTCACTGAGTCCCTTCCTCAGGATATCTGGTGGTGCCAGCAGGCGGTGGCGGCACACTCCTGGGTGGCTTCCTGGTGAACAGGCTCAAGCTCCGTGGCTCTGGGATCATCCGGTTCTGCCTGTTCTGCACTCTGACCAGCCTCCTGGCCTTCTTCGTCTTCCTCATACACTGCCCCAACGTGCCCATGGCAGGCGTGACAACTGGCTATGTCGGGAGGTGAGTCTGGTGGAGGCCCCACACCTCTGGGCTCTGCACCCCTGAGGAGGGCTGGCACCCGGCGGGGAGGTGTGGGTCACAGCAACACGTGGGCAGGGAAGCATGCCAGAACCCCTGAGCCCTGCTAACACACCATTCCATGCCCCACTTCTACAGCCTCCTGCCTGAGGGCCACCTGGACCTGAAGGCGGCTTGCAACGCCATGTACTGTTGCAGCCCAGAGCACTACATTCCACTGTGTGGCTCAGACGGCACCATGTACTACTCTCCCTGCTATGCAGGCTGCCCTGCCGGTGCTGGGACTGGCCTTGGCGGCCAGAAGGTGAGTGTGGTCGCTGCCCGCTGCCCTGCTCTGGCCAGGGACCCGGGAAGCCTCCGCCTTTGTGTGATCAGCGCTGTTGTTGGGCTCCCCAGGTATACCGAGGCTGTAGCTGTGTCCTTGAGAAGGTATCCTCTGGCTTGGGCAATGCTACCACAGGGAAGTGCACTTCCACCTGTCAGAGAAAGCCCCTTCTTCTGGTTCTGGTGTTCATTGTAATTATCTTTACATTCCTCAGCAGCATTCCTGCTCTAACTGCTACTCTACGGTAAGAAGCTCTCACCTCAGTTTCTCTTGCAGTACCAGCAGGTGGCGCTCTACGGATGCTGCTGGGCCCCGGGGGTAGCCACAGGTCCAGGAACTGGGCTTTGCTCTGTAGTGGCATCGGGAGTTGAACATCTCTGGTCCCCAGCGAGGTGCTTGGCACCTAGGGAGGTGGTGATGTGGCCTGGAACTTGGCCAGAACTCTTGCTGGTGTAGGGGTGTGAGGTCCACAGCCAACCTTCCATGGGCTCTGACGTCACAATTCTCATTGCAGGTGTGTCTGTGATCGGCAAAGGTCCTTTGCCCTGGGGATCCAGTGGATCGTCGTGAGAACACTAGGTACTGTGTGGGGGTGATGAAGCCGTGTACGGTTGTGCAGTGTGTTCATGCATCAGGAACCTAGAGGGGGTCCTGGCCCTGGGAAGGGCCTTTTCCCTAACTGCCCACTAGAGGGACCCATTGTCATTTTTTTTACCCAGTAGGAATCTGCCTCAACACAAAAGGCCCTCTTGAGAAACCATGACACTCCTTGCCCAGTGCCAATCAATTCTTAAGTCCCCCTTTTTGCCCCTGAGAACACAAATGGACAGTGTGTCCTTGCCAAGGTCTTTCCCTATGATACACTCTTTCTTCCCCCATCACGGTACTAAACGGACTCTCTCCTTTGGCAGGAAGTATTCCAGGGCCCATTGCCTTTGGCTGGGTTATTGACAAGGCCTGCCTGCTGTGGCAGAGCCAGTGTGGCCACCAGGGCTCCTGCTTTGTCTACCAGAATGCAGCCATGAGTCGGTACATGCTCATTGCAGGCCTCATTTTCAAGGTGAGATGGTCTTCTGGAGTCGGCTTCCACTTCCGCCCCTGCCCCGCTGTCTTTCTCCACCCGCTGTTTTCCCCAACACTGTCCTACCTCGACCCCCTCCTTTGTTTTATATAAAGGCACAGCCATGGGGTTAGGACCACCTGAATCCAGGAGGCCTCATCTTGAGGTCTTTCCTCACCCCCAGAGAGGCTATGTTATTTGTTCACGGTTTCTAAGAACAGAGGTGGCCCATGTCTTTTAGGGGGACCCTGTCCAGCCCGTGCCTGGTCCTTCCACCTTGCCTTGCCCCCCTACTTTTAACCAAATGGTAGTTTACCTTCTCTAACTGAAGAACTGGGGTCCCCTGAGGAACTAATCAAGCCAGGAAGGACGCGTCTTAGTTCCTGAAAGAGGAGGGCAGGGTCCCCAGGCTGGTGAGGGCCAACCTCTCTCTTGTCTTCCCAGGTGATGGGCTTCCTCTTCTTTGTCGCCGCCTACTTTCTGTACAAGTCCCCTTCAGTGTCCTCAGATGGCCTGGAGGCCTCCCTGCCCAGCCAGTCCTCAGCCTCTGACAGTCCCACAGAACAGCTCCAGAGCAATGTCTGACGTTACCGCACCCCTCCCCTCGCCCCATTTCCTGAGGACTCTTCCTGGAAACCCTGACCTCCTCATAGGGGGGCAACCCTGAGCAGAGGACCTCACACTGCGTTCTGGAGTCTCTTGCTGCTCCACGCTGTGACTAAGCAGCTTCGGAGTCACTAAGGAGGAAGAGGAAGGAGTGTGTCACGTATGAACCAGACACATTCCCCAAGCCCTGGAGCCTTTAGGTGGTCACTGCATTTCATAGACCATCACCTGGTCCTGAGTTCCTGTGTCTACTGAAAAGTCCCATGCAAGGCAGCAGTGCCCTGGGTGCCGTGATCCTGTGGAGCCAGATATTTGGTGTTTTGCTTGAATCTGCTTTTACTGCCTGTCCTGGAAGCCTGGTGGCCTCTGTGCTGGGCGGGAGCGACTTGAATCATTATGTCTGGACATACATCTTGCACTGAATGGCGTTTATGGAATCAATTTTGTACCTGATCATGTGACTTGTGTCCAAGCAAACTGCAGTGAGGGTGTCATCCCATTTGAGGTGCCACACAGGTTGCGTGGACAATGCATTTCTATGTTTTTGGTTAAGAGTGTATACATAATATATTTTAATATTTAAAGCAATAATCCTTGCATGAGGTTTTATTTCTATGAGTCTTATGATTTGGCAGGTCTGTCTGACCACCTTTGGTGTGGGTTTCTATAGCAATAGGCTGTCCCAGGCATTTGCTGGGCCCACAACACTCCCAGGGAGCCTCCCCACTGCCTCTGTGACCAGAAGCAGGGCAACAACGGGGCAAGTAGACAGGCTGTAGCCCAGACCTCTGGACTTCCCCCCACTTTCTGAATTACTCAGGCCCCATCTGTGAACGGGGTGGCCAAATGCTGCTGTCCGTAGGGTATGATGTGTGCGTGGGTGTATGAGCACATGTGCTCTGCAGATACAAGTGTATACAGCGTGAGGGTTATGTTATGGTGTGAGGACAGAGTTGAGACGCACAGGCACAGGCACAGGCACACGCACACGCACACGCACAGGCACAGGCACAGGCACACATGCAGGCAGAGATGGCCTCCTCCGCTGGCAACCGAGCTCCAGAGGAATGAAGAATGAAGGGCCTCTTCATACCTATCTCATGGCCAAGCCCCGCCCATCTGTTAAGAACATGCCACTTACTGTGTGCTGAGGGGGCAGCTGGATGGGAGGTGCATATGTAAATTCATGTGTGCCAGGGTGTGGAAGGAACGTGACTGGGCTCCAGGTAAAAGCAGTCTAGGGTGGCTTGACCCCATTGAGACACCACTGATACCACACTGAGAGAAGCATCTGTGATAGACTGAGGGGAGCCATTTGAGGGGTGGGGGCGCGAGATTAAGGACAAGGACCTGAATTCTGACTGGGCTATTGTATGGCAAAACCACCATCGATGGGAGGAGGGATCTGGACGAATGGTTCCTGCCCAATGGCCAGTTGGGGGGTGCAGGGGAGGGAGAAGGAGCAGGGGAGGACAAGGCAAGAGTTCAGGCCGTGGGCAGTGCAGCTTGCATCTGTTGGGTAGAGGATCTGCTGCGAGCATGCCTGGAGAATTACACCAAGGGATTCACCCCGTGGAACTGAGACCCAGAAGGTTTCACTCTTGTTCTCCTTAATCTCCTCTACCTCCTGGTTAGGAGAGTCAGGTTGTAGGAAGATACCTTTGTTTGATAAAGTCTAATTGTTAAGGAGCCAGAGCCAACAAGTGGTACCCAACATAGGGCACGGTAGGTTCTGTAACTTCTAATGGTATGAGGGAAGATTCAAATGTCAAAGATAAAGAAATGCTGTTTCTGTGTATCAGCAAAATCACAACTGCTGTTAGAAAACTCTTTCCTGCTTTATGCTTAGAATTTTCTGGTGTGTTTTTTTTTTCTTTGTCCTTTTATTGTGTTTCACTCTTGGAAGGATTAGAAAGAAAGGCTGATAAGATAGGAAAACTGAAAGTGTCCGTAAATTCTATTATTTTGGAAAGAACTGTAGACCTGACTGAACAGATAGAGAAAATGCAGAAAGAAAATGAAGTACTGGGAAAGCAAACAGCATCTTTGGTTAAAAAAAAAGGGGGGGGAGGGGCGAAGAAAGACAGAAACTAGAGGAACAGAAAAGCAAACAAACAAAAGGGTTTTTGGAGGAAAATGTTCCAATAGAGGAAGCCTCCAGAGCCTCCAGAGGGTGAAGAAAAACAGAGACTAAAGGAGCAGGGAAGTAGACAAACAAAAAAGGTCTCTGGAGAAAAATGTTCCGATGGAGGGACCCTCCAGAGTCACTCAGGCACCTTCAGCTTTTCCAGTTACTAAAAGACATGTGTCCAGTCAAAATGGTGCTGCGTGTTATGATGAAATGGCATGGCGTCCAGTAGACATGTTGGATTTAAAACATTTTAAGGAATCTGTTGTCAGACATGGTATGCACTCAACTTTCATTAAACAAATGTTAAATAACTGGGCTATGCAGCATAGATATGCACTCAACTTTCATTAAACAAATGTTAAATAACTGGGCTATGCAGCATAGATTTATTCCTCAAGACTGGGATTTGCCCCACAGAACTGACACCCAAAAGGCCTCATTCTTGTTCTCCTTAACCTCTTTTCCCCCCGTTTAGAATAGTTAGGTTGTAAGGAAGATACCTTTGTTTGATAAATTTATAATAAAGTCTAATTGTTACGGAACCAGAGCCAACACCAGGGTCAGAGGACAACAAATTCCGCAAGCACCATCCACCTTATTTTTTGAGACAAGGCCAGGAACTCACAAAGTAGACTAGGCTGTCTGGCCAAGGGCTCTGCCTGTCTCTGTTTTGCTAGCACTAGGATTGTGAGTGCTGTCATGCCTGGCTCCTCACATGACTGCTGTGGATCAGCTTCATGCTCCCACAGGGGCCTCACTAGCAGAGCTGTCTCCCTCATTTCAGAAGGCTGGCACCTCTTCTGACCAAGGCCACTCTACTTCTTATTACACATAGATGTACAGGTCACAGCACCTAAGGGCCGGAGCCTAGGCTTTCTCAGAGTTCCTGTCTAGGGAGGTGATGGGTCATTCAGGAAGACACAAGGCACAAAACTACCACACAGAGAGAGCCACGAAGTCACACAGACACAGACACATAGACACACACACAGAGAGAGGGAGCGAGCTCCTCCCTGCCCCCCTGCGCTGGCACTCCAACATAATCTGCACAGCCAATAGCATTCTAGCGGGATTATGGGTAATGAGGACAGGCAGATTCTTTGTGGAGGCAGATGCCCAGGTGAGCCGACTTGACCTTCCTTCCTGGAACCTGATGGCTCCCACCACCTGAGCAGTGAAATGCTCTCTAACCGAAGCCTTGTCCTTATATCAGCTTCTGCAGTGGGTTCAGATGCTTGCCTAGTACCCATGCTGGGGTCTGAACACTGCTCCTCACCATACCTTATACCGGACAACCCCTGCGTGCCCCACTGAGGAGCTGACAAAGTCCACAGCAGCCTGATCTGACTGTATCCCTCGGGCGCCTTGGTATCTTCTGTGCATTTTTAGCTGAGACACTGATGTTCAGTTGACCTCACCTAGAGAAGGAGAAGAGACATTACAGAAATTCCCTCAGATGCACGGCTGAGCTTTCCATGAAACACAAACTGAGACATTCACTCCTTGGGGATTTTCAGGTTAACTGGGTGTGTTTTTATCTACTATGATTGGCCACCCTCAGTGTGGGCACCCAGGCAGAGTGGCCTCCACTTAGAAAAGGTTCCTTCTGAGGCCATCAGGGAGTGGATAAGTACACCTGAGAGAGGAGTCAAGAATCACCAATCCAGCTGGGCGGTGGTGGCGCACGCCTTTAATTCCAGCACTCGGGAGGCAGAGGCAGGTGAATCGCTGTGAGTTCAAGGCCAGCCTGGTCTACAAAGTGAGTCCAGGACAACAAAAGCCAAAGCTACACAGAGAAACCCTGTCTCAAAAAAACAAAAACAAAAACAAAAAAAAAGAAAAGAAAAGAAAAAAGAAAGAAAGAAAGAAAAGAATCACCAATTCAGGGCCAGAAGCCAGGCCCCACCACCCACCAGTACCTCCCCAGGTGTCCCCAAGATACCAAGATACCATTCCCTCTCTTTGTGCCTCATGGTTTCTTCTCAAAGACATGGCCCCAGGATCTAGACCATTAGGGCACCAAGGCCTCAGGGACTTAGCTTTCAGTGGTTCAGGCTATGCAAAGCTGCCCACTGCTGGCATTCAGAGAGCATCTGTGGAGTCCGTGTCGCATGTGACCACTGGAGGTGTGCATGTGCCCTGCCCTGCTAGTTATCTCAACAAGGGAAGAAACGCACATACCAGGACAGAAACAACGTGGCCCTGACGGGAGAGACAGCTTTGAAGATAAACTGTTGTTGCTTTCAGGGGGTTCTGGGCATCCTCAGACTTCCCTGGTGTCCTCAAAACTCCTACAGTCAAGAGGCATTGGGATGGCAACATCTTGACTTGCCAAAGCAAAGACACAAAGAGTAGGTGAGAACCAGCCACATCACTCCAACATCCCACATCCCAAGTGGGATAAGGTAAGGGGGTGTCAGAAAGGGCCACCCTATGGGGGCAGTGGCTTCCTGGACTCGGCCTCTCTTGTGTTGGCAAGGTTGGAGGCTCATTTCTGGCAGCAGATCTTTTCAGGAGACCGGTGTCATGTCCATGACTGGGTTTTCAAAGCTGTGGTGTCCAGCTGGCTTTTCTCTGGTGTTCACACACATTGTGGCAGAGAGGCTCCGGGATTACAGTCCTGCTGAGTGGCACAGGGATGTGGTACAGGGATGTGGCACAGGGATGTGGTACAGGGATGTGGCACAGGGATGTGGTACAGGGATGTGGTACAGGGATGTGGTACAGGGATGTGGTACAGGGATGTGGCACAGGGATGTGGCACAGGGATGTGGCACAGGGATGTGGTACAGGGATGTGGCACAGGGATGTGGCACAGGGATGTGGTACAGGGATGTGGCACAGGGATGTGGTACAGGGATGTGGCACAGGGATGTGGCACAGGGATGTGGTACAGGGATGTGGCACAGGGATGTGGCACAGGGATGTGGTACAGGGATGTGGCACAGGGATGTGGTACAGGGATGTGGTACAGGGATGTGGCACAGAGATATGGCACAGGGGTGTGGTAGAAGGCAGCAGCTGTGTAGCCCGCACCTGGCTAGCCATCCTTAGGGTGAGCGAGTGAGGGCCACAGTAACCAGGATGCCTGTGGGGAGAACACAACCCCTGGACTAGGTGGCACTGTGGGTTTCCCTCTTGGTTTTCTGGGAAGGGAACGCCTGATAGCTGTGACAGTGAGGTATACTAAGCACTGAAGAATGCTTCTGGCTCGTGGTCCAGAGCTCTTTTCAAGTGCCAAATGCCAGCGAAGGGTCAATGGCTGTTGGTCCATATTCCTTTTATTCTTACATTCAGTTAAGAAAAATAATCAAGCAATCGCAGAATTGCTTTAGGCCTCAGACGACAGCTCCCCTTTCATGGTCAGCAGACATCTGATGGGGTAACTGTCTCTTTAGCTCATAGCTCCTTTGATGGAAAGGAAGGGGTCCCCTGCCTCCACAGGGGCTGTATACATGGAGAGCTGCATGCCAGGGGATTGCACACCTGGCAACTGCATGCCAGGAGGCCACAGGCCTGCCTGTTCACACTACAACCTAGGCTGTCAGGCCTGCTGTGTCCCAGTCTCTTTCAGGCAGGCTGTTCTGGACAGAACACTCCCCGACCCATGTCAAATGGCAATCTAACATCCCAGCATCCCACGTCTTCCTCGCATTGGCCCTGGCTCTCAGAGCACAAAGCCCTCTGTGTCCCATGCCAACCCAGTCGAGACCAAGGGCCTCTGTTAGGCATCGTCTTCCCGTTCTTGAGCTGGCCAGTGCCTGCTCCTTCAGCAGAGGCCTGGCATGGAACACATCACTCAAGGGGTAGATGAGCCTGCGCTCACCCACAAGACTCTGCTCCATAGAGCTGGAAACTTGCATATCACCTCCCTGAGGTTCAGCTCATACACATATTCTAGAGCATCTTCCAGAAACCTGTGTCCTAAAACAAAACAACAATAATAACAACAACAAAAACCTACCCCAGGTTCTTGGAGAAGCACTGACTCCCAGAAATCTCTGAGCAGGTACAGCAAAGGCCAAGATGATTTAAGAGGGACAGGAGAGTGCAAGACCTCAGCCCTCTCCTAGAACCACCACAGCCCACCACCTTGTCTCTGGCCCTGCAGCATCCACCAGGGAGGAGTGGACGAGACCCCTCCCTGAAGCAGCTTATGATATATATTGTACCAGCATGGGTGTGATCTGAGAGACCCTCAAAGGCCCACTGTTACTGGTGGAAGGTGCTCGGGTCACTGGTGGCATCAGGCTGTGCTCCTGTAACCAGGTGTGGCTTTGCAAGAGGGTTGCCTCAGCCGGGCGTGGTGGAGCACACCTTTAATCCCAGCACTCGGGAGGCAGAGGCAGGCGGATCGCTGTGAGTTCAAGGCCAGCCTGGTCTACAAAGTGACTCCAGGACAGCCAAGGCTAACACAGAGAAACCCTGTCTCGAAAAACAAAAAAAAAAGAGGGTTGCCTCAAAAGAAGCAAGCCCCATGCTCCAGATGGCTCCGCTTCCTGGAGGAGTCACCCCTGTAGCCACTTGCTTGAACCCGTGCGCCTCTCGTTCTCAGCTGTTGCCCATGGTGAGACCTTCATCAGAACCTGAACCGCCAGACTTTGGTATTTCGTTACAGCGATGGACAGACTTCTGGTTCCAAACTAGAGAGGGAGCACAGAAGGGCCCGGCTATGGCCGAAGCAATCGCCTTATGCAAACCTGAGGATGGGGCGTTTTACACCTAGATGACAGGACCCCTTCTGCTGGTGGTGAGCATCCACGCCCAAGTGACACAGCAGAGTTGGACATGATAGGCTGAGAACTCCCGGGAACCCTAGCCAGATAGTAAAGGCTCAGAACATCAAAACAAGCTAATGCGAATATCACTCAGCCGCTGGCTCTGCGGTCTCAGCCAGGCCTGCGGTGGCTAAGCCCGTGAGGACGCCCTCTGTTGAGAGGAACCTGACCTAGGCAGAGGGGTGGGGAAGAGGCAGATATTGCAGGCGCTCCAAGCAATGGAGAACGAAGGTGCTGCTCAGAGTGAGGAACACCTGGGGAAGGGAGGCGCCTGATGATCAGGCGAATCTAGAGGCTGTGAAAATAAGTTCAGCTGAGCAGCTTTCTGGTCCCACCTCCACGGCAGGGAGTGCATGGGAGGCGAACAGCGTTCTACCACCTAGAGGAGGCTGTCTAAGAAATCAGGCCACGCTTGGCCCTTGTTGACCGCCCACAGGAACTGTTGGTAAGCAGGAGCTGGCCACCCCACCAGTGTCACACGCAGATTTAAAGACGTGCAACGTCACCCTAAGACCACTAGGTGGCACTTTGTGGGTAGAAGCTGGAAGTCCACGGCCCCCAAAGGTCATGTACGAATCAGTCAGGAGAGGATTTCAGGCCCCAGGAGCTCTCTGTGCATGTTCTGCGAGGACCCTAGACGAGCAGAGGGCAACCACACAAGATGATCATTTGTGCCAGGGTTGACTTTAATCAGCAACACATTAGAGGGGCTCGTGTGACAACAGCTTAATGACTGTTACAGGGGTAATCTGTTTTATTCTCAGCTGGTTCCCGTGGTAATTACATTTCCATTGTGTTTAATTCATAACTTGATCATTTATTCCAAGTTGTGTTGGCCTTGGACCTTAGGCTCTTGGGAACTTCGTCACAAGGAGCCCAGACTGAATGCTTCCTTCTCTGCCTAGGCCAATGAGGCCTCCTCCCAGGGTCCGGCTGTCTGTCTCTGTCTGTCTCTCCTTCTCTCTCCCTCTCTCCCTCTCTCCCTCTCTCCCTCCTGCTCTCCCTCCCCCCCTTGCTGTTTCTTCTCTTTCTTCTCCGTAATGGTGGTGGTTGAGGGTGGCACATCCTCCCCCATGGCTGAGCACTTCCTGTGCACCTGCACCCTCTAATCATGCAAGGGCCTCATGGGCTCTCTTACTCAGGCCTCAGTTTCCCTGCTTTCAGAAAAGGGTGATGCCGTGTCCTGGCTTCACTGAAATAGAAGACGGAAACCTCGTTTCTAATGAATGCAGATTTTATTAAATAGCCAAAGATATCCCATCTTTGTTGGGCAGAGGGAGAAAAAGGCACAGAAAGTGGTGAGCCTGTGGTGGCCACACACGGCTTCAGGTAACGCCTGTCAGGAATGTAGCCTCTTCCTGGACTCTCAATCTTCCCACCCTGTCTACCATGCTAGTATCTTCAAGGTTTGATATCAACATCTCTAAGCAGATTGAGAGTGACCTGCATCTAATAAAAGTAGCTAGCCACCCTCACGCCCCTGCAGGATAGCCTCAGGCACCACAGTTCCTCAGATAGTCACTGTAGCCACGCCTCTGACCACACCTCCCGCCTGGTCCCCAGATCCACCCCATCATTTATTTCCATGAAAGCAGTTGGGGAGCCCTTGGTGATTAACAGGCAACAGCCCAACTGCTGGGCAATTACCACACCTGGAGTCACTAATTAGGAGCCTGATTAGCCCTAGGCCCTTCCTCGCCCCACGGACCAAGTGACTGTGGATTGTACCTCATGACCATCTAGGAAACACAACAAGAACAAAGGCTGTTGATTTCACTCTCCCCAGAGGCCTGTGTGGGCTCCTGCAGAGGGTTCAGGGGACAAATAGTGACAGGTAGGCCAGGGGGGTAGCCAAAGATGGGGGGCTCTTTAATTTCAGCCATGAGCCCTTCAGAACAGGGGTGAGGGGAGAGGAGGGAAGGGGAGAGCAGCAGAGGAAGCTGAGGATGCTGCTGGAAATGGATGAACAGGGGTGGGGTGGGGGCTTGGCAGGCCATGGGTGGGGTGGGCAGCAGCTGAGAGGGGCTCCGGAGCAGTTACGTGGTTGTCTGTGGCAGGTTGTTTTCTTGTTTTGTCTTGATCGTTCTTAGGAAAGAAGACAATGGGTTTAGGAAGATGGACCACAGCAGCTTGGGTCTCTCAGATACTTCTTCTCTAACTGGATCTGACCAGGGTCATGACGGATGCCCACCGCACACACTCCATGCAGTCCCCGCCCTGGGGGAAACACCTAGGTCCCTGGTTGAACAGGGATGGGCTATGTCTTGGAGGCTAGGCCTTCATCCACACTAGCTCTGGGTCACCAGGGAGGGGCTTTCCAGACTTTTCCAAGGGTTGGAGCTAACCCCTTGTCCTCACTCTTGCCCTCTTCTGCCCTCACTCCCTCCACCATCTCTCCCTCCTCTCCCTCCTCTCCCCTCCTCTCCCCTCCCTCCTCTCCCTCCTCTCCCCTCCCTCCTTTTTCTCCAGGCTCTCTTGCTCACCCTTTCTTCTCTCCCTCCTTTCCCCTTCCTCTCCTCCCTTCCCCCTCCTCTCCGAATCGCATCCTTCCTCCCTCCTCCTCCTCCTCTTCTTTCCTTTCACCTCTGTAGGTATGGAGCCTGTAAAAGGGACCTCTGGACTTCCCTCTCACGTTCTGTGGCTGAGAAAGTCCTGAGGCCTCCGGGCTAAGGGCTGGGTGGGGGAAGTTCTTCCTTCCAGGTGGGTGCTGGTTCCCGGGTCCAGAGCCTCACTGTATGGCTGGGTGATCCTGGCTCCCACATCTGGGTAGAGTTAGCTCTGTCCTCGAGCAGAGCCGCCCACAGACTCTTTCTGAGAAAAATGAGCTTTGCATCTCTATAAATCTCCCGCACCCCTGTGCGCAGCTTCCTGGCCAGGATGACAGGTGATGACTAAATAGCTATTCACAAGACATTATCTCCAAGCACCAGCTCAAATGAGCCTTTTCTCCGTGCGCAGCTGAGACAGGCGCGTCCCTCTGTTTACCGAGGACGGCGGGTCGACTGTGGAGAGGCGTGCAGCCTATTACTCCATTAATGCCACAGTTGTGACTGAACGCCATGTTCTATAGCTCTGGAATGACAGAAGCTCAGTCATGCTGAGAAGCAGGGAGGAGGAGGGTCTGGTAAGGAGAGTGGAGCATAATGGGTGAAGGAGGTCCCTGGACATAGGGGACACCCCTCTACCCACTCTGTCCACTGAGGAGCCCTTGTCATGTAGTTGCCATGAGCCAGGCAGGGTTAGAGGGGAGGCAGCACCCAGAGGCTTTTCTCTGCCATTGTACTCACAGCCCTAACCCAGTGCTATTCCCAACCTGTGAAAGGGTCATTTGACCCCCAAAGGGGTCACAACCCACATTGTGATTCATGACATCAGTAAACTTATAGTTATGAAGCAGTGATGAAAATAATTTTATAGTTGGTGGTGGGGGTGAGGGGTTCACCACAACAGGAACTGTATTAAAGGGTTACAATGTTAGGAAGGTTGAGACTCCATCTGTAGACCAGGCTATTTTCAAACTCACAGATCCACCTGCCTCTGCCTCCCAAGTGCTGAGATTAAAGGCGTGTGCCACCACAGCCCCACTGAATACTAGGGTTTGTAAGTATGTCCCTATCTGTAAGTTATGTGGACATAATGCTTCCTCTGTGTGACCCTGGCCCTGTGCACCCCTAAGCCTGCACAACACACCTTTCTGACAATCGCCAATTCCACTCACCTTGACCCTGTTCACTCCTAGGCCTGTTTATCCCAACGCCTTACCCATGAGCCTGCTCACCACAGACCTTGCTTACTCCAGGCTCTGCTCACCCCTGACCCTGCTCACCTCTGACCTCAGCTTACCTTTGATCACACTGCCACTAAAACCTGACCCCACTCACTGCTGTCCTTGTTGATCCCTGACCCTGCTCACCTCTAACCCCACCAGCCTCCCTGGCAAGCAAGCCCAGTAGACACACACATACACATACACACACACACACACACACACACACACACACACACACTGCACACACACACACACACACTGCACACACACATACACACACTGCACACACACATACACACACTGCACACACACACTGCACACACATACTGCACACACATACTGCACACACACTGCACACACACACACTATACACACACTGCACACATACACTACACACACACTGCATACACATATACACACACTGCACACACACATACACACACTGCACACACACACTGCACACACACACTGCACACACACACACTACACACACACATACACACACACACATACACACACACATACACACATATACACACGGAGCAGCTCTGCTCTGTTTCCTAAGTTCCTTGTGATCATACCGGAGGCCTCTGTGTGTAAACAGAATTGCTTTGGCTTTGAAGGAAAGTCCAAGGCACTACACCTTTGAAGGCCTAGCTCCAACTTCACAGCTTCCCCCTCCCAGGGGATGATGGGAGGAATGGGGACAGCAGTAACCCCTGCCCTACTCTAGCTGAGTGTGAGGGCAGCAGATCGCTATGGTGCAGCTATGGCCCAGCCGCGTGGAGGTACCTCACACATTCATGGCACCTACAGAATCGGTTGCAGGGCTTCAGGATTTGGACAGGCTGGGTGCCTGACTAGCAAGAAGAGGACTCATTTTGTGAGAAGCTAATTAAGTCCTTCAAAGAAGCCACATTTTTAGTCTGGAAAGGCAGATCCACCACAAAAGCCCCCGAAGCTAATGTTTCAGTCAGGTGTGGTGGTGCGCCCCTGCAGTGCCAGTACCCAGGCACAGGCAGGAGGTCTGCCAAGGTCCATCCAACCTCTGAGCTTTGCCTACATGGATGAGCATAACCTTTGTGGATGCAAACCAGGCTCCATCATGCTTCCTGATTAAGGTGGGCTGTGCTCTCGGCCTCCTTCCCATCTCCTGGGCTTCACGCCTTCCTTTTCTATCCTGTCTTCTTCCATTACATGTGGGTTTGCATGCAAGCCAGAGCTGGAAGAGATTATCCTAGCGCCAAGGAGGCCAGACCCACAGGTGGACACCCTCAGGTTGCTGGCTGATGCTTTTCTAGAAATCTCTGGGTGGTCTCGGGACCTTTAAGATGACCTGGAAGGGGGTAGCCATGCCCAGGACGTCACAGAGCTTGAGAAAGCAAGACTGCCACCTAACTACTATAGGGACCTTAGTGATGAGAGGACCCTGGCTGTCCACATCCCAAAAGCTCATGCTCTTGTTGCCTAGAGGACACTAGAGTTTAGAGACCAGAGGATGGAAAAATAGGGGTGTCATGGCTGAGGATGAGCCACCTGAGAGAGCCCTCGATGTGAGCATGGTACGCAGGAAGGGAGGGCTGAAGCAACGCGACCTCTGACAGCCTTCACTTTACTCCTAACATCTGCATCTCTGCTTGCTCCTGACCTCACCTCTTGCATGCAGAGAGAGGCAGCATCCTGCATTGTGGTCCTGCACCCTGAGGGACAGCCCTCTATGGATTCCTGTGGGAACAGGATGGAGTCCTTGGCTGAACTGCACCAGCGAGTAAAGTTACGACCACTTTGCTCTCCCCCAAGGCTTCCGTCCCTGTCCCACTTCACCTCCCTGTCCCCAGGTGTTGTTTTCTGAGCCCCATCCAATGCATGGCCTCACCTGACCCCGTCCCGTGTCTGTCTCAGGGACACAGGAGTCTAAAGGATCTCATAAATCCCAGAATCAATATCACTCTCCCACCCACCTCCAAGGAAGAAACAGCTTCAGGTGGCAGGGTCCAGGGACCTGCTCCCCCCTGGGCTCAGGGGAGCTGGAATCCTCACAGGGAAGAAGAGGGACAAAACAGACCCACGGCCACATGCATCTAATCACACCACTGCACGGAGCCCCGGGCGAAAGCCCCACTCTGTTTTCCCTGTCATCATCTCAGCTTTGCCATTTATTTCACAGCAGAGGGGCTGTGGGGGGACATTAACATTCATGTGCACAGCAGTGAAGCACCACAGCAGATGCTTCAGAGATGGTTTCTCGGTAATGAGAAGGCAACACCCTACCAGCTTCCAACGCAGTGACTGGATGGTTCACAGAACCCACGGTGGAGAAAACAGCTCCTTCAATGTGTTTTGTTTTACCGGTTGTCCTATTGGCTTTGCTGTGGTGTCAGGATCACTCATAGAGTCGGATTAGTGCATTGACCCCAAGCGCCTCTGTCTGCTCCAGTGTTTTCTAGCTCACAGCTAACCTCACTGTGTCCTTTCACCGCCACTGTGTCCCTCCTGATACTCTCTGAAGAAATGGAGGAGCTCTCCACTGTTACTGCTTAGATAACCGTGGGCCTTCCTTCCAGAGCGGCTTGTGTCTTGTAGGTTTTGTTTACTTCCTGCGTGTTACAGGTCTCCTTCCTCTTTCCAGGGGTTTCAGTTCGGAGACAGTCACTAGACCACAGCTGTGCTTCAGGACTGTTCAGCAGAGTCCTGTGCACAGGTGTGGAAGACTGAAAACGGGGAGACTGCGGCACTAGATGTAGTCCTCGTGACGTGTGCCTGTGAGATGTCCTCCGCAGGCTTACGTGCTTGAACGCATGGTCTCTAAGCTGAAAGTACTGTGTGGAGAAAGTGTAGAATCTTTGGGCGGTAGGGGCCTAGCTGGCAGTCATAAGTGGCTAGCGGCCGACCTTGAGGGTTCCAACCCTACCCGCTTCTGGTCTCAACTCTGCTTCCCGGTTGTTAGCAGGTGAGAGGCTGCCGGTACCATGGGCAGATCGACTCCTGCCACTGTGGTGACTGTATCCCCTGAGCTGTGAGCGAATATAAACACGTTCTTAAATTGCTTCTGTCAGATGTTTGGTCACAGCAGTGAGAACAGTTAACTAATACAAGCCCTCAAAATTCTCCTCAAGTCCAAGTGCACATAGTTACCATGTCATGTGCTAGGGAGGGGAACCAGAGTCAGACCAGCTCAAAGAAAAATGGAAGCAGGACCAGGAGCCATGAGACACAGGTCTCATAGCAATGCCATCGGCTCCAGGCTTCTTGCCACCCCAGCTCTCCCCTGGGCTACCAGAAATCCACCTAGCAACCAGTGCGAATGACCTGTCCACGCAGCAAGCACAGCATGTCTATCTCAGACAGTGCCTATGAATCTGGACTATTCTTGAGTGGTTTCTAACTGCTTGGCAGTGAAAGGTGGTGAGGCCCAGTCCACTCTAGGCCCTTCAGGCCTCGCTATCAGGAACAGAAACCTTGGGACCCCACAGAAGAAGTAGGGTAGGTCTCAAAACAAAGGGACCTCTTCTAGTTTGAGTACATCTGTCCTGGTTAGGCAGAGCGGAGCTTCCGGCCTGTAGTCAAGGTTAACAAAGAGTCAGAGGGTTGGCTGCCCCCAGGAGGGCAAGAAGATAAACAAAAGTGGCATTTGGAAGAGACTATAGATTCATCGGAGACTTGAGATTTATCCGTGGGCCTGCAAAATGGCTCAGAGGGTGAAGGCACCAAGCCGCCAAGCCACACTGCCCGAGTTCAATTCCCCTGATCCCACATTGTGAAGGGAAAGAATCAACTCTTCATACACATTATGGTATATGCATGAACACACACACAAATAAAAAAGCACTGCAGCATAGAACTAAATCCCGAGTCCTCCAAGGCTTTTGTAAAAGTAAAATGACAAATCATCTCCCCCTGCCATTGTACTCATCACAGATGGATGTACATTCAGAGCGTGCTGTTGAGTGTGTGTGTGCAGACTTGGAGGGAGGGAGGGAGGGGGGGTGGCGCACATACAAGGGCTTGGATTCCCTCCGGTGTGATGAGAACAACGGTGCTTCAGTCTCCCAGGCAAGGCCCCTGTGAAGGTGTTAGAGGTGTGATTTCTGCGGGACACCGTAATCTGATTTTGTTTTAACTGCTCATTTATTTGGGAACACAGTTTTCTTCAGCGTACTAATGTTCCTTTTACCCTCCGAGGTGATATTCTTAAGAGCCAGACTGTAGAGCCGCCCTGCGGAGCACTCAGAGATTTCTGAAGGAAACAGGCAGCCGGCACTAGTGTCTGCTGCTCCCCTTGAGAAGGAGGGAGGGGGCAACAAAGTCTGACAAACCCAGGCTTTGGGGACCGTGTAACTATAGAGCTCTTTGCTCCTATGGGTTGGGTACTTCTTGGGTCTGGAACCAAGAGGGGTCCATCCTGCCCCTTGGCACTGCAAGTGGCTTCCTGCTCATCCTGCATTGGAAGATGGGCAGATGGACATATGACCAATGGACAGAAACAGAGAATAAGCTCCTGCTGGCTTGAGCCACCCAGTTAGAAAATACTTGTCACCAACCACATGAAGCTCTCTCAATAGCTCTAGTAAAGGCCCTTCTAAGACCATTATTGGATGGGATCTTCTATGATGAAATGTCTAGATCCTTTGTGTCTTGAACAATATACTGAACAAGACACAAACACACACACAAAAAAAATAGCAACAAATGGATAGATTTATTAAGCGTGAAAGCAGAAAGCGCACTCCACAGAGTGGGAACTGCTCAGGCAAGCAAGTCCCAAGAGCCACTCATTTCTGGACCCAGGAACTTTTAGCTACCCAAGGGAAGGGAGGGAGTCCATGAGGAATAGACCTTTCTTTGACTATTACGGGTGATTGACATCCATGCATTCTATCACATTACATTTACTGTGCACTACCATCCGTGATCCTGTGTTATAATAATCTTTTCCTTAGCGTATGCATGAGTCTCAAGGGAAATCCTCACTGGGTTTTACTTTCAAAGTGTGGCTGGATTTATTTGTTTGCTGGAGGGAATTTGTACAGTTCAAGGGGCAGTCTGACATAGCATGAGGGGAGGTATTATTTTTTTGTTATTATATTAGTTTTTCAAAACAGGGTCTCTCTATGTAGCCCTAGACTGTCCTGGAACTCACCCTGTAGACCAGGCTAGCCTTGAGTGCTGGGGTTAAAGGCATGCACTGCCCCGTGAGGAAGTCTTTTTTAATGGCTGGGTCCTGGGATTGATTGACTTTCCTCTGACTTGTAGTCATGTTTGTCTGCCCCTGCCTGCCTCAAGCCCATCCTGGCTGGTCCTGGCCGTCTCACTGGTCCATCCACATTGATATAAATATTTTGAGTTTGTGTGCTTGGTCACCTTTGACAGGGAGTCCGCTAAGGTTATAGGGTTCTTTGATGTTTCTTTGATTGGTAGCTGGTTGGTTTTGTGAGATTGTGTATGCTGGCCTTAAACTCCTGGTAACCTTCCTGTCTCAGACTCCCAAGTACTGGTATTACAGATGAGAGCCACCGTACCATTTCTTTTTATGTTTTAAACCCATCCAGCAAGACTGCCAGCCTTCACCGTTGTAGCCCTGAGAGGGTCTCCCAAGGTCTGCTGAGCAGGGAGTTCCTCAGGCAGCCTGCGTGTAGATGCCTAGGTCAAGATCAAAGATAAGAGAAAAGACAGGTTAGGAAGGGCCAGCAGGGGAGTGGAGGCTGAGGAAACCCACCTCTGCTTGACCCCAGTGAGGCCTGGAGAACAGATTAGAGCTCAGAGCTTGCCCCATCTTGAGGGACGGGACTGGGCTTTTGACCCATGCCACAAAGGCTAGTCAAGGAATTTGATCAAACTGGAGGTACAGTCTCCAACCAGCTTTCACCGGGACCTGTGCAGACTAGGGTGATTCTAAGGATCGTCCTGTTGAGGTCTTGGCTGCAGCTCTTTGCACTTTGCTAGCAGGACCTCCAGAGACCCTGTGATGAGCAGGTATGTTAACACTACTCACCCGTAGATGCAGTGACCTGCAAGGATTGAGGGTGTCACCTTTCAACATGGCACTGCTGCTCAGGAGTAGGGTATGTGTCTCCTGTTCCAGGCATGGATCTGAGGCCAGACAATAATCGCTAATATCCCCATCGTCTTGTGTGTGTGTGTGTGGGAAGGACCGAGCCACACTGCTAGTAGCAGAAAGGAAGATAGTTTATTAAGGGAGAAAACCATTTTAAACTTGGAAATGGGTCTGAGCTAGAGACAGGTCAAGGCTCCAGAGACACTGGATGCCATGTGACCTCTGCATATTATTCACATTTTTTTTTCAGATGCCTTGTTATGTCCAGACCCTAGTCATAGGACTGTTCTCCAAACAAAGATGTTCCTATTAGCCAGGAAGTCACAAAAGCCAGGGCTCCGTGTGTTCAATTTTCAAACTGAAGGCTCTCCGGTGTCTCCATCATTTAGAAAGTTGCAAAAGATTTAGGAGTTCTGAGCCAGGCGCTGTGGCAGGAGAGCAAAAGCAGCATTTTTACTGTGTCATGGTATCACGATGTGTCACTGTGATAGAATATTTTCAGCTTACGGTTTGAGGGAGAATACAGCCCATCACATGGGGAAGGCATGTAGAGCTCACAGCATCTACTTGCTGCTTGCTGCATGGCTATGAACCTGGGCTGAAGGCTGCAAAGCTGGAACCCTCCAGCTCCCTCTAACCCCCCACCCAGAAGTAATCTACTGAAAAGCACTACATCCTATGGTTCCACAACCTCCCGGAACATTACCACCAGCTGGGGATGATGTATTCATACACATGAGCCTGTGGGGACATTTAACATGCAAATCCTAATGGATGGGTATCCTGGATGCTGGAGGGGGCTAGCAGTCACAAGAGACCCTTAAAGCGAAGGTCCTCCTCTGCTGAAGTCAGGGGCTGGAGGAGTCAAGGAGCCAGCGAGCATGACCAGCGTGCAAAGTGTTGCTGCTGGCACTGAGCTAGTCTCTGGTGAGGAGGGGGTGAGTGTTGGCAGAGATAGGGCTACAGCTATGAATCTCTCAAAGCAGCTAATAACAGGACAAGCAGACACCGTAATCCTCCAATCCATAGGCTAGCTGCTCTGCTCTGCAGCCTGGGCCATATCTGAGGGCTAAGGTGACTTGGCAGGTTTCGGCATTTTGAAGCACACTTGAGATGTATGAGGTGACTTGCTGGTGGCAGGTGGAACCTTGTGGCTCTGAAGCCTGTTCCTCAAGAGACTCCCAGGAAGGAAGAATCAAGAAAGCAAGTGTATGGTTTCTTAGATTCCACTTTGATAAGGCACAATTTTCTTTATTGTTTTTTGGGGTTGACCATTTTCATGGGAAAGGTCCAGAAGTTTGTTGAATTGCAGGTTTGTTCACTTGGAGCCACACTTTTGGACCATTGCTTTGCAAACTTATCTCAAGGCTTTCTCATATCACTGTCTAGTGTGTCCTCCCCTGTCCACGTGCCAAAGAGCCTGTTCAGTTCCTCCACTTCATAGAAAGACTGAGGTGTGGCAGGCCATGCTGTCTGCCTGAGGCTTTGGTCACAGATAGTAGTGTGAGTGACAGGGCCCAGAGCTCCAGCTCAGTCCCAGCCATTTCACATGGATGTCTCTCAAGACAGAGCTCTTTAAGGTCCTGTACACTTATGGAGGGAGCAGGGTATATGGACATTATGGGGACACCAGCATGTGGTCTCACCTCAGAAGTGATAACACACAAATGTACAAATGAGGTGGCGTGAAAACAAAGTAATGTGGATATGTGGCAACATACATACAGGGCCTTTCACCCACCCCTTTGTTGAGAGATTCTGTTAATATCATGCATGGCTCTGTCCCAGCTCTTGTGTGAAAAGAGAAGTCCTTATCTGTGCAGTTGCTACAGTGCTGCAGCTTATCCGTGCAGTTGCTACAGTGCCCCAGCTTATCCGTGCAGTTGCTACAGTGCCCCAGCTTATCCCTGCAGTTGCTACAGTGCCCCAGCTTATCTGTGCAGTTGCTACAGTGCCACAGCCTCATTGTGCAATTGCTACACTGTCACAGCTTATCCATGCAGTTGCTACAGTGCCACAGCCTCTCTGTACAGTTGCTACAGTACCACAGTTTATCTGTGCAGTTGCTATAGTGCCACAGCCTCTCTGTTCAGTTGCTACAGTGCACTAGTACCAGCAGAATTGGTCAGAAGAGTGATGTACCAGCCAGATGGGCTGTAATGACCTCAAGTGGCTTGGCTTTCCGGAAATCAGCATTGTGGAAAGATGGACCTGACTTGATAGCATTGATACATAGAACCAGCCCTGCCTAGAGAAAGGACTGTCTGGACAGACTCCTGGCCAGTGGCTGGGAATGTTTGCTCCTCCATGTCCTATCTGATAAGCTGGTCCTGGTTTGCCTGGTGTGCTAAGACATGATGTGTACTGTATTGCCTCTTTTAATAGTGGGATTTGTGGTAAGCCACGTGCTATCAGTTACAGTCAGCCATGTGGGTGTTCACCCTGCCTCTATGGCTGATCCCAACAAAGGTTCTGGACATTCAGGCTTCTAGTCACTTGGCAGAAATGAATGCTGTCTAGACTCCACTGGAGAGGAAATAGGACTGTGTTTGGTCTCTCTTGAACTCTGCCCTCCATGTTATGGTGACCTGGCCTCTCTGTATGTGAAGATAAAGATTATGTCATTTGTCCCCAAGGCCCTTATATATTTAACAAGTGAAGGTTGTAACTGGTATTCCTGTACTATAAAGATGATCCTATTTCAAGTATCAGGCAGACTCTACTACCTGGAACACACAATATTGAGTGCAGGCCGGATCCACATCATGGGCAGTGTAGAACCAAGGTTGCACCCACACTCCCTGCCTCTAGGCCCCAGACAAACCCAGCTGCCCCCTGTAATGGGTGAAGTGGAGAGTGGGAAAGAAGGATCAAGGGGAGGGAAGTCAAAGAGCCTAGCCAGATAAGGTCCAGGCCTTTCTCTCCTTCCTCTGGAAGGCATGGGAAGAGGCTGCCTGCGGGGCTTAGCACCTGTGTGTTATTTTTAGGGGAAGTTTTACACTCAATTATCCATGTTAACTCAACATAATTCATCCCCTAAAAAGAAAAAAAATGCAAGAATTAGACACACCAGCCCCTGAGCATTGCTTAGGTCAAGCTAAGCAGCAGAGATCCCAGTGTGTGTTCTGGAAGGTGGAAGAAGTGTCCTCTGGGTGGGGCTGCCATAAGCAAATCTGTAGTGCCAAGCACAGATACCTGGCATCTTTGTTGTTGTTTTGCTTTGTTTTGTTTTTAGCCCAGAGGATGGAACTCAGAGCTCCTACACACCAGACAAGTGCTGTGTTACTGGGCCACACCCCAGCAGGGCAAACCACTGCTCGTGGAGCAAGTGACCAAAACCCAAGTCAACCCATTGTGAGAAAAACAGGGCTTGTGTAACCAAAGAGTCCAAGGGATCAGCTAGACTGTGACAGGGACACACACCTGGTAGAGGAAGCTACAGCTCTATTTTACCCCAGAAATGGTTCCAGGAGACAAGAATCTCAAGGACTGAGGGTATCCCTGGGTGATGAGGGCTCCTGGGGGAGAAAGGAGTCCCAGAAAGACACATGGTTGAGAACCAGAGGGTTCTCCTCACCCCAAGAAGGAAGTGTTTGGGTAGTGTTTTGTGAAGTTTGCCTCACTCCAAAGACTAGTGTTTCATACAAACACGCTTCTAAGACCCTTCACTCCTCCTCCTGAGTGAGGACCTAGCAAGAACTGCCATCTGCAAAGCAGAGGGGCCCTCACTGGACGTAGACTCTGTCTTGCCCTGGGACTTGCAATCATTTATAAGCCACCCAGCATCTAACCTTGTGTTACGGCCACTCATATGGGTTAAGATAGATCTCTGGGTGTTTTAGCCACAGGAAGTGAAGAATCTCTGGGAGAGCTTGGTAGTAAGAGAGCTGAGGACTGTCCTAGTGTAAAGACCAGGATGAGTAAGGGGAGGAGAGGCCAAGGGCTAACTATGGGGTCTTCATGATGGGAGTACCGGTCGTCTGCGTGCAGCCCCCACAGCCTCCCTGAGCTAGCATCCCTTCTTGACTAGTCCTGAGAAGCCTCTGGACTACAGCTTTAGAATCAGGATGATACAGTCCTACTGAGACACCAAGGGAGGGTGACTTTTCGGCAGGAGCATAGGATTGTCACATTGAGGAGTCCCTTGGGGAAGGGGAAGAGGGTGTGGTACCTCCTTGCCTGCTTCTCCTGCTGTCCTTCGTTCAGATGGAGTGAGTATTTTGTAAACACTGGCGTTTTCCTCAGAGTGACAGCCTTTGTTACTTGAATAGTGTGCACTCATTGTAAGACTCTCAGCAGCCTTCACAGGGACTATACATACCATTTGCACTGTGCACATGAGGAAACCAAGTTTCAGTCGATTGATTTACCTCATCATTTACCCTGTGAGAGCTAATCCACAGGACAGAGCTGGGACTCCAGACCTCTTGTATGCAAATCCCATGATGCCCTACCCCCTGCCAGTAGCACTGTGTGTCCCGTGGCCCTGTGGTAGCCAGTCTCTGGTAGTCACACAGTACGCTCCCTCCCCTGGTTCCTCCCCCAGAATACACTTGTGACTGCAGAGAGCTGGCCACTGCTGAAGGGTGAGCTGGGGATGTGAAAAACAAGGGTGACCATTCTACAACTTGATCCTTGGGGATCTGCCAGAAGCCCCAGAGATGCTGTGAGCATAGCCAGAGCGCAGGGAGAGGAGGAGGCGACTCCCCACACATGCACATGTGTTACTCTATTTTTAAGATTCCTCCTTGGAAGGCAGCAGGCCTTGGAACATGTGCAGTTTCCAAACTGTGAGATGGATCACACAGCTCAACTCTTCAGAGTTAACTATCCTCAGTGTCTGCATGCGTTTACACCCCACCTACCCACGGCCTCACAGGGCACCGCACAATAATGATAAACGTAACCCAGGTACCGCAGACACACCCACCATGCCAGCACCTGAGAGGCTGAGGCAGGAGGATCCTGAGTTCAAGGCCAGCCTCAACATCTTTGGGAGATTCTGTCTTGAAATCGGAAAATAACGGCCAGAGAGATTTCTCAAAGGGCAAAGCACTTGCCATGGAACCAGACAACCTGAATTTGATGTGTAGGACCCACAGACTGGAAAGAGAAAACGAACTCTCACAAGCAGTCCTCTGATCTGTGTGTGCAGTCATACACACACACACACACACACACACACACACTGTAGCACACATATGCCTACACAAATATACACACACTGTTACACATGTGCCTACACAAACACACATATACACACACACTGTAGCACACATATGCCTGTACAAATAAACACACACACACACACACACAGTGTCACACATGTGCCTGCACAAATACACGCACAAACACACACACCATATATATATCATACAAATAAATAAACAAATAAAATGTTGACCAGGAATGGTGATGCACACCCTTGCTCACAGCACAAGGAAACAGAGGCAGACAGGATCGCTATGAGTCTGAGGCCGGTCTGCTCTATGAAGTGAGAACCAGACCAGCAAGGAAGGCTACACAGTGAGTCCCTGTCTCAAAACAACAGCACCATGAAGGTAAATAAAGAACCGTATTAGAGATGTCGTTCAGTGGTAGAGTGCTTGCCTAGCATGCATGAGGTTCAATTCCCAGCCCTACAAAAATAGAAAAGAAGCAAAATAAATAGAGATTTGCTGTGTTAAGTGTGTGAGCTTTAGTGGTTTCTTATAAAGGAAAAAAAATTTAAAACTGATGCAATATGATTGTAAATGTATATAACTTTTTTAATGAATTCCTTTATTTTTAATTATGCCTATTGGGTGGGTATTTGTACATGTGCCAAATACTGGCGGAGGTCAGAAGAGGATGTCAGAGCAGGAGTTATAAACCGTCTTCTGTGGGTGTTGGGAACGAAACTGCAGGCCTCTACAATCAAAAGCGAGCCATCTCCTCAGCCCCTTATTCAACTTTTTGAACTTATCAATAAGCCTTCTTGCCTAATAGGGGTCTTGGGGCCAAAAAGAGGAGGCATGGAATCGGAAAGGACACAGTGAGTAGGTGGCACTCCTGTCACCTATGTCTGTCTGAGCAGCACGGAGGGTTCAGGGGGGTCAGTTATCAAACCAAATAAACAAAGATATCAGCTCTTAGGAGGCCTGCTCCTGGAGCCTCTCCTTGGTGGCTCTTTGAACTTGACTTTCAGGTGCAGATAATAGCTAAAAATTCCACATAATGATGGGGACTCAGCCTTGTTTACGCCACACAAGGAACCTAGGAAGCTGAAATCATCTTGTATTTTAGCAACGTCTGGAAACCCAGGCCCTGTTGATAGACTTTGGCCCTTGCTGTAGAGGAGATGGGTCAGCCTGGCCCTGGAAGTGACTCCCCACAGTCCACCCAGGATTCCTGGCCCCAACTGGCACTAGTAAGCCATGCCCCCAAAGCTTTGCTTTCCCACAGCTATGCGGGGCTTCAATTTGTCGGTGTATGACTTGAGCCACTGGGGTTATAACTGGGTCACTTATTGGCACAGCTGGATCAAGGCTTGGCCCTCGTACCAGGTGCTCAGTGACGTGCTATTTAGAGAGGGCTCCTGTTGGGAACCCATGAGTTGAAGATGAAAACTTAAAATTAAAGGTTCTGTTGTGAGCTTTCCTGGCTCACAAAAAGAACAATTTAGAAAGGTCCAGAGACATGGCCATTGGGGAGCCCCCTGTGAGTGCCTGAACTACCCTTGTGCACAGCCAGGGCCGTTGGATGGTATTTTCCTAGCTGGTTTTAAGCAAATACCTTATCATAATATTTGTGCTAAGTTGCCATTTATGATTTTTTTTTTTTTAAGCTTCGACGCTTCGCAAAAGAAAGCTTTGGAGACAAGGCTGGCTTAGTCAAAAGGTCAGGACTAGAAAACCAAACATGAGCTCAAGCTGCCTTTGAGATGGCCTCTCCCCGGTGGGTACAGCTCCTGTTGCCAAAAGGATATACTCCTGTGGCCACTGGTTATGGTCCTCCTCTGGGGAACCCCCTGGTGGAGGAGGCCAGATGGCATTGGTGGCGGTTGGCTCTGGGTGAGACCAAGGACACCACGGGGCGGTAAGGAGTAGGCCTGATTTAACCGAGTGCTTTCTTCCTAATGATGCCATGGCCAGCAGGCCCTGCCCACCCACCCCTGCTCATTTAGTTGGTGCACAGTGTCTGTCAGAGAACAAATCTAGTCTCATCTGGGGCTGTTTTCAAGCCCTTCTTACCTGCAAAGCCCATGGATGGGCAATCAACCAGAGCTCATCAGTGCAGATTGAGAGTTCCCTTCGACAAAGGAAGAAGCCGGGCTTGGAAACGTAGAGACACTTGTCCAAATATTGAAGGCCTGTTGAACCCCCTACATCCTCAGCACACTGTACTGGTTTCTAGCAAGAGGCCACAGTTGTCTCCTTTGAAGACCAAACATGTAGACACCACAGCGAGGAGGGCACCAGCTTTTGTCTAAGCAGGCACGCCCAAAGCAGGATGGGAGACCAAGTTTGAGGGTTCCTCTGCTGGCTGAGGCTGAGCCACTTCTCTCATCACCCTCTGACTCCCCACAGCCCACTCGGGTTTCCTAGTGCCAGCCCAGTCCATGCAGCCAGCTGGGTCCATGCTGGGACTGCGATCCCTGAGTCTTCCCTCCCGCCCTTAGACTCCCCAGGAACCAGTAGGAGTCATCTGAAGGAAGAGGGCAGGAGAAGGGCTAAGTGGGGAAATAGAGGCAGGAGCTCTAGGGCGAGCAAGATGGCAGCAAGCCTGGAAGTTCCTGCCAGGACCTCTGCCAAGGAGGACGAGATGAAAAGACCTTTGTTCCCTTGGTCCAAGGCAGGGGCGAAGTCCCCTGGGAAAAGCTGAGCTGGGCTGGCGGTAGAGGCTGAGTGTTTCCTGTAAGGACAGATGTGTCACCCACAAACCTGCCTTGCCCCTCCGAAACCCTACAGAGCAGAAGCTCTGAGAGTCATTGCTAGTGACTACAAGAGGGCAAAGGGGGCCATCATACTCAAAGGCAGCACAGGACCACGGGATTGCTTGGGCCTGTGAGGAGATATGGGCTGCTGTGCTTTTCCTCACCCAACCCTTTACAGGCTAGAGGGCCCCCCTGGGTGCTTCTGGCACCCCGCAGGCACCCAGAATGGAGGGGACCCAGCCAGCTGTACAAAGGCTCTACCATATCAGCAGGGTGCCACCTCTTTCTCCGCCTTGCCTTCCCCTAGTACACCCTCATGTCCCTGAGGGAGCTGGAGGCGACTAAGGATAGCTTCCTTTAAGAGGTGGGAGAAGTTGGGACAGACGATGGGGGGAGCGATAAGAGGGGGGCGGGGGAGGGGGGAGGGGAGGAGACTGCTGCCTAGGAGAAGTTGAAAGGAAAGATCCAATATCCACCTATTCTACCGCACCCTGTAGAGAATCCTGGTTCCCTGAGGTGCTCATTCCAGCCCAGGTAGTCCCCGGAACGCTGAACGGGGCGACTGTCAGCCAGTATCCGGTAGGGAGGGGACAGTGGCTGTGGTCGCGTCTCTGCCTCTCCAATACCCTCCTCCACTGCTGGGCGCGCCGCGCAGCCGCCAGCTCAGTGGAGGCGCGAGGAGCCCGGCAGGCTCCGGCGCAGCAGGAGGTGTGCGAAGTCGGGTGCGGGGAGAGCTCGAAGCAGGAGAGGGAGAACTAGGGTGAGCACGCTGGGCAGCGGCGAGTGCGCTCCACTCTGCGCCACAGGCTCGCCCAACGACGCACAAGCCAGCAGGGTCGCGGTCCTGAGGACATTGCTGCCACCCAGGCGAACAGAACCAACCACAGAATCTGGAGGTCTGTAGCAACCCCGATCCAGGCAGGCTCAGGGCCAGGAGGGTATCTGAAAGCAGATCCCAGATTCTGGAGGAGAAAGGAAAGTGGGTCCCGGAGCCGGGCACAACGCGAGCCCCGGAGCTCCCAGGATCTTCTGGATCCCGCGCTTCGCCACTGGACGGCACGCCCCCTTCAGCTTCGGCACCCTCACCTCTGGACGCCACTTCATCTGTCCCTGGAAGGACCTCCACCTGCAAAGCTGCAGGACAAAGCCACTCACTCGGCGCCCACCATGCACCTCAACAGCTCAGTGCTGCAGGGAGCCCCTGGTGAACCCGGAGTCCATCCCTTCCCGCGGCCACAGTCCGAACTGGAGGCGTTGCTCCTGGCGCTTGGCTTGGGCAGTAGCTTGGGCAATGGCTCAGGCAATACCTCGGAATCCGTCTTGGCAGCACCCAACAGCGACCTGGACGTGAACACTGACATTTATTCCAAGGTGCTGGTGACGGCTGTATACCTGGCACTCTTTGTGGTGGGCACCGTGGGCAACTCAGTGACAGCCTTCACTCTGGCGCGAAAGAAGTCACTACAGAGCCTGCAGAGCACCGTGCATTACCACCTGGGCAGCTTGGCACTGTCTGACCTGCTTATCCTGCTACTGGCCATGCCGGTGGAGCTGTACAACTTCATCTGGGTGCACCATCCCTGGGCCTTTGGGGATGCCGGCTGCCGTGGCTACTATTTCCTGCGTGATGCCTGCACCTACGCCACGGCCCTCAATGTAGCCAGCCTGAGTGTGGAGCGCTACTTGGCCATCTGCCATCCCTTCAAGGCCAAGACCCTCATGTCCCGCAGCCGCACCAAGAAATTCATCAGTGCCATATGGCTAGCCTCGGGCCTGCTAGCTCTCCCTATGCTCTTCACCATGGGCCTGCAGAACCGCAGTGCCGACGGTCAGCACCCTGGTGGCCTGGTGTGCACACCCATTGTGGACACAGCCACAGTCAAGGTCGTCATCCAGGTAAGAGTGTCTCAGTGGGGGCTCTGTGCTCTGCCACATTAGAGGGCACAACAGGGCAGCCAGTTTCCCATCTGGCTGTTTCTTTCCAATGGAGCCACACAGAGACTTTTAGCAGACTCACCTCAGAAGCCCCAGTGACTCAAGGCGCCCCCCCCCCAGGGGGGAAAGAGGGGAGACACAGCACTGTTGCCTTGTGGAAAGAACTGTGCCTCAGCAGCACTTTCTTCTCCCTTGTCCCAAAGTATGCCCCAGTGACATCATCCTGAGTGCTGTGTACTGAGAGAGGTCAGAGGCTGGGAAGGGACAGAACACCTCCAACAGCTCACTGTCTTCTTCCTCAACTTTTCACTCAGCTGTCTGCCCCTCCCTGTTTCTTCTCTGCTGTTGTAGGGGGCTTGAACCCCAGTCTGACTTCTCTCTACCCACTGTAAGCCTGAGGGTACTCTCAGGGAAGAGGGCTGCCATCAGCCTTTCAGGAGGCCACAGGATTGCCTGACCCCGAGGCTGGCTCCCCAACGCTTTCTGTCTGTGTCTTGTGGACACAAACCCAGGAGTTGGAACTTTAACTTTAGTTTGTTGAGTTGTAGTTTCCCCATCCGTGAAGTGAGGTGATCATCACACTGGAGAGAAGGTTTGCAGGTCCTCAAGGTGCCAGAGCATCCCAGGCCCTTGCTGCTAGTGATGATGTTTCTGCAGAGCAATCCGGGGCATCTGGGTGTGGAGGGGAGGGGTGTGGTGAGGCAAGTAAGATTGGGGTGATTGACTACAGCTCTCTGTGGGTCTGAGCACAGCACCATGGGAACTTGGATCCACTAACAGTAGGGGCTCAGAAAAGGGCCATGCGGTGAGAAATGAGCATCCACGAGGGAAGCCAGAGCAGAAATAACACTTTAAGCCAGGCATGGTAGTGCCAACACTCCAGAGGGCAAGGCAGGAGGAATTCAAGTTTGAAGCAAGCCTGGTTTACATAGTAAGACCCTGTCTGGAAAACAGCAACAATAAAGCAAACAGAAAGAAAGAAAAATGAAGAAAGTTTTTAGTAATTTCTTGGTGCTAGACCCTGGGCAACCATGGAGGTACAGGAAGCGTTCTCCTTAGCCCCAGAGTGAGCAAAGTAGATAGTTGGGATGGGAGAGTCTGGACAGGGGCTCCTGCTGTGTTAGAGGGGACTCCCGGGAAGCTGGCAGCCCCATATGTCTGTCACTTTCCTCACCAAGCCATCCCTAGCCTCCCACAGCCTCCCAGGAGAACTCCTCAGTTACTTTGGAAGCCACATGGTGTGTCCAGGTGCCGCCCAGAAACCAAAAATGCTGGGTCAGTTGTCATTGGCATTCAGACATTGGGCAGTGTCTAACTCAACAGGTCATCTCTGAGGGGGGATGGGCCTTGGGGCCACAAGGGCTACAAGTATCCCTCTGTAGGGCCCCTCCTGAGCTGCCACTCTTTGCAGGGGCGAGTCAGTGCTCAGCTTTTCTAGCAAGATGCTGGCCACTGAGGCAAGCACACATTTGTTGGGAGCTCTGTGATCACTGTGGCTCCTTGTTTCCTTTGAAGCACCGTGTTTTTTCCTTCAAGCTCCCGTCTTTGATTGGCTTTGTAGGAAGGGGGGCTTCTCAGCCCACGCTGTTTGGGAACAGCGGCTTCTTCACCAGCAAGGCCTCAGCAAGGGAGCAAGCACAGCTCACCGTTAGCTAGACAGGGCCCTTTCTGAGATTCTTGCAGAACCCAAGTTGGAGCCACAGAACTGGATTCCCATACGACAGGGTGTCTCCTCCCTCCCAGAGTTCCGTTGTCTGGGGCTTCTCACTGCTTGACAGCTTCGGGGCCCATGTGACAGGGTCCTGGTCACTGTCCATCAGCAATGTTTGTTGAGGGCCCACCCCGGGTGAGGCTCCCCACTGTGACTGTCACGGTGTTGGCTGAGTGTTTAGTAACTGCCTGCTGGCTGCCTTCTTACCTCTGGAGAGCAGGGCTTCCATTTTCCCTTAGAGGACTCAGACCCATTCTTGGAGTGACTGACGACAGCGTATTCAAAAGTCATCCATCTGACGTTAGCAGCTGGCCAGTTCTCCGGGCTGGGAACACGTGATGAGGCCAGTCCTCAGGAGAGGCAGGGGCCCTCTCACTCTTCCTGTACCCTCTCCACCATCTGAAGACATGTTTTGTTTCCTGGGATCATGGGGTTTGCAGTGCCTATCGAGAGGTCTGAGTACCTGACACAGACCTTTGTGGCTAGCTTCTGTTCTAGTGAATGTCCCCTGTCAGGGCTGGCCACCCATCCTTATGACCATATTTAGAAGTATTGAAGTGTTGGCCTCTTTCCAGAACAGAGACATTCCCCTGTCTCAGTGCCTTCCAGGTGTTTGGGGTGTGGCAGGATGGGGTGGGACCAGGCAGTGGGAAAAGAAAACAGCAAGGGAAGCCTGATGCCCTGCTCCTCCCAGAGGCTCCAGATCTGGCTCTGATACCAGTGGACAGGAGGAAGAGCTGGAGACTCGAGGGCTTTGTGGTACCCACGGGTGACCAATCCTGAGCCACATGTGGCTCTCACGCCACCCAGGCCAGCCTCCTGCTCTGACCTTGGGTCTTTTAGTTCTCTGTTGCTAACCTTGGAGCTTGTGTCCCAGACTATAGCTCAGACAGGTTCCCTGCGCTCACCTGTCCAGGTAGTATGTACTGAATTTGTATACATGGGGAAGAGGGGTGGACCCAGGGGCTGTGCCCACCCTCCCCGACCCAACATCTGCCCAGTTATCCCCAGAAAGCCTCTTTCCCAGTGCAAACAGAAGCATCCTCTTGCAGTCAGACCCAATTTTAAAGGCAGCACTGGCCCTGGATAGGGTGCACACTCCCTCCCACGGGCAGGGGATGCTAAAATCCACACAGGGAGATGAGGTGCCTACAGCCACTGCTGCAGGTCGACAGCTGAACAATTTCAAGGGGACACGGTGAGCACCCAGGCTGGTCGGGGATGACTAAACAAGGAGAAGCACTTTGACTCCTCAAGGAAGAAAACTGGTTTCGATAGAGTTTACAGAAACACAGTCTGGGGGAAATGTTGCAGGGCCGTGCAGGCGAAGCAGTGGTGAACATTGAATATTGATCTCTTTTATACATGCTTGCAGTGTTTCATGATCACACACACACACACACACACACACACACACACACACACACACACACACACACACAAACACACAGTGAAGGTATAATGCATGTAGAGTTCAGTTCTCTCCTTCCACTTTGGGTCCAAGTGTCAAACACACGTTATCAGCTTTGTGCGGCGAGCGTTCTTAGCACTCCCGATGGCTGAAGTTGTTATGTATTTTATTTTTACTCGTGTGTGTGTGTGTGTGTGTGTGTGTGTGTGTGTGTGTGTGTGTGACTGTACCCTGCAGCTGGAGTTACGGAGCAGTGAGCCAGCCTCACCATGAGGGTGCTGGGAACCAACTTCCAGTCCTTTGGAGGAGCAGGAAGCACTCTTAGCCACCTAGCCATCTCGCCAGCCCCTGATCGAAGCTTTTAAAAGCTCAACATGCTATATTCCTGGCCATAGTGGGGCATGTCTGTAACCTCAGCTCTCAGGAGGCTGAGCTGAGCCTATAGAGTAAGACCTGGTCAGAGATGCTCAGGGTGAGAGGGGAGAACTTACGAAACCTGGTGTCCAGTACAGACTAAGATAGGGTACAGTGGGTCAGGCTCGAAGTCTGTGGGAGCAAGGGGGACTAAGACGGTCTTCTAGGAGGAGGTGACCCTCACCTTGGGAACAGGGCGATCTAGCCTTAGTAACTGGCCTGGCTCAGCAAGGGAGGACATGAAGGGTGGGGGCATGTAGGCAATCCATGTGGGGTCCACACAGGGACCTTGCTGGTCAGAAAACACCAGGGGCAGGGCCACCTGTTCATGTTACCCAGGTGACTGGAGAGAGCCAGAGCCCTGAGGCCCTTATCCAATATATCCAGTTGGTGCTTCCCCTGGGATGAGGGTCAGGTTCTCTAGGAATTGAGTGAAGAGAAGGGAGCACAAGAGTCCAGAGCTGGCACGAGCCCTGGAGGAGGAGCCTGCGCCACAGGACTCCTGTAGTAGCCAGGCCAGTTACTAAGGCTAGATCGCCCTGTTCCCAAGGTGAGGGTCACCTCCTCCTAGAAGACCGTCTTAGTCCCCCTTGCTCCCACAGACTTCGAGCCTGACCCACTGTACCCTATCTTAGTCTGTACTGGACACCAGGTTTCGTAAGTTCTCCCCTCCCACCCTGAGCATCTCTGACCAGGTCTTACTCTATAGCTGGGCTCCCACGCCTCATCCTTAGTCCTCAGACTGTTCTTCAAGGCTGTCATCTGCAGCCCTGCAGTGTCAAGGGCAGTGGGAGTTGTCCTCTGAACAGAGCCTCGTGTCATAGTCTCAATATGTTGTACTGGGAGGCAGAGACTTCTGGCTGATCAAGTGTGGCAATGTGACAGAGAGGCTCCCATGGTCACATTCACACAGTGAGGCCCCTGGGCCAGGCTGCCATAGAGGGCACTGCCAGCATGTCAGGCCACGCACCACTGTTGGAGGTCTGTCCATCTGCACTACCAAAGACATAAGTACACAACCTTGCAAGATTTTCTAGCTGTTTGTGTTTAAAGGGAGGACAGATTCTCAAACCCTTTCCTCCCCAAGTTGCTGTCAGTCAGGGTTTTTATCACGGACGTGGAAAGCAAACTAGGACAGGGGAAGGACTATTGGTCAGACCGCCCAAGTTGAAACTACCCTCTTCAAGCCAGACACCTGTGTCCTTCGGAGGCCACTCTGTCAATGCCAGGGCTGGTTTGGAAGGCAAACCCGATATAGTTGGTAAGGTGGCAGAAACTCCATCAACTCAGGAAGGACAGTTTTGGGGAGCACCCCAGAGCAACAGTCCAGAGCTGGGCTCAGATCTCAGATCTATCGATGTCCAATGAAAGGACATTTAGTTTCCTCACATTAGATGCTCGCAACAGCTGGGGGCTGGAGGGTCTCTGAGTCCACAACATGCAGGATTTCCTTCACCCCAGGGAACAACAGAGATACAGCAAAATCACCGGCAGGCAAGGCCTCTTTGTGGAACGGCAGAACACAAGACGCTGTGACTCCCAGAACGCCTTCTTCCCCAGAGCTTTTCCATCATCCTTCTTTGACACCCCACACAGTTCACACAACACTAGGTCAGGGAGCATAGCCAGCTGGCCAGCACCTGTCCACTTCCTTTGAGAGATACATACTGCCTGAGGCAGAGTCCAGGACCAGCAGCTGATTCTGAGGAACCCTCCTCTGAGGACGTGGAGGCATTAGGATTGGGGACCCAGCTCGGTAGGTCAAGGAAGGTCTCTCATAGGCTCCCAGAGAGCGATGTGCAGTGTCAAGGAAGAAGAGAAAGAAGAGCACAAAGGCTCCAGGACAGGCCTGTGCTGTATGTGCCGAGGAACTGGGAGGAAGCCGGGGTGCTGGAGCCGTGAGCATTAACGGACAGATGATGCTGTGGCTTTTACTCCAGGAAATGAGCAATGCCAAGCTTCCTAGCTGAGCAGCGTGGAGACGAGTGCTTTAAGAGCACAGATCTGTCTTTCTGCCTTTCAGGAAGCAATGCTGGGAACAGTAAGAGTAGTGGGGAGGCAGCTGCCTTATTCCATTATTCCAGAAGAGTGGCTTAGACTTAGATTGAGGCTGGGAGGGAGCAAATGAAGGCCTGGCAGCAGATGCCAGATGTGGGAGCTCTGTTTCTCTCTCTCTCTCTCTTTGTCTGTCTCTCTCTCTGTCTCTCTCTGTCTCTGTCTGTCTGTCTCCCTCCCTCCCTTTCTCCCTCCTTCCTTCCCTCCATCTTCTTCCCTCTCTCCCCTCCCCCCTCCTCTCCTCTTCTTCCTCTTCTTCTCCCCCACACCAGATCAACAAGGGTTAAAAGCACTGGCTGCTCTTGCAGAGGACCTGGGTTCAATTCCCAGCACCCACACGACAGCTCACAACTGTCTGCAACTCTAGTTCCCAGGAGATCCAACACCCTCACATAGACATACATGCAGGCAACACACCAATGCACATAAAAATAAAGAAAGAAGAAAAAAGAATCAACTTCCAAGGCTAGAGAAGTTGCTCGGGGGTTAGGAGCACTGGCAGCTCTCCCAGAGGGCCAGGGTTCAATTCCCAGCACCCACATGGCAGCTCCCAACTGTCTGCAATTCACTGCTAGGGCATCTGACAGGGCCTGCTGGTCTCCTTGGGTACTGCATGCATGTAGTGCATAGGCATACGTTCAGGAGGATGTTCTGACACAACTACTCCCAAGTTCCCTGAGTTTCTCTGTGGTGTCTTTGGTTTATATAGTTTTTCACTTGCTAAGTCTGTTTCCTTTGAGCTTAATTTGTTCTTCTTTCCCTGGACTGATGGACAGGTTTTCTTGCTTTGTTTTTCTGAGATAGCGTCTCACTCTGTAACCCAGGCTGACCTTGAGTTTCCAGCAATCCATCCTCCTGTGTTCACCTGGGATTATAGTGTAAGCCACCACACCAGTTTATCAGTCTAGATTTCTTAGGGTAAAAACTTAGGTTGTTGGTTTAAGATCATCATCATCATCATCACCACCACCTCCACCACCACCATCATCATCAGTATTACTATTATTGGGTTTTTTGAGACAAGGTTTTTCTGCGGAGCCCTGGCTGTCCTGGACTTACTCTGTAGACCAGGCTGGCTTTGAACTCAGGGATCCGCCTGCCTCTGCCTCCTGAGTGCTGGGATTAGTGCACCACCAGACCCAGCATGAACTTCATTATTTAATGTATAAACAATTAATGCTACAAAAGTTCTCCTAAGTACTACATTAGTGGCAGCTCACATTTTTTTTTCCTGAGAGTTTATTCTTTCTTGTTCAAATTTCTTATTTTCGCTCTTGGGTTGTCTAGAATCTTCTTACTTCCCAGCCGCTTGGACATCCTTCCAGAAACCCTTGTGCTACATCCACCTCTAACTCAGCCCTATGGTCTTGAAGAATATGCTCACATGATATAAATTTAATTTGTTAGAGACTGTTTTATGCCCAATATAACAGTCTACACTGGTGGAAATTGCATAGCACAGAGGCAGAATGTTCTCTTACCAACAGATTTTCTGAAGGGCCAATGGTTGTGGCTGCTCTTTAGTTTGCCTCTAATGTTATAATGCAGTCTTCCTCTTTTATGAGCTCTTATTTTGCCAGTCATTGCAGAGAGTTCTATACCTCGGGGAACATGGTCGCAATGCTGGCTTTTTGTCTTGCTGTAAGATCTCACGGTGTAGCCCAGGCTATCCGTGAATGTGCCTCTGCCTGCCTCCCCTTCTCAAACGTTGGAAAAACAGGTAGATGTCACCATGGCTGCTCAACTTCCTGTTAAGGCCTTGACCTTTCCTTCCTCTGGGTCATCCTTTTAAGTTCCTCTGTGGTCACCAGATGATACAGGGGAAAGCGAGGTCGCCTCTTTGGATTCTTAGTCTCACTAACAAAAGAAATTTACGAACGGATTCAGACAGAAGCTCAAGGATGAATTTCTTAACGTTTAAAAAGGAAAACTCTCAGGGCATGTGCAATGCAAAGGCTGCCTGGAGAAGAGCGGAGGGGAAAAAGCCATTTAAGCCATCATGGGGGTCAGATGCACGGCAGGCACATGGCCACATAGCAGAGGGGAGGGGCTTTAGAGAAAGAGTAAAGAAGCCCAGAGTGTCAGATAAACACACATAGATTTGGCCAGCATCCAAAGGAGATAAAGAAACAAAGAAACAGGGTGTGGGGGGTGGGTTGGGGGTTGGGGGGGGCCGGGACTGTGCCTTCAGAAGGCAATCCAGCTGGACCTCGTGGTGGCTTATGGGATCCATCTATGCACTGGGGGATTCTGCAAAGGAAAATACAGTATCTCCTCAAAGGGAAAATTACTCCCCTATCTCTTTATCACAGCTTAAGGTGACCCTGCCTTGGCCAGGTGACTGTCCAGGCCCAGCGGAAATGTTAGGTCTTCACCCAGGCCAGAGGTTCTATGCTCTTGGCCAGAGGAAGTCTTTTTTTTTTTTTTTTAATCTTAATGAGCTTTTATTGTGGCTGTACCAATCCCATGGACTGATGTAATGATTGTCTTTTCCTTTGGAGAGAGTCATGTTCCTGTATCTTTCAATGGTAACTTTAGATGTTTCCTGAGCATTTTAAACTTTGTTGTGGTATTTTGGGTGATGTCAATCCCCTGGAGAATGCCGGTGTTTTTCTCGAGGTGGGTAGCCTCAAGTGAGAGCTGCCCCTTCAATTGTACCATCTGTTGGTGGTGGTGTCAACATCAGCACTATTACTAAGTCCTCAGCTCTTCCCTGTGCATTTACTTGGCTCGTGTCTATGGCTCAGTTCCCAAGCCCTTTCCTGGGTGTTACCTGTATGTGTCACTTGAAGACAATCCCAAGACATGTGTTGGGTCAGACAGCTGCAGTAGATCCCTCTCTGTCTCCCCTCAGATCCCGTCCTATGGTCCTCAGTTTCTAGGATTCCTTTTCTCCGTTCTGCGTGTGTACATATCTACACACCCAGCTATATAGGTGTGTGTGTGTATACATATAAACATGTACACGCATACATAGCTGTGTATATATGTGTGTTTATATACATATAAACACATACATGCATACATAGCTGTGTATATATGTTTACTCATATACATACAAACATACATATATGCGTGTCTGTCTGGACTTATCCCTACAGCACAGAATCCACAGAGAAGCCCTGTGTGGATTCACAGGCCAGGCCCTGAGCTCACAAGCTTAAGTCCTGACAAAGACTCCCTCACAAAAGGATCTCAAGCATCAAGAGCCTCTGGTAGTGGCACAGTCTGCATCCTGTCAGACCACAGGGCCTAAGGCACCTGGTGATGGTTTATGGCTGTTTATAGCAGCAGACCTTGTCTAATATCTCAAACAAAAGTCTTCTCCTGGCTTTAAACACTGCCCACATCCACAGCATCCCAGGCAGCTAAGATGTAAAACTTTGTCTTAAAGGAATCGTTAACAATGTTGTGAAGAGGCCCTAACAAAGGAAGGCACTTACTCCACAAACATCCAGTAAGTCTTACACTAAGACTTATAAAAAGAGCAGAATAGTTTGGATTTCAACATGCTCAGCCAGTTGTCTGTGAAAAGGTGAATTTATTGTAAATTCCAGTAACTCTTCTTTGGAGTATTTAAAGGTTAGGAGCATTGTTGGGAGAGCTTTGTTTTCTTGTAACTCAAAATTGGTTCTTCTCTTTAAAGACACTACACTCCCAGACCCTCAAAGGTGTTTAGAAATAACCTCTCCCTGGAAACTGTTAAGACGCAAACATTCACAGCCAGCTGTCGGGCCAGCCCATAATTTCCAAGAGTTCAGTAGACCCCTGCAATCCTCAGCTCCCAAGGGTCAAGGAAAGTTGTGCAAAGCACGCCTGGGTCCTGTCACTGGGGAAGCTGAGAGCCAGCCAGGCAAGCCTCAGAGCTGGTCTGGATCCAGGTGTGACTAGCTCGTTTATAAACTTGTCTGCTGCAGGCAGGATATTGCACAGTAGGAAGCAACTGTCCAGCCTCAGATTTAATGCTTGAGGAGGAGAGCCATCCCGCCTGGCTGATAGCCCTTTAGGACCTGCCTCTGGGACCCTGGGCCTAGCTCATTGCAGGCCCACAGCTGGCTGGCCTCTGCCAGGCGCCTTTGAAGACACAAATCAAGGTGGGCAGGGCCCTTCCCACCCTAAAGGCCCTCAGGCTCAGCCACCTGAAGCTTCCCTCCTGTGGCCCAGCACCACACTCAGGAAAAGCATACAGACTGCTATGAGGCCAGCTTTGCAGGCCTTTCCACTCCTGCGTGGTCCCTCCACGCCCACCCCGAGAATGGTCTTCCTATGACAGCAGGTCAGGAGGGAGAGACAACAGTGTCTCTGTGTGCCAGCTGGTGTGCTTTCCCAAAAGCCTCCTCTGTCCCTATAGACCTCACATGTTTGAGACTGTAGATTTTTGCCTAGCCTCAGAATCCATTTTGCTGAGGTGGGCTGTACTCCTAAAGGCTGGCCTGAATTCCAGAAGATGAAGTCGGTGATGCACCTTGTACCAGACCTTGACTTGAAGGACTACAGCTCTGATCCAAACAGAGGAGGATTGTCCGGCTCTGCACCTTAGAGGCTCCATCATCCACTCAGATGCTGGAGCAAATAATCTAGGGTCACCAGGGTCACACTCTTAGCAGAAGAAAGCAGTTTTGTTTTGGTTTTTTTTTTTGTGGGGGGGAGCAGCTAGGCACTTCTAGGGCCCCCGGCTGTCAAATGTGCCTGCAGACTGGAAGCTGGTAATTGCAGGGCTCTTAGGCACGGTAGCGCCTGTTAAACTTCCTGCAATTAATTTTCCCGACAGCTTGTTTAAAAGGAGCCGTCTACTGTATTAAAAATACCTGTGTTTGTGGCAGATCGTCCAGGCAGCGGTGCTCACAGAGCTTCTAAAGAAAATCACCAGAGGTGGATATCGCGCTTTAAACTGCTCTAACCCTCAAACAACGTTGTGCCTCTTGTGAGAGGCCCAGAGCATGCTTGGGATCTGTGGCCATCATAAAGCAGGGCTTGACAACTGCTGGCTCACAGCTATGGGAATATGTTCTCTTATGGTCCCAGAGTCCAGAGGTCTAAGTTCCAGGGTGTCTCTCAGGACCATTGTCCCCTCCAGGGGCTTGAGGAGGCTCCTTCCTCTTCTTCCAGGAATGACGATGAATTGAAGTGTGCCTGGCTCAGGGCCGCAGCCCCTCAGTCTTGCCTCGGTCTCCACACCACCTTCTCTGTCTGTCTGCCCTCTAGCAATATTTGTCCTGAGATTTAGGGCCCACCCTGAATCAGGACATTTGTGTCTCTAATCTGATTATATCTGAGGAAAAAAAAACACTTTTTGAAAATAAGGCTACATTTACAGGTTGAGAGGCTGAAGACACACACACACATGCACACACAAACACACACGCATGCACACACACTGCCACCATCACGTCCTCTCAGTATACCTTAAAGAGACAGAGACTAGATCCAAGGTCTGGTTTTGCTGGTCCCAGGGTACGGCCACTGCTGCTCCTTGAGCTATGCCTAAATGGTACACTGGGGACTTTGGTAACAGGAAGAGAAAAACAAACCGGGAGGATCCGGATGTAGCTTCAAAAATTCCCACCCCAGCCCACAACCATTGAAGATGATTCCTAAGGCAGAAAGACAAGCCCTTGAGCTGGGCTTCTTTCTAGACTCCATTGCTGGGGCAAAGGTGGAGCACGGGAAGGGCAAGATGTGGTCCCCTCTGTGACAGAGCCTCTGCCTCTTGGGTGGCCGCTGGGCTGGACCGGCCCCATTATCTTCTTTCTGTCTTGCCGCATTCTACCAGTGAGATGTTGAGCACCGCTGTTGCTCTCGCTGGGCTCCTGGATAAATGCCAGTGAGGGCCCCAGGAGAAGGCAGGCCAGCTCCTCACTTGGCTGTGTCTTCCCCAGTGCTATGTGGACCGACTCCCCACAGTTGCGCCTGGATTCCATCACTACCCACACCTCCCATTGACCTGGGGTGGAAAGGGCTCCCGTCCACTTGCCCAGCTGCCCCACTTGCCTGGCCACAGGCTTTTATAGTTGCTAAAGGAAGTGTGTTAGCGGATTCTAGCAGCATCCTTTGCCGCAGTATAACAGACTCAGGAGCAGCAGCTTGATCTGGTGACAGCACAGAGGGCTGTCCCCCGCCTCCGCAGCATCCACAGCTCCCGCTATCCTGTAACTTGAAGCATGTCCCAGGGAATCTTTGCTAGGGGGCCCAGGTCAGTGAAGGGGCGGTTATGGGAACACTGAAGGCCAGCGGTGCTGGACATGACTAGGCTCAGTTCCCACCATAAGCATCTTCCCCCACCCCCTCCCCACCACCGCCCCCGGCCCAGGGTCTGAGGGAACCCAGGAGGAAGACATGAGGCTGGTCTGTGAACGGGCTACTCAGCTTCACCGTATATCCTCCGGCACAGGCTGAGGACCAGCCCTAGGAAGATGTGGCAGAACACCTGCCACCACCCCCCCACCCACACACACACACTGTGCACCCCATCAGGAGGCTGGAGGCTCCTCCTTGCACTCCTGAATCCAGCTCCTTCCGTCTGCCTCCTGAGCCTTAGGCCCCCAACACACACACATTGCCCCGCCCCACATTGCCCTGTTCCGGGTGTGGGGCTGGGCTGCAACAGTGGTGTTCTGAATAGCATAAAACAGGCCTACCTAGATATCAGGCTCTCTGATCTAGGACCCAACCTGGACCATTGCAACACCATCATCCCACAGGGGGCGAGCGAGCAGCTGAGATTGACGCCAGAAAACATTTCAACCCTTCCCGTGGCCTCCTACTGAGTTTTAATGGCATTCTTCCTTGACCTTTGTAACTAATTCACAAAACAAATGGGCATCCTGGTGGGCCCTCTGATACTGGCCAAAATTGTCAGCAAGACTGTGTTGTAGACTGAAGCACAGGGCTACATGGCAAGACGCTGTCTCAAAAAATCAAAATAAAACAAAATCTGAGCACAGAAAGTGGAAGAAATACTGCTATCAGGAGGCTACGAAGGAGGCTCAGGTTCTCAGGAGCCTGTAAGGAAGGTTCCTGTTGAGGGAGCTGCCAGTAAGTGGTGATCTGGTACATTCCTCCTGCCCTAAAAAGGGCCCTGTCAGAGTTTGTAGTGAGGAGGACAGACTACTTGAGAAAGAACCTGGAGAGGCACCCATGGGACTCAGCTCTACTCTCCCTGGGCGATGGACTCAGAGCCAGCTACCTGCCTGCAGTTTCCCAGAAAGCCTGCTGTCAATAAACCTGCAGGCCTGCTCCACCCACAAGTGCCCAGGCTTTCCTCCTTGCTTTGCTGTTTGGGATTCAAAAGGTGCCACTCTGCACAAATAGTGGGATGACAAGGCTAAGGCCAGTTCCCTGCGGCCCTCTCTGAGGATGGTATGGACTCTTTAGCGAGTCGCCCTCGCCCATCACATTAGGACCGTTGGTTATTTGGCTTTTTTGCTTTGTTTTTTTGTTTGTTTGTTTGTTTGTTTGTTTTTTGTTTCTGTTTGGGGGCGGGGTTCGAAACAGAGTTTCTCTTGTGTAGCCCTGGCTGTCCTGGGCTCACTTTGTAGACCAGGCTGGCCTCAAACTCACAGAGATCCGCCTGCCCCTGTCTACTGGAGTGCTGGGGTTACAGGCGTGCCAGCTTACTGGGACTGTTGAAAACAGGTCACTGTCTGTCTGTCCCTCTGGATCTGTCCAGAAACTAGTCTCCTTAGGGAACAAGTGGGCTCAAGCACCAGAGTTCAGCAAGGAGTGAACTAACACTGGAAATAAGCAGGGCAGTTGCTGCCTGGATCAATGAGCCTCCTTCCACAGAGACAAGGCCCAGCCCAGCAGAAGGGTCTAATGCCAGCACCAGTTCCTGGTGATGCTACTCAGCAGTAGCTGAGCCTCCAGTCCCAGCAGTGATGTGACCCCATGTATGTCCCCTCCTCAGCTGCCTCAGTGCACCCATCCTGAGCATCCCATGAGGATGAAGGACTATAGCGACTATAGCGCATCTGATCCATGACTCAGGACAAGCGTGTGAGCCACTCCAGCTTTATGTACCTTCCCTTCCCTAGATGCACATTGGCCCCCACCTGCTCAGGAGGGCCCCAGGCTTCCCGCCTGCTCTGTCGTGGGTTTAGCCCACTCAAGAGCCTGAGTCCACTCTATTGGGTGAACAAAGAGAAAGCCCACGGTGTGGGTGAGAAAGCCTCGTCTCCAACAGCCACTGGCCCTGGTCCTGAGAATTCTTACGGTTCTATTTTTAAAGATGAAGAGAGCTCATTCCTTGATGTGTGGATTTTGGTGCAAACAAGCTGTTGTGGTCTCATTGCTGAGTGGACACTGAGTAGTCCACTCGGAGCTGCTGCCACGGACCCTGGTCAATGTTCTGTGGGAGACAGCACACGATCCCCTGGAGCCTGCCTCTGTGTCTTACTCAAAAAGAGAAAGAAAAGGGGAGGGGGGAAAGGAACATTGTGCTGTGGAGGGAGCTGGTCCCAGGAAGATGGAGTTTTCCACCAAGGAGATTTGGGAATAGTTAGGAGTGGAGTTGAATTGGTCACCTGGTCAGTCTGACCAAGAACCCAGTCATGTGACACCTGCATATGTGGAACCAGCCCCTCTCCTGTGGCCCTCAAGGGACTGTGTATGTTTCTGAAGCAGTTGGTTCCAGTGAGGGAGGCTGGAAAACAGAGCCAAAATGGAGATTCAAGAGCTAAGGCGTCCAGCTCTTGAGGAGAATGAAACACGGGAAAACAGGAAGTCAGAGGCCCCTGTTGCTAGAGGGTAGACACATCCGCAGCACACAGTGCTGAGGAAACCCTCTGCAATGGAAGGACCTCTAGCTGAGAGCCAGACAAGGGAATGTCACAAAACAGGGACCATGCAAAATCTAGGCTTCTGCAAACAGCTGCCAAACAACCCAACAAACCAAAATCCTGTTACGCCCGATGCTCCCAAGGACGTTGTCCCTGCTGGTGGAATGCAAGAGGACAGCTGGGAAACTAAGGAGTTGGGAGTTACAATGACTTTCTAATAATAGTTTTATGTGTATAGGTGTGTTTGCGTGCATTTTTGTCAGACGCCATGTGTGTGCAGTGCCCGAGGAGGTCAGATCTCTTGGAACTAGGGTCACAGATGGTTGTGAGCCAGCACGTTGGCGCTGGGAATGGAATCTGTCCTCTGGAGAAGCAGCCAGTGCTCTTAACCACTGGGCCAGCCTCAGACAGCATCTCCCGGTGACATCCTCCACTCGTTATTCTCCTCGGTTGGAAAGATCTTGCATTGTGAGGCACATGGTCACCAGTAAGAAGTGGTGACAAATGCTGGGCGGTGGTGGCTCATGCCTTTAATCCCAGCACTCGGGAGGCAGAGGCAGGCAGATCGCTGTGAGTTGGAGGCCAGCCTGGTCTACAGAGTGAGTCCAGGACAGCCAAGACTACACAGAGAAACCCTGTTTCGAAAAACAAAAAAACAAAAAACAAAAACAAAGAAGTGGTGACAAACCAGTCAAAATTGACAGCTTATACCAGGGCTAGCACTTGGTGTTTCACATCCTGTGGCTTCCAATAGATGCACGGTACCCCATCACGGACAATAGCTGTACTGCGCCGCACCCCCCCCCCAAATCCTGTGGACTCTACCTGTTCACCCTCCCCACCTCAGCCCTGGGCAACCTTTCTTTTAAAGTCAAGTCCATATTTCATTTTCTAGAAGCTTGTGCAGCTGGAGGCAAGGCACTCTGGTAGGCCAGCCTCTCTCCTGTGCTAATATTCATTCAAGGCTCCTTCGTGTCTTTTCCTGGCTCGGAAACTCATTTCTTGGTGTCGCTGAATTAGATGCCATTATTGTTCAGTTAATGAAGAACATCTCAGTTGCAATTATGACTACAGCTTCTATAAATGTATCTGTGCAGGTTTTTGTGTGAGCATACGCTTTCAGCTACCTCAGGTAGGGAAGAAGAAAAAAAAAAAGAGTGCAGTCCTGGAACTTTAAGGCATGGATAAGCCAGTTGTACAGACAGGGCGCCCCCTCTCCCGCAGCAGCTGTGTTCTCCCGTGTTCCATCAGCAGTGATGAGCATCCCGCGTGCCCTTCACGGGACTTTGTCTGGGGTTTGTTTTAGAACATTCCTGCTTTATTCCATTGCTTTATTAATTACTTTTCCTCATCGCTGTGACCTGACAAAAGGCAATTCGATGGAGAAAGGTTTTATTTTGGTTCACGGTTTGAGGGTAAGCGCCGTAGGTGTGGAAGGCACAGCGGTGAGAGTGGCTGTAGATTCAGTGGCAGGAACGTGAGGCAGCCGGTTCATTGCACCCATGGTCAGGGAGGGGAAGTTCATCTGCTGGTGTTCAGATTGCTTCTTTTATCTCTTATTTTATTCAGTCAGGCCCTCCAGACACTGAGATGTGCCCTCCACGTTTCTTCCCTCGGTTAAGCCTCTCTAGAAGCATCCACTCAGACATGGTCACACGTGTGTCTGCCCAGTGATTCCAAACCCAGCAGAGCTGAGCCGATAATCAAGGCCATCAGCCCTGTGAGCTGTGACACACAGCACCCCCTCACACACATGTTAATCTGTGCCCTTCACATGCATGTGAATCTGTGACACAGCACCCCCTCACACGCATGTGAAGCTGTGACACAGCACCCCCTCACATGCATGTTAAGCTGTGACACAGCACCCCCTCACACGCATGTTTTCCACCAGTGGATTTTCCTACAGGAGGTTCCTGATTAGACTTTTGCCCATTTTTGATTGTTTTCTTATTTATTTTTAAGAGTTTTGCATATTTTGGATCAGCCTGTCATATGTGTCTTTTGCAGACACTGTCTCCCAGGCTGTGGCTTCTTCTCATTTAGTTTTTGCTTTGGTTTTATGAGACAGGGTCTTACAGTGTCGCCAAGGCTGGTGTCCAGCTTCTCATCCCCCTGCCTCAGGCTTCTAATGCTAGTACAGGTGTTTAATATCATGCTCAGTCTTGTCTTCTTATTCTGTTAGCAGTATCGTTCATTTTAATAACATCGTCCAACTTATTGGTTTTTCTTCCATGGAACATGGAACAGTCTTCTGTTTAAAAATTCAGCTGGCTGTGGTGACCCTATGTCTGTGATCCCATCGCTTGACTTGAAGAGGCAGAAGGGTCTGGAATTCAAAATCATATTCGGCTACATGAGATTCTGCCTCAAGGAAACTAACTAAATAACTAAATAACTATTCATTACTAAACACAGGGCTAGTCAACCTTTCTCCCACTTTATTGTCCTTAACACATACACACACACACACACACACACAGAGAGAGAGAGAGAGAGAGAGAGAGAGAGAGAGAGAGAGAGAGAGAGAAATAAATATTTTAAAAAACAAACACAGCATTGTAATGTCTGTGACCAGTTTTGATTAGTTTTTGGAAGGCATAGACCCCATCTTTTCACAGACGGTTGTCCAGGGTGACCCTCCCTCCACAGATTGCCCTGGTCAGAGAGCAGCTGATGATCCTGTGTTGGTCTGTCTCTGCATTCTCTGTTGGCTTCCTGACCACACCATCTTGATTGTGCAGCATTGTTGGAAGTCTTGGACTTGGTGTGTCTGTGTGAGCGTGTGCCAAGTGTCTATAGGCTGTCAGAGGCCAGAAGAGGACATTAGACCCCCCTGGAGCTGGTGTTACCAAAGCTGAGCTGCCCAACATGGGTGATGGGAACTGAACCTACATCCTCAAGAGCAGCAAGCACTCTTAAGCACTGAGCCATCACTCCAATCCCTTCATCTTTTTAAAAACAAAGTCAAGTTTTTATTTGGGGTGGGTCGGTGATGCTAGGATTAGCTGGGCAAGTTCCCTGCCGCTGAGCTACACCCAGGCCGTATTTCATTTTCTATGTTGATATAAATAGTATTTTCCTTTTAAAGTTTTTGCATTGATTACTTAGTATACAAATATAGTACTGTGGGGCTGGACAGATGGCTCAGTGGCTAAGAGCTGTACTGCTCTGGCAGAGGACCCGAGTTTGCTCCCAGAACTCACTCACATTGGGGAGCTCACAACGGCTGTAGTTCGAGGTCCATGATATCCAATGCCTTTTCTGGCTTATTCTCCCTCTCTCTCTCTCTCTCTCTCTCTCTCTCTCTCTCTCTCTCTCTCTCTTCCTCTTTCTCTCTCTCTCTATCTCTCTCTCTCTCTCATGCACACACAAATGTGTGTGCACACACACAAATAAAACAAATATTTAAAAACAAACACAGTATTATATTTTTTAACTTCAATTATTCATTGTTGGTACAATTGGATTTTGTTTACTAGTCTGATACCCGACTTTCCTATAATCATACTAGTTCCAAGAGTGTCAGTTCTGGGTTTTTTGTTTGTTTGTTTGTTTGTTTGTTTGTTTGTTTTTTTGTTTTTCGAGACAGGGTCTCTCTGTGTAGCCTTGGCCATCCTGGACTCACTTTGTAGACCAGGCTGGCCTCGAACTCACAACGATCCGCCTACCTCTGCCTCCCAAGTGCTGGAATTAAAGGCGTGCGCCACCATGCCCAGCTAGTTCTGGTATTTTCTACACACAAAACCCTCTCTTCCCAACACACATACCTTCTTCCCTTTTCTTGTCTTATCTTATTGGCTAGGGCTTCTTATACAAGTTAAGTTGGCACAGTGCTGGGCGTACCTCATTCCTCATCTTAGAGGGGTTAAGCTGTTATGTGTGTTTTGTCATCCACCATGCTGAGGAAGGCTTTCCTCATCTGTAGCTTACTAAGAGTTCAGTCATGAATAGGTTTTGGGTTTTGTCAAAAGCTTTTCTTGCATCTATTAATGTGATTGTGTGCCTTGCAATTAGGAGAACCATCCTTGCATACCTAGGGGAAAACCTCATTCAATCACAATGTGTAATTCCTGCTATGGTGTTTGGGTCTGTTTTGTGCTTGTTGTAATCAGGGTTGCAATTGCCGTGATGAAGCACCACAGCCAAAGCTTTGGGGAGGGAAGGATTACTCTTCCACAGCATTCTTCATCATCAAAGGAAGTCAGGACAGGAACTCAAGCAGGGCAGGAGCCTGGAGGCTGGAGCTGATGCCGTGGCCATGGAGGCTGCTGCTCTCTGGCTTGCACATCCTGCTTTCTTATAGAACCCAGGACCTCCTGCACAGGGTGCACGCATACACAGACACACACACACTTATGCAACAAAATGGGCGGAGACCTTCCCCATCAATCACTAATTTTTTAAATGCCCTAAAGAGCTGGGCATGATGGGGCACACCTTTAATCCTAGCACTCAAGAGGCAGAGGCAGGTGGATCTCTGTGTCAAGGACATCCTGGTCTACAGAGTGAGTTCCAGTATAGCTAGAGCTGTTACAGAGAGAAACCCAATCTCAAAAAACCAAAACATAGGTGATAGATAGTTAGATAGATAGATAGATAGATAGATAGATAGATAGATAGATAGATAGAGCTTGCCTATGCCCAGTCTTATAGAGACATTTTCTCGATTGAGGCTTCCTCCTCTCCATTGACTTTAGCTTGTGTCAGGTTGGCATAAACTAGCCAGGACAGCGCTGTTATAGCAAACTGCTACAGACTGGGCACTTTAAAGTGAACAGGATTTTATTGGCTTCATATCAATACCAAGGGACCAAAACCACATTTGGTAATGTCTTTTTGGGAGGGGAGGCAGTTCGAGACAGGTTTCTCTGTGTGGCCTTGGCTGTCCTAGACTCTTTTTGTAGACCAGGCTGGCCTCCAGCTCACAACGATCCAACTGTGTCTGCCTCCCTGAGTGCTGGGATTATGGATGTGCGCCACCACACCTGGCTGCTTGCTTGTTTTTGTTTTGAGACACAGTCTTTCTCTCTAGTCCTGGCTGTCCTGGAAATTGCTGTGTAGACCAGGCTGGCCTTGCCCCTGCCTCTCTAGTGCTGGGATTGAAAGCATGTGTCATCATGCCTGGATCAGTGGTGACCGCCTTGTGGCTGTAATGCAGTAGAAGGCACCATGGGGTAAGAGAACAGGCAAGAGGATCAGACTTGCTTTCACAGCCAACTTACTCCAGGATAATGAAATTAATCTATCTGTGGGGGTTGCTTCTCAAGACCTAAGCCTCCCACTGGTTCCCACTTCTCAACCCTGTTGAAGATTAAGTTTCCAACACATGGACTTTGGGGAACACATGCAAACTATCACACGTGTGGTGCTGTGTTTGATTCCCTAGTGTTTTCTTGAGCACTTTTGCATCTGTGTCCCTAAAAGATGATCATCAACTACAGCTGTCACTCTTTGTGACTGGTTCTGCTTCTGGGGTGATGCTGGCCTCACTGAGTGAGCTCAAGGTCTGCCCAGAGCTTCTGTCTTCTCAGAGAGACTAGAGAAGAGCTGTGTCACTTTCATGGAAATGTCTGGCAGGGTTCACCAGTGAGCCATCTGGGCCTGGTCTTCTTGCTTTAGAAGGTTATTGAATATTGATTAGATTTCTTTAGTAAGCCTATTTCTTCTTTGTAAGTTTTGGTGGATTCTGTATTTGCCCATTTCACCTAAACCAGGTATCGTCAACGTGTGGCCTGCAGACCATGTGCATTCCAAGATAGTCTGGCCCTGAGTGCCTGGGGCAGTTGGCAGGGTTCAGGTTCTGGAATGTTCTTTGATGAGAAGCCACCATGGGATCAATGGGACCTGTCATCTCACTGCACAGACAAGGCACCCCAAGCAAACTGTGGTCTCTCTCTCTCTCTCTGTGTGTGTGTGTGTATGCATGTGTGTATGTATGTATGTGTATATGTATGTATGTATGTGTGTGTGTGTGTATTCATGTAAACATCAGACTTGCAAACTCAAGCAATTTAAGTGTCATGAGCACCTGTGCTGACTTTTGGAGACAATCAATCTGTCAGAGAAAATGCATCTTACAACCACTGCAGTAGGAGGGCGGTCCTCACTACTCAAACCCTGCCCAACCCCCTGGGAGGGTGAGAATTAGTGCTAACCTGGTGAGACTATCATGGTGTGGTTCCCTCCAAAGCAGCTGGCTGAGGCTCAAGAATCTTGAGGCCAGCTGTTGTGTTTCCCAGGTGGATTTAACCCGAACCTTCCCATTCCTGGTTCAAAAAAAGTTCTAGAAAGCTCTTCCACTGGGATTCACCTGCAGCTCAGGGTGAGTCCCAGTGGAAGATGAAAGAAGAGGATACAAGCTAGGGTTGTTCTGTCTTGTCACCTCTCCTTTTGGCTTAAAAAAAAAAGGTGTTGGGGCTTGGTTTGTTTGTTTGTTTGTTTTTGTCTCTCTCTTTCAGTTGTTTTTGTTTTGTTTTTCAAAGAAGGTTCTCATAGAACTCAGACTGGCTTCAAACTGCTAGGTACACAAGACTAGCCTTGAATTCTTGATTTCCTGCCTCTACTTCTCAAGTGCTGGGATTATAGGCATGTGCCAGCACATCTAGCTCCGGTGCCCGTAATTGACTGGGGTCTCAGCGATGACTGGACTGAAGGTTCTGAACTGAACAGTACTCCCATGACAAGCAATTACTGCAGGATTAATTGTGGTACTGAGCGTCTAATTACTACACATCAGCTAGTGGCTCATATGGTAGAAGATAGCGCTGAGCTCAAATCCAACCCAGAGGCTGGGGCCCTAGTGACGGTCTTCACTTTTCAGATGAGGATGAGGAAAGCTGAGTGGGGAAGAGGAGCACAAATGTGGGCGCTGGGGACCTGCCCTCTGCCCAGCCTGTGTGGCTAATCCCCCAGACTCCTCTCCCGTCCAGCCCTAAGGTGTGCCTTCATCTTACTGCATTGCGCTTCTGAGGTTTGATCAGGAAGAACTCAGGAGGCAGAAGAAAACCTCTGGCCCTGTTCCTACCCAGTGAGATCTTGGTGCAGCCAGCCAGGTTTGCACAAGCTCTGCTGATGGCGCCTTGCAGAGACATAAAGGGACGCAGATCCTGTTTCTGGGAGGTGTAGCTCCCCCTCCTTTACCCACCACACGTGTTTTATAAGTAGTTTAAGATGAATGTCCAACCCTTGGCCTTGTTGAAACTGAGGAGCCCAGGATCTCCCATGACCAGAAGTGGGCCAAGGACACTCTGTAGAGATGTGGGGCTGAACGGTGAATACCTTAAAATTTCCCCGTGAGCCCTTCCAGAAGAGCAGATGGCTGCCCTGTCCATGCCTCCGCCCAGATGCCCTCTTTAGAAGGGTGCACAGCTTCCGAAACATCAATAAAAAAGGGGGAAATCGTGTATAATATGCCACTCATACTTTCACACCTTGAAATAATATTTTGGGTATATTTAATTGAAGAAAATGTTATTAAAATAATTTACAACCAGCCATGGCAGCACATGTCTGTAAGAGACAGAGGCAGGAGGATCAACAGTTAAGGCCATCCTGGGGCTCACAGCAATAGCCCATTCAACAAAACAAAGTGTGTGTGTGTGTGTGTGTGTGTGTGTGTGTGTGTGTGTGTGTGTGCGAGCACACGTGCATGCGCATGCATCTGTATGTGTATGCAACCTCTGGCGCCATCCACATTGTTTTGATACATGGTCTCTTATTGGTATAAAACTCGCCTGTTGTCAAGGTGATTGGCCAGTGAGGAGCCTCGGGGGTCTCCCTGCCTCCACCTCCCCAGTACAGGAATTGCTAGCATGCTGCACCTCACCAGAATTTTCATTTAAACAGGGTTCTCAGCACCAAACCCATATTCTCATGCTTGCAAGGGAATCATTTTACCAACTGAGCCTTCTTGCCAGGGTAGAACTACCTTTAAGATACGGTTGGTAACTGGGCAAGGTGACGCACGCCTGTAATCCTAGCACTCAGGGAAGCAGAGACAGGTGAATCTCTGTGAGTTCGAGGCCAGCCTCATCTACAAAGCAAGGTCAGGACAGCCAAGGCTACACAGAAAAACCTTATCTCGAAAACCAAAACCAAAACCAGATAAGGCGGCTCTTCCTTACACTATTTCCTGGTTCTCCCTATTCCAAGACGAGGGCATTTTTTGTAGACAGTCTCCTGCCATGCCCACTCAGGGCACCCTTTTCTGAAGACTCCTTCCCAGCTCTGGGGAGCCCAGTCTTGAGTAAATCTGACAGGCTTTGTCCTCAGTCAGTCCTGGGGAGGGACAGGCAGAACAAACCAGCCCGCTGTCATGAACAGTGCACATGGAAGCCAGAAGACCAAGACCAGCTCCAATCCTCGCTGCTCAGCGTCAGTGCTGACAGGTCACTGGGGGCTCCCTTCCTGTTTGGGTCCTGAAGAGCCAGCAGCACCAGCCGCTCAGAGGAGGCTGTAGGGAAGGTCAGCCTGCCCCTACACTGATTGCCAAAGGGACCAGGCACCCTGGGCAGGCCCATTCACAAATCCCCAGCCTCCAATGATTGCAAAGAAGGTAGGAACCTGGATGGAGCCCACAGCAGGGGAGGATGAATGCCTTATTTGCCGCAAAGCCTGGTGGCATTTGAGTGGGACTGTTTCTGTACAACAGTAACAACGACGTCCTCCGCGTTCAGCCTGGAAACGCTCACTCTAACAAATGGACCAATTATGTCATTGTGACAAGAGTCATTATTGGAAGGAAGATGAGATTTCTTTCTTTTGAAGTGGGGGTGGAGGACTCAGAGTGAAGTGATCTCAGCTGAGGGAACACACCTTCCTTCAGTCCCTCCTTTTGGGGTTCCTCTGCTGTGCCCATCCTCAGGGACATCAGGGTACAGCCTCCACCCTGACACAGGTAGATGACGCAGGGTTATGATACTTACAACCAAAAGGGGTATTGGCTCGGGGCCAGAGAGCAGCCCTCACAGCCTCACCCAATGCCCCTAGTGAAGGATGAAAGAGCATCATTATTAGCTGAGGTTTTCTCCCAAGGACTTTGGTCTGGATTCTGTATCCATCCGTGCACCCCTTTGCTGAGGCCCTGTTTACAGGCAGGCACTGCCCAGCTCCATCTGCTGGTCTGAGTCCTTCAGTGGGAACCACTGTGTGGTGGCTGGGACTTCTGGCGGCTCTGTGGACAGTTTGCTCTGTAGCGCATCCCTGCAGTAACGGGTCTGGGACAGGTGCTGGGGCCGATGGAGGCTTGGGGGCATTGACTAAGGCATGAGCCTAGGGCCTGCTCTTAGGTGCCCAGCCCAAGTGGAGCCAGACAGGTAAGGCAGTCATGCTTGTTCCTGGCCCAGGTCTGGGGATAACTGTATTTGGCACTAGGGAGGCAGCTCTCCCTTAGTTCTTAACACAACAGAAAAACTGCCTCAGTAGGGAGCGAGTATAGATGCTGAGTCTCTTGATGGGCAACCAAGGCTGAGATCTGGGAGAGCAGTGGCAAAGAGGATAGGCCCAGCCACTGGAGACTCAGTCACCCTAAGCATCCCTGCATCGGGTTATAGGGTCCCTGCCATGCAGCTCCCAAGCAGCAATCTAAATCCTTTACCAGAGGGGCATGGACCCAGGAGCACTGTAGATAGACACTGACCACACATCTTCCCCAGGATCATGGTGGGGGTTCCAGGCCCCAAGACCTTATAACTTTCAGAGTTCTAGATGGGCCAGCAGCAAAATAGGAGCAAAAGCAGAAACTATGCAGTCACATGGGTAAGCACACGTGCGTGTGCACGTGTGTGCGCGCACACGCACACACAATGTGTGTACAGAGACACATGTGCATAAGCAGACAGGATGCACAATGGGCACAGGCACATCTGAAACACAGACACATGCACATTAGCACACAGAACTCACTGATTTCCAGAGCCTGTGGGAAAGCCTCACTGACACGCCAGACCTTAGACCTCCAGGGAGCAGGGAACACTTTGGCCTTGGCCCAGGACCCTGGCATCACTTTGCCTGGTTCCACCTAACAGCTTTTCTTTATCAAGGTGTAAGGAGAAGCTGCCAGGTCCCTGGCGGAACCCGAGGGTTGGATCAGTAATAAGGCCTGTGTGCAAGTAACATGTGTGAGAAGAAAGCAAATGCTTTGCTCTCCGAGCCTGCAGAAGCCCCAGCATGACCGCACGGTGCACTGACTTGTCCAAACCTAGCCCTGCTCCTCAGGCTGACGAGAAGGACCCCTCCCTCCCACCCTGTCCCCTCTTTCCTTCTTATTCCTGAAAATGTGAGGAAGTTCTGCTAGACGTGTCGCGTTACTGAGGAAGGAAGGTGTCCCAGCGTGGTTATTGGTCTCACTGATAAAAGAACTTAAGAATGGATTGAGGATAATTTTATTACCATTTAAAAGAAAAACTCCAGGGCAGGCAAGGTGCAAATCTTGGCAACCGCCCAAAGGAGGGAGAACAGAGATCACTATGGCTTTTTACTTAGGCATGGAGGTTTGGCAAGCAGGCAGCCATGTGGCAGAATGGCCAAGGGATGGATGGCTTTAGAGAAAAATAAAAATAAAAAAATGAAGAAGCCCAAAGTACCAAAGGAGGCAACACACTTAGGCTCTGACCAGCATTCAAAAGAAAAGAGCAGAAGGGAAAGTTGCAAGTTTCTGGCTTGGGACTCAGGCTGGCAGGACCTAACAGGCCCTGGTGATGGCTCTGCAGCCTTTGCACTGCGGGCAGGAATTCTGGGAAGGAAAATACACTGTCTCGTTAAAGGGATAAATATTCCTCCCATCTCTTTAGCATATAGCCTTAGGTGAATCTGCCTTCCAGAGGGGTAGCCCCTTAGCCAAGCAGTTTACTGCCCAACTGCAGTATCTGTTAGAAGAGGCAAAGAATGTCTCCCCCCAGAGGAAGATTGTTTAGTCTAGGAGGCAAGAGCTTTCCCTTAATGAGCCTGCAATGCTCCTGTAATGTTTCCTTCAGCTCTTACAACTAGGTTTTTTGTTTGCTTGTTTGTTTTTGAACAGAAAAAAAAAACTGGAAAGGTCAAGCATGTAAGAAGCCAGGACTGTTTTCCTCACGAGCTAGAGCTCCTGGTTGTTTGGCTCTCCTGGCCGCCTCCAGCATCACTGGTTAGTCATCTCCCTGATGGCTGAGACTCTCAGGACCCAGGAGGTCCTGGTGTTTGCAGTGTGTCCCGTGTGCATCCGTGACTCTGTCCACAGTTTTCCTGTGTGTGCCTGAGAGCTTTTGCACAATAGTGCAGCTTCCAGGACTGCTGTGACTGAGAAGGCTGGATGCCAGCAGCGGGTAGTGCACTGGCTGGGGACAAAGCTGCAAAGGGACCTGACTTGCTTGAGCCTCGGAGAAATGGCCACGTGGGTCTTCTCTCTCCCACCTCCAGCTGACCTTGACTCCGTGTCAATCATGAGAATTTGCCATCAACACTCAGTGCAGCCTTTCTGAGGATTTTCTCCTATGGCTGCTGTGGTCCAGGAGAATTTACAGACCAAGGCCTAAGCACCTTGAAGTGGCCATTTCAAAGCCGTCAAAGGAAACCCATCTAGCCTGCGGGAACAAGATTGGCTGAGCAGGGAAGGCTTACCCTGAAGGAGCCGGGCTGAATGCAGCCCATGCATTCCAATGCCTGGAACAAGGCTTCCTACTGCTACAATTAGCATCCAGGTCAATGACAGAGGCCAGCAGCAGCAGCTTGGAGACTAGACCACTGACTCTGATGGGGTAGCAGCTCAGCCTGTCGGGTGGATGCTGTGCCCACCTTCCGAGCAAATAGAGACAAGGAACCGCCTCTTCCTCCTCCTCCCCATCTCCTCCTCTCCCTGCTCCTACGCCTCCTTCTCTTCCCCTTCCTCTTTCCCCTCTTCCTACTTTTCTTTCTTCTCCTCCTCCCCTTGCCCCTCCTCTTCCCCTTCCACCTCTTCCTTCAATTCCTCCTCCTCCTCTTCTCCCCACTTTCCCCCTCCCCGCTTCTCCCTCCTCCCCTCCCCCCTCCTCCTTCCCTTCCCCCTCCTCCTTCCCTTCCCCCTCCTCCTTCCCTTCCCCCTTCCCTTCCTCTCCTTCTCCTCCCCCCTCCTACTTCTCTTCTGTGCTTGCTTGTCTGAGACAGGCAGGAGGGAGGCTGGGAGAAGGCACTAGTGCTAAGCCTTACTCTGAATCTGACTGGAATGAAACAAAGCTCATTCCACGTACACCTTGGACGGACGTGCCTGACAAGGCATCCTAGTGAGGGTGACTGGCAGCCCATGACATTCAACAGAATGTGAATTAGGATGCCAAGTGCCTGTAGAAAGATGGGCTCGTTCGGTGGTGTGGGAATAGGTTCTTCAGGGACACTTCTGAGGGATCAAAGCTCCAGTTGTCAGATGAAAGGGTGTCCTGAGGAGCGGCTGGCCAGGGACATGGGCATCAGTGGAGACACATTTGGGGAGATTCGTGTAACTGAAGTGAGCTCATCTCTCATCACGCTGTGTGCCTTCAGAGGCTGTGGGACCGCAGGCGATGAAGGCTGGCTTAAACCGTGAAAGCGTTTTTTTGTCCAAGCATATCCCATCCTTAGGGTTGTGTTAAACTGCTCTGGATGTGAGGTAAATGAGCCAAGGAGACGGTCTCTCTCCTCAGATTCCCTAGGAATAGATCAGGTCCTCAGCAATGCATGCCACCAGTCTAGGCCCACTGGAAACCACGGCTAAAGGCTTATAGGGTGGGGAGGACAGTGGTCGGTAGTGTTGTGCTGCCTATAGGTGGCATCTTGCTCCTCACACTCAAAGGTGTTTTGGCTTTTCCTCTTGATCCTTCGTGCTCCTTCTATACACACTGGGCACTGGCATGGGAACACTGTCCCAGTGGTTATATTGGTCCCCGTTTTCCTCAAATGGGATATGACATGAGACTGGCACTCAGTGTGTGTTCCATGGCCACAAGCATGAGTCTTTCAGGCAGGAGTCAGCAAGCCGGCACTATGATCTGCTGTTGAAAGTGTAGTAGATGTAGGCCACTGTCTATTCACGTGTTGTCTGTGGCTTGTTTGGGCTTTGATGGCCAAGCTGAGCAGTTGTGACAAAGATCATGTGGCCCACAAAGCAAAGTCACTCACTCTCTGGCCCTTTACAGAGGACATCTGTGGTACAGGACACAGGAGTACCGGAGAGGAGGGACCTCGGGGCAGGATTCGGCCAGATCCCACTGTCAGGTTAGAGACACTGGTGGCCAGCCTCGCCTTAACTCAGCCTGCCTTCTTTGCTTTGTGAGCCAGTGGCAGGACCCACAATGGTCGCTGTGGGTCATCTTACTCTTACTCTCAGCAGGGACCCAGTGCCGGACGTGGCACGGGAGCCAAACTGTATACTTGCAGAGCCAAGACTCCACGCCCCCAGCGCCATGGTATAGCCTGGGATGGTGTGGTGCAACCCTGCCTGAGAGATGGGGCCCTCCTTTCAGGTGCCACCCCCACGTTACCCCATTACCAGGTCCAGCCACAGTCCTGGTCCCTCTCCACCTTGATGCCCACTCCAGGCTCTGCCTACCATGTAAGCAGAGCACCACAAACATACACATAGCTAAGTCAGTTCCATGTTTCTCAGCCTGGGGCTCCTGCCCTTGTCAACCTCTCCTGGCCCACAGGGATCCCACCGCATAGGCACGTGTAAAGCTCTCTGAAAACAGACCCACCCTTTACACTATCCTGAGCTCACCTCTGCCTCCTGCCACCTTGCAAGCATCAATATTTGATAAGTGACCGTGACCCTCAGATAAAGTGACACCTTAGATGGTGGCAAAGGAGTGTAGGATGGTGAGAGATATAAGCAGCCCCAGTGAAGAGATGGGCAGGCAGAGCCATGAGTTATGGAATTTCCAGAAAGAGCCGGGCTGAGCCTCCTCGGGTCTGGAGCACAACCTGCCCCAGTTGGGAACAGTAGCCACAAATCACCTGACCGCTGGGGACGGGCTATGCGGCACAGCATTGTTGAAATGGCCAAGACTCCTTCTGCCGGGTCTGTGGAAGAAAATCGAGGCTGGCAAGATAATCTGAGACTGTGAGCCTGAGGGAGGCGCTCAGGCCCCTGGGAAGGAGCTCAGGGTCTCTTGATAGGATCAACTCTGGCTGTTCTTCCTTTCCCCAGCCTCTCCCCAGGGCTCTGAGTCACAGACACTCTGGAGAGTGTGAATTTGCATGCTGTGCCATTCATAAAACAAAACAAAACAAAACAAAACAAAAAACCCTCTTTGCTATTGTAAAGAAAAGCTCCACGTGGGTGTAAAGGACAAACGAATTTAGGACCTAATGAGGTAAAGGGACATAGTGAGGAAAGGGAGGTTCTTTGCTCCCCACCCCTCTCCCAGCCCCCTTCTCACTGGGTACCATTTGGGCTACTGTTCACTGTTTAATTTCCTCATCTTCCAGCCATCCAGCCTCAGGTGTTGAGTGTGTGTGTGCATGTGTGTGTGTGTGTGTGTGTGTGTGTGTGTGCGCACGCGTGTGTATGTGTGTGTGTTAGTGTGTATGAGAGAGAGAGAGAGAGAGAGAGAGAGAGAGAGAGAGAGAGAGAGAGAGAGTGTATACATGTGTACATGTGCATGGGTGTGGGGGTAATGGTTGATGTCAGGCGTCCTCTCTATCACTGTCCACATTAATTTTTGATTTGGACTCTCACTGAATCTAAAGCTCACCCACTGGCCAGACAGCTGGCCAGCAAGTCTCAAACCGACTCCAGTCACCACCTCCCCAGTGTTGGGATTAGAGGCATGTGCCTGAATTTTTAAGTGGGTGTTTAAAAAGCAAGCGCTTCACGGATTAAGCTGTCACTCCAGCCCTCTGCTGCCATTTCCGAGCATTTACTTCTGCCTACTCCCAGAAGCCCCTTAGTCCTACCCAGCAGGAAGCTGGCTTGAGGCAAGTGTCCTCCAGCCAAGGGTGAGGCCCAGAGCCTGGTCACCCACCAAAGGCCAGAGCCTGGCTTTGCACAAGTTATGAGTGAGTTCTCGAACACGCTGAGACTCTGTGTGGGGGAATGGAAGGCCTCTACCAGCCTCTTCCCTCACACTGGCCATCTCTACATGCTCTTCCTGTGTTCACTATAATCAGATTTATTGGGCAGGGACACAGCGCTAATCCCATTGAGACGCTGATGATGTTGAAGAGCCAGATGTCCACGGGGAAGTGCGGTGGCCGGCTTTGGCAGTAGGTGGTAATTAGAAATTGGGAGGAGCAGGCAGGATATTTGCTGCACTACCCACACAATTACATGGCAAGAAAGCACACAGCAAATTGTGGGGCTGGAGAGTCAGCTGCAATGTGTGTTCTGTATGCCCCGTACCAAATGTACACGCTGAGGTGCACGTGTGCCCTGCTTACAACCGTCCAGTCCCAGTAGCCAGCCTTGTCCCAGCCTTGCAAAGCCTCCCTCCCAAGCCCAGCTGAGGGCTTAGCATGATCACTGGAAATATGAGCTAATGTCCATGAGTCTGAGAGCTTTCTTGGATGGCTTAACCTCTGTTAAGGGCTCCAAGTACACTGTGCTGAGCACTTGGCCCAATGTTTAATCCTTCAGTGTCAAATTAGCACCCTGCATCTTAGGGAAATGCAAACAAAAGGCGTATCAGCAAGCCCGACTGAATTGGCTTGGGCTTTTGAAGTAGAAACACAGCAGATGCATCTTGGCAGGTGGGAGCTGCTGTTCAGAACACATTAACCCATGGGCGGAAAGGCTACTGTCTTGGCCTGATGTGGACACAGCCATGGACTCAATTCAGCCAGGCATTGCTTTCCTGGCTGCAGGTATAAAGTGGGCCTTAGGCACAAGCTGGGGCTCTTTCCTGCTGTTGGGCAGAGAGGAGGGGAGTGGGCCCAGCAGTACCCAGCCCTCCTATTCTCCACTGTGCTGCCACTGAACTTGTTGGGGATTTCGAAGTCACTTGCTGCTGCTTAGCAGACGTCCCACAGATTTGAACATTCTAATGGGCTTTTTGGCTGATATAATGTTTGAAGGCGTGGCAGACTTCAGTCCCACCCCCTACCCCACCCCACCCCCAACCCTACCCCCCACCCCCGTACAGTTTGTTTGGGGCCGATTTTGAGAGGGGCGAGAAACACTGACACATCTTGTCACCTGTTTCTGCCCTCCATCCAGTAAAAATGCCCCACACAGCCAGCCGTGCTGAGGGTTCTGGACCATGGCCAGGCCCCGTGCCCACCTTTGTGTGCTAAGCCTTTCCCCAGGGACTTAGTGCCTGGCACAGGTGGACAAGGTCAGAGCTGTTGAGAATGCCTTTTCCCTAATCCGATTGAAACCTCTGGGCTGAGTCTGTTGTCTCCTGACAGCCAAACCGGTGCCAGGCCTGCCGCACAGCCAGGCACCGACAGGATGTTCAAGGTTTTCTGTCGCCAGGTCCTCAATCAAGAGAGCAGCCCCTGCGCCCTGGACAGCAGGAGGGAAGAGTCTGACTCTCACACTGAAGGTGGCCAGCACAGAGAAGGGCAGGAGGGTGGTACGTGCCATCTGCTAGTGGATGGGCCGTGGGGTCCTGCCCACACTCTGGTCACAAGCCGGCTTGGCAGGGGTGGCCATCTGTGGCGCTGACCTCCCATCGAAGACTTGAGACTCACCCAGCAAGTCTCCCAGTTGGACTCTGTCTGAGGGTCAGCCTCTTCCAATAGTTCCAAACCAGAAAAGGAGGACGGGGAACCATAGTGGAGCAAGGGGTGGGGCCAAGGAAGGAAGTGAACAGAGGTTACCCACAGAGGCCTGGGAAGAGGAGGATGAAGACCCTGTGCTTCATCGGGCTGGGGTCCGATTCCTGCATCTTGTTTTTTGTTTTTGTTTTTGTTTTTGTTTTTCAAGGCAATGTTTCTCTGTGTAGCCTTGGCTGTCCTAGACTCGCTTTGTAGACCAGGCTGGCCTCGACCTCACAGTGATCCGCCTGCCTCTGCCTCCCGAGTGCTGGGATTAAAGGCGTGCGCCACCACGCCAGGCTTGGTTCCTGCATCTTGTCTCCCTTCTGAGTAGCAAATCTTGAGGCTTCAGTTTCCAGTCCTGGTACAGCTGGAGCTTGTCTGGGCCAAAGCCACCACTCTCTGACACCTGGCAAGGGTGACGGGGATCCAAGAGGAGGCTGGGGCAGCATGGCATCCTGAACCTGCCACTCTTTGGGACATTTAGAAGAGCCTGATCCAGCAATTTTCTTATACCTTAAGCCCTCTCTTCCCAGTTCGCCACTTGAATAGAACCAGTCTCTCAAGTGTCCCAGGGTGGGTGTGTGTTGGGGGGGGGGTTATTCCCAGATGATGGCTTCTTTGTCTTTTCCACAATCCTGTTCTGAGAACAAACGCAGTTCAATCACTCTCATTTCTGTGAAATCCTTGGCTGCATCACTTTAAGAGGCGCCCCCTCCCCCATACTGCCCTTGCTTTCTGGGCCCCAGCAGCCCTCCTGTGAAATGAGAATACACCCACCAGATATGTTCGTCTTTTGTCCCCAACATTTCCCACAGCTTGGAGTAACCGGTGGCTTCGGTGTGCCACGGGGGCTCTTGTTCACACCTGGGGATGTGGAGTTTGTGTGGCGAGGCAGTTCGTTCAGCTCCAGTCCATAAAAGGGACACCTGAAACGTGTCCTGCCAGCCCCCTGTACAGGACGGTCAGGCTTTCTGCGGAGCTAACCTGGCCTTAGAGGGACTGGGGGAGCCACCCTTGCTTCCTTGGACACTCCATAAACTGTTATCTTGGGACACCTGGTGTCAGCCGGTGTCCCAGAAGCAGATACATGGGGGACTGGCCAGCCACCCCAGTGACAGGCATTTGAGTTTATTCTGGTCTTGTTGTTTCAAACAAGGCTGCACTGACAACCTTGATATCGGGTGCGTCTGGCGTCCATTATGTTGTCATGCCTGGTCTCAGCAGAAGTGGAGAGGGGTGGCCAGGAAATGGGAGGGCACAGAAACCTGCCAGTGCTGGTCTGTGAAGACCCTTCTGTCTGCAGTCTGTCCAACCCTAGCCCATCGCTGAACCTGTCTGGCTGGGACTCATCTGCCACCCTTACAGAGGAGAGAGTCTCTGCCAGGCCAGCCCAGGCTGGTCCTGAAAGTCACCACACAGAGACTTCTCATACCTCACTCTTCGGGTTTTGTTTGTTGAAGTTCTTGGGCTTTGCAGCCTCTTCAGGTCCTTCCCACTCATCGTGCGCCACTTGCTAGGGTGGATGAGTCCAGCATTTTATCTAAACACAGTGGGCTAAATTAGGGGTCGGGGAGGCCCCAGGATCGTTCTGCAGGGGAAGATAAAAGCCCCAGATCCCTGAGGCCACCAAGAGTCAGAGGTACACACTCCACCAGCGCCTGCACCCTCATCTGTTGACACACGAACGATACACGCCCCCACAATCTATCATCCGTGTACAAGCTCAGACCCACCATCCTGACCACTGTTTCTTTTCCACTCTTACGCTGCATCCCACCTCTCCCCTTCTCCACAGAAACATAGATTTAGGGAGGGCAGCCGCTAAATTAGCCCTGTTCCTCACAGGAACCATTCCAGCTCCCTGACAAGAAACCTCAGCTTGCTTCCTTTGTCCACCCTGACGGTAATCCTGGGTACCAGTGAAGGTACCCAATGGTGGAGGAGGGGCACCTTCAGTCACTCTGCCCCAAGGACATGGGACTCCTGTCTGTCTAAGGTTCAAGTCTATACCTCAACCTCCAGCCTCCAACTCCCGTGAATTCTGCCACTTTCTGGAGATGCTCCCTCATTTCCAGCCCAGCACCTGCACAGAGTATAACAGAAGGCAAGAACACCAGAGGCCGCCATGCCCTTGGGGACCACTATCCTCTTCCCTGGGGCCTCAGTCCAGCTTTTTAAGCTGGTAGTAGCCCAGAGTAGCCCAGCACCTAGCTCATCTTCAGACACTGAGGGCAGGTTCTGCCACCCGTGGAAGTAGGTACACATGTCCATAACAGAAGGAGAAAAACAAAGACAGAGATGCCAGGAGAGACACCATGGGCTGCCCTTCCCTAAGACGGACACTGCTGAGTCTGGCTTCTCTCCCCAGTCTGTATACATCCCAGCTGAGTCGAGACACAGATTATCAGCAGTGCTGCCCCATCCCACTTTCCTGATCTTGGCCACATCTCTCCCCACTGCTCAGAGTCCAGCACGGTGGTCTGGTGTCAGTCCCTTGCTTGTCCCCCAGGACACCGGTGGCTGGTTTGGATAGGCACACTGGATGATGCCATGGGTGCTTCTTGTCAGGCGGGATAGCATTGAGGCAGCTGGCAGAGGCCATAAATGTTGCTCAGGCTATCCTGTGTGGCCAGGCACAGGATGCCCATACAAGTTAGAGGCAGACAGTTTGGAGGCTGAGGCCACACCTGGTGGGGTCAGAAAAGAGATGAGCCTGGGACTGTCAGGTTTAGGAGCACGAGGGGCCACTGAGGGCCTGGAGCCAGCTCCTGTCTCAATGCTCTGCTCCAGCTCTGGCCAGCCCTAGAGATAGCTGTGTGCTGCCTGTGTTCAGCGAGGTGCGGTATTTTAAATGTTTTGACATTTTAAATCTGTGTTGGATATATCAAGTGTGTTTAATTCCACTGTGACTCACCCAGGAATAGAATTAGTGTGTCTCCTGGGATGGGGCACAGCTGGGCCAGAGCAGGCCGGGGAGTTCTTGCTTGCCCTCTGTGGGCTTCCAATGGAACAGCTCTGGGTCCTGGCCTGCTGGGGGAGATGTTCAAGGTCAGAGGAGATGCAGCTTGGCGAGGCCATAAATGGCCCAAGAGGGAGATGGGGCTGACCCAGCACATGCACCAACACCTTCCCTTGAGCAGTGTGCACCCTGCCTGTTGAGCAGAGCTTTATGCAAATGGAAACTTGGACTGCCTCTTCCCCAGACTTCCCAGTGATGGTCTGTGGCTACCTAGGGGCAAAGGCAACACCTTCACAGGTGCTTCAGCCAAGTCCAAACGAGGCTCGGGGGCGGGGAGGGGGAGTGTCGTCCAGCCTGCTCCAGCACTGTGGGTGACCACTCTATTCATTCCGGGTCATGGCTGCCCTCACCACAAGACAGGAGCTTTGCAAAAAAGTCATGAGCATCATGGTAGCCATGCTCTCCGTGTGTTTCAGTGAGGATATGTGCACATGTGTGATTTTGCTCCGAGGGTCAGCTGGACGCTGTTGAGGAAGCCAGGCTGAACTCACACAGGAAACAAATCCTTGTTACTGGCCACAAGAACCTGAGATTCAGTTTTTAACAAATGTAGAGTGTAGGCAGAAGGCCTTGGCTGGTGACTGGGGCTAACCTTCCCCCAGAGCTCCGCGCGGCACCAGGTGGGTGGGAGAACGTATGGAGGCATCGCTGTGAACTGTTTACATACAGAGTGGGAGCCAAGGGTTCAGCTTCACTGGACAGGCTGTGCTACGGGCTGGGGTCCTGGACCTGATAGTCCTAGACCCAGGGAAAGCAGGTTGGAAGCTGAAATGGAGGAGGAGGAGGAAAAGGAAGAGGAGGAGCAGGAGGGGGAGGAAGAAGAAGAGAAGAGCAGGAAGGGGAGGAGGAGGAGGAGGAGTTCCAGGGAAGGGCCTGGTCTGGTGAGCAGGCCAGATGGGGTGTGGCCTTCCTAACTTGGCATGTACCTCCCCTAGCCCAGTCCCCAGGTCCATGTCTGAGTCTGACAGCCGCCTCTTTCTCTTGCAGGTCAACACCTTCATGTCCTTTGTGTTCCCCATGCTGGTCATCTCCATCCTAAACACTGTGATTGCCAACAAACTGACAGTCATGGTGCACCAGGCCGCCGAGCAGGGCCGAGTGTGCACTGTGGGCAGCCAGAACAATTTACAGCCCAGCACATTCAGCATGTCCATCGAGCCTGGCCGTGTCCAGGCCCTACGCCATGGAGTCCTCGTCTTACGTACGTAACCTCAGACCTGGGGGAGCAGACAATGCTGTGGGGCTCGACCCAGAGCCAAGTGTAAAGACATGGGATAGAACACGGGCTGAGCTCAGCATCGGCACTCTGCCCTCTTCGGTGCCTTGTACCTTCACTCAACCAGCACGAGGCTGGGTGCCAACCCTGAGCTTGCCCACAGATACGGGTAGACTTTCTTGCTATAAATCAAAGAAGCAAGAGATACACTCACAAAAAAAGTCACATGCCAGACCTGGCAGCTGGAGACCGCCGTGGGGGCAACATCTAGCTAGAAGGTCCTGGTAACAGAGCTGCAGGCAGAAGGCATGCCAAGCAAGTGCCTGGTGGCCAGACAGTTTGCGGCAACAATGCTGGGCAGAGGGGCTAAGCCTGAATCTGGGAGCTGATGCAACCTCAGGAAACAGTCATCAGGTGCGATGCATGGGAAAGTCTCAGGACAGAAGTCTTTTTATCCTCCAGACCCATGTCTTGCAGTTTGACTATGGCTGTGGCTGTGGCTGTGGCAGTGGCTGTGGCTGTGGCTGTGCTCCTTCTTGGTCCTGCCCTTTTCAGGCTTACTTCCCAGCAGCTCTAGGTGTAGTCTCTGGGAAAAATGTACATCAGCAAGGAGTCCCCCAAATCAGCCCCCTCAGAGCCCAGAGTGGGTCTAGGTGGACCTCCTCCTCACAGATGTCCTCACCTGAACCCAAAGGCAGCAACTGTGAGAAGGGCTCATTCTCAAACACCTCCTCCCAAGGACACTGCTAGAGCCCAGAGCAACCACCTCATGTCCCCCACTAACCTAGTGTCTCTCAGAGTAACTGGGGCCTGTCCTGGTTCCAAGGAGGAAGCTGAGGCTGAAGGTAGACAGAAGCATCCGAGACCTCAAGCAGAGCTGCATCAGTGGTCAGCCACCTGCTAGGACATACCTGGGCCAGGGAACCTGTCAACTGCACCTTTCATCTTGCTATAAGGGCCACCCTATAGTCAGCATGCTGTTCCATCTCACTGAGCTGCCTTCTGTCTTGTAGTTCCTTGTGGGCTCTGCCTGAGTCCTCATCATCCCTACCTAGCTATTTATGTCTGTAACAGAAGAGAGAGAGAGAGAGAGAGAGAGAGAGAGAGAGAGAGAGAGAGAGAGAGAGAGAGAGAGCGCAAGCGCACATGAGGGGCCCTTCCTGTGCCAAGCAATGCATGTCTCCCAGGTCAGCTGAGGTGTACCAGCACCCAGGAAGGTTGGCCTGGTTGGCGTTCTTTGCATTGGGCCTGGTCACTGCTGTAGCAAGTAGTGCAGTGTTCAGCTGTCCCTCCCCCGTGTCAGCCCAGGCTGGGGATACTGTAGCAGTACTTTTGGGGACTGGGTGCCCTTTAGAGACTCAAGATACCACAGATCTGCTTCTAGCAAATTTGACAGTGGGATGAAAACTGAAGGCCTCCGGGGGTCCATGCTGCACAGATGAGGAAACTGAGGCTGACAAGCTAAAGGCTAGAGCCGGTACCTTGGAGCAGTCCTTGTGGTCACTGCCCTAGTAAGGCCGCCGGTGACTGCTCACCCTCAGGGTTGTCCCAGCTAGGATGAGCTCTGCATAGCCTGACAGAAAAGCAGTTCTCCTGCTTTGCAAAGCAGGGCTGCAGTGCAGGCAGGCCAGACAAAGAAGACGAGGGCAGTGAGAGGAGAGGGATATAGACAGGGGCTTGTCCATCGCTATCCAACAGAACTGGTCCTGAGGTACCCGTCAGCCCTTTTGGCTGAGAAACCCAGAGACTGCACAGGTGGCAGAGCCTCCTCTCTGCAAGTGCTGCCTTGGCAATGGCTCCTTCAAAGCTGGCCCCTCATGGTGACTGACCCTCTGGCGGCCACAGTCTCCTTCTCCCTTCTTCCTCCTCCACAGTGGCTGCAGTGGAGTGGGACAGGGTCCTGGTGGAAGGAGGGAAAGCTGCAGTGACACTATTGTGATGAACACGGGTGCAAGCATTTCTTTCCATTCCTGTTTTTAAATTCTTTCAGGTCAATTCTCAGAAATGAGGGTACTGCATCATGGGGTTTGGGTGTTTGTTTGTTTTGAGAAATTGCAGTTTATCACAGTGGCTGCAGCTTTTAGCGTCCTTCCATCTGTTGTTTTGTGTGTCCCGTGTATATGCACGTGTGTGTGGAGGCCAGAGGTCGACATCAGATGTCCTCCTCTTTTTCCCTTCCCCTCCTCTTCTGAGATGGCGCCATTCAGTGAACTCACTGAGTCAGCTGTGCTAGCTTGCCTGAGAGCTCCAGGCATGCACATGCCTCCACATTGGTCTGCAGTGTCCTAGCACTGGGTTTCTTTTTAATATTTTACTAATTTATTCATATTACATCTCAATTATTATCCCATCCTTTGTATCCTCCCATTCCTCCCTCCCTCCCGCTTTCCCCTTACTCCCTTCCCCTATGACTGTGACTGAGGGGGACCTCCTCCCCCTTTATATGCTCATAGGGTATCAAGTCTCTTCTTGGTAGCATGCTATCCTTCCTCTGAGTGCCACCAGCCCCCCCCCCATCCAGGGGATGTGGTCAAATATGGGGCACCAGAATTTGTGGGAAAGTCAGTTCCCACTCTCCACTCAACTGTGGAGAATGCCCTGTCCATTGGCTAGACCTGGGTAGGGGTTCGAAGTTTACTGCATGTATTGTCCTTGCCTGGTGCCATAGTTTGAGCAGGACCCCTGAAGGGCCCGTCATAATGTTCTTCTTGTAGGTTTCTAGGACCCTCTGGACCCTTCTATTTCCCCATTCTGCCATGCTTCTCTCACCTAAGATGCTCACTGCTGCGCCAGGTGCTTTGTTTTGCTACAAAAGGAAAGAAAGCGGTCCATGACTTCAGAGTGTCATCTTTGCCTCTTGCACGTCTCTCCGTGTTTCTGAGGCCAATGACTGTCTTGCAGGTGCTGTGGTCATAGCCTTTGTGGTCTGCTGGCTGCCCTACCACGTGCGGCGCCTCATGTTCTGCTATATCTCGGATGAACAGTGGACTACGTGAGTACTCGGCCTTTAGCCAGCAGGAACAGGGCGGCCACAAGCTCCACGCCTGTCTGGAATGAAGGGAAGGATGCTGCGAGCCTGTGGCTCCAGGGAGGGCGGCTGGATGAGGATGGCTATAGCCAAGAGGTCAGAGCAGGCAAGCAGATCCTCAAAGTCATGTCCGAGATGACCCTGTCACATCTGAAGGTGCTTTGGGTCACAGCTACTCCGGACTGGGCTCAACAGAGTCACACAGAGAGCTGTGACTTGTCACAACAACAAGGGAAAAGACAGGGGAGACAAGTTCAACTCCCTCCCAGCAGCAAGCCACTTGTGAATGCCATCAGCTGGGCGAATCGTAGCTGACTCAGCACCCAGGTTCTGGAGACTGGCCACAGTGCCCCTTCTGCCGAGCTTGAGTCAACTCCCAGAGGGAAAGTAGGTCATCAGCATGATGAATTGTTTGCACAGATGAGTCAGCTGTTGTAAGGGTTGTGTTGGTGGCCAGTCTAGATGCTATCTGGGGGCCAGCCACCCAGCAAACCTACTCTGTGAGATCTCTCTGTGCCAGCGCCTAGTGTGTGAGTAACAGTACCTTCAGGGTAATAGGCACCAGCGAGCAAGACATAGTCCGCTTACGGGGAGATGCTTAGGGGCACAGGGGCAGCTCTAAGCGAAGGCTTCTGGAGGCCAGGTGTGCCTGGAGAGGGAGGGTAAGAGCCTCATGAGTGGGTGCAACACACACAGACTTGAGGGGCCTTAGTGGTTCCTGCCTTTGTTGTGTGGTTTGGGACCAGTGGGCCCTGAAGCCTTAAGACACTGAGCTTCTGAACAGGACTCTGGGCAATTAAGAAGGGCAGATGAGAGAGGTGTGGCAAATTAGAGAGGCCATGCCCAAGTGGGGCTGTGGTCAAAGCCAGATCCATCAGATACCCTAGAAAAAAGGCCTTCGGGAGGCTTTGGTACGCTAAGCGGCCACACTGCCCATCCCTGGTCCCTGCGTGTGCTGAGGGCTGTTGGGCGTCTAAACACCCCTCCCCTCCCCCAACAGGTTCCTCTTCGACTTCTACCACTATTTCTACATGCTGACCAACGCTCTCTTCTACATCAGTTCCGCCATCAACCCCATCCTCTACAACCTGGTCTCCGCCAACTTCCGCCAGGTCTTCCTGTCCACACTGGCCTGCCTCTGTCCTGGATGGCGCCACCGGAAGAAGAAGCCAACGTTCTCCAGGAAGCCGAACAGCATGTCCAGCAACCATGCCTTTTCCACCAGTGCCACCAGGGAGACCCTGTACTGAGCCCCGAGGAGGTTGAGAGGAGGCCTCAGCCTGTGCACAGGGCCGCACCCCTCCCAGGCCTCCAAGGGTTACATAGGGGGCCAGTGAGGCTGGGGTTTCCTCAGAAGAGGCTTCTTTCTCCCCAGTTTCTCTTTCCTTCCTCTGGCCCCTCCTCCTTAACCCTCTGTCCTTGCCTCCCTATCCTTCCCCTCCCTCCAATTTAAAACCCAGAACAGAGACTGTTTCTCTCCCAGCCCCTCAAAAGGCCTTTAACGAGAAGAAATTAGTGCTCACCAAGGACAGCCTCCTTTGTTCCCAGACTAATGGATGTTTAGAAAGAAGAAATGAAAGCATCACACTGGGCCCGGGCTCTTGGGCAGATGGGTTGTTGTAATCATAACAGCACCCTGTAGCTGCACCAGCTGGGCAAGACAGGACTAAGACTGGACTTGAGCTCAGAGGCACAGGCGCCATCTCAGCTTCCTCCTGCCTCTACCCCTGCCCTGGTCCAACAGAAACCATGGCTTCCTCTGAGCCTCATATCTAGACCTTTCCTTGGCAGGCTGGCACACTGCCTCTCCCAGGGTGGTCCAGAGAAGTCTCTAACATTCTCTTTAAGGTCCAGGGCCCACAGCCAAATGCTGAGGGGATCTAGACCTCTGGCTACAACCCTGGACAGCTATGGCCCACCCAAAAGAGACCCAAGTTCCCACATGCTCAGAAAGGACTAATGGGCTGGCCTGGATTCACACAGGCCTAGGACTTCTACCATTTTAGGCCTGTCCTCACCCAGGACAAGCAGGACAAGCCTCAAGTGGCTTTGCTGAAATACCTGCACTGGGACCTTTGACCTCTTGAATCTGCAGAAGAATGGCAGACAAGTTGGGCCTGGCTTCCCCTGTGCAGGTGGCTTTGGTGGAGCATGCATAGTCCTGTGTCTCTTATACAGCTATATAGACTAAGGCCTGGCAACTACTGGCTCCAGGGCGGGACTCCTGAGAACAGGGCACTGAGCCAGGTCCTCAGCAAGATGCCAGTGTCGGAGACTCTGCAGGTAAGGAGAGGCCGAGCATCCAGCTGGCCAGCAGCCCTGGACTGAGGCATATGCCAATGTGTTACCAGCTGCCAAGCAGCCTTCCTGGCCCAGGTTCAAGGCGCCTGGAAAAGCAGGCACCCTTCATCTCCGGGTGCTGTCTCCAAACAGGACAGAAGCATCTAAGCCTCCAGCCAACAAGGCTGGCCGAGTGCTTGGAGACAGTCCCTGGATGCCATGGACCAGCAGGGTAGGAGTAACAGGAGGGCCAGAAAGCCAAGTTCAGCCTTTTGCAAAAGAGTCTTGAGACCCCATTGCCTGGAAGAGAAAATTAGCAGATGAGCCGCTGGCCTGTGAGAATAGTGTTGCGACAGGACATGGGAGGCCCAGTCATGGCTCAGGGCTAGCCTCTGCTCCCTCTGAACTATAAAACAATGGGTTGAGAGTCAGGGTACCTGTGGTCACACAGAGATATGGGGAGGGTGTTCAATTACTTGAATCCCACAAAACATGGCCCCTCAGGCCATCAAGGGCAGGGCCTGTGTGAGTCAGGCTCAAGGCTGACACCAGGAAGACGTGATCAGCCCAGAGGGAGGCCTCTCCAGGCAGAATCTGTCAACATGGGTGGCCCTCCCAGCCCCGTGGAGTGGGTCACAGGCCACTGCTTTTTCATGAGGAATTCAACTTAGGCTCAAGCCAGGCAACCCAGCCCCAGGCCTCTACCTTGGGTATGCGGACCCTGAGGAAACCATTCTCCTGAGTCTCAGCTGACTGGGACTGTCTTGGAGGACCTAGCCTGGAGGAGGCAGAAGGAAGGTACCTTGAGGACAAGTAGAGCCAATGCCCTATCATATGATAACCCAGAAGTGCTGTGGCCTCATTACAGGGGTGGGGTCCAAGCCGTCACTAGAATTCCTTGCTGTGCTCTTTAGCGTCCTGTCTGTGTGCTTGATGTAGTTAGGGACACACGTCCATGCACCACCAGATGCACCTGTCATCCTGGTCAAAATGGAGACAGTTCTGGAGGCTGCCCTGGGTGTCCTGGGCACCCTAACCTGTAGTCCAGAGTCTCGTGACCCAAGAGTGATGTGGTCATGTGCCCTCAAACATCTGTCAGAATGCCGCACATCCCACAACACTGCAACGAATGAGCATCCTCTCCATATCTCCCCATAAAGAATAAAGGAAGCTGTGTACATCCAGTTTGGGACTTTGTTTATACATCTGTGCACACATCTGTTCATTCATTCAGGCAGGCATGGCTGATGAACATATAGGCTTCTATCTGCCTCTTATAAGCCATGGGTGGGAGTCACATCTCCTAAGGACTGCGGGATCCTGTCCACTTCCCTGCACACTTTCTTGAAGAGTTAAAAGTCACACACACACACACACACACACACACACACACACACACACACACACCTGCTGCCAGGCTTCATGGCTTCACACTTGTTCTCAGCAGACATGGCTCCATAGACAGTTGAAAGATGGATATATATATTGGTTTTTGGAGACAGGGTCTCTCTGTGAAGTCTTGGCTGTCCTGGACTCACATTGTAGACCAGACCAGCCTCGAACTCACAGGGATACACCTGCATCTGCCTCTTGAATGCTGGAATTAAAGGCATGTGCCACCACTGTCCGGTGAAAGATGGCTATTTTAAAACTCTGGTTAAACATTTAAAAAAAAAAACTTTGGAATTTTAGACAATACGAATTTCCTCAAAGTTAAGAAGTCTACATGCAGAATGAGGAAGAAAGAGCAATGCTTCCTGGCCTTTCACTCAAATGTCAAGTGGCTCAATCTGAGCAGGGCTGCACTCAGAGGACAGGCAGGCACCAGAGATAATGATGATGATGATGATGATGATGATGATGATGATGATGATGGGGATGATGTGGATCGTGAACACTTTTCTGTTTTGCTTCCAAGACAGTAAAGGAGACTCAAAGCCAACAACACCACTTCCTCCAGCCTTAGAAACTGACACCTTCCTGTCTGTAAAGCTGACTCTCCAACCATTAGCTCTATGGACCCTGTGGCCTGAGCTGCACTATCACTAGCCTGCCTAGATTCTCTCTCTGCTGTGGGATTATAGTCTGGTAGGGTTACGATTGCTGAGATGAAACACCATGACCAAGGATTTTTCACTCACAACTCAATATAACACTTCATCATCAAAAGCAGTGAGGGCAGGAACTCACACAGGGCAGGAACCTGGAGGCAGGAGCTGATGCAGAGGCCGTGGAGGGATGCTGCTTACTGCCTTGCTCCCCATGGCTTGTCCAGCCTGCTTTCTTATAGAACCCAGGACCATCAGTCCAGGAGTGGCCCCTCCCACAATGGACTGGGCTCTTCCTATCAATCAGCAGTTAAGAAAAATGTTCTCCAGGCTTGCCTGCAGCCAGGTCTTATGGAGGCATTTTTCTCAATTGAGGTTCCGTCCTTTCAGATGACTTCAGTTTGTGTCAAGTTGGCATGAATCTAACCAGCACATAATCCCACACGGTGCTCTCTGCCACAGACGTACAGCCCAGAAGATGCCTTTTCACCCACCCAGCTCCCTCCATCACCCTGCCCCTTGAGGAGAGAGAAAAATGACCTTCTTCCCAGACTGAGCAGTATAGGAGACCAGTGGCGTGATGAGTACCTAAAGACAGACAGACATGAGAGTTGTGTCCACTTGCTTAAGTGTTAGATGAGGTATGTAGTTAGTGGCGTGTGTGTGTGTGTGTGTGTGTGTGTGTGTGTGTGTGTGTGTGTATGAGAGAGAGAGAGAGAGAGAGAGAGAGAGAGAGAGAGAGAGAGAGAGAATGTGTCTACTATAAACTTCTTCTGCCAGACGTGGACCTTCAGGATTCCTTTCTCTTCTCCCAGAGTCCTCAGTGGACCTCATACCCTCAGAAGCATGTAAGCCTGCTGACATCACCCTCCCACCCTCCCTGCCTTGCCCTGTGAAACAAAAAACTCAGGCCTAGGCATCTGCGCTCCTAATAGCTGCTCTAACACGATTCTCCCTGAAGTCTGAGAGTCACCATATCCTCCCAACCCCCCCATTCATTCATTCATTCATTCATTCATTCATCCTGTCTGGCTTCCTCGGACTGACTCCACCCCCTCTCTGGTAAAGGTGTGAGACTCTCACATATTACAGAGAAGTCCTTCAACTCCCTCTCACAGGCACGGGGGAACTGGCTGACATACAGATCCACGAGGCACATAGACAGGAACACCAAAGGAATGAAACAGTAATGGTGGGACTCTGGGCTGGGCACAAAAGTGAGAATCCGGGACAACCGGCATGTAGCCTTGACCCTGGCCACTCACTACCGCCTGTCTCCCTGAACCTACAGTCTTAGCCAAGCCCTTCCCTGCTCTGACCATATGAGTGTGTCTCTCTTTCTATGAACTGGACAGAGGAGGAGGCTGCCAGCGCTAGCACCATTGCTAGGCAACAGGGCAGGGCTTGGGAGTGAATCCTATGTTTTTAAACACGTGGGAAAGAAGGAAGAATGCCAAGCTTCCTGCGTCTGTGATGCTCCCCTCCCCAGTGCCCCCTCCCCCACCGCTCCCTGCAATTATGATCTGAATTCCAGTTTTTATCAAAACACCATGGAAACCATGTCCAGGCTGAGTTTATGAAAGAACGATGCTACGTGGAATGGGGCAAAGGGAGGCAGGGAACCTGAGTCAGAGGAGCAGGCAAGGAGTGAGGAGGAGGCAGACAGAGGCAGAGATGGCGGCGGCTGGCCGAAGTGGGCTGCTCTGGCATGGAAGACACTGCTGAGTAGAGTGAGAAAGCCTTTCCAGCACAGGCACATGTACACACACACACACACACACACACACACACACACACACACACACACACCATGCACATTCATGCACACATAGATACATGTACACATGCCAGCTGCACATACTACTGTGTGAGAATACATGCGTGGATGAACACCCCGTTTTCCCTGGTCTGGAGGCTATACTCCTGTATAGGGGACCTCCCACCCCATCCTCTACCCCTGGAGTCATCTCTTGAATAAATGGCTTACATCCAAACCTTGGTCTCAGAACTTCCTGCTGCAGGGAATATGAGATGCCTGGGGACGACCTCTGGGCTGAGAGCTGGGAGGGGCTGGTGGAGGCCAGCAGGAGGAATGTTCTAAGCAGAGGGGGGGCGCTGTAATCACCCAGGATTCCTCTGACTCCAAGGCCAGCCTCTACTTCAGGGCCTCAAGGGCTTGGCCTCTCCTGCAGCGCTCTCAGGGGGCTGACCTGACTCTACTGAGTCTCCCGAAATGGCCTTTCCAGAAGTGTCTCCAAGGGCCTGGCCTCAACTTTTGGGGCTCCCAGGAATCACCTCTCCTGCACACTACAAAAGCACAGGTGGTAAGGTGTCAAGCCCTATGTAGGTACCCTCACAAGGCAAAGATCATCTTTTACCCTTTCTGATGGAGAAGTGGCCTAGGGTAACCAGAGAGGTCAGTGCCAGACCAAGAGCTAAAACCAGGGTCCTCTCTACTTAGACAAAAGCTGGGTCTAAGTGTGCGTAGCTCTTTGGATGGGGCAGAGATTTTCCCACAAGTTCTGGGATCCTGTCAACCCGGACCCAGCTGGCTCAGAAGAATGTGTGAGTGAGGTCTCTCAGCCACTGCTGTTGTAGCAGGCAGTAGAGAGAACGCAAACGTACAAATGTACAAACCTGCAGCTGCACGCTAGGGACCCAGCAGGGTCCCGTCTGCTTAAGGGCAGTGGAACTCAGCCCACACCCTGAGATGCAGGTGATGGCCCTCCTACTTATGACTGTGGTGGGTGGTCTCAGCCCCCAGGAAGGGAATCAAATGCCACCACTCTCCCATGGGAACAGAAAGGCAAGGAAGGTGCCTCTGCTCTCGGAGTCTTGGGATAGACTCCTCACCACTCTCCTCTGGTCTCTTCAACCATGGACTCCAGGTCTTTGGTGACTGGCCTTGGGAAAGAATAGTTCCTTTGGAGGGCACCTGAGAGCATTCAGATGCCAGCAGGGGATGATATGGATAAAGCTGAGGCCGTAAGGCGGCTCTGAGCAGGAGGAACTGGCTGTACATCAGTGGGCATCTAGAAAAATGGTCCACGGAAGGATTGGAAATACAGAAATGACCCTCCTCAGGCTTTGTTCCCTGACAAAGCCATTGGACCTTCATCTGAAATTTTAGCTATTCACTCTTTCCTGCTTCCCCACCCCCACCCCATTTGCATCTGGTCTCGGTCTCTCTCGAAAGGTGCCCAAATGGGTGAAAGGTTAACTGAAGGGAGTTCTCCATTATGCAGTGTTGAGGGGGTTGTCATCCGTGCTGGGGCACCCACATGTCTGTGAGCAATCCCTCATTCATTTTTTGTAAATAACCCCAATGAGCTGACTTATTCACAAGCTAGGCAAACCTGGGTGGAATCAGACCATGGTCTGCCACTGGTCCCTGTGGGTATGTATTTCTCATCTCTTCAGGAAAAGCCAATGCAATGCTGCCCACGCTCTCATACCCACAGGCAGTTAGCAAGGATTCCAGGCCAGGATGGATATTGTCACTGGGTCCTCAGAGGTCCTTGTAAAACTGAAGAATCCAACTGCAGAGGCTTTCAGGGGCCCTGCCACAGTCTCTGCCGTATGCCATGGCATTAAACAAAATGGGCACCCACACCCAGTAGCTAATCTCAGCCACGGGAAACTGTACTTGGCCCCGGTTCCTCTGGCTCTGTCCCACTTGAGCTTCCTACACCACCAGCCCAGAGACCCTGCTTTCTCTATCACTGACTCCCAGCACTTTACTCATAGACACTTATGTAGCACCTACTACATGCCTTCCTCGAGCTCAGCCCCTCACCTGAAGAGTTGTATCCCCTGAAGGGATGAACCAAGGGGTCCGTGTAGCTTCGGTGTTGATGACTCCTGTGCCGACAGGCAGCCAGAAAAACCCAGGTGAGAAGCAAGTAAGTCCACAGACTTCTGACACCCACAACTGGGGCCGGGAGCAGTTGCGTGGGCTTCTAGGTGCCTGTGCCAGCTCCAGCCCTGACTACAGGGTGAGGGATCCCCAGGTATGTGGGATGCTCTGCCAACTCCCACACAGAGGGCCTGTCACACGGGCCCTTAGTGTCAGATGAAAAGCCTTGTCCCCATGAAGTGGGGGGAAGGCCTGTGATCCATTGCAATAGGACCAGGTAATATTCCTAGCCTGGCACAGAGTATGTGGGACAAATACAGGCTCACAGGCCTGTCCTGCATTGAAAGTGCTGCCTCAAGTCAGGCTGAGGACCAACCCAGATGGGGGCAGGGAGGACAGGCTGCAGTCCAGCCAGCCCAGCAAAGGAATAAGAACATCAGTATCTGGGTCTTCCAAACAAGGAAAGGGGAGAGCTGGTGAGTACCCTGTGGGTCAAGTTCCAGGTCCCCTTTCTCTGCTGACCCCTTTTAGGGCCCTCTACACCCCGTCTTTGCACAGGCATTCATTCCCACCCATTACATGAAAAGCCTTGAAGATAGAAATGGACCAACAAGGACAAGTCCTCCTACCTCTGCAACCTGCAAGGGTCTAAGACGGTAGGCGGGCCAATCTCATGCAGGCTGGAGCAAGGCCAAGAGGCCTTCCAGGGAGAAGTGGCCCAGAGACGGGCCCCAAAGGGCCATCAGATAAGGAAATGGAGGGTCTTGGAGTGGGTCTTTGAGGATCTTGCTGGACTACGGTGGCATTCCGAGAAGGATAAATTTGGGAATAGCCTGGCATGGGAGTCTGAGAGCTTAGGAGAAAGTAGCAAGAGCAGAGAGCTAGACAGCCCCACGCGCAGAACTTGAGACGGAGCCACTGGGACTCTTATCCCATGGAACAGCTTGATTCTCTGGGTAGCTGAGGAAATGTGATGGAGGTGACTTGAGGCCTGGGCTAGGGAAGGAATAGAGCAGGCAGGGCAGAAACACCCCTAAGTGCTGTCCACCTCTCTGCCTTGCCAGATGTTGGGGAACCAAGCCCAATTGTCCACCCTTCACCGGACTCTTTCCAAATGAGAAGTAACATGAACGTCTGTGATCACTGCCTCAGCTTCCCCCCAACCCCTCATCCTAGCTGAAGGACCCTCCTTTGCGATCATCGTGGTATGTGTGGCTAAGGGACAAAGACAACAATTCACGCTCCCAAATCCCAGTTTTGCCCTTTCATATATAGCCAGCAGGTATGGCAGTGCACGCAGGAGGTGGAGGATCCGGAGTCCCAGGCCAACCTCAGCTACATAGGAAGGTTGAGACCGCCCCGGGTTACTTAAGATTCTGTTTCAAAAACAAACAAACAAACAAATAAAAGGTGTGGTTGGGTCTGTGGGTAAAGTGTGTTTAACCTGAGTTTGGATCCCCAAAAGATTTTTTTTTTTTGCCAGAGCAGTGTGGCGTGTGTCTGTCAAGCCAGCATCTGATGAGCAGAGACAGGGGATCCCAGCAGCTTGCTGGCCAGCCAGCCTAGCCAAAATACTGAGCTCCAGGTTCAGTGAGAGACCTTGTTCCAATAAATAAAAATAGGGTGGAGATAAGCGTGGTAGCACAAGCCTTTGATCCTAGCACTCAGGAGACGAGGCCAGGTGGATGTCTATGAGCTGGAAACCAGCCTGTTCTCCATAGAGTTCAGGCCAGCTAGGTAGGGCTATACAGTAAGACCTTGAATCCACTACACACACACACACACACACACACACACACACACACACACACACACACACACGTGCATATGTGCGTGTGTAATTATATAATATGAATGAATGAATCATACACACACACACACACACACACGATGGAGTGTGTGTGTGCACGTACATATGTGCGTGTGTAATTATATAATATGAATGAATGAATCATACACACACACACAATGGAGGACTGCAGGGATGGCCCTGTGCTTAGGAGCATACACTACCCTTGCAGAGGATCTATATTCATTTCACAGCATATACGTCGGTAGTTCACAACCACTTGTAACCTCAGCTCCTGGAAGTCTTGATGTCGCTAGCCTAGTGAGCACAGACTCCTCATGGGCACAGACCCACACACATACACATAAATTAAAAACAATAAAACAAACCTTAAAAAAAATAAGATGGAGACCTATCAAGGAAGAAAACAGAGAGAGGGAGAGAGAGAGCGACAGAGTGGGGTGAGGGAGAGGGAGAGAGAGAGAGAGTGCGGGGGGGGGGGGCAGGAGGAGGGGGGAGCGGGAGAGAGGATAAATAAAGCATCTCTCTGCTCAAGGCTGAAAGGCAGAGGCTGAAGCTTCTTCCCAACTCTGCAGCCTGCACAAGAGATGTCTGGGTGGCAGGATGATCACTCACCAAGCAGGCTGTGCTTCTTGGCTCAAGTGACATCAGACAGGAGACAAACGTGTTTCCAATACCTCTGGCCCACCTGCTTTCTAAAGAGCTCGTGCAAGGAGAAACTGAATGCAGGCACGCCTAGCCCCCCTGCCAAGAGCAACCCAGCAAACAGCCGAGTTCCAGCGCGGACCAGGCAATGCCTGGTGGTATTAATAGGTACTCAGATCTATTGATCAAATGAATGGACGAAGGGCCATTCCTTTGCCAGCGCTACTGATGGAAGGGCTGGGCTGTCTAATCAATATCTCTGCCCATGCACAGCCTGGAGGTGTGTCCCTAATGTGGGGTCAGCAAACAGAGAATCAGAGTTCCACTTCTGCCCGCGACATTTCCTACGACAGAGCGTGGTGCCTGGCACACAATAGAGATTAATACAAAGCCTCTGCGATGCCCTCTGTAGACACTTGTGTCTTCTAAACTGCAGCCACCTGCACAGCTCTGAGCAGAGCAGACAGCAGGCTGTAGTCAGCTACATGCTTGGATCGGGCAGCACCTGCAAAAAACAAAACAACAACAACAACAACAAAACACCTTGTGCATGTATTCCTGCTGGGGCTGGCAGAAAGAGGCGGCTGCCTTCGGTAGTCTCTCCCCCAAAGCTCTGTCTACACCTCAGGACACATATGTTTGATGGGTTTGCAGCACTCTAGCCCTCTCAGGACTACTAGAAGCACCACAGCTCCTAGAGCTGCTGTCTCTTGAGGTTGGGCAGATGCCATGAGTTCTGCCTCCTGGTGTCCCTTCATGACATTTTACCAGCTGCCTACCCCGCTTCACCAGAAGGCCACACCACTCCCCATTTGCCCGCAAGGCCCATAACTCTTCTGCCAGCTGCTGACTCTGGGTCTGTCTGTACCAGATACTGATACCCTGGCAGAGTCTATGCCAGAATATCACGCTTTGAGGGTTAGGCTCACACCCTCATCTCCCAAAACGAAGATGAGCAGGGAAGTCTCCTAGAAAGGTATGATTTCCACAGCAGCCCACACTTGTGGGGATCAGAGGGGCAGATCGACAGCCACCCCCACCCTCTGCCCCCTCCCCCAGTGCCAACAACAGGAGTAACTGAAGCCTGGAGCCCCAAGTCAGACTTCTCTGTGGTACAACTGCCCTTAAACCACCCAAGCTCCTGTTAGTAACACCAATAAACTCATTGTCCTCCAAGGTGGCTGAGGACAGAGGCCTGTATTTCCTTTGCCAGAGTTTCTCTACCTGATAGCAGTAAGTGTCTCTTTGTCTCACTGGGCATGCAGCACCTCAAATCCACACCGCAGAGTTATGCCCACGTTGCCCATCAGACTCTGCGGCTCCCCTTTGAAGTTGCCGGGAGAATTTCCCACGATTGTCTCCCTCCTTGCTGTACTGGTCACCAGAAGCTCCGAGCCCTCCCTCAGACTGGGGGTTCCCTCTCCTAACACAGCCCCCTCGCCACGGCTGCCACAGATGATCCAGCATCTCCGCCTTCTGCTGTCCGGTGGATTCCGGGCGTCACACCTCTCTCAGCCCACCCACACGCCACTGACGGCCAGAAAGGAACCAGACCGTGTGCGCCACTTAACTTCTTGGACCAGAAGACCCATAGCTCAGTGTAAATTATTTTCTTGCCCCCCCCCCCCCCAGCCATTCAACCCTAGGCTCCCTAACTGGCCATCAACAAAGCCTGAAGCCCTGAGGACCAGGAAGAACTGTTTGCAATCCCTGCCCCAGAGTAACCCTGCAGTGGGGACCCACGAGTAGGCACTGTGGAGATATGCTAGCCTGTTAGGGAAGACGCTCCCCTGAAGGGATGCAGGCTGTAGGCGCAGCGTTCTGGGCCAACAGTGAGCTCGGCCATCATTTGCTATCTCTGCTCCCAACATAGCTGTGCACAGGCCACCTAGCTGCCACCATAGGCCTTGTCGCTCTCCCTTTGGCTCAGGAGTTACTAGCTGTGGCCCCTGCTGAAAGGGGCTGAGTCTCCTGCCCCACCCCAGCCTTCTCTGGCTTCCTAGCTTGCGGTGTGCTTCCTTGTTCTCTCACAAAAGCATCCGTTTTCTGGTGAAAATGCTAAATATGCAAGAGTGTGCCACACAACTGAAGTCTTACTAACGCCACCCAGAGATAATCACCGTGAACAGATGGGTGAGCATGCTGCTTGGCGTTCTACGCAGCTGCAGAAATGTATATATATATATATATATATATATATATATATATATATATATATATATACACACACACACACACACACACACACACACACACACACACACACTCATACATCTAACTGGGAGCGGCTCACACACTTGCTTGCCGAGGTTCAGACTGCTCCTGCCAACAGGCCCATCACAGCAATGCGCACAGCACCCTCCTTCCCAGCGAGCAATCACAAACCCTTGTTCAGATTCTGAGGTAAAATGACATCTGAAAGCAAAACAGCCTTTCTTGCTATGTGTGGTGGTGCACACCTTTAATCCTAGCACTTAGGAGGCAGGGTAGGTGGATTTCTGTGAGTTTGAGGCAAACCTGGTTTACACAGTGAGATCCAGGTTACATAGTGAGACTCTTGTCTAAAAACAAAATAAAGCAAAAACCCTGTCTCTTGTAATACAGAGAGGCCTCCAAGCAGAGAGCCACATCTCTATCCTATGGATGCAGCTGAGCATCAGGGGCACCCTGTCACAGGGCTTATGCATTGAGGAACAGTTGGTAGCGCTAGGGAGCTACCTCCGTGAGAGGCAAACACTTGCTATACATGTGAGGACCTGAGTCTTAGTCCCAGAACCCTCATAAAATTGGATGAATATCTATAATCTCAGCGCCAGAAGCAGGATTCTGAGAGAATCTCCAGGAACTTGTGGGCCAGCTAGGCTGACAAACATCCTACTGAGCAGCAAGAAAGAAGGTGAGTACCACAGTACCTGAGGCTGCCCTCTGACCTCCACGTGTGCACTATGGCGTGTGTGCACCTACACTCATGTACAAACATGCACACACATACGTGTATGTGCATACATCCCCCACACGCACATAACCACTAGCACCACCAAACAGAAGAAGGAGGAGCCAGCAGGATGGTTCTGTGGGTAAGGGCACTTCCCTCTACCCTGACAACCTGAGTTCAGACCCAAGGACCCACACGATAAAAGGAGAAAACCAGACCCACAGGCTGTCTCCTGCCCTCCACATGCCTCATGGCACATGCATGTGCACACATACAAATAAGTGAGTAAACAGTAGACAAATAAACAAATGTAAGCTCACCAAGGGCTAGCTCTGAGATCCTATACATACAAGTAACATTCTACAGAGTGAGTGGGTCATGAGTTCAATTCCCAGCAACCACATGGTGGCTCATAACCATCTATGATATGATCTGATACTCTCTTGGTCTGCAAGTGTACATGCAGACAGAGCATTGTATACACAATAATAAATAAATAAATCTTTTTTTTATGTTAAAAGGGAGGGGGCCCTCGGTAACAATTGTAGCTGTACTTTTGGGGAATTTTATTGGGTTATTATACCTACCACTCTTCCAACCTTTATTTCACCTATTCCCACCTCACCCCCAACACTAGGTAGGAGAGAAAAGGGTTAGAAGGCAGAGAAAGGGCTTGTAAGCTGCTTCAGACTTCCTGCTGACTAGGGCCTTCGAGTTCCCTGGGGCAAGTCCAGTCTTCCTTGTCAGAATATTTCCAACCAGCAACCCAGCAAAGAGAAAAACTGCAATGCAACAATGGCAAAAGCCACAGCAGAAACCAGCAGCAGAGGAGGCAGAGCTGTCACAGACTCTCTCAGGACTCTCCCATTTATACCATCTCCAGAGTTCCCAGAATTAAACTATCTGCAACTGGCAAAAATCATGCCCCTCCTAGAGCACAAAACAACCAAGTTAGCTACTGTGAACAATCTGAAGAAGCCCCATATGCCACACCTGAGATTAAAACAAAAACACATTCACATAATGTAACTGGGGTTTTTAAAGAAACTAAAATGCTCATTACAAACAATAGGCCAAGAGTACAAAGTAACTGGTAGAATTCCATTGATCCCTTTATTATTTTAAGCATTTCAACTAAGTTTCAGTTTGGATACAAAATAGTGGATTTCATTTTGACTTTCTTTTTTAAAAAATATTTTTAGCCAGGCGTGGTGGTACATGCCTTTAACCCCAGCACTAGGGAGGCAGAGGCAGGTAGATCACTGTGAGTTCGAGGCTAGCCTGGTCTACAAAGTGAATCTAGGATAGCCAAGGCTACACAGGGAAACTCTGTATCAAAAAGTCAAGAAAAATTATTTGTGTGCGTGCGTGCGTGTGTGCACGCGCACACAATACCCATGAAGGCCAGAAGAGAGGGTCAGGTCTCTGAAGCTGAGGTTACAAGTGGTTGTAAGCCACACAACACTCATGCTAGAAGCTGAACTCAGGTCCTCTAAACCACTGAGCCATCACTCCTGCCTCCACATTACAGAATTTTTGTCTAAAATTTAAAATGTGTGCTGCCATGCCTGGTTTTATTATAGTATTTTGATATCCACATTTGATAATATATTTAATCTAGCCTGATGCATCCAAAGTATTATTCCTTTGACACAGACTCAGTATAAAAATGGCTATTTTCCTACTGAATCTGAAATCCAACATGTATCTTATATTCCTACGCACTCAATTTAGACATGAAATTTGCATTGGTAATACATAATCCATATTTAGATTTTGTAAACTGCATAGCTCAGAAGATAAACTCACATATGTTGTTCCAAACAACAGTAGTTTACTGAAGTTTTCCAATCACTGGATGAAGTATGGAATTTTTTCATTTAAATTTTTATTATTATTTACTAGACATGTGTATTGGTGTTTTGCCTATATGTGTGGCCATACACCATGTTCACATGCTGCCCACAGAGGCAAGAAGAGGCCATTGGATCCTTAGGACAGCGTTACAGATGGTTGTGAGCTGCCATGTGAGTTCTGAGAATCAAACCTTGGTCCTCTGGAAGAACAGCCAGTACTCTTAACTGCTGAGCCATCTCTTTAAGTTTAGGTTATTTAAAAATAAAAGTTTAGAGCAATAGTGGCACGCACCTTTAATCCCAGCACTCAGAAGGCAGAGGCAGGCAGATCTTTAAGGGCAGCCTGGTCAACAGAGCAAGTTCTAGGACAGCCAGGACTACACAAAGAAACCTTGTCTCAGGAAAAAAATAAAATAAAAGTTTAAGACAAAGCATGACGTTTCACACCTTTAATCTTAACACTTGGGAGACAGAGGCAGATGGATCTCTGTGAGTTCAAGGCCAGCCTGGCCTACAAATCAATTCCAGAACAGCCAAGGCTACACAGAGAAACCATGTCTGAAAAAGCAAAAAAACAAAAACAAACAAAAAAATTTAAAGTTCCTCAGCTGCACAGGCCCCATTCCAAGTGATCCTCGTGGGAGTCAGGTCTCTACCTGCTGCAGGGCGTGGCTGGCACAGCCTGCCCTCTTCCCCTCTCCCAGAGGCTGTTCAGTACATAATCCAGACATTTTGGTTCCTTTCTCTCTCTTCTGCTCTTCGCTCTTTTTCTGTATCTCTGCTCCTCTTCTCCCCCCACCACCCGCCTTCTCTCTCCTCTCTCTGTGTGGGCTTCCCCCCTCCTCTCTCTCTCCCTCCTCCCTCCCTCCCTCCCTCCCTACCTACCCCCCTCCCCCCATCCCCCTCCCCCCATCCCCCTCCCCCCTCATCCATGGCAGCAAGAGCCACTTCTATTTACCCTGCATTTATTTATATATAACGTCATCTTGCCATTAGCTCATTCCATTATTTCAATCAATGGGGCTGGTGGACTGACAGCAAATGCAGGTCAGGTGCTAGGCCTGACGGCAAGGCCTGTCACCCCAGCTCCTTGGGGAGCTGAGGCAGGAGAGTTGCAACTCCAAAACCAGCCTGTGCCATTTAGCAAGATCTTATCTCAAAACAAAACAAAAAAGCCAAAACAACTTGCAAAAAGTAGAAAGGAGAGAGGTGGTAGAGATCCGAGTTACAGTGTTGCAGACATAGGAGGTATAAAAGCCTGGTTTTGATTCCCAGTACTAGAACAAAAATAAAAATAAGACAAGCAACAGTAACAATCTAAGTCAATTATGAATGATTTTAGACACCCTAACCCTGACCCCTGACCTCTGACCCACTGACCTCTGACCCCTGACCCCTGACCCCATAGCACAGGGCAGCTTCCTCCTGGGGTATCTCTGGTGCCACACAGAAAGCTTGCAGCTTGCCACTGCTGTATCCCTGGAGGTTTGCTGCCCAGGTGCGACAGCCCTGTCAGGTAATGCAGGTAGGGACGTAAGGCATTCACAGCGACACCCTTCACAAGGTGCAGCGATCGGAGTGCCACCTCTGAAGGAGGCCCAGGCTCCCTATTCAGACACAGAAGGACTGCGATTAGAGAGGTAGGAGTTCAAGACTCACCACACATCATCACTACACAAGCCAGGGTCCCTGTCCTACTATGGGTGTGGAGGCAGGTGTTAGGTTCAAAAGAGACTCCAACTTCCTGATGTGCAAAGGCCATCTGGTTAGTCCACCCTGGACTATAAATAAAAGTCTAGCAGCCAGATAAAAGCCAGCATTCCTCAGGAACTTGTGAGGCTGGCCCCCATCTACCAAAGGGCGTCATCACCTCCTGAGCCTCTGACAGAAGGGACGCGTATAGCTAGCTGCCCACAGCACCTATCAGCAGAGCAAAGCCCACAGTGGCCTCCAGGCTCCCTAGGGATCATAAGTTCTTGTTACACATTTCAAAGTCCATGTTAGCATCCTAGCCCCTTTCACCCACCCCCAATCCTAAATCCTCCCCCCCCCCCCCGCCAGTCCTCAGTGTCCCCTCACGAAGCTACTCATCCTTCTGATAACCCAGCTGCTCTCACTATTTCTCTCCTTCTCGGTTCCTTCCGCTCTTCTCGCTATGCTATCTCTACTCTCTGTCCTCTGCTGCCGCTGTCCTCTCTCACAGATAGCCCTGGCCAAGTCTAGGCCACTGACCAGGTTCAGTCTACTTGTTTCTCAGGACTCTTGCAGATGCCTCTGGACGTCCTGTCCCATATCTACAATGAAAACTTTCCCTTCTCCTTGACCATACCACGGAGTGGTCATGTCTGCTTATACACTAGGCATATGGGGGGGACGGATGGGGGCCGAAAACATAACTTGCAACCCATTACCCCAAGAGCCACCTCTACTCCCAGTTACCCCCAGCCCAACAGATAGGACTCTGATATCGGGAGCCAGTCCGTGTGCTAGCTTGTGTCGCTGTCTGCTTATCCAAGGCAGTCATTTCTCTTAAACCCAAATTGCCTTTAATCACTTCATCCTCTGTCCGGCAGTCTGGCTCCTCCACGTGGCTTAGTCATTCATCTGCATTAGATAGAGAACCATGCTTCCAGTGGCCTAAGAGAGCAGAGAAAAAGCGCCCACTTATCGGCTCGCTCGTTCTGCAAGGCCACACTTCTCACTGGAACACAGAGTGCACACCTGATGATACCATCCATGGAGTGGTCGCTAGCCCGTCTTACTTTTGCAGACTAGACCTATCGCTGACTAGAATCCCCTGGGCCTCTGTACCTTTCCCCACAGTCCATCCTGGTCTACATATCTGCTCACATTTAATGAGCACCTACCCCATGTGCAAAGCCAGGGGGTGGAGCGGGGAGAGGGGATGGACAGGTAATGAGGTCAAGGGAGGAGCAGACACCGTCAGCGCAGCTCTAGGCCATGTGTCAGACTGTCTGTCTGGGAGGTGGCCTAGCAGCTACATTTGCAGCAGAGGCTCTGTCAGTTCCCTGCCATCCCTTCACTGATGGAAAGGCGAACCCACATGCCCTGAGCAACTGTCCCCCAGGACCAAACTGGTGCAAAAGAAGGGAGACTCAGCCGGGGTCTAGGGTACAGCAGAGGCTTAAAGGACCTTATGTTCTCCCCTTCCGCTTTGACTCCAGACAGAGCAGCTGGGGTCACAAGAGACCCGACCTTTTGTGAGGTAGCATCTGTGGTGCGGAGAAATTTTCACATCATGGAGTTTCTTATTTTGGCCCTGGCTTTTCTGTGCATGCTCTTCTGCCCCTAAAGCCTGCCTCTACCTGAAGCCGCACTCACTACACCCCTTTAGAAATGGTGGGGTGTGAGCCCCAGGCCACCTTCTATCTTTGGTAGTGATGGCTAATGCCCCCTGTGCTCGCCCACCTCCACAGTCTCAAGGGAGATCTGGTGTCAGCATTCTGCAAGTGTTAACCAGGAAATACAATAAACGCACAACAGAAAGCAGAAAGAGAGAGATTAACCTCCCCAGTTCAGAAAGGGAGACAGACTTGCTTTCTCCTTCAGCTTTTACTTTGAATTTGTAATTGAGATGTACTTGACATGTGTGCAAACCTTCTTAAAAAGCAAAATAAGCCTCTAGCGGGTGTTCAAGCTGGGAGGATGGGGAGCCATCCATCTCCTTGAAATTAACACTAGAGAAGATGGCGCCTGCCCCACAGTCCCTGCCTGAGGGTGGGAGCCTAACTGCCTCCTGTCTGAGAAACACCCGGAAGTTTTGCTTCCCAATTAGCAAGCACAGATGGGTCCCACAATCTCCAGGTGGGTTTGGGATGACATGCATGTGACAAATGGTGCTGTCAAGTCCTCCCACTGGAGGAGCTGGTAACTGTTTACTCCGAAAACGCACAGTGATGCCTTGTCTGCCTGGCTGAAGGCGGGAAGAAGCTGTCAGTGCAGGCTGTCAGCAGTGGCCTGGGATGCACTTTGCAGTCTGGGGCAAGGGTCAGTGGTCAGCCCATTGTAGGTTCAATTTTATTAACAACTTAGTGACCGAGCATATGTCACTTATAACCCAACTAACCAAAACAATAGTAAATGAGAATTAATGGACACAATAACAAAACCATAAGGATATCAGTTCCGAGGAACAATTTTCCTGGCACAATCAGCAGGATTTCTTCTGTTGGAACCTAGAGTAACCAGAACTCAGCACCTCAGCAGGAGCCGGAGCCCCAAAGCCTTCCCTCAAGCGGTTCTCTCTAGGAGCGTCTTGAAGTGGAGCGAGGAACAGCCAAAACTATCCCAAGTCTCTAAAAAGCCCCACCTCCAGTTCTGGGCTCATTTATACATCACCTCCCAGAGTCAGTTCATGGGATCTTTTCAGCTGGCAACAATTAAGCTCCTGCACGAGGTGGTCGGTCTTCAAGGGGATTAACCTCACCTGTTCTCTCACAAGACCATTCCAATCCTGCACTTGGGATGCTAAAAAACAGGTTTATCTCTCCTTCAGCCCATGTTGTAACTGTCTTCTTCTTCTTCTTCTTCTTCTTCTTCTTCTTCTTCTTCTTCTTCTTCTTCTTCTTCTTCTTCTTCTTCTTTTTTCCCTGCCTTCATGGGGTTTGTTCTTAATTATATTCACCTAGCATGCATAAAGCCCCTCAACTACACATGACTTAGAAGAGGGGTTGCGGGGATCCCTGTAGAGCCCACCAGATACTGTGTCCCTCCTACCATGTTTTCGAGCCTTAACTTGACTTTCACGCCATAGATGAGGCACCTTCAGGTGCCGCTGAGTGAGGGGAGCACAGTGGACCCCAAGACACCTGTGCTTGCCACATTCCTGGCACACACCCGTCCTAACAGCCAGGCGCTTTGCTTTCTTCCCAACAGCCAAATGTGTCTTTGATGCCATTTCCATCCAATCCAAAGGCCAGGTTGGTCCCCAATTAAGGAGCAACTGTTGGCATGATTAGCAGCGTACAGTGTTCTTCTAAAGATTCTGAGTTCTGTTCCCCCAGCACCCATGTTGGATATCAGGTCCAAAGGCAACTCCAGTTCCCCAAACTCTAAGAGGTAGTCTGTATATCCAGAGACGAGCTCAGACTGGGCTACAGGAGGATGTCTGCAAGTAGATGAAAGCCAGCATCACTCAGGAACTTGTGAGACCACGCATTCCCACCTGCTTCTGGCAGAGGGACCTATGGCTCTGTGGACATGTATGCCTGTGCCTGCATATCAAAGCCCACATGGCCTCCAGGCTCCCTCAGTCCCCACTCACAAGTACTTGCTGTATATTTCAAAGTCCATGCTAGCCTCCCCGGGCTTCCCTCCTCCCAAATAACATGTGTATGTGTGTGTGTGTTTCTGTGTATGTGTATATGTGTGTGTGTGCGTGTGTGTGTGTGTGTGTGTGTGTGTGTGTGTGTGTGTGTGTGTGTATGGGTAGGTGGGTGGGTGTGGGTGTATTCTTTATACTGGCCAAGTTTCCCCCTGCCCCCTCCATCTCCAGCTCTCAGCATCTCCATACTCTCACTGTCCTCTCTTCTCTTATAGATAGTCCTGGCCATGTCCAGTCTGCTTTCTTTTCTTTCTGCTCTGGACTCTTCCAGATGCCTCTAGATATATATTTTTCTTTCTTATGAGCAATAAAAACCTTTCCTTTAGCTGGGTATAGAGGCAGATGCCTTTAATCCCAGATCTTGGGAGGCAGAGGCAAGCAAATCTCTGTGAGTTTGAGGCCAGCCTGGTTTACAAAGTGAGTTCCAGGACAGCCAAGGCTACACAGAGAAACCCTGTCTCAGGGAAAAATAAAAAAACAAACAACTGACTTGATACCCTATGAGCATATACAGGGAGAGGAGGTCCCCTCAGTCACAGTCATAGGGGAGGGGAGTAAGGGGAAATGGGAGGGGATACAAGGGATGGGATAACAATTGAGAGGTAATATGAATAAATTAATAAAATATATTAAAAAACAAACAAACAACTTCTCCTTAAGCATACCATGGAGTGGTGTCTTAGTCACCAGGCCATTTTGAACACTTGGTCTATTTTGTGCTGAGTCAATACCCCAACTATTTATTTATTTGTTTGTTTGTTTACTTATTTATTTAATGTACGTGTGCGTGTGCTGTGGGGCTGGCGTGTGTGTGCCACAGCAGGTAGGTGGAGGCCAGAATACAATTTTCTCTCCCGCTTTGTTGATCAGGGATCTCTCTGCTGTTTCTTCCGTGTGGCATACCTCAGGCTAACTAGCCCAAGCCTCCTGCGTCCGCCTCCATCTCCCTGCAGGCTCTCTGGAACAGCACATGGGCGCTATTGCATCTGGATTTTAAATTTTTAAAAAAAAATTTTTTTTACATGTATGGGTGTTAGGCTTAAACTTATGCATCTGTGCTACACGTGACAGAGCCCCAGAAGGAACACAAAATGGCACTGGAGATCTCATGGGGCTGGAGTTACAGATGATTGTGAGCTGCCATGTCGGTGCTGGGAGTGAACCTGGACCCACTAGAAGAGCAGCCAGTGCTCTTAATTACCGAGCCATCTCTCTAGCCCCTCACAGCTGGCTTTTAAAAACATGTTCTGGGTTCTGGGTTCTCTATTCAAATCCTCAGGCTTGCGACCTTGTCTACCTAGAACCCCAATTTTGAGATCTAAAGACTGACCCAGGCATCTGCCTCTAGTACTCACTGATCCAGTCCACGGCCAGGCCCTTGAGAACGTGAGCTTGGTCACTTTCTTTGGTGCTTTCAGACATCAGACACTATTCTACCAGGAGGCCAGAGATTTTATTCACAAAGGGTGTGGGGAGGGATCCAGAACGGAGAGAAACATAGTTGAAATTGAAAGTTGACTCGGGCATACCAGGTCTCAGGTTTTCACTGAAGGAATACTCCAAACAGCCAGAGGTAATGCTGTTTGCTGACCTGCTGATGTGTGTGGCCCATGCAGCCACTTTGTAGGCACAGACAGGCTGGGGGGGGGGGGGGTGTCGGGGGACTAGGGGGTCACTCTTCCATCACTTTGGCCTGGATTGTCACTATGAGTTTGTTGGTAATGCCTGACATAATGCTGTCTTCGGCTGAGACCTCCTTCACACCTGGATGTTGAAGGTCTGACTTTGAGACCTTGGGGTCTAAGTCCACACTAGTTACTGATGAGCTGCTACTGGTCTCTGGGGCTCTGGGGGCTGTGGAAATGGGTGAAGTCAATATTGGCCTGGGGGTGCTGTATCCCTAAAAGGTGATGTCAAAACTGCCAGCACCTCAGAGATTTCCCTATATGAACGGTTGCGGTAGCACAGCAAGACAGCACGCTAGTAGATTTGCTGATGTGTGCCCCCTCCCCCAGACCTTTTAGAACAACTGATCTGTGGATTTGCCAGCTGCTGAGAATGAGGGCCTGATAAGGTTTCACACTCTTGTAGATCGTTTGTTTGTTTTGCTTTTGTTTTCTCCCTTGGGTGGGGGGGGCATGTAGAGCACTTGAGTATTGGTAAGGCTGTTAGGAGACAATTTTCTGGGTCCAGCCATCTCAGAAACAAGTCCTCCCCCGACCCGACCCCTGGTTGCTGTTGATGTGGTTTGACAAAAGAAGTTGAAGATAAACTGAACCTAGGATCGGATTTGTTCCAAGGAACCCAACAACCCTAAACAGCAGGAAGTAGCTAAGGAAAACAATGCCCCTTCTCCCCACTAACCGGTGGAGAAGGGGAAAAGATATTTTTAAACTGCAATAAAGGCTGGAGAGATGGCTCAGAGGTTAAGAGCACTGGCTGCTCATCCAGAGGTCCTGAGTTCAATTCCCAGCAAACACATGGTGCCTCACAACCATCTGTAATGAGATCTGGTGCCTTCTTCTGGCCTGCAGACTCTATATGCAGATAGTGTATACATTAAATAAATAAATAAATAACTGCAATAAATTAAAATAGAGTCAAGAAGTGGTGCCTACAATGATTGGTCAATACAACAGCCCATCCTGCTCCAGTTTCCGTTCTTTGAAAATGTACTATCTACCTATTGGGGATAAAGTTCAGGTCCCAAACTGGCCACCTCCCTGCACACGCAGAGAATAAAGCTTGCATTTTACAATTCTGTCACTGAAGTGAATTTTCTAGGCTTCCACCTCAAACCCAACAAGGCTAAAGTCATCTCTTCAGGACTATGCCTGTCTCTGTCAGGCCGAAGGATTTGAGAAAATTCTTTAGGACAAGAATATGAACTGAGTTTTCCCAAAGAGGAAGTGTTATCACTCAGACTCAGAGTCTTCTGGGTGTGGTGGTGCACGCCTTTAATCCCAGCACTGGGGAGGCAGAGACAGGCCAGTCCCCAAGTTCAAGGCCCAGTGTGGTCCACAGAGTGTTCCAGGTTAGCCAGGGCTACACAGAGGAACCATCTTGAAGAGGGGGGAAAAAAAGGTTAGTGTCCCCATAAAGCTACAAAATAATGGTCTAAACAGATTCAGCTGGGGACTAGGGATAAAATGGTGAGCAGGAAGACGTTGCTACTGAATGTTTTTAAAAGGAAATAAAAAAGAAGGACAGGAGTTCTCCTCAGTGTGGAGGGGAAGGACCACTGTAGAGAAAGGACAGCATAGCCAGCAGCAGGATGTCTGGGAGTCTAGAGTGAGCGTGACCCTGAGCCATGTGAGGGGAGGCGGGAGGGGGGAAGGGAGCGCGAGGGGAGGGGGGAAGGGAGCGCGAGGGGAGGGGGGAAGGGAGCGCGAGGGGAGGGGGGAAGGGAGCGCGAGGGGAGGGGGGAAGGGAGCGCGAGGGGAGGGGGGAAGGGGGCGCCAGACCAAGAGGCTGGGAGGGTAAAGAGGAGACCAAAGGGCCAGGTAACCAAAATGGCTGCATTGTATAGGGAAGGGCAGCACAGGGGGAGTAACCGCCGACCTAGAAGGTCTCATGGGTCTCCCAGAGCAGCCAGTGGGAGAGAGAGGGAGGAGGGGAGAAGGGCTTAAACACCCTGAGGAGATTTTGGAGACAGAAGGAAAACCTGAGTCAACACCCATCCAGGCTCACGACTGAATAAGAAGGAGTTAGCTCTTTTCCTGACAGATTCACTCCAACAACGTAGGGAGCCATCTCCTTGCTGTTGTATGTTCTTATACGGACAACTCCAAGCCTCTGGACGCACTTGATGTTCTTTCTTGGCTTTTCAGTTTGTGTGAACCCAAATCCAGAACAAACTTCTCTTTGAAACTTGAGACAGTTTATCCTCAATTCCCTGCTGCCGTTTCTGTATCAGGGCAACTTGACTGAGCTTGGTCATCATCTGCAGCTGGCCAGTTCCAGCGCTATAAGAAGCAGGAGGTTTCCCCATCTTGCTCCTTTCCCTTGTCACAGGGAGACTCAGACAGTTTTCAAATGTTTCTGTGTTGTTATGTTCATCAACAGTGTCATGCAGTTCAATGAGGCGAACAGGAGGAATGGTTCCTTGGGTCAGAGCTTGCTCAGGTCAAATCCCAGTCACCCAGGTCAAAAGTGGGCGTGGCTAAGCACACCTGAGAGGTCATTGGTTGGCCAGTTTAACCAAAGAGGCAGGCTTCCAGGTTAACATGGGGGCTGGAGGGAGAGCCTGTTTCAAGCCAACAGGATATGGAATAACAGACAAAGACACCAACGTCCATCTACACATAGGGTCCCTTGTACCCAAATTCTCTTTTCCCTCTCTCTCTCTCTCTCTCTCTCTCTCTCTCTCTCTCTCTCTCTACACACACACACACACACACACACACACACACCAACCAAAAAGTTAAAAATTCACAGTGGAGAGCTGAAGAGATGGCTCAGAGGTTAAGAGCACTGACTGCTCTTCCAGAGATCCTGAGTTCAATTCCCAGCAACCATGTGGTGGCTCACAACTATCTACAATCCAATCTGATGCCCTCTTCTGTCTTTCAGGTGTACATGCATGGAGAGCATTGTGTACATCATAAATAAATACATCTTTAAAGAGAATTCACAGTGGAAACATTCCTATCCCTAGCTGTCCAAGGTACCAGAAGTGAAGCAGACATGGCCATTTTTGCCTGTCTTACAGGAGTATTCAAATTCCAACCCTTTGTTTATAACATATAGAAGCGTACATCTCAGGATCCGAAACAACACCTGAAGTTCAGCCTGAAATGAAATAAATCTGCTTGGAAGGCCTTATGGTGCCTCCAAAATCTTGAGAGACTGGGCTGGCGAAAAGCAACTTAGTGGGTCAACTTAAGTTCACAACCAGTCCCTTAGGAGGAAAAGACTGGCTTCCTGTTTGGTAATAGTGTTGGATCAGATGTGATCCAACACATGAAAGATATTTGGTCATTTCTTGGATTGAGGGGGATAGTGTTGGATCAGAGGAGACGGCTCAGTGATTAAGAGCACTTGTTCCTCTTGTAGAGAATCTGGGTTCAATTTCCAACACCTACGTCACATCAGATGGCTCACAACCACCTGTAATTGTAGCTACAGAGGACCCAACTGCCTCTTCTGGCCTCTACAGAAACATACACACACACACACACACACACACACAGAGAGAGAGAGAGAGAGAGAGACAGACAGACAGACAGACAGACAGACAGACAGACAGACAGACACATAGACAGAGACATAGACATAGACAGACAGATAGACACATAGACAGAGACATAGACAGAGAGACAGAGAGAAAGAGGGGGGAGGCTGAAGTTTTCCCCTCTCACGGGCTCCCTACTGAGACCTTATCTGCATCTCAGACTAAGTGCCAGGATTTCTGCACTAGAAGAGTGAGTTTATATCAAAGAGCATCGTAGTGGCCACGGTGCTGCTCCTCACCCTCTTCTCTGACTCCTGCCTGAGAATCAGACAGCCTGGCCACAGGCTTGTGCTGTAAACTCCCTGAGCCTCAGAAAAGGCATAGCAACAGATCCCACTTCTTGGTTGCCTCTTTTCAGAGCCCCCACAGATGACATCTCTCTCTGGTGTTGGGGCCTGAGCTCCTCTCAGAGCCTCTGCAATGCCGTTGTCTGTTAGTGTGTCCGTGTTAGTGACTCTTAACCCCCACAGGTCATCTCAGTGTCCTCGTGAGCCCACATGAAAGACCTTGAGTTATGGCTGCTCAAGCTTTGTCCTGTCCCTCCGTGTCTGGAGGTTTCTGTTCACTGACTATAGAGGTGCTAGGAGCTGGAGGTGAGCGCCTATTCCCAGTCAGAGTTCACAGAACTCTGTCCAAAGTTTCATAGAGACTTCATCACCCCACCTGTGGTCTCCACAGGACATGTCTGGTGTATGCTGCCTAGGAAGCCACTGGCATCCAGGTGGGAACACGTTTGATGGCCTGCAGGGTATGAACTGGGCAGGAGTGGGCAGCAGCCTTGGTACTCACTACTAGATAGGGTATGGAGGCAGGAGGCAGGATGGTTTTCTAGCCCTTCTGGGGTCCAGGCTGGCCCCACACTCGCACTTGTTGCTGACTCCACTCTGACAGAGCTCCTGTAAAAGGCAATGAAGGAGATCATGTTTGCCAGCATTCCCATATCCCCAGCCTGCTCAGCTTTAGTGAGCAGGAAATGTGTCAGCTGTCTGTTGAGATTTCATAAGCAATTACAATGTGTCAAGCTTTGAAGGAAAGCATCATAAATACTTGTAACTTCCCTCAGCCAAAGAGGGAAAGCACACGGGCAAGGAAGAAAAGAAAGGGGCCCCATTCTCCACTTCCACACCCCACAAGGCTGGGGATCTAGAGAACACGGGAAGGCCTCTGGCCCCAGCACCCATAGTTGGCAAAAGTCCAACCCCTAAGACAGCAGACAGCGAGGTGCAGCCAGCTGAGCACGGAGACCTGGGCCAGCCCAGCCCACTGCCAAGAACAAAGGAAAGTCCTGGGTGCTATCAATGACCCAGCTAGCCAGCTCTGTTTCCCCATTTTCATTGCAGCCCTGGGGGAGCCAAGAAACAGCAACCTCAGCAACCAAGAACTTCTAGGAAAGAAAAGCCCAGGCAAGACAGCGCCTTTCACAAAGATCACAGCAAGCATCGCTCTCTAACCATCATGTGCCCGGAAGTGATGAGAACCCTATGGCTCTCAGAGTCAGCTTGGCCACAGCCTGGGCTAGTGCAGCACCCAACAGGAATGTCTGAGCTTTAACATAACATATCTTTGCTCCAGTTACCAGCAGACAAAAGAGCAGCCTGAGTCACTGTGGGCGGGACAAGTGAGTATGGCCCCTCCTCCCTTTGAAACCCAGGTGACCCAGGATTGTTCCTATTCATACCTCACACCCCTGAGAGCCAGATGATCTATGGTTCTGAGAGTAGAGCTCTCAGCCCCTGGCTCTCAGCCCAGGAGGGAGGGGGAGGGGCTTACAAGGCTGGATGGAACTAGATGGATCAAAAACAAAAGGCCCCTCACTCTGAAATAGCTCCTCCCTGCCTAGGGTTGGTCTGTCTGTCCTTTCTTGGCCTGCTGTGCAGGGGTCACAACAGCCTGACCACACAGACCTTAGAAAGATGAACTAATGAGGTGCTTATCCCGGCAGGTGGCAGAGGATCTGCCTCAGGTCCACATAGGTCACTCCAATGGACCAAAAGATGCACAGTAGCCAGACAGGACCAAAAGATGGTGAGAAGGTAGTGCACAGTGGCCAGACAGAGTCCAGAGCTGAGAGGCACAATCCCTATGCATAGTCAAAGGCAAAGGAATCTCAGATAGGCACTCCGGAGAGCTGAGCCAGGGATATCTGCTCCCAACAATCTGGGATTGTCAATTCAAGTTGGGAGCCACAGCCACAGGCAAGCCAGCCTGCCACCAGCTCACAGCTCCTTGGCTCTCAGGATTTGCAATGCACATCTCATTGTCACCAGACAGTACCTTTGTCCTATGGAGCCAGTATGGAGCCAAGCAGGTCCATGTCCTTCTTGGGGTGTTTGGCACAGTTTGGTGACCATAGCTCCTCCTTCTTCTGCCTAGAAGGCTTCCGCTTACTTGATAAATGATTTCTTTTTCCCTGACAACTGTTGGCTTGGGTTACACCCCCTTTATGGAGAGGATGGGTTTATACCGGGGCCAAAGGAACAGATTCCAAGACTCAGGATGTGATCCACTCCAGGCCCATGGAGTCCCTGCCTCAATTCCACACACCCCACAGTCCCAGCACCCTCTAGCTGCACCCTATCCCTCAAGGATGCTGGGTCTGCTTTGTTGCTTAAGCACCTCAGATGGACTTGGTGTAAGAACGCAGGTCTGGGAACACAGTGTCCCTAAGAACAGAGAGTCAAGATCTGCCCTTCAGGCCTGGAGAGATGGCTCAGAGATTAAGTAAGAGTTCTGGCTGTTCTTCCAAAGGTCCTGAATTCAATTCTCAGCAACCACATGGTGGCTCACAATCATCTATAATGAGATCTGGTGCCCTCTTGCGGCAGGCAGGCACACATGCAGGCAGAATGCTGTATACATAATAAATAAATCTTTTTTTTTTTTTAATCTGCTCTTTAGGGCCACTGAGGAAGAACATCTGTGCCCTGTCCACTCCCAAGCCTGAAGACACAGCAGCCTGTCTCTGACTAGCTTCTGGGATTCCAGAGTCACTCTACCCAAAGGTTTCCATCTCCCTATGAGCTAAGGCAGCCTGCATCTCGACAGCCCTGGGGAGACCCCAGTGCTTGAGGACAACTAGAGGTGACCCCTTGGAAGCAGGCTAAGGAAGGGGGTCAGCCCCGTTGGTCAGATCTTTCTACATTCCGTTCTGCCTTCCCTGCCCCAGTAGTCATAGCCTCTGCCTATACACATTGGTGGCTCAAAGGGAGAAGAAACTATTTTATTTAAGAAGCAGCAGGAGAGCTGGGCATGGTGGTGGCACATGCCTTTAATCCCAGCACTTGGGATTAAAGAGGCAGGTGGATCACTGTGAGTTCAAGGCCAGCCCGGACTACAAATCGAATCCAGGACAGCCAAGGCTAACACAGAGAGAGACCATGTTTCGAAAAACCAAAGAAGAAGAAGAAGAAGAAGAAGAAGAAGAAGAAGAAGAAGAAGAAGAAGAAGACGACAACACTGGCTTCATTAGAAATTCTGGCTCTGTGTGCTGAGAAAGCCAGGGCTCAGGGCAGCCATGTGTGACATTATACATGTGCCTTATTACTTAAAAAAAAAAAAAAGGAGCAATACCATTACAGTATGCTTCCATCCAATATCTCCTTTCCTTCTCACACTACACCTCTTCAATCTGTGTACGCGCCCGCGCGCGCATGCATATGCACACACATGTGTGTATGCGAGCACATGCATGTGAGGAGTGCACTCAGATGCACATATTTGGTGAGCATGTATGTGCACCCATGTCTGGAGGCCGGAGAGCAACCTCAAGTGTCTTCCTGCATATGCTGTGTCCATTACTTTTCCTCGCTGTGATAAAATACAACGATCGAGGCAGCTCCTGGAGGAAGAGTTCATTTGAGCTTACAGTTCCAGAAGGAGAGTCTATAATGGGGTGGGGGCGGGGAGGCATCAGGCAGCTGGAGCTGCACAAGAAGCAGAAGCAGCAAACTGGAAGCGAGGCCACTTTCAAAAGATGTGACTCCTCCAGCAAGGTCACGCCTCTTAGAGGCTCTGCAACCTCTCCTAACCAGCAGCGCCACCAACACTTCAGCAAGTGCCTGGGAGGTGGCGGGCGACTCCAAGCAGTGTGTTCCGCACACAGCAAGGCTGATGCACATATGAACTTGCAGAGACTGGGGCAGCACGCACAAGACCTGGACAAATTCAAGCCAGACAAATCCTCCCAGCAAGGAGAATGGGAAGTGGGCACAGAGTCTCACGGCTTCACAGTTGATAGCTGCGTGGGGACGGAAAGTCAGCTTTCCTCACTGCATGATCCCGAGTGTGTCCACCACATGCCGGGCAGGCCTGATGCTCAGGAGTAGTTGGCCAACACAAAACAGACTCCGTGTGTGCGTGTGTGTGTGTGTGTGTGTGTGTGTGTGTGTGTGTGTGTACGAGAGAGAGAGAGAGAGAGAGAGAGAGAGAGAGAGAGAGAGAGATCTTTGTTACACGTGTGTTTTCTTTCTTTTATACAGACAAAGAACATGAAGTTATGTGGGGGAGGAAATCTGAGAAGAGTTGGAAAAGGGGAAAGAATATGATCAAACTACATTGTATGAAAACATGTTAAGTAATAATTTAAATTTTCACATATTAACCCAGTAACTACAGTTTTAGATGACAAGGTATTTACTCCCCTTGTTCTGCCTCGGGAAGAGAGGCACTTGCAGGCCCAAAGTTGACCCAGAAAAGCAATTTCTTCTCTCTCTGATGCCGCCTTCAACTCTGTCAAGGCTTCACAGTAGGACTTGCTAAAAAGAAACCCTTGATCCTCGAGTCCTCATCAAAAGACATGAGAGGTTTGTTTTATTTTCCCTTTTTCACAGGGCTATTTCCTTTTTAAATGTCCCTTTCCACCACGTTTATAACACTTGCCCTATCTGTTCTCTGGGAATCTTGCCTCTGCATTGATCCCATTGCGGGTCCCCTGATGACTTGGGCCTTAGACTCCTGAGCCCTGCTTTGCTCTCCTTGCCTTTGTTTACAGTTGCTATCGTTATATTTGCCAGATGCATCCGATACCCCCGAGAACGGGAGGTATAGGCAGCTGCGAGTGACCCGACCTGGGTGCTGGGAATTGAACTCGCGTCCTTCGGACAAACAGTGTACTCTCTTTACCACTGAGCCATTTCTCCAGGCACTTTTTACATAGACTTTTGGGTCTCTCTCAATCACTCCTCTAAGTTTCTGTCCTCCCAGACTTCAATATTCTATAAGGTGCTCGCCGAGTCTGTCCGGTTGCTACTTAGCCTCTAACCCAGGGCGCTTCCTCCTCTGACCCTTCAGCTTCCACGGAACTCGGCAGACCCTTCTTCCCTTCCTTGTACATCAAAGGCTTTCATATTCCAGGACTAGGGTTGTAGTTCTCTGACGCCGGCCCCCGTGGTTACGTCTCAAAGATTTCGCGTCAGTGGACCTATCACATTACCATCCTACGCGGTTGTTGGTTGGAAAGCCTTTCACCCGCCGTCATTACACCCTGTAAAAGTACTCTTCCTGCTCCCCCCTTAACCAGATAAAGGAATACTCAATATAGACATTGACTTAGACCAGGGATAGACTTGGGGTCCAAGCAATTGACCCAATTGATCAGCTTCTCCAAGTGGGTCTTTTCTCTGGGGCCTCCACTCTTTAAAGCTTTGGACCTCTGAACTGGGAGGGAGTGGTTGACGAATCCTGCGCCTCCCCACTAGGGGGCGTCTGTCTGACTGGGAACAGCGACTGAGTAAGTTCCTTGTTGGAAAGGGAAGATTTTGAATCCCTTTCTGACAGTGTTCAAATGCCTTTCTTAGTTGAGAGTGAGGGGCTAGGGCTACACAGTGAAACCTTGTGTGGGGTTGGTGTGTGTGTGTGTGTGTGTGTGTGTGTGTGTGTGTGTGTGTGTGTGTGTGTGTGTAAGAGCTTCTGGGACCAAATACAACAGCAGCAGTCAGTCATCTGTTTGTTTTCCTTTTGTTTGTGTGCATCGCCCTGGTGGGACCGTGCACTCAGGGGCTGTCTGGGGGATTTTGTTAGTATTGGTCTCAGACTATTTTTTTTTTTTCGAGACAGGGTCTCTCTGTGTAGCCTTGGCTGTCCTGGACTCACTTTGTAGACCAGGCTGTCCTGGACTCACTTTGTAGACCAGGCTGGCCTCGAACTCACAGCGATCCGCCTGCCTCTGCCTCCCGAGTGCTGGGATTAAAGGCGTGCGCCACCACACCCGGCTCTCAGACTATTTTTTTTTTAATTTTTTTTTTTAAGATTTATTTATTTGAGCCGGATGTGGTGTTGCTCGCCTTTAATCCCAGCACTCAGGAGGCAGAGGCAGGTGGACCGCTGTGAGTTGGAGGCCAGCCTGGTCTACAAAGAGAGTCCAGGACAGCCAGGGCTATGTGACACAGAGAAACTCTGTCTCAAAAAAACAAAAAAACAAACAAACAAAAGAATAGGTTTCAGGTCTCAAAGAAATGACCATGCAATCCAAAGGATTTCAGCAAAGCAAACTGTTTTCCTTGTTAGGGAGAGTGCATACGCACACTAAGGAAAGTGCACCCAGTGGGGTTCCACTGTTGTTGTTGTTTAAATCTGTAACACAAGGCCTCACTCTAGTAGCCAAAACTCAGCCTCGTATTCTTTTTCTTTTTCTTCTTTTAAAAATATATTTATGGAACACACCGGAAGTAAGCTACAGACAAGATGGAAGCATCTCCGTGTTCTCTGTCCTCCTATATCCTGGGCGCCCTTGACCAGTACTACAGTTGGAAGCAGCTTCAGGGGAGCTGGAGAAATGCTTCCAGATGGAGCTGTACCCCGACCTCAAGGCCTGTAAGGTCTTGGCCACTAGACTCAGCTTGAAGGAAGAACAAGTTGAGACTTGGTTCACCCAGCGTTCCTTGGAGCAGAGATGCGCCCTCCCTTTGCTCCGCTGCAGCGGTCCGCCCGGGATAAGACTTCTTCTGTGCTTCCCACAAAGCCCACTGCTGCCAGACACCGAGCTGGAGGTACAGGTCCTTCCCATCAACCCCTCGGAGCCCTCCACCTTCCCATCAACCCCCCGGAGCCCTCCACCAGCTGTGAGCACAATGGTTGACACTCATGCGCCCATGGGGCCACTCCAACATGTAGCAAGAACCGCCCCTTTCCGACTCCTGGCTGCACCAAACTCAGCAAAATGCTGGATGCTTTCCAGAGACTTGGGGTCAGGGCTTAAACGCCTGGGTGCCAAGACAGAAGGCACTGGACAGAAATGGTGTTACAGACGACAGATCGAGCTGAATCTCCAACCAGGGCTTCCTGTAGGCCCTGCGGGGCCACACCCCACAGGTGGGAGGCTCCGGTTCCAATTCTTTTTAGCACACCCCACTCCCCACACCCCGCAGAGGTCGTCTGTATCCCAGGCTAGTTATCAGCTCAATATGTAGCAGAGGATGACCCCAATCTTCTTGCCTCTGCTTCCCAAGGGCTGATTACAGGCCTGTATATACCGCCAGAGCAGCCAATTTTTCCTGGATTCGTTTCCCGCCCCGCCTGCTTTGCAGTTCAAGCCAGCCTCGAACTCACAGTAATTCACCTGCCTCTGCCTCCCAAATGCTGGGATTAAAGGCGTGCACCTGGCTTGGTTTTATTTTCTTATACAGGGTCTCACTCCGTAGCCCAGGCTAGCCTGGAACTTGGAGAGTCTGTCCTGTCTCCGCCTCCCTGGGGCTGAGATGAACTGCTTTCCTTTGTTGGCTTTGTGGCCTTTCTTTATGATTCATTTTCTGCCTGTGAGTATTCTAGGTTTTTTTTTGTTTTTTTTTTTGGGGGGGGGAGGATGGGGGTTGTTCCTAGTGCTTCTCAAATTGCTTCTTAGGGACTTGTTTGGAGACTTAGATCTGGGAGTGGCACACGCCTTTAATCCCAGTACTCGGGAGGCAGAGGCAGGTGGATCGATGTGAGTTCGAGGCCAGCCTGGCCTACAAAGCGAGTCCAGGATGGCCAAGCTACACAGAGAAACCCTGTCTCAGAAAAAAAAAATTATTTATTTATTATTTATACAGCATTCTGCCCGCGTGTGTCTGCACGCCAGAAGAGGGCAACAGATATCATTGTAGATGGTTGCTGGGACTTGAACTCAGGACCTTTGGAAGAACAGACAGTGCTCTTAACCTCTGAGCCATCTCTTCAGCCCCCTCAGACTCATACTCTTATTCATTTGGCTAATTCAAACATTGTAGTTGCTAGGGAGAAATGAAACGAGCATATATGTTGATTTTATAAGAAATAATGGCCGGGCGGTGGTGGCTCACGCCTTTAATCCCAGCACTCGGGAGGCAGAGGCAGGTGGATTGCTGTGAGTTCAAGGGCAGCCTGGTCTACAAAGCGAGTACAGAACAGCCAAGGCTACACAGAGAAACCCTGTCTTGAAAAAACAAAAAAGAAGAAGAAGAAGAAAAAGAAGAAGAAGAAGAAGAAGAAGAAGAAAAAAGAAAAAGAAAGAAAGAAATGCTTACTTGGGAAAGATTCTTAACAGAGGGTGTCTGTCTTTGCAACTTCCTCTAAAAATTGAGCTTCTTTTTTCTTAGTCAACCCTTAGACAGTAGGCAGAAGGAGCAGTACTTTGGTAGAAAAGAAAGTCTATTTTGTTCATGTTTCCCACATCATGGCCAACTCAAGCTGCCAATCTTACTTGTTCCATCTCGCCATCCCTTTCTCTGTAGAGATGCTGTTTCTGGCACAGGGAGGGTGCATCGCCGGCTCGACCCTTTGCCTCCATTCTCCGGGACTCTATCTGGGCCTCCTGGCTCCACTCCACTCTACTGCTCTTGCTGTCCAGGGTGTGGCTTTGAAAACCTTGTCTTTTCTGATCCCAGGTTTCCTTTCCTTTCTCTCCCCGACCACAGACATCTGGAAGAAGTGGCAGGTGCTACCCCTTGACTCTGCTCCACCTCCCATTTTCCTGATTCACAGCTGCCCCCTCCTGGGAGCAACTCTGACAATCTGTGTCAGACCTCGAATCCTCTACTTTGGCTGCAGTCTGGACCATTCACCAATGGAGTCGGGTTGGTCCTCCCTGCCTGCCTCCATCACTACACCTCCTACAGTATTTTCACCACCTGCTTCCGTAACTGCTTCCTGCTGTCAGGATATACAACAACAGACTGCAGGGACCATTTTTTTCCTTCCTTCCTTCTTTCCTTCCTTTTTCGTTTTTTTAAAGAGTTATTTATTTATTGTTTTATATACAGTGTTCTGCTTGCATGTACAGCTGCAGGCCAGAAGAGGGCATCAGATCACATTACAGATGGTTGTGAGCCACCATGTAGTTGCTGGGAATTGAATTCAGGACCTCCAGAAGCGCAGTCCGTGTGTTTAACCTCTGAGCCATCTCTCCAGCCTCGTCTTTTTCATTTTTTTTTTTTTAAAGACAGTCTCTTCCTATGTAGACCAGAGTACCTAGAACTCACAGAGATCCTCCTACCTCTGCCTCCCGAGTTTTGGGATTATAGGCGTGCACCAGAATTCTCTGAGAAACTGCACATTGCCCTTTTCCGTGTGAGGCACGCAAGCCCAGTAGCTCACCTGGTACGGGAATGCACCAGGAGCCTGATATTCCTCTGTTCTTTGTATTTCCCCTGTGTTTCATGTGGCCTCTTCCAGGTGACCAGACTGGGAGCAGTGTGCACAGTAGCCTCCAAATCCCTCTCAGACTTCGGTGTCCTAGCATTCAAAGGAAGGGTGGGGTGGAAACCCAGGGCCCTGATGCTTATCGCTTTTTTTTTTTTTGGTCAACTTTTGTCTTCACACATTCAACGCCACTGGTTCAGCCAGCTGTCGTGCTGGCTTCACGTTCTTTAGGGACCGATGGCCGCTTTACTTTCACCGGAACACTCATAATGCCTTCCTCTTTTCTGAAATGTCAGCCTTTGGCCGCAGTGCCACACGGGGAGGCGGCTGACATTTCCCCATCGCAGATTTGTCCTCACCTCAGAGCAGTTTATATCTACCAAGTTAGCCTATGGGCCTCCGTCTTCATTGTTGCATAGGGGTTACAGAGCTGTGGTGTCCCAGGACTACTGCCTTAAGGACTGTGCTGGGACGGGGGGGGGGGAGAACAACCACCTTTATTTCAGAGCGTTTCTATTTGTAAAACGCACTGCTCCTTCTGCAAAGAGAAAAGTGCTGTTCTCTGTGTTGGTTCTGGGAAAGGATAGAGTTAGATGGATTAACAGGGACTATGGTGTGTGTGTGTGTGTGTGTGTGTGTGTGTGTGTGTGTTCACACACCTGTTTATGAGACAGAGAGATTGTGACAAGACCAGAGGACAACCTGAGGTTTTAGTCCATCCAACTTGTTCTTGTGACAGGGTTTCTCAGTAGCCCGGCTCTCCACCACTTAGACAGCTCCACCACAGAAGCCCCCAGGAATCTGCCTGGCTCGACCTCTCCAGCACCGGCACTGGGCTTACAGGTGCATGCTACAATTGTTTTTAATGTAGATCCTCATGGCTGCATGGAGAGCGCTGTGCTGACTGAAGTATCTCGGATTGATTCTTCATGTCTGTAAAAATAATTGCTTCTACAAAGAGGACACCGGTTGTTGCTTTTGTTGGTCCTTAGAGCGAGCAGAGCTGACCCCCGAAAGCTAGATTAATGGGGACCATGCCGATCATTTTAAGGATCCATTCAGCCCTCCTTAGTCACACTGGGACGACTCGAGCCCGAAAAGATGACTAGCACAGGCACGGCCCCCATAGAGGGAGAGATGGTTGCATCTAGTGCTGCAGAAGTCATAATTTCCCAGGGCCCCAGGGATCTGAGATGAGAGTAATGGCTCTCTCCATCAGGCAACGGAAAGCCTTAATGTTGCAGAAGAGGAGGAGGCAGCCCTGTGGGCGGAGACGTTGGAGATGTTGTTGACATTCGGCTGAGTCGTGAGTAATGTCCAAAGCCAGCATGGATAAACTGGCTCTAAGGTCAAGGACCAGAGACCCTGATAGGCTAAGCAGAAGACCCTATAGACCAAGGGCAGCTGCCCGGGCACTGTACCATGATCAAATCCCAAGCTACTGGCTCCATCCCAGGCAGAACATCTTCCTGTAAAGGCTCCTTCCAGGGCAGGCTACAGACGTCAGTCCTGCTCCCATTACCTTTGGCTGTTCCACACCACTCCATCTATAGGAAACTAACAGGGCTTCCTGGGGACAGAGAAGAGGGTGAGTCATCCAGGCAGAAAATGTGGATGACAATTCTGGCCTCGCTGTTTCCAGAGCAGGAAACAGCTGGTGTTCCAGGACACACTGTGAAACCTGCCTCCCTCACCCAGTCTGGCAGACTGTGCCTCAGTTTCCCCATCTTCCAGAGGCCAATAGGGGCATTACTTTTAAGGTTTCGGGAAAGTTTAGTGACCTGATACACATTGACAGATGTCATCACAGGCCTGTGAGCAGAGACCCTCTTCCCTGTCCCTTAGCTGGGCAGGTCAGGATCTGGGCAAAGATGCTTGTTTCCTCACCAGCTGGACAAAGGTTCTGCCAGCCAGGTGTGGCACATACCAATGGGCTGTGACAGAGGCATTGTTGGCAAACATGTAGACAGCAGATAGGCAGGGAGTGCTCCTCCTTCCCAAGACTGAAAACCAAAGATGGGCGCACATAAGCCCCGTCCCCCCACATGGCCTTCAGAACAACACTGCCGTGGGATAGTGTGTGTGTGCCAGGGTGATCCTGGAATCTGATCCCCTAAAGCTAGCATGCTGAGCCAATGCCCAGAGAGAAACACTTGCCTTCAGGGTACCGCAGTCCCCTTCTGAAGAGTTGGATCGTATTAAAATGCTAGAGTGGCTCAGGACTGCACCTTCCCTCCGGTGCTACAGGCAGATTTCAGAGCTAGAATGGAGGTTTGCATCTGAAGAGTTGGTGGGCAGCGCCCCCTACAGGCAGGATTTAGCAGCCTGGCTGAAGCAGGTCCTCAACCTCAAGGCCTTTGCAGGTCCAGCATAACCCATAACTTTGGAAGACCCCAAGCAGCTTTGAGGTGAATGGAAGTAATTAACGTAGGCCCCCTACCCACATCGACTGACCACCGACAGGAAGATGGAGGAGGTGGAGCTAAGCTAGGTTAATCAGGCTGTGATCCCAGTAGGGAAAGACGGGGCCTGAATCAGAAATCCAAGGGTCCTATCTGATGTCTGCTTAGTTCTAGGCTCTCTACATCCAAGGCTCCACAGCCCTTGGGAGAGGACAACATGGCTTTTCTGTGTTCAAATGTTCAGGCGAGGTCCAGAGGAAGGCCTGTCGCCTTGAGATAAACACAAGTGCACAGGGTCCAAAGCAGCACTTGTCCTCCTGGGTCTCTAGCTTGTGCTGAGGTAGCAAAGTGGGGCCAGCCATGCTGTGGACAACTTCACCACTGCAGAGATGCAGTGTGCAAGGAGACAGTGTGACCAAGGAGGGTGGATGGCACCTGACTGGAGCCTTTGCTCCTCCCATTGGACCCAGTTCTTGTGACCAAGAGCCAAATGTTCCTTTGGGAGCAAGGATATGTTCCCTCTGGTCAGCAGTGACCACCTCCTTACAGGGACAGGATCAGATCCTCAGACAGGAAATGCCACTGGGGAGACTCTAGATGCACCTCAGTTAGTAGAGTGCTCCCCTGGTAGGTATAAAAGTCCCGGGTTCAGTCCCGAGGATATATGCTAGCACATACCTGTTCTCCTAGCACTTAGGAGGTGAAGGAATGGGGACTGAAAGGTAATCTTGGACATATAGTGAGTTTGAGGCCAACCTAGAATACATAAAACCTTGAGTAGATAAATGAATAAATAGAAAAAGTGACACTTGGGATGGTCTAGGGGATAGCTCACATTGGTCCATACAAGTTTATACAAGACTGTCGTACAAACTATAAGCCTTGCATATTCATTAAACAAGAGAGAGCCTTTCTTTCTCACCTGGGCCCCGTCTGAACCCTCCACCCTGGCATCAAGAAGTCCAGCACTAGTATCCATCTTGTAAAAGAGGTTGGAACAGCAAACGAGGACAGACCAGACCGATTGACTAGGGGACCATCATCAGATATCACTGTTCGCTTTGCGTGTCATCCCAGTCTGGAAAGTTGAGGCTGTGCTGCAGTCACAGTCCAGGCCACCTGGAACCACCTGAAGACCTCCCAGAAAAGACAAACGTGAGCAAGCTGCTACAAGCCGGTGGCATGGCCACACGGACACTGCTCCGGGTCAAAGGGGCCCTCTTCCAGCAGACTTGGAGCCTCTCCGCTCCCAACAGGTGTAAATTCACCTGGAAGCTACTTTTTAGGATAGATCATTGAGCACCCAGAAACTCGGGCTGCAGGACCACACCCATGATCGAGGGCCAGTGGTTTCTCTACGGCTCCTTGTTAGAAGGCAATCACAGGAGAGCTACAAAATTAACTAGCAGAGCCTCCTCTTAAGTTGGTGGGATTGGACTACAGGGCCCACATGGCTCCTAGCTGTCTCTTCTGTTCATGAAAACAAGATGAGATCTGGGTCATGGGATAGTAGGCACAGTTCTAGCTTCTGACCTCAGGGCTCACCCTCTGTGAGCTGTGTCTTCACGGAATGAGAGAAGGAAGGCATTCTTCTCTCCTAAGCCATGCAACCTGCCTGGAGGCATCTCTCCTAAGCCACTGGAGGCGTTAAGCCTGATTGCCAGGCACCCATCCAGGATGTGTCTGAAATGGCAGTCAGGTGTTTGGGATGCTATAGCTGATGGGATGTGGTCTGAGTACAGCAATACCCACATGCCACATGGAATAGAGAGGACCAGTTAGGACAGATGGCGTTGAGGGTTACACAAGGGATGCTCCCTGTGGAAGGAGGTGCTCCAAATTGCAGGGGGATCCTACCTGGTAGGGACGAGACTAAGGTGACCCAGATCCAGAAGCAGCCAGCAGCAGAGTCTCCCCATGCCCCAGGTATCCAATGAATAATCAGGATACTGTTCTGAACACCAGCTCCGGGACACTTAATGTGTGGCAGGTGTTAGGTTGGGAAAGTTGCTTTATAGCAGGTCCCAGATGGCAGATTACGTTTCACCCCAGCCTTACAGTAACTAAGCCAATTCTGCATGCCAGCCAGGCAGAGGCAAGGGCACAGGCCCTGTGGGATCATAGGTCCACATGACGGCAGTGGCCCCAGGCCCCTTATGAAGATTTATTGGGCTGCATCTTCCCCATCACAGTGGGAAAGCTGAGGCCTGGCCACAGACTGCGGACTAGCTCTGAGCCCTGAGCTGTCTCAGACAATGAGGCTGGCCCCAGCCTGCACCCTCTATGGTTCCCCACTCACTGCTGTGAGCACTGTCTGGTTACAGGTCTGAATGAGGAGCGAGAGCAAGGCCAGGACTGGATTCCAAGGCCAGCGGCAGTCAGCAGACGATTCTTATCAATACCCAAGAGCACAGGGTTACAGTGGTCCCGTGGCACAAAGGAGAACACAGTCTTACAAAGGCTCTCGACATTTCAGTCACACAGCTGAGAGGCAGCAACCAGGAAAGGGATTCTGAAGCCTGCCCATGGAGGGCATGGCTGAGGGGTGGATGCCTAGAAAAGCTGCATGGGAGCCTGCAGGGTCCATGGCACAGCTGACTCGGGTGACTCAGAACCAGCAAGGGCCACGTTCAAAAGGCCGCTGCACCCGGCACTCTGGCCCCACCCAGTCCCAGTAGAGCTGTGGCCAGACCAGGAACTGTCACTTGCCTGAAATTCTGACAGCCTGAATTAGTCACCAATCCACTTCTGGAAGGGCTTGACTGTGGGGACAAGATGGAGGAAGAGGCAGATGGCAGGGGGACCAGGATGGCAAGGGCTCCAGAACTGCCATGAGCACCCAGGCCTCGCTCTTACAGAATCTGCTTGTTCATTATTTATGGTGTGTGCGCACACTCACACAAGTGTGCATATACCATGGAATAAATCTAGAGGTTAGAGTGCAGCTCTCAAGAGTCAACCAAAGAGCTTGCGTAGACTGGGCCTGGGCCCCCTTCACATAGGCAGCAGGTGCACATCGTGGTCATCACGTGGGTCCCCTAACAATGGGAGCAGAGGCTGTCTCCAACTCTGTGGCCTGCCTTTGGATCCCTTTCCCCTGGCTGGGCTGCTTTGTCAGGTCCCAGTGAGAGAGGATGCCCTTAGTCCTGCTGCGACTTGAGGTGCCACGGTAGGTTGGTACCCCTTGGTAGCCTCCCCTTCTCTGAGAATAAGGAAAGTAGGGAATGGAAGGAAGAGGGTGGGAGGGTGCGACTGGGATCAGGCTGTAAAGTGATTTTTTTTTTTAATTTTTAAATGAAGAATTGGTTCTCTCCTGCCTCCACTAGGATCCAGGGGTGAAGCCCCAGTTACCCAAGTATCTGTAGTGGATGGGCTGTCTCACTAGCCCCTGGCTTCTTGTTTTTTTAAGTTTTATGAGATGTAATTTATATACTGTACAATTTGTCACTGACAGGGAGACACAGCCTGTCGCTTCTGGCTATGCAGGCTGAGTTCTTTTCCAAGTTATCTACTCAGGTTAAAAAAATATTTTAAAAGATTTATTTATTATATATACAGGGTTCTGCCCACATGTGTGCCTGCATGCCAGAAGAGGACACCAGATCTCATTATAAGTAGTTGTGAGCCACCATGTGGTTGCTGGGAATTGAACTCAGGACAGACAGTGCTCTTAACCTCTGAGCCATCCCTCCAGCCCTCAGGTTAAAATTTTTAACATGCTTAACTTGGGGGCGTGTGTGTCATGCTATGCAGACTTGGCTGGTTTAGAACGCAGAGAGATCTGCCTGCGTCTGCCTCTGAGTACTAGGGTTAAAGGAGTGAACTGCCATGTACTTTTTTTTTCCCCCCTTCGAGACAGGGTTTCTCTATGCAGCCTTGGCTGTTCTGGACTCCCTTTGTAGAGCAGGCTGGCCTCGAACTCAGAGATCCGCCTGCCTCTGCCTCCGGAGTGCTGGGATTAAAGACGTGGGCCACCACCGCCCCACTTTCCTTCTATTTTTTTACAGATTTATTTATTATTTATTATGTATATAGTGCGTACACCTCCGGGCCAGAAGAGGGTATCAGATCACATTATAGATGGTTGTGAGCCACCATGTGGTTGCTGGGAATTGAACTCAGGACCTCTGGACCTCTGGAAGAGCAGGCAGTGTTCTTAACCTCTGAGCCACTATAAAGAATAAAGTTTGCGCCAACTCCCTCTCTAGGCAGAGCTGCAGGCAGGAAAAGGTCAGCCACTAGGGGGTGCAGCTGGCACCGGAAACCGGACTGTGTTACGCCTGCGCGGACGCGGGCACGCGGCGTTCTCCGGCTCTACGAGCGCGCGCCCTCCGCACCGAGTGCGCCTGCGCGGAGCCTTAGAAACCCTTCTCGTGCAGGGCGCTCGTTGCTTGCCGGCGGCCATGGGGGAGGCCGAAGTGGGCGGCACGGGCGCCCCAGGCGACAAGGGCCCAGGCGAGGCAGCCCCGAGCCCCGCGGAGGAGACCGTGGTGTGGAGCCCTGAGGTAGAGGTGTGTCTCTTCCACGCCATGCTGGGCCACAAGCCTGTTGGTGAGCGCCGCGCGCCCGCGTGGGGGTGGGGCGGGCTAAACCATCGGGCGGGCTGGCAGAACCCGCGACTCTGCACGGGACGGGACCTCCCACTCTGGGGTGGCCTGGTATTCCAAGACCCCATGACTTTCCTGCTGGGGAAGCTCTCCCTGGGGACACCCCTGACATCCCTGCCCTTGAGACACTCCAACCCCAGGGGTCGCCACCACTCTCCCCGCCTCTGCAGCCCCCTTGCCCTGGACCCGCCTACTATTTAACACCCTTGCCCTTGGAACACCCGCCTGCCTCGGGACACCTCTATCCCCTCTGACACCTGACTCCACCTGCCTTTTGCACACTCCTGCCCTCCTACATCCATGTCCTCTGCACAAAGGTACCGCCCTAGCCCTCACCCACTGTCCTGCCTCTCAGGGGTGAATCGACACTTCCACATGATTTGTATTCGAGACAAGTTCAGCCAGAATATTGGGCGCCAGGTTCCATCCAAGGTCATCTGGGACCATCTGAGCACCATGTACGACATGCAAGCACTGGTGAGTTGGGCTGAAGGTGGAGACCAGTCCGGCACCCTGTCTTCCTAGAGCCAGCTTCCTACAGGACAGAGCCCACTGTTCACTTGGGGTTTGCTAAGCAGAGGGAGCAGCGATGTCAACAGATGAGGCAACTCTTCTCAGGCAAGCTCAGGTCTTGCTGTGGAAAAGCTCAGACTAGTGGTGATCACTGACTGCTTTTTCAGGGAACCTACTTTAGATCGGGTGGTCACAAAAAGTCACCAGGAAGATAGTTGGGTGCTGAGATGAAGGAGAAGCCTGGGCTGCAGTGAAAGAGTACAAGGGTGCAGCATCAGTGCTAGGTGGTCCCAAGGGCTTTCGGCGAAGGCTGACCTTATCTGAGCCCCACTGAGGTGGGAGCCAGACATGGGCCTCTTCATAGCGCTAAGCCATAGCTGTGTCTGATGGCTAACTAGGTAACTGGTAACTAGTAGCCAGCCTGGTCAGGTTTGTCTGTAGTGTCTGGCAGGCATGCAGTATAAGTAGGTAACCAGGATGGGTGGAGCTAGAGGTGCCCGTGGTCAGACACGGTGTCCCCAGGGAGCATTACCCTGGCGGGGATGCAGCAGTGCTGAGCCAGGTCAGGTCCTGGTGTGCACATCAGCAGGGCTGCCTTTGCCTTCAAGGCCCCTCCCAGTGTAATGAACCTGGTCCTTTCCTCTGGTTTCATTGGGCTGGTGCTAGCCTGGTCCTCCCTGATCATCTGAAAAGGCCGGCTAAGGTGGGCTCTGCAGGTGGAGGAAGGAGCCCCAGCAATGTGCAGCCTCCAGCCTGCTCCTCCTGGACACCTTAGCGAGCTCACGTCCTGTTTCCTATTTCTTGAAAACACACAATGCTTTGTGCCGGCAGCACGAGTCTGAGATTCTTCCATTCCCAAATCCAGAGAGGAACTTTGTCCTTCCAGATGAGATCATTCAGGAGGTCCGAGAAGGTGAGACTCGGCCACCACCAGGGCTGGGAATCAAAAGAGCCGCACCAGGCCAAAGGTGGGGAGGTCTGGGGCCTCCTGGGAGGTGTAAGGATCCTGCTCAGACCACACCTCCTGTGGCACCTGGGAGGTTTTGGGAGCTGAGGGCTGGGGAGAGCGGTGCTCAACGGCAGTCTCCTGATGGATGCCATCTCGTGATGGACGTCGAGGCCTGTGTGGGCAGCGAGAATCGGAAGCAGTCATGGCCAGACCGTCCCCCAGCGCTGGCCACCACCGTGGGTTTCCAGTGAACGGCAGCTGTCTCCTCCACAGGAAAAGTGGTCATTGAAGAGGAAATGAAGGAGGAGATGAAGGAGGATGTGGACCCCCACAGTGGGGCTGATGATGGTACGTGAAGTGCCCTTTGGAGCACAGCCCGCCCCATCTCCTCGCTCCCGAAGCCAGCCTCAGGCAGAGTGACATCAGGAAGGCACGAGTCTCAGGGGCGATGGGTCTCTGAAAGATGAAGTCAGTGCAGATCACCTTAGGCAGGAGGGCTCCTGCAGGCCCATGCAAGGAAGGGGCCAAGTCTGGGAGCATCAGGTGGGCTCAGACAGGCGACCCCCAGGGCGACTAGGTTTCTCTTCAGGTCCAGCTGTACAGGGCTCTTACCAGGGGGACATTGGGTACAAAGAGCTCTGATTTCTCTAGCTGAACAGGAAAATGAAATGAATTCTGTATATTCTGTTTTCAGCCAAGTGATTTTGTTTCTCAGTTTTTTCATCTTCAGGGAGCTTGGGGAAAGCATTAGAAAAATCCAGCAAAGACAAAGAGAAGAACTCCTCAGACTTGGGGTCCAAAGAAGGGGCGGACAAACGGAAGCGCAGCCGGGTCACAGACAAGGTCCTGACTGCCAACAGCAACCCCTCCAGCCCCAGTGCCGCCAAGAGGCGCCGCACATAGACTACCCAGGTGGTTACAGACCTTCCAGTGCTGCCGGCTCACGGCCCGTCTCAGGCCCTGGGTGAATGTGACCCTCCAGCAGAGGTGCTGGTGAGGCTTCCACTGTGTCCTGAGACCACCAGATGACCTGATTGGTCCACTCTGCTGGATGGTGAAGCCTGCGAGCCAGCCTCTTGCTCTGTCCTAGCTGGCTCCCGCTATGCCCACAGTGTGTGGAGAGGAGCAGGTGCATGGGACCAGAGGACCGAGAGTCAGCAAGCAATAAGAGGCCGCCCCCACTGTCCTCAGGAGCCACTCATCTCGCGGGATGGCCGCTCCTTGTATCTCCTTGTCCTATCTCTAAGGCTCCACCGTGCACTGCCATTGGGAGAAAGTGTCTTTGGAGTTCACACAGCACACACTGTGCACAGAAGCCCTCCCCAATCTGGGAAATGGAACTGGATATTTTGCCTCGTTCACTTGTACTGTAACAATGTATATAATTTGGTTGGTATTTCACTATTTAATTTTTAAGAAGCCTATTTTACTAGTGTTTTATATGAAGAGAAATACTGCAGAAATTAAGCCTGTGATGTGTTTCTTCTGAGATGTTTTGTTTTAAGGTAACTACTGAGATAACCTCTGGCTCTGTTTTTATGCCAGATAAAGAGATTTTTTTTAGCGGTTATTTTTGTAATTTTAGTATCTTGGAAAAGACCAAATAAGGATGTGGAATAAAGGAGCAGCAACCAGACTGAAAGGCCAGTGGCCTGATGGTTGAAATGCTTCTATTTGCAGAACATAAAACATTAAAAATAAATCGTCTTGGGAGTTGTGTGATTTGCTACTAAGATAGGTTGGTTTTTTGTTTGGGCTTGTGTCTGTGTGTGTGTGTGTTTTGTTTTGCAGAGGAAAGGGTCCCCCACCCCAGGATTCACACCTGTAAAGTGCATTTAGATGACTTCCTGGCATCCCTGGATGCAATAAGGTTGGGAGCCTTCAGACTCACAAGATCCCCACCCTACCCCCGCCTGCCCGGCTGCTGCCTGTTGGCCAGTGTGGGTTTGGATGAGTACACTGCACTGACCATCTTGACTGCTGCCTGTAACTGAACCCCCACCCCCGCCATCTGCAGGGTCCCATCAATGAGAACGGCCCACTGTTGCATTCCAAGCTGGCCTAAACCAGCCCACTGCCACTTCCAGTCAAGACAGTTGGGTCACCATGAACATAGCCACTAGACTCAGCTTCCTGGCTTAGCACCCTGAGTTGACACAGCTAAGCTCACCTAGTCTGGCCTGTCATGTGGGGGTGGGGGGCTCTGGGTCTCTTTCTGTAGAGCCTGGACAAGGTCATAATTCAACAATTTCCTTCCTCCTACACCACCTGAGATGAGGTCCCAGGACCGTAGACTTCTGACTGGGTGCAGTGCCATGTGTTGCAGTGTAAGAGGCCACCCCCTCCTGCCCCTGCCCAGTGTGCACTCCTAGAGGTGGTTCTATAGAGAAGCCTAGCTGTTGAATCCACCTCAGCAGGATTCATGGAGCAGTATGTGATGATCAGGAAGGCAGTCCTCTCCAGCCAGGCTCAGCCTTCTGATAGAACAATCTAGGGGCATGAGCGCACGCAGGTAGGCCTGGTCAGGGCACTGTCCTGGGTCTATTTTCAGCTTGTCCTCGCCGCAGCCTTCACCCAGTAGCCCAGTGCCCCATTCTGGTGACCTTCCTCACAAGAGCCTCCTGTGGATGAACTCAAACCCGCTGCCTTCCTGAGTTCTTCAGACCTGTGGCTCACAGGAGCATCCCTGTGTCCCTTAAGAGATGTCTAGGTTGGGGCTGGAGAGATGGCTCAGTGGTTAAAAGCGCCGCCTGCTCTTCCAAAGGTCCTGAGTTCAATTCCCAACAACCGCATGGTAGTTCACAACCATCTGTAATGTGATCTGATGCCTTCTTCTAGCATGCGGGTGTACATGCAGAAGGAATACTTTACATAATAAATAAATGCTGCTGGCATGAAAGGCTGTCAGTTGTCACAGCCCACGGCAGTCTGGCCTGTAGCTTACCTCTACCGGTCTGGCTCAGGGATGGTCAAGAAGGAAATTGGAAGTAGGTTCTGTTCAGAAAACAATAGAGAATATTGAGTAACAGCAGTAGGCTACAAAATGGGGTGGGGTGGGGGTGGGGAGGCAGAAAAAGCAAACTTGTACCTAAAGGAAGTGTTAGCACCTGTTCTAGCCTGAGCTTATCCCACCCAGACACCTGCAAGGCTCACCACAGCAGTGCCACGGCCTCCTGTTTAATATGTGCATATGTTAGTGTGGGCACACATGCGCAGATTAGAGACAATTGTTCACCTTCTACCATATGGGTCTCAGGGACTGAGTTCAGGCCATCAGGTGCTGGCTCATGAGTTCCTTTCAGAGATCGCTCACGTGAAGCCAGCACTGACTTCATGAGAGGAGTCATTGTGAGGCAGGGTTGGAGTTATAAAAGATATTTTAGGCATAGATTAATTTTGGTTTTCGAGACAGGGCTTCTCTGTGTAGTCCTGGCTGTCCTGTAACTTGTTCTATAAACCAGGCTGGCCTTGAACTCAGAGATCCACCTGCCTCTGCCTCTGCCTCTGCCTCTGCCTCTGCCTCCCAAGTGCTGGGATTAAAGGTGTGCACCACCACACCTGGCTACAAATAGATTCAAACACATGGGTTGATAAAGGGGTTCAGGAAAAGCAGGGCATTCCCAAGTGTGGACATGTATAAGCAGCCCATCAGTCTGATGGTGGTAGTTTCTAAAGTTACAACTCAAGGAATTGCTAGGGAACTTTAACAGATCATACTGTAGTCTCTTATGTATTGGGTGGTTGCTAGAGACTGTATTTTTACTGTGAGAGTCCCAGAAAATTACAAGTTCACATCTGCTCAAGAAAGAAGGCCACGGCTGAGTGGTGGTGGATCTCTGTGAGTTCGAGGTCAATCTGGTTTACAAAGAAAGTCCAGGATAGCCAATGTTACACAGGAAAACCCTGTCTTGAAATTTTTTTTTAAATAATAAAAAAGAAGGCCGCACTTGAACGTCATTACACATAAGCGTGAAGTCCAGTAATTACTGTTTTAACATTATTTGGAACATAACTATCTATAAGGAATATTTTCTCTATTAGGCAGTCTTCAAGTAAATTTTCAAGTCAGTTGTTCATAACTCTCAACTGGTAAGAAACTTCAAGCATACTGGAACAGGTGTCCTTTCCTTGCTGCCCACCTATGTATGTTACATAACAAGATCAGGCTCACGGCCACAGGGGGCGGTAGAATCCACCTAACACCCAAGGGCTACCTATCCACATGAGCCCAGGAAATGTCACCCAGCAGTAATGGGTGTCCAGAACTCCCAAGGCTTCATGAGTTCACTGTTGCTGGTGAGGCTTCTACTGTGTCCTGAGACCACCAGATGACATGATTGGTCCACTCTGCTGGATGGTGAAGCCTGGGAGCCAGCCTCTTGCTCTGTCCTAGCTGGCTCCCACTATGTCCTCAGTGTGTGGAGTGGGGCAGGTGCATGGGACCAGAGGACCAAAAGTCAGCAAGCAATAAGAGGCCGCCCTCACTGTCCTCAGGAGCCACTCATCTCGAGGGATGGCCACTCCTTGTTATCTCCCTGTCCTGTAAGGCTCCACCGTGCACTGCCATTGGGAGAAAGTGTTTTTGGAGTTTACACAGCACACACTATGCACAGAAGCCCTCCCCAATCTAGGAAATGGAACTGGATGTTTTGCCTCGTTCACTTGTACTGTAACAATGTATATAATTTGGTTGGTGAGGGAGCATGGAGATGGCTCAATTGGTTTGCCAGCAACGAGAACCTGGGCTCCGTGGTGTGTACCTGTAACCCAGGGCAGGGAGGCAGACAGTAGGATTCCGGTGATTTGCTAGCCTCACATACTCTGAACTCGAGGTGAATGAGAGGCCCTGCCTCAAAATAACAGGGCGGAACGTCGACCTCGGGTGTCCGTGGGCACCCAAACGCACACACACAAACACGTCAAGATACAAAGGCCAGAGGCCAGCCAGGAATGTCTGCAGCTAGCCAACGGTTGAGACCCAGCAGCCGGCAGGAAGAGGCACTCCACGTAAGGCCTCCTTATTCTCAAGGTAGGTGAAAGCTCTGGCGGGAGGACCTAGGGCTGAATCCCCGGTGCACAGCCTCCGGGGAGGCGGGGTGTCTTTCTGGGGCAATGCCTTCTCCTGGGCACCGCTTCCCGCCTAGCTTCAAGGTAGCTGCCATGCTGGGGACCCCGCGCAACGGCGGAAACTGAGCGGTGGGCGGGACCTGACGCCGCCCCGCCCCCGCGTTTCCTCCTCGTTCACTTTCCTTTCCGCGGAAAGCGGGTCGGGCCGGCGGAGGATGGACGACCCGGACTGCGATTCTACCTGGGAGGACGAGAGCGAGGAGGACGGCGAGGATGGCCAGGCAGATGATGCGAGCGATGAGGACACGGGCGACGATGACGGCGACGCGGAGGAGACACGGCCCGGCCCGTTCCAGGTGCGGCACAGAAGGGCAGGAGGGCGCCGCCAGGCCCTGATCGCCCGGCCCAGGCCGGTGACCCCGAGTGGGGTGCCGGGCCCGGCCCAGGCCGGGACGAACCGAGCGCTGGTGACGTCAGAGGAGCGACTGATGAGGGTCGTGCGTGGGTGACGTCAGAGCGGCCTCCCCAGCAGACAGCACCCACCGGTTAGGAAGTGACCCCGGCCTAGGAGACCAGGAGCAGGGGGCTGCCTGGCTGCCACTAGCTCTGGCAACTTTTGTTGCCACTGGGAGCTTGTCCTGGGTATACTTTTGTAGCAAGGCGCATTGTTAGTCGCAGAGGCATTCTGTAAGATGCACTGTCCTAGTTATAGCTGTGGTTTTTCAAATGTGTTGGAGAGCCTAGGAAATGAGAGTGAGGACGGGGACCCCAGAATCCATCCCTCCCGTTGCCGCGGTCTCTGTCTGGCTTGTCTGGTATTTATGGGAAAGTGGCCCAGACTCTGGAGAGGATCTCCGACCGACCTTTCAGGCACATTGGGATGAGGCTGAGGCCGTGTAGAGTCAGGTTTATAGGGCAGTCAGGGAGGGCTCAGGCTCCTCCTGTGGATGGCAAGACCAACCAAAAGCTCTGGTGAGAATTGCTGCTTCCCCACAAGAGCTCCTGGATCACACCTGAAGCAGTAACCACTTAAAAGCCCATTTCAGGCCTGGAGGCACAGTGTCTTTATCACATTGGGCTAGGGAGGAGCAGGGGTTCACAAAGAAAGGGCCTCGTCCATCCTTCAGACCCATCCAGAGGTATCTAGGTTTTCTATTGAGGCTGTGGCTCGGGGTCACAGCCCAGTGACCATTCACAGTATAATGTGAGGAGAAACGCTATAGTACTCAGGGGCTGGGGGGCGAGTGGGAGGGGGGCGCATAAAGGGCCTGGACCAAAGTGAGATCGATCAGCAGACCAGCGAGGAGCTCGAGGACAGAAGGGCATCAGCCATCCCCATTGGCAGTGTGCAGGCTAGCCTGGGCCAAGGAACCCTAAGGAGGAAAAGCGAGTCCTGGGAGGGGCAGGGGTGGTAGCTGAGGCTATCCCACTGTCTGTACTCACATGGAGGGGGTGATTCTCTAGGGTCCAGATTGGTCTTCTCAGAACCCCTGACACAAGATGGGTGGGGACCAGAAGACAAAGAGACACTCATTCCTCTTGCACAGAGCTCAGGGGTGGTTGGTCCAAACCCTGCTGTCTTCATCCTGGACACGTTCAAGGCACCTTCTCCCTGTTATTCTCTCCCCAGTCCAGGATGACAGGGTACCGAAACTGGCGAGCTATGCAGGACATGCGAAGGTACCGGCACAACTACCCGGTAAGTGCACACAGCCCCTGCCTTGAGACAGCCCTCTTCCCAAATAGCGTGTCCCCTGGCCTGCTTAGAACCCTGCTTTGGGTTCTGGGTGTATTCCTCATTGTCCAGAAGACAAACCCATTGTCATTCATGTCCGTGCCCTTCCCATTAGAGCTTTAAAGCGAGGGACTAGCTCCAGCCTAGCTCCAGCCTCCTGGCAGAGCAGGTGGCTCAGCCTTCTTCACCCTGGCTGATACATGGCATCATCTTCAGGCCCTCTGTACCTGGAAGTTAGTTTACTGGCAACCTATGGTATTTTTAAGGTACAGAAGGGGGTTGTCATCTGTAGCCTCTGCTGGTGGGGAGAGGAAGGCAGTGCTGTGCTGCAAACCTACCCTTGCTCACAGAGAGGCTCGCAAGCTGCCCTCACCCCTGGTCGCAGGAGTCTGCGGGACCCTCAGAGACAACTGTTTCTCAGGAGTCCTCAACCGTCCTTTCTCTGGCTCCTCAGGATTTGGCCGATCAAGACTGCAATGGTGACATGTACAACCTGAGTTTCTACAAAAACGAGATCTGCTTCCAGCCAAACGGTACCTGTCCCCTGAGCTGTCGGGGCCCTGGTTCAGGCTGTCTGTTGTTTTCAGTCCAGTCATGGCTTTCCAAAGCCTTGAGGCTGTCAAGGACATTGGAGCTTGGATCTTAGGTTGAAGGGCCAGAGAATAAGCTGTTGAGTTTTAAATGGTCTTTCTGTATCCCAGGCAGGCCTCAAACTCAAGATCTTCCCATCTCAGCCTCCCAAAGGCTGAAATTGTAGGCCTGAGCCACCATATCTGTTTTATGACATAAACATGTGAAACTAAGCAGTGTACATAAAGTTTTATTGGTGCCTGCTCACACCCACCCATTTACACAGGTTTTTTGTTTTTGTTTTGGTGTGTGTGTGTGTGTGTGTGTGTGTGTGTGTGTGTGTGTGTTGCGGTAGCATGGAAAGGCCATCCGTCTACACAGCTGAGATGTTGGCTGTCTGGCCCCTCACAGGCTCCTTCCCTAGACTGTTCCAGGCTTGGCTTCTGTGGGGTTTCTTTTGAGCACAGAGCTTCCTAGCTGACAGGGTATATGGCACAGGGAGGAAGTGTTGCAGCCTCACCTGCAGCAGGAGGCCTAATGACCTAAAACTGGTATGCTTTATATCAGATGAGCTATGGCTAGCTCTGCTGAGTCCTGAGACCCCTAAAGAAAATGAGGGCAGGCAGTGATTTTTGACATAGCTCTGTCCTCTGAGCTTTGTCAAGGTAGCGTCTGTAGTTGAGCTCTTCCCGCCCGTGGGGCTTCCAGGTCTCCTCATCGAGGACATCCTTCAGACCTGGAGAGAGAACTACGAGCTCCTTGAGGAGAATCACTCCTACATCCAGTGGTGAGTGGCACTGAGGAGGCTGGGCCTGGCATCCGGGTGGGGGCGCTCAGCTCTGTGTGTGCTCAGGCATCCGGGTGGGGGCGCTCAGCTCTGTGTGTGCTCAGGCATCCAGGTGGGGGCGCTCAGCTCTGTGTGTGCTCAGGCATCCGGGTGGGAGCTCTCAGCTCTGTGTGTGCTCAGGCATCCGGGTGGGAGCTCTCAGCTCTGTGTGTGCTCAGGCATCTGGGTGGGAGCTCTCAGCTCTGTGTGTGCTCAGGCATCCGGGTGGGAGCTCTCAGCTCTGTGTGTGCTCAGGCATCTGGGTGGGAGCTCTCAGCTCTGTGTGTGCTCAGGCATCCGGGTGGGAGCTCTCAGCTCTGTGTGTGCTCAGGCATCCGGGTGGGAGCTCTCAGCTCTGTGTGTGCTCAGGCATCCGGGTGGGGGCGCTCAGCTCTGTGTGTGCTCAGGCATCCGGGTGGGGGCGCTCAGCTCTGTGTGTGCTCAGGCACCCGGGTGGGAGCTCTCAGCTCTGTGTGTGCTCAGGCATCTGGGTGGGAGCTCTCAGCTCTGTGTGTGCTCAGGCATCTGGGTGGGAGCTCTCAGCTCTGTGTGTGCTCAGGCATCCGGGTGGGGGCGCTCAGCTCTGTGTGTGCTCAGGCATCTGGGTGGGAGCGCTCAGCTCTGTGTGTGTGTGCTCAGGCATCCGGGTGGGGGCGCTCAGCTCTGTGTGTGCTCAGGCATCTGGGTGGGAGCGCTCAGCTCTGTGTCCAGGCATCCGGGTGGGAGCTCTCAGCTCTGTGTCCAGGCGTGTGTGCCTATACGTGTATGACAAGTATTGCCCTCATGCTGCTAGCGTGTGTCCCTGTGGCTGGGCCCTATGGGGCCATTGTGTGCAGGCCTGAGGGCCAGCCGGATCTGAACTACTACATCTGACTTGGTTTTAGCAAGGCTCAAGTGAGGTTCCACACTGCAACCTCAGAAATGATACCGTATCCTGGCAAATAGAGGACAGCCCACTGGGCTGTTCCAGGTAGCCTCTTGGCATGGAGTGCATTGTGGGGATAGCGCTGAAGATTAAGTGATGAGAGAACAAACTGTGAAAACATAGGAAGGAAAGCTGTGCCCTCCCCAAAGGTGGCAGGCACACTGGTCTAGCCCATTTTGACTTAACACCACACAGCCCGCTGAGCACAATGGCTGAGTCTCCAGGCAGCCATCTTACCTGCTCTCAGCTGGCTGCCACGCGTACCCAGCTCTTTGGGTAAGAAGGAAGCCAGCTGGCCCCTCCCAGGGACGAGAGAGAGGGAGGCGCTGAGTTAAGAATAAACGAGTTGAACTAGAAATTGTCATAATGAGTGAGTTCACACAGAAGCAAAAAGAGCTAAATGGTATATACTCACTTATATCGAGACACTAGTCCAAGGTGTACGTCCCCATGAAAATCTATACCTACTAGGATAGTGGGTAAGAGGGGAGGACATCCTATTGAGACTTTAGGTGTGAGAAGCCTGGGAGAAAGAGGAAATAGAAGGATCCAGCGGGTCCTGGAAAACTACAGGCGAGTCTGGGCCCTGGGGTCCTCTGCAAACTATGGCAACAGCCAAGGAAAAAATAGGCAGTAAACCTCAAACCCCTACCTGGACTAGCCGATGGACATTCTCCACTGTTGAGTGGAGAAGGAGATCTAACTTTCACACAAACTCTGGTGCCCCATATTTGAACATGTCCCTTGGATGGAGATGCCTGGTGGCACTCAGAGGAAAGACAATAGGTCACCAAGGAGAGACTTGATATCGTATGAGCATATTCAGGGGGAGGAGGTCCCCCTCAGACACAGACATAGGGGAGGGGAGGGGAGTAGGGGGGAAGTGGGAGGAAGGGAGGAATGGGAGGATACATGGGATGGGCTAACAACTGAGATGTAATATGAATAAATTAATTTTAAAAAAAAAGAATAAACGAGTTGCTTCCTGACACTAAATCGCCTATGCCGTCACTGTCTTAGGCTGTTTCCTCTGAGGGAACCAGGAGTGAACTGGCACGCCAAGCCCCTCACACTCAAGGAGGTTGAGGTAAGTTCTCCTAGGCCAGATGGGGGAAATTACAAAAGCTACCCCTGCCTGCAGTGTCTGTGCTGCCTCAGGGGCCACGTGTTGGGGACATCAGAGAAAGGAGGCCAGTCTTAAGAGACAGAGCAGTAGAGATAAGGGATGGGAGGTCCCCAGCCATGGACAGCAGCCTGCCTTGTGACAGGGGGCTCAGGTTCATAGAGGTGACCGCTCTTCCCGGCCTCTCAGAGAAGAAAGCTGGAGATGTGTTGGTGTCATCTCACTCTCAGGCTGAATCGGGGCCTACGGGAACCATTGGCTCCCCTGGTATTCAGTGGCCTAACCCATGCTTCTTGGGTACAGTGACCAGTGAGGGCCACCTGAGCCCCCAGGGGGTTGTTTTCTAGGCATTTAAAAGTTCCAAGGAAGTCAGAGATCGTCTCATCCGGGCCTATGAGCTCATGCTGGGCTTTTATGGCATCCAACTTGAGAGCCGGGACACGGGTGCTGTATGCCGTGCGCAGAACTTCCAGCCACGCTTCCACAACCTGAACAGGTGAGGACAGGCCCCTGCTGGCACCCTCCGGTCCCTGCTGTGAGGACAGGGCCCTGCTGGCACCCTCCTGTCCCTGCTGTGAGGACAGGCCCCTGCTGGCACCCTCCTGTCCCTGCTGTGAGGACAGGCCCCTGCTGGCACCCTCCTGTCCCTGCTGTGAGGACAGGGCCCTGCTGGCACCCTCCTGTCCCTGCTGTGAGGACAGGCCCCTGCTGGCACCCTCCTGTCCCTGCTGCTCCCCTTAGTTTCACTTCACCCACAGGGTGGAGGTGCTCCCCCATGGCAGGGCTACAAGTTATAAGGAAGCAGTTCCTTGACTTGGGAGGGTTTTTGGGTGTTTGTTTGGTGTGTGTGTGTGTGTGTGTGTGTGTGTATGTGTGTGTGTGTCTGTCCGTCCCCCAAGACAAGGTTTCTTTGTGTAACAGCTCTGGCTGTCCTGGAACTTTCTCTGTAGACCAGGCTGGCCTCGAACTCACAGAGATCCACCTGCCTCTGCCTCCCAGCAGTTTTTAATCTCCTCTACTTATAGCAGAAAGCAGAGGCAAGGGAGCCTACCGATAGTGTAGTCACCTGGGTCTGCCAGGACTTTAGCCCTTTCTAGCTTTCAACAGTGTTTCCCAGACAGGAGTTCATGGACTGGGGCATCTCCCAGGACTTGCAGATCCTGTCCACAGGTTGAGGGTACATGGAGCATTTTCCAAGGTGGGGCCCTGAGAAGACCCTGGAAATTTAAGATGGAGACCCCTGGGGATGCCTTGGCCAGATGTGCATCCCCAGGGACAGGGCCATCTAACCTCCTGTCACCTACCTTCACAGCCACAGCCACAACAACCTGCGTATTACACGCATCCTGAAGTCGCTGGGTGAGCTGGGCTTAGAACACTACCAGGCACCGCTGGTCCGCTTCTTCCTGGAGGAGACACTAGTACAGCACAAATTGCCCAGCGTGCGCCAGAGTGCCCTCGACTACTTTCTGTTTGCTGTGCGCTGCCGGCACCAGCGCCGGGAGCTCGTGTACTTTGCATGGGAGCACTTCAAGCCGCGACGCGAGTTTGTCTGGGGGCCCCATGACAAGCTGCGGAGATTCAGACCCCAGGCTGTACCCCGGCCACCAATGGGACTAGGGCAGACAGATAAGAGTGAGGGCTCCAGGGACCCCTTCCAAGGGGCTGGCACCCAGGGTCGGACCTGTGGATCTGGAAGGGACTTGAGTGGGCACAGTGGAACAGCTGACAATCCCTCATTGCTGAGCACAAAGCTCCAGGATGTGGGAACGCTGGATGGGGACCAGAGAGATGAGCCTAAGTCCCTGAGCCCCAAAGAGAGCAAGAAGAGGAAGTTGGAAGGGAACAGGCAGGAGCAGGTCTCAGGGGAGCCAGATCCCCAGGGTGTCTCTGAGGTAGAAAAAATTGCCCTCAACCTTGAGGAGTGTGCCCTCAGCCCTATCAGCCAGGAACCTAGGGAGGCTGAACAGCCCTGCCCTGAGGCCAGAGTGGCTGATGAGGTAAGGAAACGGAGGAAGGTAGAGGCGGGGGCTGAGGGTGATGGAGTAGCCAGTAACACTCAAATGCAGGCCCATGCCCTGCCTCCTACCCCTTCAGAGTGTCCCAAGGTCCAAAAGGGTGGGAATGGGCCAGAGGACCCAAACAGCCAGGTGGAGACAGAGGACCCAAAACACCAGGTAGGGACGGACGACCCAAAAAGCCAGGTAAGGACAGAGGACCCAGGAAGCCAGGTGGGGACAGAGGACCCAGGAAGCCAGGTGGGGACAGAGGACCCAGAAAGCCAGGTGGGGACAGATGACACAGGAAGCCAGGTGGGGACAGAGGACCCAGAAAGCCAGGTGGGGACAGATGACACAGGAAGCCAGGTGGGGACAGAGGACCCAGAAAGCCAGGTGGGGACAGATGACACAGGAAGCCAGGTGGGGACAGAGGACCCAGAAAGCCAGGTGGGGACAGAGGACCCAGGAAGCCAGGTGGGGACAGAGGACCCAGGAATCCAGGTGGGGACAGAGGACCCAGGAAGCCAGGTGGGGGCAGAGAATGGTGCCTCTGTGAGCCTGGTGGAAGACCCTGACTCTGATACCACAAGAACCTCAATGGATAAGTCAGAAGAGTTGGCAAGGATAGGGGTCTCTACTGAACCCCCAAAGCCTTAGAGGTCCATCGCAATCCTCCTCAGCCCAATGCAGGGGGTTTCTGAGCCCCAGAGCTCTGTTGTTGGCTCTTCTTGGTGCCCCACAGTGCTGGCCTCTCCCTGGTGGTCACTAAAAGTGTCCCCCAGAGGGACTGAGGCCCTGCCCTCAGGGAAGGCCAAGGCCTTCAGAACCCTCCTTACCTCACTGTGTTCTCCCCCACTGCCCTCTGAGCCCCGTGTTTGTGAACAGACCCTAAGGGTCTGGGGGGAGGGGCCTCTTTTCTTAGTCTGGTGCCAAGTGAGGCCTTTTCTGAATAAACTCTTTAGACTTTGTCATTGGTGAGGACCACGGTTCTGTTTGTTACCTGTGACCTCTAGACTTCCCCTTTTGGCCCAGTTCAGAGTAGCACAACCAGTGCCACATCGTGGTGCTTTGCCCACATGGAGCCTGGCAAACACTGGTTGCACAACTCTTGCTGGGAACAGGTCCCCAGCACAGGCACCCCAGGCAGGCCTATCCTAAACAGGCAGCCTTCCTGTAGCCAGGTGTGGTGCACACCTTTAATCCCAGCACATGGGAGCCAGAGACAGGTGGATCTCTTGAGTTTGAGGCCAGCCCATTCTACAAGTGAGTTCCAGGACAGCCAGGGCTACAAAGACAAACCCTATCTTGGAGGGCAAATATGTATCTGTGTGTCCTTCCTGAATACAAGATTGAGTCATCAGCACCTTAGCTGCTACTTGTCACCTGTTGAAGAATTTGGAAACGGGTACATAACCCTTGGGTGGGTTGGGGACAGTGCTGGGCTTGTGTGTTCCCCTTCTCCACTGATGGGCCATCAACTGTCATCCTGTGTCCTGGCTTTTTTCCTCTTCTAATTCCCCGATGCTTTGTTGTGAAAGGAGCTTTGTGGACTGTGGAAAGGAGGGAACCACATATAAATGAGGTGGCACTCAAGCACACTCCTGGGCGTTCTCCTGAGGGAGACCATCACAGTTCCCCTTGAGTTCTCGGCAAGGCCATGGTACTAGGACAGAGCCCTCCTACGGCTAGCTCAAGGAGGCTGTGGGCCACTCAAGGAGGCTGTGGGCCACTGGCGCCTTAGCTGCAGTTTGGCTCGTTGATAAGGCTTTCATCCTGACATGGAAATAGACTGAAGTGGACAGAAGGCATCTACTAGCTGCTTCACTCCTCTGATCCCAAGTACCCAGGCACTTTAGGCCAGATGACCTACTTGACCCCTGACCTTCAGGGAGAATAGTGTACCAAAACAGGTAGGCAAAGCTTCAGTCTACACAGCTCCAAGGGAGGTGCTGGGCTTTCTAGCCCAGCCCTAGGGGTCTGCAGATATTGGGGGTATGAGGGAGCTGAAGGCCAAGCCTGCCCCAAGGACCGGACTGCTCCCCAGACCCAATCTAAAGGCTGGCTGTGCCTCATCTGAGTGTCGTTCAGCCGTTGGCCTGTATGCCACATGCTAGGTACCAAGATGCCCAGAGGAACCTGGGTCAAGTGAGAGGTCCATTACAGGGTCCGTAACACCCTGGCTCCAGGTTGAATTAAAGTCATCTGTCCCAGACCGTGGGATGGGCTGTTAAGTCACACACACACACACACCAACTGCAGCCTCTGCTGTCTGAATTGTTCCCTCCCCTTGTTACACAGCGTTTTTCCTGAAGAAGAGGTGTTTTGTTGTCTCAGCCTGCGTAAGGGCTAGGTTTTCTGTGCATCCCCTGTTCACAAGCTCCTGCTGCTGAGCAGAGCAGACAGTGGAATGAGGATCTCCTATTACGTCACTGGGCAGGGGAAAGCCACAGCTTCCCATTGGGGCCATTTTGCTTACGCGCGCGCGCGCGCACACACACACACACACACACACACACACACTTAACCCTTATCCACTCTGTTCTTGTGAATTCCTGTCACATGGTCCCTGCCTGCAGACATTTAGTTTCTACCACGTTCTTTAAACCCAGAGCCGAGTTTCAGATTCCCACAAAGAACAGGTGGGCTGGGATCTGCAGCTCTGGCGAACCCCATAGGTGATTTAGGAGTTTGAAAGATCAAGGCAATTCTGACCACGTCCCCTGGATGGGGAGGCCTGGCGGCACTCAGAGGAGGGATAGCAAGTTACCAAGAAGAGACTCGATATTCTAAGGGCATATATAGGGGGAGGAGGTCTCCCTCAATCACAGACATAGGGGAGGGGAGAAGGGGGGAAGTGGGAGGGAGGGAAGAATGGGAGGAAACAGGGGAAGAGCTAACAATCGAGATGTAATACGAATACATTAATAAAAAAATAAAATAAAAAAGAAAGATCAAGGCAAGGGGCTAGAAAGTTAGACGAGCGGTTAAGAGCGCTTGCTACTTTTGTAAAGGATCCAGGTTCGAGTCCCAGCATCCACATGGAGGCTCACAATCATCTTTATCTCCTGACCTCTGTGGGCACCAGGCATGCACGTCATACATATTCAAACATACACAAAATCTGAAGGAGAGCGAAGGAACAGATGACCACTTCTGGAGGCCTGCTTCCAGCCCTTATGTCCAGATGCCTTGATCTTCAGCCTGCTGCTTTCCTCTTCCAGTTCACTAACTTGCTCCCTCCTGGGGAACAGAGTGCCGCAGAAGAGGACCGTCCGCCTGGCCCCCACCAGAACCTGGTTCTGAGCTTAAGAGAGAGAGCTGGGGTGGCTAGCACAAAGTGCTTGGCTGTCACTAGACAGGATCCTGGCCATGGCAGGTATTGATCGGAAAGAAAGATTTACACACCGGGATTCTCCTGGGATTTGGGCAGCTTGGGTGTGCCCTTCGCAGTTCCTAAAAGATGCCCTTCACTATGGGGTTTCTTCTCGGAGAGGAGTGGAAGAGAAAAGAGTCTTTCTTGTGTGCTGAAAGGTGCGTGTGTAACGCGCCATCCTGGGATAATTTTAACTCAGAGGAGGGTCAGAAAATGTTGCTGGGTTTTTTTTTTTCCAGCCCACGCGGCGCCCCGCCGGCCCAGGTGGGCCAGCTGAATGGGGGGCTTGTGTACAGGCGGGGCGGGGCAAGGCGGGGCGCACCGGCCTCGCGCCGCCTCCAGCCCCTCTCCCCCACCCTGCTGCCCTCCGCCTGGCGCCAGCCGCTCAGAGCGCCTGCCAGCCATGACCGGAGTGCCTGCCGTAGCCCTGCTGCTGCTAGGGCAGCTTCTGACGGCCACCTCCGCGCAGGTGAGCGCCGGCCCGCGGGTGATGACAGGGTTGGGGATAGGGCCGGACGTCGAACCATGCAGCCTGGGACAACACCATCTCCCTGGGCCAACCCCGGAGTCCCTCTGCTGCGGGCCGTGGACCCTCGAGGACGTCTGTGGCAGCCTCGTTGCCGCCTCGCCGCTGCCTCGCTCTTGTGGCCGAGTTCTGGTGATGCGGCTGAGCCTCACCGACACCAGGTCACATCAGCCATCATCCTGGCTCCCACTTGTCTTCGTCCAGCTGGGTCAGGCCCTGCAAAGCGCTACTACCTCGCTTGGAACATACAATGTTGCCTTTGTTCTTGGGGACTTCCTGCGGGGCTGGGGCACAGCCGCTCCTGGCGCAAGCGAGGATAAACTGCCTCCGCGCCAGGCTCCAGCACAGGAGACTGGGGTTTTCTAAGGCAGGCAGGGGGAGGCGGGGGTGTCATGGGCCACTGTCACAGGCTCCAGAGTTACTTGGGCCGGGGAAGATGAGACAGGAGAGCTGATATGCTAGAAAGGAGGGCTACCTAATAACTTATCTCAATTTCAGAAAGTGGGACCTCGAGGCCCGCCTGGTCCCCAAGGGCCTCCTGGGAAGGCCGGCAAGGATGGCATCGATGTGAGTTGGGCGAGAAATGGGGAAGGCGCCCTGAGAGTCCTGGCCTTGTGATCACAAATCCAAGCCCGTCCCTCTGCGCGCTAGGGTGGCACAGGGTACCCCAGTGGGGCAGATCGTGGAGTCCAGATGACAGGGTGGCCCTTGAGGTGCATGTGCTCCTGTATTCTAGGGGTGTGGGGCGGTGACTCTAGGGACCTGGGGGTCTTGTTGGGGCTGAGAATAGAGCCAGTCTTGGAGGGGGCTGGGGGCCAGCTTAGCCTCAGAGATGGTGCCTTCTGGGTGTATCATCCAGTTATGGCCCAAATAATTTGAGGAGGCAAGTGAAATCTTGCAGCTTGACCCCACCACCTCCCATCATCTGGAGTGGGAAGCTTCTCAGAGGGCCGTCTCCAGGAAGGGCGACCTCCAGTCATTCATGTTTTCCCCTATGGACTCCATAGAGGGCTGCGAGAAGCTGCAAGAAAAGTACACTGAGCTCTTTTCGAGTTCCCAGAACCTGGCTCAGCAGTAGGGTCCACAGGTTCCCTCACACCCCTCCTGGACCACCATGTTGGACCTAGGCAGCCCAGGACCTTTCCCTCGGAAACCCTTTGCTGTAGCTGAGCATCCAGGCTCAAAGGCTCTTACTTATAATAGTCTTAAAGTCTCGTTTGAAAGATTAAGCACCCTAGCAGGTGTCCATGGAGGATGGAGCTAGTGGGATAGCTTTATGGAAAACGGGGGTGGAGGTGGAGAGGGGAGTGGAGGAAGTGCCATCTCCCCAAAAGATGGAGTCAAGGTGCCGTCCATCAGCTAGCTAGCCACAACCACACCCACTTTCTATAAAGCTCTTAGGTTGGTCAGAAGGACTAAATGGGAGTATTTCTTGGAGGCTACTGTGCCCTTGTGTTCCCCTGTGATCCCCAAATGCTGTGTAGCTGAGCCTAGTTGTAGCTCACCCCATCCCTGGCTAGACTTCAGAGGACCCCCCCAGGTGTAGATGAGAGGGTATGGGGACCCCCACAATATCTCCATGGGCCAAGCTTCCAGGACTGGACTGGGGAATGGCCCAGCTCTGGGAGGTGAGAGTGGAGGAGGTCCTATTTTCAGGGGTTACATGTGCTTATTTTCATTTTCTCAGGGAGAAGCTGGCCCTCCAGGTCTGCCTGGCCTTCCAGTAAGTGTCCCTTTCCCAGCCTGCAAGGGAAAGATGGACACAGAAATAGAAAGATTGCTGATGCCTTGTCCTCAGTGCCATGGGCCTATGCTGCTCAAGGAGGGGCCTGAGGGCAGAGCCTAGAGGAGCATGGGAGGAGAGGGATGGGACTCTGTACTGGTCTGGCTGAGTCTGGCTGGAAGCCTTCTTTGTGCCAGAGGAGGGAGACACTACCACCCTGTGGTCTCCCCGCTGTGCCTGTGTGGGTCTCCTCACCTTGGTTGAAGATTCAGAACCCACTGGCGTTCTTCCGGAGCAGTGGCCTGTTGGTCTTTTGCTGGGGGGGTGGGGGTGGGGGCTGGATCTGTTTGGTGAACATCCAGCAGACGCAGTGAGAATGGGGCAGTGTTCTGAGGTCCAGCAGGGCAAGGCCCCCATCACCATGGCTGGCTAGGACCGAACATGGAGAGGCCTTGTCTTCCTTGCTGGAGTCTAGAGCCAAGTCCTTCTTGCGTAACTCCATCCTTTCCTCCCACCCAGGGGCCCAAAGGGACCTCAGGGAAGCCAGGGAAGCCAGGAGAAGCAGGATTGCCAGGACTGCCTGGGGTGGATGTGAGTGTACCCTCCCACTACATCCCTACCTCACCTCACCCCTGTCTGTCCCAGCTCAGCTCCGGGTCAGGGCTTTCACTGCTATTCTGCCGCTGGGCTTATTCAGGCAGGAAACCTTGTCCTGACAGAAGTTACAGTAGTTCCCAGCGGGGGTCCCTGGCCTTCATCCCAGACGCTGCCAGCTCCTGGCTGGGACAGAAGACCTATCAGCTCTTACTGATCAAGAACAAGTGCCCATTGTGGGGCTTCCTGCACCATGCTGCCCACAGGGGTGTTTCTCCAATGATGCCTTGATGGATAGTAGTGCACTCAAGGCCCTGGCTCTGGGACCAGCCAGGCAGGAGCCGAGGACCGAGCTGCCGACCTGCTTGTTTAGTCGTCACAGGGCTCCCTTGGTTTAAAAAGGCTTATTCTTCCCACGGCATGGCATGTCCTTCTCATTTGGTGGCTTCTGGAGCCAACACCCCCCCACACACACACACTCCTTCTCCCTCTCCAGGGTTTGACAGGGAGGGATGGACCTGCAGGACCCAAAGGTGCCCCTGGGGAACGGGTAAGTGTCTCAGTCCCAGTGGCTGCAGTCCTGAGGTAAGGTGGCTCACAAGGCCATCGGGAGGGAGGTTCTGTGGGTGACGTCCATGACTGTGTATGCTGGGCCTATCCCATTGCTCCTCTTCAGGAGAGGATACTGAGTGGACAGCCCCTGGGCCCTCCTCCCCAACAATCCCACAGCTCCACCTGGTCCGAGTCATCTTGGCATTCACATCATGGCAGAGGAGCTGGTGTGGTGACTGGGGCATAGGTGGGGATGAGCCCCGGGTGTCCCCCATCTCAGTGTCTCTGACTGGCCCTAAGGCCCTGGGTGAACCAGCACACTGACGAGCCACTACACACCCCCTGGCTCTGACCATCCTCACTGAATCCCTCACTCACTAGCAAGTTGGTTCTCTCTTTCCAGTGCTTCCGAGGGCGGAGCTCTGCTCACAATTCTAGTTTGCCCCAGGAGAGGTGGTCCTGAGCACAAAGCACCTCAGAGAGCAAGAGGAGTGGGCGAGCACAAGGGCATAGCTAGCATGGGAAACTCTGATGTGTGGAACACCTGAACGAAACAAGTGACTGGTGGCCAGCGGGGCTGCTCCTGGTTAGCCTTGGGTGGGCTGGTCCTAGGCTGTCTGGGGGACACTGATTACGGTGTAAGGACCAGCATGTACCCTCTTCTTGGCAAACCAGCCCATTTCAGACCCTGTCTGCCAAGCCGGTAGTTCCCTCACAAAAACTGAGGCCTGAGGTCTCAGCAACCTTTGTGAGCTAGCGTCGGCACAGCTTCCTGGAAGTCAATCTGGGGTCTCTGACTGTGTGGCTCATGCCTGGCTTTGTGTCTTGTCCTCCTGTTGGTTCTGCCCACCTACTGGCAACCTTCTTGGGCAATGCTTTTTCTTCATACTCACCCAGATTTCTAGGACAGCAAAAACCTCACAGAGCCTCACTTTTCTATAGAGGTTTCTCTCCCTGATCCTCACCTTGACAGAGTTAAGACTTAGGCTCTGGGGCTGGAGAGATGGCTCATAGGTTAAGAGCACTGGCTGCTCTTCTGGAGGTCCTGAGTTCAATTCCCAGCAACCACATGGTGGCTCACAACCATCTGTAAAGGGATCTGATACCCTCTTCTGGTGTGCAGGCCTACATGCAGGCAGAACACTGTATATATAATGGATAAATAAATCTTTTTTAAAAAAATTTAGGTTCCAAAGGAAAGAAAACGGGTTTGCAAACAGAGGCCAGAGTTTCTTTCTTGTGTACTCTGACTCCTGTTTTCCTATTCAGGGAAGTCTAGGACCCCCGGGGCCACCAGGACTTGGGGTAAGTACCATCCTCTCCTCTCCATGGGGTTTTCATTGTGGTGTGACATGCCTGGGGCATCCCTTGCAGCCTCTCCTGTGGCCTGGGCTCTGGCCTGGAGGCCTGGAGCTTTATCTGGCCTATGACCTCTGAGTTAGTGAGTGTGGTTCTCACAAACCAGGTACCTCACTTTCCCTAGACCACCACCCTGCACTGCCTTGCGAGCATCAGGGCCAACCTGTACTCTGACCTTATTCTTGGCTTTGCAGGGTAAAGGCCTCCCTGGACCTCCGGTGAGTATTCACCACCCTTGGCCCCTTCCGAGTGTGTAAGTTCCCAGAACAGCCCTCACTGAAGCCCGCTTTGTGGGGGATAGCCCAGATCGTGGCAGAGAGGTCTTCTTAGGGCACAGCCTGACTACTTCACACATGGAATCCTGGCCTTTAAAAGGGCAGACAGTCCTGGTGGGGTCACAGTTGCCCATCTTCCTCTTTTTCTTTTTCTTTTTCTTTCTTTCTTTCTTTCTTTTTTTTTTTTTTTTTTTTTTTTTTAATTTTTGCCTCCTTCCTCCAGGGAGAGGCAGGAGTGAGTGGCCTCCCCGGCGGGATTGGTCTGCGTGGACCCCCGGTGAGTGACTATTTCCTGCCTTCCCACACTGCCACTGTGTGCAGGATGCATTTCTCCTCTTACTTACCTTCACCCCGTCCCTTCCATCTTCCTTGTACATTGTTTCCTCACAGTGCCCCAACGCCCCTGACTTGGTGGGTACAGAAGCCCAAGCAGAGAGGCACCCGTGACTTGGGCTGGCAAATAGATAGATAACCCTCCAGTCAGGGAAGATAAAGGGGTTTGTAGTGTTCTCCACTTTGGGGAAAGCTGGTGACCTCACTCAGTGGGGCAGGTTCTTCTCTGAGCTATGAATCCTCCATAGGGACCCTCTGGACTCCCAGGCCTACCTGGCCCCCCAGGACCTCCTGGACCACCTGTAAGTACTGGAGAGGGGGCTCTGTCAGACATCCTAGACTAACTGGGCTAGGCCTCACCCTAATCCTTGCCCTGGCTCTGTGCCATTCCCCAGAAGCAGGTGGGAGACAGGGGTGGGGGTGGGGGGCTGCTCTAGCATTCAAGGTCACCTTGCCTCAAGGACAGATGATCTCTACAGTCACCCAGTGACAATGCAGCAGTGGCTCACTCTGGCCACTGGGGAGAGATGATTGAGGGTTTCAAGCCCCCTGTTAGATCAAAGTCAAGGACAGATGGGTGAGGGGCGGGTGCATACCAACTGCCTCTCTGTATGTTCAAGGGAAACCCTGGAGCCCTCCCTGAAGGTGCTACTGATCTGCAAGTATGCGTTTATGGTGATTATGGGGGGCCTATGGTGGGGGTGTTCCTGCTTTGGAGGAGGAGTCTTGCCTGAGGCCACTGCTTGGCAGGAGGGCTGAGGGTGAGGGTGGAGGTGGGGGTGGCGGGTGTCTTGCAAGAGGGCATTCCTGCTTCCCTGGGCACTGGGCACATGCCTGGCCTCATCTGTGTTGTCCCTAACAGAGCTACTATTCACAGGGAGGTGACACCCAATCAACAGAGTTCCAGCAGGCGGCAGCCACTGCACTGGGTGGCTAACCAGCCTAGTCTGTTGCAGGAGGTTTCTAAGTCCCAGGAGAGAGTTTGTGTCTGGTTTCATTCCCACCTGGATGCAGTTTTATTTAACACTGACGATCATCTCCCCCCTCTCACCCTCCCCCCCACACCGCACACCCCTGTGTCCCCCTCTCCCATTTTTTTCCCTCTTCCCACTCAAAGTAGGGTTTTTCTAAGTGAGGATAGCGTTGAGCCTCTGGGATGGGGCTGGTGGGTAGAAGTCAACATGTTCAACCTGGCCAGTTCAGTGTGGCGTTTCCTGGTGTCTGGCGTGGGGATATGCCATGAAAGCAGAGCATTAGCTAGCACCATTGGTTGATCTCACAGGGCATTCCTCAAACAGCCAGTAGGTGCTTGGTCACTAGGTGAAGGCCTCTTTGTGGAGCCTGCAGCCACTATGTAAATAGCTGCTTTGAGGGTGTCTGTAGAGAAGCCTGTGAGGGACGGTGACTGGCTGCAGTCCAGCTCCCCGCAGTTGCCACGCCTCATGCCCAGCACTGAATGGGGCCCTGTCTAGGCTTGTCTACAGTCTCCATTGCTGGCAAGGTGGTCCTTCTCAGTTCTCCCACCCCCCTTGCTGCTGGTCTCTTTTGGGGTTTTGCTTCATTTGTCTTGGAAGGATCTGACCCCTCTGCTTTTCAACAGTGTCCTGCCATCTGCCCTCCAGGTCCCCCAGGTCCCCCAGGAATGCCAGGGTTCAAGGTGAGTGGGCGAGAGGCTGAGTCCACTTTTCCACTATAGAAACCATTGGGTCCCCCCATGCTGTGGAGTTTGGGGCTTTAGAAAATCTGAGCTGTGTTGTGGCGCACGCCTTTAAATCCCAGCACTTGGGAGGCAGAGGCAGGTGGATCTCTGTGAGTTCTAGGCCAGCCTGGTCTACAAAGTGGGTCCAGGACAACCAAGGCTAACATAGAGAAACCCTGTCTCAAAAAACCAAACGCCCCCCCCCCCAAAAAAAAGAAAGTCTGAGCCGACATGCAGACATCCAGTTAGACCAGCACCATTTGTTGAGGGGCGTTCTTTTTTCTATTATATGGTTTTGGCTTCTTTGTCAAAAATCAAGTGTCTGTAGGTGTGTGGGGTTTATTTCTGGGTCTTCAATTCGATTCCATTGATCAACCTGTCTGTGTTTGTGCCAGTACCATGCAGTTTTTATTGTTGGGTTGGTAGGGGGCGTCCCCTAATCTGAAGAGTAGGGGGAGGAGAAAGCGGGACTGGGAGGAGAGGAAAGAGCAGGCTATGATGGGGATATAAAAATGAATGAGTACACAAATTTAAAAATAGCAAATAAAAACAAAGAAGGAAGATCTGAGTCTAGACCCACATTGTTAGTGGGGAGCAGACCTGCCCGTGATCTCATCTTCTCTGGAAGCTGCTGTGACTCGGGTAGGCCCAGCCTAAGAGGTCAGAGGAGTCGGAGACAGATAGGAGGCAGGGCTGTTCCTAACCCATCCTTTTGGGGGCCCTTGGGAAGCATAGTCACAAACCCTCTTGGGCCTCAGTTTCCCTGTCTGGTTCCAGGCCTTGGCCTCTCACTGTCGTACTGCTGCTGTCCCTGACTGGCTGCACAGACCTTGATCCTGTGTAGGCGGGGGGGGGGGGGGGGGGGGGGGAGGACATTCATGAGTATGGGGACTGTGACTTCCATGTTTGTTTTCAGGGGCTTACTGGCTACAAAGGGGAACAAGGAGAAGTTGGCAAAGACGGTGAGAAGGTAAGATGCTGTCCACATATGGTTGACTGGCCTAGAAAGGGCAGCCATAGGCTGGAGAGATGGCTCAGAGGTTAAGGGCACCGACTGTTCCTCCAGAGGTCCTGAGTTCAATTCCCAGCAACCACGTGGTGGCTCACAACCATCTATATAATGTGATCTGATGCCCTCTTCTGGCCTGCAGGTGTACATGCAGGCAGAGCACTGTATACATGATAATAAATAAATAATAAATCTTTTTAAAAAAAGAAAGAAAGAAAAGAAAAGAAAAGAGAGGGCAGCTATAGTGGGAGTGGTGGCTGCTGGGACTCCATAGAGGGAAGGGACTGGAACCTTGTGGCTTGTCCTAGGTAGGTCCCTGGGGCCTGGCTAGTCAGAGCTAGGTGACCTAGACGAGTCCTTTCATTTGGCTCTGGGCCTAAAGTATTCCTAGGAGCCTCTGCCGCTCTCATACAGTGGCCTCTGCCCTAGAGGGCCCTGCTAACCTTCCAGCACGATGGGGAGGGCTGGGATACCCTTCTGATGGTAGAAGTGGCTGAGTACAATCTGCTGGGTGCACAGTGGGGCACCTCCCCCACTTGACCAGGAGGAGGTGCTTTGGAAGCCCTGGGGGCTTTGCTTGAGCAGAGAGCCCTGCCCCTGCCCAGGCAGTGTTGAGGCCACCATGGTCTGTGTGGCCTTTTTACAGATGTAGGCAAGCATCTTCACCTCATTCAACCTCCAGGGCTCAGCTGTGAAGTAGGAGTGTTGCCCATCATGGTGCAGGCTCGTGGGAGGGGACCAGTGGGCAATGGGAGATGCTAGAACTGGGGTGAACTGGCTGACTGCTGCTCTCTCTGTTGTAGGGTAATCCTGGCCCCCCTGGGCCTCCTGGCATCCCAGGCACCGTGGGGCTACAGGTGAGACTTGGGGGGGGAGCAGGGAGCAGGGTGGTGAGGAGGTAGGAGCCCCTATGGTGGTCACCCCAAGGGAAGTTAGTTTAGACCTCAGGGGCAGTTAATCAGCTCTTGCGAGACAGTCATAGCCAGGCTAGCACCAAGGCCTCAGCTGAAGTCAAGCACCTTTAGGGAAGATGCAAGGCCTATGGTAGCTTTTTAGGTAGATGTCCTGTCTGGGCACTGTAGCTCTGGTTCTGTCCCCCTCAGGGCCCACGAGGATTACAAGGACTTCCAGGGCCACTCGGGCCCCCTGGGGACCGGGTAAGTGCTGCTGGATCCATGGGGCTGTGGGTCAGCTGAGATCAGCCCTGGTAGTTGGGTACCTGGGGATGGTCATATCCAGACTCCGCCTCAGCACCCAGCATCACAAGGCTGTCCTGGCTCGTAGCTTGAGGCTGGGCTTGAGCCTCCCTCTGGCTATCTGTTCCCTGTGGGAGGACTTCAGATACCTTCTCTCCTTTACAGGGTCCCATTGGGTTTCGGGGGCCCCCTGGGCTCCCAGGAGCACCTGGGAAGGCGGTATGTATCTACCTAGGCTGGAGGGTGGGCCTCACACCAGCCCAGGCCCTCTGACCCCTGTGTCTTGCCATTCTGCTGCTGAGTCACATCCGTGCCACTCTTGTCCCGCTGGGCTGCCCCTAGCTCTGTCCCAGGATGAGCTGACCATCGATACATGGGGGGACTCGCTCAGAACATACCAAGGCGTGGTATATCTGTGAGGTCCAGGCCATGTGGTGACATACCTAAGTGACAGCACAGCTGGAGCACGGGGCATCTGGCCTTCATGAGAGACCTACCTCCTTTGTTGTCTGGATATAAGCTATGATAAGGGGTAGGGGTGGCGGCCTGTCACTGTCTCATGTGACCTGCAGCAGGAGGCTGCCTCTGACCAGCTCTAAGGGGCCAAACCAGGCAAAACCTGGAGGGGCTTCAGTCAAAGTTTCCCTGCTTTCTCTGTGTTGTGGTGCTGTCCCCTACCCTCCCCCACCATTGTTATTTTTTTTTAGGGTGACAGGGGTGACAGGGGTCCAGAAGGGTTCCGTGGCCCTAAGGGTGACCTGGTAAGTGAGAGGGAGCTTTGGTTTCTGGACCTTTCTGTGAAGAGGCTGATCTGATTCCTGTAGGTGGGGGTGGACTGTCCATGCTGTACCCTATCCCGGAAGGGGAAGAAGTATAAGCTGCTAGGAATGAGACCTGAACCTGAAGAGTCCCAGCCCTCTCCCTGTCCCCTATAAACACCAAAGCCCGTATAAGAGACTTTGGGTCCATCCAGAGCAGCCAGCAGTGAGAAGCTCCGAGCAGAGGCCAGGGCATGGGCCACTGAGCTCAGATCCTGGCTCTAGCCCAGACCAGGGTGCTAGGCAGGTAGTTTCCTTCCTCCGCTTCCCAGATGGAGGCTCTGCAGTGAGACATCTGGATGGTAGCTAAATAGACCCCCAGGTTTCTCATGAACAGAAAGTGGTTGTCACCAAACATTTGCCTCTGGCCGCCTCCCCACCCGAGGCCGGTGGTTGAGCCGTGCTGTGGTGTCTACAACTCCCGAAGTTGCTGCATGCTCAAGAGGCCCTGGTTATGGAACCCGGTCTCCGCTGGTTGGGATGAGCCATGACACAGTCCCCAGAGGGAAGCACAGTACACCCAATGTCCCTGTGCAGCTGGGCCCGTAGGGACGTGATGAGGCAGGAGTCCTTTGGGGTCTCAACTGCAGCTGCTTCTGTCCCATGTTTCCTTTAGGGCAGGCCTGGTCCCAAAGGAATCCCCGGAGTGGCTGGACCAGGTGGAGAGCCAGTGAGTATCTCAGATGGCGTCAAGCATGGTGTCGTGGCCACATGGACTGCCCCACCCAGTGCTACTCCCCTTGGCTGAGCTATGGCCGTGTGTACCCATTCCTTTAGGTTCTCTTTCCACAGCCCTTTCCACTCACAGAGCCCCGCTTTACAGCTGTGTGACCCGTGGTGGGTCAGAGAGTCCCTACTCCAAACGACCTGTACTGTATGGCGGTCTAACCTGCCAGTACCTTCTTGCCATTCAAACCGCTATGATTCGTCAGCTCCCAGAAGCCCCAGCACCCCAAACGTTGCTAGAAACACACAGTAGCACCCACCAGCCACCCCAGTACTCCCCAACAGCATCCACCAACTGCTCTAGCAGCCCCAGAAATCCACAGCATTCCCAGCAGCCCCAGCAGCTCCCAGCAGCCTGGAACACCTCCCCACAGCAGGTCACATCTCCCTTTCGCTCCAGAGGGAAGCTCTGCAGCTGCCGTAACCATACAGAAATTGGTAGTCTGGGATCAGGCTTATCTGGCATCTGAGAAGAAAAGGTGATGGACAGAGCCGGCCCGCACAGATGGGGTGCTGAGGGTCCTGGACATCTGTCTGTGCTGTGCGTTCCCTTGCAGGGTCTCTGAGGGTAACGGAATGCCAGGTTGCCAGGAAAACACAACCACTGTTAGGGACTCGAGACATTTTTAGTTCATAGGGTAAGAACGGAGTGGTTCTCTGTCTGAGGGGCCTAACGCTGTCCCTTGTCCTCAGGGCATGCCAGGCAAGGATGGAAAGGATGGTGTGCCAGGACTTGATGGCGAAAAGGTTGGTGCCTGGCAGAATGCATGCCGGGAGGAGGAGGTGGAGGAGGAGTTCAGCTTCCCGAGGCTTCGACATGGCATTATTTTTTCTCATACCCTAATCCCTGTCCTTGCAGGGAGAGGCTGGCCGCAATGGTGCGCCAGGAGAGAAAGGCCCCAATGGGCTGCCGGTGAGTGTTCAAGCTTGGGGGGATTATTGCTCTGGGGTTAGCGCCTACAGTCATGTGCTAGTAGACAAGGGCCTACCTGAGCATATCTGTACTGCCCCCTGTGGGACAGTGCAGATGAACCTGTATTTGTCCTGGATGTCGTGGAGTCACCCCAGTGGGTCCTGCCTTGGAGTGCTGGAAGGGGCTCTGCGTCAGGCTAGGGAGACTGTGAGAGTCAGCTTTACCCCTGGGGTCAGCTTGACCCTTCGGGGAGCATTCCGCCTGGCCTGTGCACACTTCCCACGTGCACACTGTGCAGCCGCACTTGTGAACATTCTCTGCATGAGTCCCCTCTGTGGGCTCAGCGGGCTTGGCTCTGACCCTAGCCCTAGCGCTCTCCCTAACCCAGACTCTAGCCTTGACCCAGCCTGTTGCCTTGACTTCAACCCTGACCCTGACCCTGATTCCTGTCCTGCAGGGGCTCCCTGGTCGAGCAGGGTCCAAAGGCGAGAAGGGAGAGCTGGTAAGTAACTGCTTCCGGCCAACCCCATCCCCCCACCCCCACCCCCAAGAGGGGAGGCACAGCATGCAGTGCTCTGGTGGGGGACAGAGGGGACATAGCACTCACCGTCTCCTCATTTCTACAGGGTAGAGCTGGGGAGCTGGGTGAGGCTGGCCCCTCTGGCGAGCCAGGTATTCCTGTGAGTATCCACAACCCTTCTCTGTGTGGACATAGGAGGACATTGCCCTCCCCCTCCCCCTCCCTTTATGTGCACACAAGGATTCTACTCCTCCAGAGTGTGTCCAGGGAAAGTCTGCCCTCTGCATATGTGTAGGAGAACCTTGTCCCTTCCCCACGTGTACACAGCGACCCTGCCCTTTCCCTGTTGTATATGGAGACTCTGCCTTGTCTGTGCATGCTGGGGTACACAGGCCACTCTGCCCCCTTTCTGTCTGTACATGGGAACTCTTCTCTTCCCCCCATGTGTACACAGGGGCCTTGCTCCCTCTCACATATGTCATAGAGGGTCCTGCCCTCACCCTTTCTTTCCTTACAGGGAGATGTTGGTGTTCCAGGGGAGCGTGGTGAGGCTGGTCACAGGGGCTCAGTGGTGAGTGGGAGGACACAGGCCCCCTGGGAACGGGCACAGAGACAGTTTATGGGTGAGAAGGGGTAGCACTTAGGGTATTATAAATGGGCCAGTTCGGGGGCTGGAGAGATGGCTCAGCAGTTAAGAGCACCAGCTGCTCTTTCAGAGCTCCTGAGTTCAATTCCAAGAAACCACATGGTGGCTCACAACCATCTATAATGAGATCTGATGCCCTCTTCTGGTGTGCAGGTGTACATGTGGACAGAGCACTGTATACATAATAAACAAACTAATATTAAAAATAAATAAATGAGCCAGTTCCTTGAAGCCTGGGACTAGTAAGTAGGAGATGCGTGGCTCTTGCCTTCTTTCTCCTTCACCCTCTGGAATAATGATGCCATGCTGGGCTACCCTAACCTAGATTCTTCTTTTTTGTTTTGTTTTTCAAGACAGGGCTTCTCTGTGTAGCCTTGGCTGCCCTGGACTCACTTTGTAGACCAGGCTGGCCTCGAACTCACAGGGCCTCCCAAGTGCTGGGATTAAAGGCATGCGCCACCACCACCCAGCAACCTTGGATTCCGTATGCCACAGTGCAGCAGAGACGCTGGCAGATATAAAGGGAAATTCCCAAGTACTATAACCAGTGGGCTCAGTCTTCTCTGGGGCCCTGTGAAAGGCACTGCGCATCAGCACCCAACCATGAGCCAGCCTGAGAGTTTGGGTATAGACTATGTCTAAACCCTGAGATCCACTCCCCACCCTTAATTGCCCCACAAGGTGTCTGTGCTTGTGCTTCCAAGCCTAGTCAGTCAGAGAGATGGCTCAAGACTCATTCATTGTCAGCCCAGATCCCCATGGAAGCACATCTGGGCTTCCTGAACCATGAAGTCTCAGGGCCTCCAGGGACTCCCTGAACCTCACAGTATACACTCATATCTTGGTCTTTTAGGGGGCCCTTGGCCCACAAGGTCCTCCTGGGGCCCCTGGTGTCCGTGGCTTCCAGGTGAGTAAAGTTGGAATAATGGTTTGAGCCAGGGCTGTGAGCTCTGGTTGGTTGGGGAAAGGGGGAACCCTGGCTGTGTTCTTGTGAGTGCTAACTAGATGGGATCTTACCCAATTCACAGGGCCACAAGGGCAACACCGGAGACCCTGGCCTTCCAGGCCCCCAAGGCCTACGGGGTGATGTGGGTGACCGGGTAAGTGTCCTTCTCTTGTGCTTCCTGCCCTAACCAGTCTTCTTAGACATAAGCCACCAGCAAGGTACTCTCTCCCACGATGGTGGCAGGGACAATGACCAGGTAGGTGCCTTTGATCCTTGTTCTTCTTGGGCAAGAGGGGGTCTAGAATCTTCATGGCTCTATCCTATGCCCCACAAGCAGGCCTAGAAGAACCAATAATTGGGCAGAAGCAGTAACTTGGGGCTCTAGTGACTTGAGGGCTGCCTGCTGTGTGTGAGCTGTGAGACCGGAATGACTGCAGTACTCCAGACGGGTAATTTCCCAAGACTCTTTGCTGCTGCTTCTATAGCAGCCAGTGATACTGGTGTTCTGCAGGGCCAGGGCCCAGGGGGTTGTAGCTTACTCAGGTCCTCACTGGTTAGTAGGTAAGGCATGGGGTCCCCTGGGATGGGTCTGGGGGGTCTGGTCTGGGGCCTAGGCTATATGTCAAGTCTTTAGGGGCTATGTGATTGCTTTCTTGGTCCCCACTTGGCGGGGACAAAGCACTCTTCAAATATGTACATACAACTATTGAAGGCTCTAGGGCACCGCTACAGACATGAGGGGAGCCACAGAAACCACCACCACACAGCTGGTGCTTTATTAGCCTCTAGGCAGGAAATTCCAGGAGGCAGGAAGCTTGCCAACAACTCTGAAGGCTCTAAACTAGTAGAGGGAAAAGCTTGCTGGTAGCAGTGCTGGTGCCTGCCCCAGGCCCAGTGGGTAGGGGACATCACGTTGGTTTTCTCTTCCTTGGATAGCTCTTGACTTTGCTTTCAGATTTAATTCTGAGGAAAAAAAAAAAAAAGATTCATAGCTGGGCGGTGGTGGTGCATGCCTTTAAACCCAGCACTCAGGAGCTCAGAAGGCAGAGGCAGGTGGATCTGGGTGGAGTTTGAGGCCAGCCTGATCTACAGAGTGAGTTCCAGGACAGCCAGCTCTACAAAGAGAAACTTTGTCTCGAGAAAAAGCAAAAAAAAAAAAAAAAAAAAAAAAAAAAAAAGGAAAAAAAGTATTTATTTTATGTTTCTGAGTGTTTGCTCACATCTTTGTGTGTGCACTGTGTGTGAATAAGAGCCAAGGGATGTCAGGGGAGGGTGTCAGATTCCCCGGAACTACAGTTAAGAGATGGATGTGAGCCACCTGATGCAGTGCTGGGAGCCAAACCCAGATTGTCTAAGGAGCAGCTAGTGTTCTTCACAGCTGAGCTCCAGCCTTCACTAAGCACACACTCCACCATTTAAGTAAATAGCTCTCTCTGTCTCTGTGTCTGTCTGTCTGTTTGTCTGTCTCTCTGTCTCTGTCTCTGTCTCTGTCTCTCTCTCTCTCTCTCTCTCTCTCTGTCTCTCTCTCTCTCTCTGTCTCTCTCTCTCTCTGTCTCTCTCTCTCTCTGTCTCTGTCTCTCTCTCTCTCTGTCTCTCTCTCTCTCTCTGTCTCTCTCTCTCTCTCTCTCTCTCTCTCTCTCTCTCTCGTGTGTGTGTGTGTGTGTGTGTGTGTGTGTGTGTGTGTATGAGAGAGAGAAAGTGCGAGACTGAGAGAGTGCGAGCTACACAAGTCACAGTCTACTGAGAGTGATGGGCAGCTGTTGTTCAGGGAAAACGGCCCCTGTAGGATACATGGGGCGTGGTTGGCTGTATGCTGCTGTTATCTGTGGACTCAGGTTTGGCAGCTGGGGCTGGAGTGATGGTTCTAAGCCCCCTGCCATCGGAGGAATTTTCATGCCTACTAAAGGTGGGATCCCTGCCTCTGCTATGCAGGGCAGTGGCAACTCACGGGAACCCCCAAGATTCCTCTAATCAGAACCTTCTCTCTGCCTAGGGTCCAGGAGGTGCTGCAGGCCCTAAGGGAGACCAGGTGAGAAGTCAGCTCTAGGCCATTTGGCTGCGGGTCTACATCTTGCTCCTGTTTTCCTCCACCCCTGGGCACCGGAAGGGACAAAATCAGCTGCTTTACACTACCAGATGATCACTATATGAACCCGGGTGCAAAAAAAAAAAAAAAAAAAAAAAAAAATACTACCACTGATTAAGGAAACTGACTTTGGAAAAGGAGTGAAGTCTGGACTCTAAGACTGATGTTGCACAAGCTGGCTAATTAGAGCTGTGTGGCTTCTCTCTGAAGCCCTCCCCCCCAAAAAAAGAGCTCAAAGAGGGCGGGCTGTGGTGGCTGCTGCAGCCCACCCTGGCAATGAGTGCTCCCTCTTCTCTGGGTGATGCAGAGCGTCTCTATCTAATGCCATCAAGGTGCTACTAGCAGGAACACATCACTATGCAAATATGTGACTTCAGTTTTGTTTTGTTTTGTTTTTTCCCATTCATCATTTTTTAAAATTTTATTAATTTATTCTTATTACATCTCAATGGTTATCCGATCCCTTGTATCCTCCCATTCCTCACTCCCTCCCACTTTCCTCCTACTCCTCTCCCCTATGACTGTGACTGAGGGGGACCTCCTCCCCCTGTATATGTTCATAGGGTATCAAGTCTCCTCTTGGTAGCCTGCTATCCTTCCTCTGAGTGCCACCAGGTCTCCCCATCCAGGGGACGTGGTCAAATATGAGGCACCAGAGTACGTGTGAAAGTCAGACCCCACTCTCCACTCAACTGTGGAGAATGTCCTGTCTATTGGCTAGATCTGGGTAGGGGTTTGAAGTTTACGGCCTGTATTGTCCTTGGCTGGTGCCATAGTTGAGCGGGACCCCTGGTGACTTCAGTTTTGTAGTCCTCTTAGGCTGTGGCTCTTGGCTTCTCATGTTGCTTCATGTTGGGGGCTCCTTCTAGTACAGGATCCTGGCCTGGCCTCTGGCCTCAGTCTTAGGATCAGCAAGAAAGAGACAAGTGGCTTGAGGTGGGGAGGAGCCGACAGTAACATTAGTGTGTCCTCCTCAGGGCATTGCAGGCTCTGATGGTCTTCCAGGGGACAAAGGAGAGCTGGTGAGTATGGCTACGCCCCTTACTGCCAACTAAGAGCCACCTGCTCAGTTTGGGTGGGGACTGTCCCACTGTCGAGGTATCTGAGGATGGCAGGGAAGGTATAAGAAGCACCCACCACCATTCACCCAGGCCTCGCCATCCTGTGTGTGCTAGGCGACAGTGTGGTCCAGAAGACACAGGCAGAGTGGGTCCCTGCTGAGGTGTAGACCTCATCACATTCTGCCTAGGGAAGTCACCTTTGCTTGAGTCAGCCACCGCTGAGGTCTCAGCAGAAAAAACCTCACTTTCACAGAGCCGGAACTGGAGTCTATTATGAAATAGAACCCTGACATGTCACTCCCTCACAGCTCTCCTGGAGGCACCGGGAGTAGAACTGCCTCAGGGCTCAAATGGAAAGCGCTTTATGGCTTCAAGGTGGCCAGGGCTTTCCATTCTATAGTGACATCTTTCCTTTTTTTTTTTTTTTTTCTTCCCAAGTGACACAGAGCAAGCCTAGCTTCAGGGACCGTGCTGTCAGGGAGCAACTGGTTGCCACTGTGAAGGACTTAGGCCTTTAATGCAGATCTTCCCAGATGACTGTTCTTTATTTTGGCAAATTCTTGGCAGAGCCTTTGAGTCAGCCCCACCCAGTCAGCCTTAAACTGACGGAGTGGTAGGCAGTAGCTGTGTGGGTGCCAGAGCCATGCCAGCTAGAAGCCTCTGTGTGGTGCCAGTTGCCATAATGGTGAGCCAGGTGGGCACTTCGCCACCTGCCCTTTCGTGCTTTATATGTGGAGAGTGAGCTCACAGTCGTGAGCAGAGCCACACCTGGGCCCAGTCGATCCACTTACACACTTGGGGCCGATTATTTCTGAGGTGACAGCTAGGGCTCTGAGTTCCAAGCCGCTTGGCTCAGCATCTGGGGTACCACAGTGAAAACACTGCGAGGAAGCAATGCAGACGGGTGTGAAACCAAATTTCAGGGGGAAAGGTGCTGAAATTGCACTGGTAAGTGAAAGAGAAGAAAGAACCTTTCCAGTGTGTCCATGGGTGAAGTACTTGAGTCCTGTCTCCACTGACCATGTGCCAGGTTGGGTTTTAGAGCCACTTCCACATGTTCCCTCCCGCCCACTTCCTCTTCACAGGGTCCTAATGGCCCCGTTGGACAAAAAGGAGAGGTGAGTAGCTGAAAGATGCTTCCCCATGGAGCCCACGGTCTCCCATCCACCACCTCTGGGTGGGTAGTTGCCTTGAAAGGTACCGCCTAGATGTGACATCTGGTGGCCAGTGACTTCAGAGGCAGGTCCAGGCCTTCCAGAAGAAGGCTCGCTCTGACCTCCTTCCTCTTGTTTTTCTACAGTCTGGCAACCGAGGGGAATTGGGCCCCAAAGGCATCCAAGGTCCCAACGGCACCAGTGGAGTCCAGGGTGTGCCTGGCCCCCCAGGTCCACTGGGCCTCCAAGGCGTGCAGGGCGTTCCAGGCATCACAGGAAAGCCTGGGGTTCCGGTTCGTAGCTTTTCCTTCCTCTGTGTTGTGCTGGGTTTACATCGTGATGTCTGTGAACTTTTGGGAGTGAGGTGCTGTGTGTGTCAGCTGACTGCCCACCTGCTGATGTTGAGCCTGGGTGAATTTCAGGGCAAGGAAGCCAGTGAACAGCGCATCAGGGAGCTATGTGGGGGCATGATCAGCGGTGAGTATCCTGGAAATACCCTCCCCCTCGCACTGCCTCTGCCCCTTGGCTACTGTCCTTCTTGCCCTGCCTGTCCTCTGACCTCAAGGAGGCTTACCCTCTTCCCAGGGCTTAACATAGTGCAGGATACTCAGAGAAGCCCCAACTAACTACTAGGGAAACAGTTCCCAGGAAGAACCCACTGTGTCCTTTGGCTGGTAGGGACACTTCCCCCACTGGCTTTGAACTTCTCATTCCAGCATGTGAGATGTTCTAAGAGAAGGGGGCTCCCATCCCCCCCCCAGCACACTCTAGAGCAGTTAATAACCACTTTTGGTCAGTGAGTGAAAACTCCCTTCTAAGAGAGAGCTGGCTGTGTTGTACTTTGCGTGAAGATGTTTTGTAATTCTCTCTGAAGTACATGCTTGGCACCCTGTTTTCCAAAAGAGCAAATTGCACAGTTGGCTGCAAACCTGAGGAAGCCCTTAGCGCCAGGTTCCATCGGCAGGCCTGGTCCGGCTGGCCCCCCAGGGCCCCCAGGCCCTCCAGGCTCCATCGGCCACCCTGGCGCTCGGGGCCCCCCTGGATATCGTGGTCCCACTGGGGAGCTAGGAGACCCTGGACCTAGAGGTAAGTAGTTAACCCCCAAGCAAGACATGGCCATGCTCCTGTGGTGGCATGATCTCAGTTACGTGAAGTACCCTGGTTTTCTGCAGCACTTAGATGCTGAGATGTCCTCCTCCTGAGGTTCAGGGAAGAGAGGACCCCAGGGACAGTCAGGCAGAGATTGCTATTTCTACCCTTGATTGGCCTCATGGTCATAACACCTGAGAACAGCACATTCAGGTTGGCCTGGTGTCCCCCAGCCTTACAGTCTACACGGCTCACCTAGAAATGCTATGAAGATGCAGTCAAACAATCTGGCTATACCACATGCATACAAAGACTCATTCAGGGAGAGGGCTGGGCCTTGGGGCTTTTGGGGTCAGCCCAGGGAATTTCTTACCATTTGGTGACAAGCACAGAATCTTAAATGTGATATTTTCCCTCAAATATGAGCAGAACACAGTTTGTTGGGGGATGTGAGCAATAAAAACAGGAGCCCCACCAGCTTTCACTCAGGGGATATTTTAAAAACACTGATGCCAGATGTGATCCCAGCACTTGAAAGACTGAGGCGGGAGGATCCCTGTGAGTTGGAAGTCAACATGGGCTGTATAGTGAGCTCTAGGCCTGGACCACAGACCTTGTCTCAACAAAAATAAAATAAAAATGAAGCATCCTTTGATAAGCTATGGGTCAAAACTCATAGTGAACATATGAACACCAAATAAGACGATTGTTTCAGAGGCATAAATATTTCAAACAAAACTAAAATCCCACCAGTGGTTTCGGAGGTAAGGGTGGTGTCAGATGATGTGCTGGAATGTAGGCATGATACTCTGGGCAGACGTCCACTAAGCTGCACTTTTCACTGCAGGAAATGCTTAAAAGCAGCAAGCTCTGTGGAAACAGGCTGGAAAATGCCATCACGGTGGGCGGGCAGCTGCTCTAACTTGCCTGCTTCTTTCCTTCCTGCAGGAAGCCAGGGTGACAGGGGAGACAAGGGTGCAACAGGTACAGGGCTGGATGGGCCTGCTGGCGACCAGGGGCACCAAGGTAGGCCACAGTCATCACACAGTCCTTCTAGGTGAAGGGCTGGAAATGTTTTTCGCTTGGCAAAACATTAAGGACTTGGTTAGGTACTGCTTTTATAATCTCTTTAGTATGTAAAAATAACAAATAATAAATTTTTTTTTTCTGTATCTAACTTTAGCTAAGTAGGTTTGGTTAACTTCTATCTTACTGAATATAAATATAATGTGCCGAAAATTATCTTCCTTGTAGTTGACCACATATACATTGATTTTATTTTTACTTTGTGTATGTGGGCGCTTGTGTGCATGCACATGTAGCACAGCACACATGTGAAGATAGAGGACAACTTTGTGGAGTCAGTTCTCTTCTGCTTTTACGTGGGTTCTGGCCATTAAATCCGTGTTCCAGGCTTATGGGCACAAACTCCTCCCTGCTGAATCATCTTGGCTTCCACCCCTCAGTGCCTTACTGTAAAAGACTGAATGCTGTGGGCCAGGTGTGGTGGCGCATGCCTGTGACCTCAGCACTGAGGAGGCTGGGGTAGGAGGAGGAATTTATGCCATCTGCACCTGCCTAGCCCGTGGAGTGCTCCTCTTCGGGTTCCTCCAGTCAGATACAGGAGCAGATGTGTCTGTGTGACCCTTTCCTCCTCTGTGAGGCACAGCCCCTCTTCTCCTTTGTAAGGTGCCCCCACCTCGTAAGGCTTGCAGGGTGCACCCTTCCTCCTCTGTGAGGTGCGCTGCTCTCCTTTGTGAGGTCTAGCTTCTTTCCTTGAGGCACAGCTTCCCTTCTCTTCAAGGCATCTATGCCCCATCTACTTATTTGCTGTCCTGACTATCCTATTGGCAACCCCAGGCTGAATCTCCACCTGTGTGGCCTTAAGTACTACTACCTCTAAGCTGCCATTCCCAGCTGTGTCACATTTGGGTCATCTTACGTGTTGAATGCCTGTGGCCCACTGACTAGCTAAAGCTCCTCAAGTTCTTTCCAGGCTGCCTGCTTACACCAAATATGCTTTTTTTTTTTTTTAAAGATTTGTGTATTTTATGTACATGGGTGTTTGTCTGCATATAATCCTTCCACCAGAAAAGGCCATCAGATTCCATGAGAATCACATCAGACAGTTGTGAGCCACCATGTGGTTGCTGGGAATTGAACTCAGGACCTCCGGAAGAGCAGCGGTGCTTTTAACTGCGGAGCTATCTTTCCAGCCCCTCCAAATATGCTCTTCACATGCACCCCATGAGCCCTTGTGAGACAGAGTGCACTATGTCTTCAGGACAGACTCTGTGTGGCTAGACTGGCCTCAGCTGTACCTGCCCAACCCCTGCCCAGCCACCTGTCGTTGCCCTTGCTCTTTTGGGCACTGTGCTCGAGCCCCTCATCTCTGACCTCCTGCACATTCAGAAGCAAGCCAGTAGAATCTTCCCAGTTCTGTGAATGGCTGCTGCTGGGGGTTCTCATGATCTCTAACCTTACTCTTCTGCTTTCTAGGGCCTCAAGGTGTGCCTGGCATCAGCAAAGATGGGCAAGATGGTGCACATGGTGAGCCTGGCCTTCCTGGTGATCCTGGCCTTCCTGGAGCTGTTGGTGCCCAGGGAACCCCAGGGATTTGTGACACCTCAGCTTGCCAAGGAGCTGTGTTAGGAGGGGGTGGGGAAAAGGCAGGTCCTCGGAGCTCATAAACCATAACCTAAATAGGGAGTGGATGACAAAGCATTCCAACAGGCAGCAGAGATCAGCCATGTGGTTACCAGAAATGGACAGTATAGCTGGCTACAGTTGGCTAGTCCTTCCTGGCCTGCTGCCTGGGCCCCAAGAGCATCTACTTGGCACCACTGTCGCTGTCCCATCTGCAGGATTTATGGCAGCCCATTCATCTGTGACAGCATACCTCAGACACAGGCCTTAGGGATGGAGACTTTAAACCCAGCATCTGGGAGGGATGGCGTATCTAAGAGTTTTGTACAATTACATGAGATTAAAAACACTTGAGACTTGTTTACATAACATTTATATAAAGCCTATGATAGACTACCAATAAAGAGATCTGCTAACCCTTCAGATTAGCACTGGCTACAGTGATGAAGGTGAGGAACTTCAGTGTCTCCTTCACCTGCTTTTTATTGTAAACCTGTATCTCTGGCGCCCAGTATTTATTGAAAGAACTGCACTGCATCATCGCCTCAACAAATAAAGCTTCACTGGAAACGTGTTCCAAACATACAGTTTATTACACATAAGCAATGACTCACAATATGGAAATGTGAGCATTGAAGCAATCTACCAAGAAAATGTTTATGGGCAAAAGGAGCTTTAAAAGAAGTCTCTGGAAAATTCTTAGCACAAGTTTTAAAATGGCACTGCATTTTCCAATGCAGAGAGCCATGAGACTGGAAATAGGGGGTGATAGAACAAATTATGAAATAAAGTTTCCAAACCTCTTCTAGTTAAGAACAATTTACCTTCTTCCAATTGCTAAAGGGGCGTATTTAAAATGTAAACAAAATAAGTAAATGGCAATGTTTTCTTTAGTCTTGAGACTCAAGAAATTACCAAGGATGTTAATTTTTTAAAGTTATCATGTTAAGAACACATGATGGTGTCGGACAGGTAATTGAAAAATTACTAATTATCAAGATGTCTTCATCCTCAAATGGTCATCCGGACATTAGTGGGTATTTTGTTTAGATAAATACTTCACAAAATGTGCTCTCAAAGTCCTTACTGGAGTCCCACCAACTGGAGCCACATCCCTCTCGAGGACTCAGAGCTGAGCTCCGGGATGGTAGGCATGTACATGATGCCGCAGGAACGGCAGTTCTCTCCCAGGTCCTGGGTCAGTCCAGTCACTTGATCTCCATGGCGGGGCTGCTCTGCAGACTGCCCTGTGCAGGGCAGGTCACCAGGGATTCGGGTCTGGTCAGCTTTAGCCTTCTGCCAGTCTTACCGCAAAACACGCTCTCAAATTCCTAAAGTCAAGAAGTGATCATTAATGCATTGAGTTCAAAGATGTGAACGTTGCTAGTTTCAAAAGCTGAAATTAGGAGCCATGTAAACTATCTCAAAGCACAATCTTCTAAGGTACCACAAACATGTATGTATACACCTTGTGAGATGTGAGAAAAAGAGGGATCTCAAATTTCCCAATAGCTGTAGGTGGCTTTTTTCTTTTTAAGATTTCCTAATCCTCAGTGTCTCAGCATGTTGCCAAAATGGACATTTGTGTCAAGTTGGTGGCTATCCCTTGACACACACTGGGGAGGATCCTTGGTCAGCCAAGGGCTAGGTGCAGTCCTTGAGGTTGCTCTGCAGTGAGACCAAAAGCAGCTCCCTACCAGCTGCTAATCTTTGCTCACTCACCCAGCTCTCCCTGGCTTTTAAAAGGCCTTAGGTCTAAAGGCTAGGCAAGGACAAGCCCTAAACACAGAGTCAACCTCAGTATCAGCAGATAGCTACCAAATTTGATGCTCCAAGCATTTGGGGATGAGGTGGAAGGAACATATTCAGGAAGGCTAGTCTCGAAGACACAGGAAAAAGTAGTTAACCATTTTGATTAATTTTTGAAATGCAAAACGTGGGAACTCCAACAAGGTAACCTGAGAGGAAAGGGGCCAGTATTTGGATTTTAATTCAAATACACAAGTATAGAGACCAGTGAACACAGAGGACATCAGAGATGGACATCTACAAATGAGAGAAAATGGCAGGAAGTACTCTAACCCCCTGAAGTGAGGGGATGGTGAACTAACCCTGTCTACGGCTGGGCTCAAAGATGTGGGCCTTTGGTGTCTATTTTCCATTTGTTTGTTTACGAAATTTTTTAAAGTATAGTGTTCTAGACTCAAATTTAGGTTGTATGTTCCTGCTTTGGTAAACATATATAGTAAAATTTGGTATTTTCACCACTTGTGAGTTTACAATTCTATGGCACAAAGTACATTCACAGAACTGTGTCCATCACCAGAAGCTTCTTCCAAAATGCCTCATCATCCTAAACAGCAACTCTGTTGCTCTTTAACCATGGTACCCCACTGCCTGCCCTGACACACACCAGTCAGTCTCCATCTCTGAGTCTGACCTCTCCAGGGACCTCATTTTGTGACTGGCTTATCTCATTCAGCTTGTCAAGGGGTGTCCATGCAGTAGGTGCCGGAACATCAGTCCTTCTTATGGTGGACACTGCTGTGGGTGTCCACTGTTGACGAGCACTGCTGCTCCAAATGCTCAGAGCCAAGTGTCAGTTTGACTCTGTTTTCAATCTCCTGGGTTTATACTCTGTATGGAACTGCTGGGTCGTATGGTAATTCTGAGAATTGTCATACATTCTCCAGTGGCTACACCATTTCACATTATCACCAGCAGGGCACACACAAGTGTCAGGATTCCTCAAGATGCTTTCTTTCTTTTCCTGTATTTGATTATACTGGTTTCTCATTGTTTTCGTTTTCCAGCACTGGGGATCAAACCCAGGACCTTGCAAGTGCTCTACTACTGAGTCACTTTGCTCCCAGGGGGGGAGGTGTTCTAGAAGCTGGTGAAGAGAGCCAAGGGATGTCTTGAGGGCCCACTTGGGCCCATCTCTGGCTTAACACTGGGGGCAGCAATGAAAGGCTTCTGGGAGTAGACCTGAGACTGAGAGGAAGGTGGAGTGGAGAGGGTACTCATGCACTACTGGGCTCAGTCCCCAGCATTAACTGCGTGTGGCACCATGTGACTGTCAGTCTGGCGCTTGAGAAGTAGCGGCAGGAAGACCAGAAGCTCAAGGACAACCTCAGTCACAGAGCCTGTGGCCAGCCGGGGCTGCATGAGCTACAGGTCTTGTCTCCCAACCCTAACAAAGAGAAGAGAGGAAAGAAATGTTTGCTTTAAATGTTCCCATTAGGAACAGACTAAGGGACATAAAATTTTAATTTAGGAAGGACAGAAAGACAAAGGATGAATAAGTAATAAAAAGTAAACTATGACAAAAATACCAATGCGTACAGATAAATCAAGGAAGCTGGAGTATGGCCTCCAGCAAGCAGGGTCCAGAACAGTAACTGGGCAAGGCAGGCACAGATCAGGACAAGGAGGACAGGGATATTTTGTGCAAGATACTTTATTTTTAGAACAGATCACCACATAGTTTTGGCCACTCAGTGATACACAAGCCACAGGTGCTTGCTGGGTGGCTGACAGATACTTCTGGTGGCATGTTCTAAAGGGAGAAAGTTCTACACAACAGCAGTTTCCCCAGGATGTTTGAGAGGTGTCCTCCTCTATCTCTTGGCTTCCTACTGCTGCATCTGTGCCAACCATGCTCCCCAAGGACATTGAGAAACTGGTAGTCATTAAGCTACATCTCCCGACCCTAAGGCCCCTGAGCATAGGCCGTGCTACAGCAAATGGCCCTGTATCAGTCCCAGCAAAAGCTCTAGCTGTTGGGTTCTTCATCCACACTGTAGAGCCCATCCAATGCTGGCAGCAGCTTTTCCTCTACTCAGGGGAGCTGTTTATTACCTGCTGTATCAACTCCACATTGGACCCCAGCATCTGGTGAAGTCAGTGGTAGAGAGGGTTCAGCTCTCCAATGCACCCAGGCAGGGCAACCCCACAGGCTGCATGAGTGACACTTACCTGGTGTGGGTCTGTTTTGCAGCAGGAGCTGTACTTGGACGAGATCATAAAGGATCAGTTAAATGGACATTCTCCATCATATACACAACACGGCTTCTGGTTTATGCAGCTCAGAGCATGGGACACAGCAGTACTGGTAGGCAGACAGGCTACCAGCCCTCAATGTCACAGACCCTCAAAAGTCTTGCCAGGAGGGCCTCAAAACCTCTGCAAGGAAGATGGTACTCAAGACTGGGTGCAGTCTTTGCAAGGGGCATCTTCCCTACCCTGGGAGCAAAAGGCTGAGTCTAGACTGGAAAGGATGAGGGAGGGAAGGCATATCACTGCCTACCCAAACAGAGGACACTGCACAGAAAAGGGCAGACTCTCCACTTGCCTTGGCTGGTTCAGGTCCAGGCTCCAAAGACTAAGTCAAGGGCACCCCATAATTAAGAAGTTTAAGAGAGCTAGGTGCAGTGACGCACGCCTGTAATCCAAGCACTCGGGGAGGCAGAGGCAGGTTCGAAGCCAGCCTGGTCTATAAAACCAGTCCAAGACAGCCAAGGCTACACAGAGACAGGCTACACAGAGACAGGGTACATAAGGTGCTATTAAGCTGGCAGTAAGGAGGGCAAAGAACAGGGCAGTGCTAGCAGGGGACAACAGAGCCATAGAGTTCCTCAGAAAATAGAAGAAATGGCAGCAGTCTTGATTAAATCAGGGGAGAAGGCCTGTGTGTCACGACAGGGTCTGGAGTAACCAGCTGAAGGTGTAACTTCAGAGCAAAGAGGACCCCTCCCCTGGAGACAAGACGGTAGGGCAAGTGAGCCACATATGGCAGTGGGTGCTGTGATGGGAAGAGGAAGACAGAGGGTTCAGCAGCCTTGAACACTTTGCTGAGGTTGTTACCAGAGACCCTGCCCTAGAAGATGTCAAGCTGGGAAACAGCTGTGGAGATGGGCTTTCCTGGGACAAGAAGTCAAATGTAGACATTCACAGTGCTAACCAATGCCCCACATGCCAATTCTGAGCACAGTGTTCTGCTTGTATAAGACAATGTACAAAAAGTAACACTGATGGCATCTGTCCCTCACCACCCAGTCATTCAGACACACGAGCAATCTGGGACACCAAACAAGCCAGCTGGGTTCTATGTCTGAAATTACTCTATAATTAAAAATCACCAGTGACCCAAATCCAGAAGGGACGCTCTACAGGCCACTGGCCAGATCTCTTCAAACCTCAATCCCACCATCAACAGGGATGGGGAGTGTAAGCGCTTAGACTGAAGCGCCAGATCAAACCCGGCACCTGAGCCATGGCTGGGCAGTGAGGTGAGAACAACAGGATGAGCAAACCAAAAACTGACAGAAGTCATTTTAAGAATCCTTACAGAAAAGCCAGGTGTGGCAGCTCACACCTTTAATCCGAATACTGGGGAGGCAGAGGCAGGCAGAGCTCGGTGAGTTTGAGACAGCCTGGGCTGCAGAGCGAGTTCCAGGACAGCTAGGGCTACACAGAGAAACCCCATCTAAAAACAATAACAACAACAAAACAAACAAACAAACAAACAAAAAACCCAAACCCAAACCCAAAAGAATCCTTACAGAAGTGTCAGTAAGCCTGGGTATCAGACACTGCCACCAGCTTTGTGGGGCTGACATGAACAGAGAGAGCTCTTTTAGAGGCCTGTGTACAAATTTTTCTAGCTAAAGATCCAAGCCTGTAATGTGTCTAAAATGTGGGGGTGGGGAGAGGTTCAGTTATTAAGAGCACTGGCTGCTCTTCCAGAGGATCCAGGTTCAATTCCCAGCACCAACATGGCTGTTCACAACCGTCTTAACTCCAATTCCAGGGGAGCCAATGCCCTCTTCTGGCCTCTGCAGGCACTGTACTCACACACTGGTAACAGACATACATGCAGGCAAAATATCCATACATATGGGATTTTTAAAATAAACCGTGTGCATGGATGCAATAATAGCAGATCAGCTGATAGTTACATGATGGCTAGAGGCATTGTTGGGTCTACACATGCTTGTTACAACACTGCTATCCAGTGGTCATCCACCTGCATCGCACTCTCATCTGCCAATACCTCTGCATCTCCATTAGGAGCCGGCCAGACCTGAAAACAGTAGGCCCAGCCCAAGATGTGCTGTAAGCCATCCCTACACCTTCCCTTGTGCCCCACACCCAGTCCCCACAGCAGTGCTGAGTCTGGGCTATTCCCTCCAGGCCCTCTGGCTGAGCTGGTCTCCAGGGCTACAGCTGAGGCTTCTCCCAGACCACGTACACTCCAGCCAAAATCCTCTCAGGGGCTCTGGTTCTCCAGAAGATCCCAGAGCCGTCGCACTATGGCTACCTGTCCTGTGCTGCCTCCAACCCCAGACGTGTGGCTGCAGGCACTGCTGTCCCCAGCTATGACATGTGCCAACCCCACTTGAAAACCTGTGGAACTGCAGCTCTCCAGCCTGCACTCTTCTGCAGTCCTACGGCCCTTGAGAGGCTCCTGACTGCCACTCACTGTCTAATGTTTCCTGTTTGCCTCTGAACCAGCAGGGGCTGTCAATGCCACCAGGTCCCTAGAATCTGGAAAAATCTGCTGACGGATATGGGTACTAACAAAACTTGGGGGAAAAAACACTTAAAACTCATTACTGAATCCTAAAAAACAACAATATACTTGGAAGTAAAGGTGGAAAATCACTATGGAGATAATAAAGCCTGAGTATGTTCAGGCCAATGATGGCCCAATAATCTGATCCAGAAACCATTTACAGGGTCAGTGAGACAAAGTCTCAGGAACAGCCTAAAAATATAATGGTCTTCTCCAGGGAAAAGGACATCAATTGGCTATCCAATACCAAATGGTCAGACCTGAAAGCATATATACAAATGACATTATACAGATTAAGTAAGTTATACTTAGGAAATTATATATATATATTATAAATACATACATATATACATACACATACATATACATGTAACAATTATGAAAAAAGAGGTGATGAATTTGAAAGAGAGCAAGGAGGGATATATAGGAGGGTTTGGAGGGAAAGGTAAGGGGGAAATGGTGAAATTATAATCTCAAAAAGAAAATAAAAATCCTTAGTTTTAAAAGCCTCATTTTTTGAGTATATTCTTAAGATTTTATTTCAAAAATTATACATTTTTTGTACTAGATTATATCAACAATTTACCATAAATAGGTACACAAAGCCAAACACTAAGTCTTTTTAACAAATAGAAAAGCTTTATTATAGGACAGACCAGCAGTCTATTCTAGCAAATAATGATGTTAATAACCATAAAGACCCAATTAGAGTGAGCGGCACAGCCCTAAGGGCACCCAGTATGCTATGGAAGCTCAACATTGCTACATTATACAACGTAAGTGCCACCCAGACAGCGATTACAAGGATTGCAAGGCCCAGCTCAGCGTGGCTGGATCCTGGTAGGCTTCTCACAGGTGCCCTTGGCAAGGCTAAGCCCATTCTCCAGGACACTCCTGCTGGGCTCCGCACAACATGGTGCAAAATCAGTACCCAGGTGTGATGGCTAGCCTTGACTGTCAGCTTGGCTACGTCTGGAATTAACACAACCAAGCTGCTGGGTACACCTGTGAGGGCTTTCTTTTCTTTCTAATTTTTTTTCTTAGCTAAATCATTTGAAGTGGGAAGACCCACTTTATTTTTTTAAAGATTTATTTATTTGTTTGTTTGTTACATATACAATGTTCTGCCTGTATGTACACCTGCATGCCAGATCTCATTATAGATGGTAGAGAGCCACCATGTGGTTGCTGGGAATTGAACTCAGGACCTTTGGAAGAACAGCCAGCACTTTTACCCTCTGAGCCATTTCTCCAGCCCAGAAGACCCACATTTAATCTGGATCTTTTGAGGTGAGAAGATACAGTTTTAATCCAGGCTACATCTGCTTTTTTACACAAAGGACACTGAGGGGGGAGCTTGACCCCTTCTGCCTGCTTGCTCTCGCTCTTGCGGGCAAGTCCATCTGGTCACCGACATTAATTACAGCCTACTTCTGTGAGATTCCAGTATGTGCTAACAGACTGAAAAACTACAGCATTCTTGGACCTTCTGTTGGTAGACAGCAATTGGACTAGCTGGACCACAGCTTGTAAGCCACTCCAATCTATATAATATATGTATATTCATTTCATAAGTTTGTTCCTCTAGAAATCCCTGACTAATACAGATTTTGGCACCAGAAGTGGTTCTAGAGCAACAGAAGTATAAGAGTGAATTTTCTAACTATCTGGAATAGGCCTTCCAATTTGCCAACAGTTGCCGGAGCCTCTCCTGGAAACTCACAGAGTGCTGAAAGCCCATGGTGTGAACTAGTCTACAGACTTAAGGAGACAATGCATTTGATTACCCTGATTCACCAGTTGTGAGAGGCAAGAGATTTGGTTACTGTATATAAAACTTGTTGACAATTTGTGGAAAAATGAGGGAAATGCTGCTGGTTGGTTGCTCCTAGCATCTCGCATAAACTGACAAAGGAAAAGAATACACTTCATAATAAAAGTAACCAACTTCTAGCATCTCAGAATTTGGCGGAGGAGAACAGTGAGCTCAGTGATAAAGTTGACTGGCTCCACGTGCACACAGTCTAAAGGTTTCTAAGAGAATCTTCTCTCCAGCAGCCACAGAGCTCAAGTTGCAGAAAATCAAATCAAAACACTCACTGTAAGGTTGGCGGAATTACAGCAAAAAGTCAAGTCCAACCTCAGACGGTGTCAGCGATTAAAGAAAGATCTTTAATGGGTAACTCGGGATATGGATGTGTGGGAGGTCCCTACTGAAGCTCAGAACTTTGAACCTTGATTCTCAAGGGTTTGTCTCACCTGAGGAAGTAGTCTCTCCATCCTCCTCAGAAGATGAGCTCACACCTCCACTCCCTGAAAGATTGCCTTTTGCACCTTTGACTGAGGAAATTAGTCCTTCATTGTATGCTAACCCAGCAACGACTGTCTCTGAAGGGAAGGTTCCTGAGGGCCCTACCAATAGCTGCCTCGAGACCTGTAAGTTACCTTTAGACTTAAGGCTAAGCAGGCTTCTAGAGGGGAGACAGACAGTGTAGTCCATGGGGAGGCAGCATACAATCTAAAGAGCTTAATGTGCTTGCTAATTCATTCAATCAGAAGTCTGGAAAGTTAAAAAAAGAAAAAAGAAAAAAAAAAGAAGTCTGTAAAGTATGTGTGGGAATGGATCTTAAGGATATAATGGTGGAAGAAACACGAACCTGAATCAGGCTGAATCTATTAATCTGGGTCCTCTGAGTGGAGACTGTATGGAAGGAGTTAGAGACGCCTTGACATCCCTTGGCTTAGTGTTGACCAAAGGACTTTAAGGCGCAGGGAAATTGCAATGCTAGGGTGAGTATGGTGAGTAAAGCCTAATCCTCCACAATGGAAGGCCACGAAGACATGCCCTTCGCTAAGGCAAAATGGTGAGAGGGGCGCCAGGACAGAAGATCTTTGCTGTCACCCTTTTCCTTGTGTCAAACCTTAGCGTTAGAGCCACTGGTACTCAGCTGACATAATTAAATGCAATGGGCTTGAGGCCAGGTGGCAGCAAAGGCAAGGTAATCACAGTTATGGTAATGGCAGCATAGACACAGCAATGTCCATAATGGCCTGACTCGTAATGGGCAGCACAGGCCTTTGGTACTAGCTAATAGATCACAGTGTTTCTGGTCATGAAATAGGTAAGAAGCATGCTGCATTTTTGTTTAATCTATATATGTGGAAAAATTCTCAAATGAAAGAAAGGCTAGCTGAGCGCGGTGCTGCATGCTTGTAATCCCAGCACTTGGGAGGCAGAGACAGCGGATCTCCGTGAGTTCAAGGCCAGCCTGGTCTACAAAGTGAGTGTACGATAGCCAAGGCTACACAGAGAAACCATGTCTCGAGAAAAAAAGAAAGAAAGAAAACAAAGAGTTTTAAAAAGGGCTGGAGAGATGGCTCAGTGAGTGGTTAAGAGCACTGGCTGCTCTTCCAGAGGTCCTGAGTTCAATTCCCAGCACCCACCCACATTGTGGCTTACAACCATCTATAATGTGATCTGATGCTCTCTTCTGGCATGCAGGTGTACATGCAGGTAGAGCACTCATAGATAAAACAAAACTAATTAATTAAAAAGAAAGAAAGAAAAGGCTACATTGGATTGTGGCAAAAGGGAATCTCAGCCCATGAACCAATTTCTAGACATGAGCCAGTCTGCAGAGCCTGAGCCTCTCAGATGAAGGGCAGTCAGGTCCCCATGATGAAGGGCCCGGATAAAATGCCTGAGTTTTACTATTAGCCTTTTTCAGTCCCTTCTCAGAGGGACGTAAGAGCCTTTTACAAGGGCAACTGTCCACTGGAGGAAATACAGAATGGGTAGTAGAGGATATTAGTGATAAATACCAGCCAAGGCCAGATGACCAGCTGCAGAAACAAGGATTATAACTGACATGAGCATTTTTGTCATACTTTGTTGAGAATGTGTTTGTACAGATATTTGTGTTTTATTTCCTTGATTCCTTTATTATGTAATGTAATATCAATCGTATTAGTGGTTATCATATTCAGGTCTGAAGTACTAAAAGGACAGCCCTTAAGGACATTACCACCTTCTGCGTTAGTGGTTGTATGAGGAAGTTAGAGTATGTCAGGCATAATTATGACATGGTTAAATTTGTAGTATTTTTGAAATTATACTTGTGGGATAGTTTTATCATGTCAGATGCAATTATGACCTGGTTATTGCTTTCTTTTGGAAATTAATCATGCATAAGGAGATAAGACTGTCAAGTTGGCAACCAACATAAGGACATGGAAAACAAGAGACGCTTGCCTGGGCCTGTTCACTCTGGCTGGTAACTCCATTTCTTCAGGGCATTAGAGCCCTACTTCATTTGGATTGTGGTGTGTATGGAAGACTCCTGGGCCTCCCACTGGTGACAGCCATACTGGATTGGCTGAACCACAGCCTGTGAGCCATTCTAATAAATGCCCTTTCTTTCTTTCTGTCAGTTCTGTTCCTTTAGAAAACCTAAAACACCAGGTTTCACTCACTTCTCTAAAGCCTTATTACCCTTGAAAGAAAAGGGCCATGACCACCAGAATTCTGAGGCCAAAACCTGCCATTAAGGTCTCCCACGCAGCAACACAGAATCAACCAACAGCTGCTCGTTTCCTTCCACTGCTAAGCTACCTCCCAAAGCTGCCATCCGTCCTGGTAGAACCAGGAGGGCTGGACAGCAACTACAGCTCACGTGTGGAAGAACAGGAACAAAGGCAGCAGTTTGCAAGGAACCACAGTATGTGGTCAGCAAAGGCTCAGCCCAGCTGGTCACATACACAAAAATCTAATAATCTGCCCTTTGAACCCACCTGAACTAGAAGTCCAGACCACAATTTGGCATTTATCTGTACCCCTCCCGCCCGATCCCCAGGGCTTCACAAACAGAAGGTAGGTACTCTACCACTAAATTCTTTTTTTTTTTTTTTGGGCTTTTCGAGACAGTTTCTTTGTGTAGCCTTGGCTGTCCTGAGCTCACTTTGTAGACCAGGCTGGCCTCAAACTCACAGCGATCCACCTGCCTTTGCCTCCCGAGACTACCACTAAATTCTATCTGCTGTCCTTACCAAGTTCTAAGAGGAAAAAAAAAACATGGCCTGAATGCAGTTCAGATCTAACATAATAGACCGCACACAACAGGTGCTCAACTTGGTATTTGACACTTGACAATCATCTGTATTTCATAAGCAAATCTGAGCTGTGACTATGACTTCAGCAAGTGACATCAACACAGAGAACTCCCTTCATAGTAAACTTCATATCTGACCTCAGAGTCTAGGACACGCAGGGCAGTCTAGGAAGAGGATCAGAGGCAACAGTGACAACTACAACACAGAATTATCAAGTTCTGCCCTCCTGCTCCGTCAAACATCAAGGGAATCCCCATCTTCACTGAGCAAGCTCAGGAGTACTGGAGACCACTTCATGAATACTCACCTTTTTAAGAGAATCCCCATGTCTTTCCTGAATGTACTTCAGGAACGCTGTGGTCCACTGAAGGGTTGTTGCTTTATCTGTCTCCGCATTGCAGAATGGAACTAAAAGATTCAGCTCATCACAGCAAATGCGGATTCTGCGCCTGCAGTCAAAACCCACAATCATCACACAGAGCAGTTGGTGAAGTACAGGAGCAATAAGGTTTATGGTTCAGAGAAAGCAGAACAGATGGAGCTGGCCTCTGGGGTGCGCCCCACCTAGAAGCCTCAGGGGAGCCAGAGGGCACTTGGCCACCGCACACCTGTCTACAGAGGCCATTGCTGCCCATGGTCACCAAAGCACCTGTAGCGGCCCAGTAGCCCCCAGCTCTCTACACTTTCTGTATTTACTTCTTTCTCATGGGCCAGCTCTCCATAGCAGGGATGACTACAAAAATCCCTGAACTCAGGAGCAAAATTCTCTGTGCACTATTTTTTTTTTCATTGTTTTTCTTTTCTTGCAGTGCTGGGTTCTGAACTCAGAGTCGTACTCCCAGGCCCACGCTGTTACTCAGGACTTGCTTACTATGTACAGAAACATACTTAGGTCCATGCAGAGCTTTCAGAAGGAGTGGGGCACAGTGGGACACACCTCTAATACAGCACCTCAGAGAGCAAGGCAGAAGAATCACAAATTCATGGCCAGCCTAGGCTGCATATGAGACCCCGTCTCATAAAAATAAATTTCTTTGTTTTTAGAGAACTTAGAGTGAGGGCTGGGGAGGAAGCGCAGGGGAAGAATGCTTGCCTAGTGTTCCCTGGGGTCTGGGCTTCCACCACCATTACTGGAAAAAAAAATCTTGAGAGGAATCTCATACCCTGTTTTAAGCTTTACATATTACATCCAATAATAAGCAGAACTTTCACTGTGCTGGCAACAAACAGTTACCCAGTGCAGTCCACTCTGCCCATCTTCATACCCGCACATCTGGAGTCAAATGGAAGGAAGCCCAAGCTCCTTTCCCATGAGCTCAGATAGTTCTGACCGCCAGACCCTATCCTATAGTTAAAACACCCAAGAAGCACAGGACTCACTGGAAGCCATTAAACTAGGAGCTGTTAAGAATTCCACAGAGCAGCTATCTCATATGTGCTCAGTAAACATACATCAGTACTCACTTTACAAGGTGCAGTGGGCTAACATGTGCTATATACAGGCATAACATGAAAAATGCCTGGGCTACAGAAGGAAACCCTGCCTCATAAAGAGAACACAATGGGGCTGGAGAGATGGCTCAGCAGTTGCTCTTGCAGAGGACCCAAGTTTGATCACCAACACCCATGGTCTTCTGACTGTAGCAGTCACCGAGCACATACATGGTGCACAAACATACATGTAGGCAAAACACACATAAAAATAAGTTACATATTAAAGAAATAAATTTTAAAGAGAGCTGGAGAAATGGCTCAGTGGTTAAGAGCACTGGCTGCTCCTCCAGAGGTCCCGAGTTCAATTTCCAGCAACCACATGGTGGCTCACAACCACCTATAATATGATCTGATGCCCTCTTCTGGCATGCAGCTGTCCATGCAGATAGAGCACTCATATACATAAATAAACAAATAAATCTAAAAGAAGAATCTTAAGGGGGGGGGGTGCTCAGTGGCTGGTTGTTCTTGCAGAGGACCTGGGCTCAATTCCCAGCACCCACATGGCAGCTTACAACTGTCTGTAACTCCAATTCCAGGGGATCCAACACTCATTCAGACATACATGCAGCTAAAACACCAATGTACATAAAATAAAAATAAATCAAATACTATTATCCCTGAGCTGGAAATAGATACAAAATGCTCATAAGCAACCAAAGTAATTATTATTTTATATAGTAAATTATTGTTATTATTATTATTATTATTATTATTATTATTATTATTATTATATTACTACTACTATTAAACATAGTAATAAAAACTCAACTTCAGCAGGTCTATGGTGGCACATGCCTTTACTTCCAGCACTTGGGAGGCAGAGGCAGGCAGATCTCTGAGCTTAAGGCCATCCTGGTCTACAGAGTGAATTCCAGGGTAGTCAGAGCTACACAGAGAAACCCTATCTCAAAACACCACCACCACCACCACCACCACCACAAAAATCAAAAACCAAACAGACCCAAAACCAAAGACATCCAACATCAACAGAGAAAGATTAACAACCTTTTACATTACCTAGAGGAGGACAAATAAAATCCATAGGCAAGCTCACCTCATTAACAATTTTAACCTCCTCTTTCCCAACGTTCTTTTCTTTTCCCTTCCTTTCTTTGTTTTTGGATGCAGGGTCTTGTTATTCAAGGCTGGCCTAGAATCCACTCCATATGCTAGGTTGTCCTCAAACTCAAGGCAATCCTCCTACATCTGCCTCCTGAATACTGCAGTCATAATGGTGCTATCACACCTGACCCCCACACAAAACACAAAAGCTGCATTTGTTACCTACTGGGCCCAATCCTCTTCCCAGGGGCCTGCTGACAAGACTGGCCTTTCATTAGTGTCTGGGAACTTGGGCTTGGGGAGATTAATGAAGGGCAGCTAGTAATGCCTCAACCCTGCAAGCAGCAAGGCTCACACTGGGAGCCTAAGAGAGTCTGTCATGTGATAGGCACCAACACAGTCTTAGTCTCTGATGACATCATCAGTGCCCTTGGAACACACCCTCAGATACTCAATTAGGAGTTCCTTTTGGGAGAAGACTCCTGTGCTCCCTGGCTCTGCCTCCCACCACAGTCAGTCAAAGCAAGAGTCTACCAGAGACCAGGGAGTCTTGAGTCCTAAGCCTCCCTCCAGAGGGTGGGTGGACCATCACACAACGCTGGCACATCTAAGACAACTGTGTAGATGGAGCTGACAGGCCATCACTGTAGTACCTTCTATCTCTTTCCATTCGGTTATGCCTCTCTCGACGCTGAGACCTTCCTCCCTGGGGTCCGCTCTGCGTCTGCTCCCCCAGGTTTGACTGTGAGGAATCCGAAGGCTGCCAGGTGCCCTGTGAAGCTGTCGCGCCCTCGCCCACATTCTGAATCTCCCCAAGGGCTCTTCGCTCCACACTTGTGTCCAGCTGGCGGGTTCTACTCCGGTTCCTCTTATTGATTGCTTGTTTACATAGCGCTTCTTCTTTGCAAAAGAAGAAAAAAGTGGTCATTTAGTTTTTTATTCTTTGTCTTTGTTTTTCAAGACGAGGTCTCTCTGTGTAGCCTTGACTGTCCTGGACTCCCTTTGTAAACCAGGCTGGCCTCCAACTCACAGAAATCTGCCTATCTCTGCCTCCTGAGTGCTGGGATTAAAGACATGCGCCACCATGCCCAGCTAGTTTTTTTTATTCGTAACGTAGCCCCATTAATGTTGAATATGTTTGTTTGGCATCTTGTTTGGTTTTTCTTCTGACAATGAGTCTCATGAAGCCCATATTGCCTTAACTCATAATGGAGCTGAGGACATTTGTAAATTCCTGATCCTCTAAGTGCTGGGACTACAGGTGTGTACCAATATGTTCTGGGTTTTTTTTTTCCTTTTCTTTTTTGACTCTCTCTGTGTGTGTATGTGTGTGTCTGTGTGCGTGTGTGCATGCGCGCGTGCATTTGCCCATGCACATACATGGTTTGCATTTCAATCCAAGATTCTAACACTATCAAGTAGGAAGACACATGGAACTGTAGTGACAGAGACTCTGGGTGCTGAGCGCTGATGCTACAGTTACTGCAAAGCTTGACAGAAACACCCCTTCTGAGTGCTGTGCAGCCAACACACTATGTCACTTCCTCTTTTCTTTTGGAGCTAAGGGTGGAGCTCAGGCCTTAAGTGCAGAAACTAAGACATTGTTTTCTTTTTCTAGAATTTAAGATGGAAAAGAATGTTTTAGTTATTTTCACCAAAAATATTTTCTTCAGGCTGGAGAGATAGCTCAGTGGTTAAGAGCACCGGCTGCTCTTCCAGAGGTCCTGAGTTCAATTCTCAGCACCCACAAGGTGGTTCACAACCATGTATACTGGGATCTGATGCCCTCTTCTGGCCTGCAGGTGTACACGCAGGCAGAGCACTGCATACATAATAAATAAATCTAAAAAGAAGAAGAAGAAGAGAGAAAGAGAGACATAGAAAGGAATTCACAAGCTCTTGTGCTTTCTTCCTTGGCCCATCTCAGTGCTGACCTATACGCTCATCTACAGTGCTGACCTATACGCTCATCTACAGTGCTGACCTATACGCTCATCTACAGTGCTGACCTATGCGCTCATCTACAGTGCTGACCTATACGCTCATCTACAGTGCTGACCTATACGCTCATCTACAGTGCTGACCTATGCGCTCATCTACAGTGCTGACCTATGCGCTCATCTACAGTGCTGACCTATACGCTCATCTACAGTGCGTCCTGCATGCCAGACCTTCTCATCACCCACTGACCTCTGCTAAGTCCTGCCACTCCCATGACACAGTGTTCTTTTTTTTAAAAAATAATTTTAAAATATTTATTTAGTTATTTTACATATATGAGTGCTCCATCTGCATGTACACCCACTGCCAGAAGAGGGCATTATATCAAATTATAGATGATTGTGAGCCACCATGTAGGTTGCTGGGAATTGAACTCAGGACCTCTGGAAGAGCAGACAGTGCTCTTAACCACTGAGCCATTTCTCTAGACCCCACAGTGTTATTTCTATCTCTTCTACGCTTTCAGCTGATTTCAGACTCCATCATCACCTACAAAGTATAAAAAAAAAAGCACTACAGGTGGGCAGTGGTGGTGCACATCTTTAAGCCAAGTAAGGTGGACCTCAGAGTTTGAGGCCAGCCTGGTCCACAGAGCAAGTTCCAGGACAGCCAGAGCTACATAGAGAAACCTTGCCTTGAAAAGCAAAACAAAACAAAAAACAAAAACAAAAAAAAGCTACAAAGTGCTTTCAATGACTAAGGCATCTAAAGACTTAAGTGAGTCTGTTGTCACTTTACTATTAAGAAAAAGCTCCCAAATACAAAATGTGCAAATTTGGGTCAACTGTGATGTTCAAAATTCATAAGAGTTCAAAGAGATTCCTGAGGATGAGGAGTGGAGGGCGAACCCCTAAAATTTCTTACTTGTGTGCATATACAGGACCTCTTCCGTCTCCGCCCACCAAAGCCTGCAGGCAGCTACAGCTCATCAAGAATACACTTAGCCGGGCATAGTTGTAATCTCAACACTCAGGTAGGCAGAGGCAGGTGGATCTCTGTGAGTTCGAGGCCAGCCTGGTCTACAAAGTGAGTCCAGAACAGCCAGGATTACACAGAGAAACCCTGTCTGGTGGGAGGGAGGGAGTGCACTTACCTCCCACTTTAATCCAAACCTGCTCCGGCAAGGCTTTGTTTCTACTACCTCCTGTCTGTTTGGTGGACTCAATCTCTTGCTGGTAACAGAAAGAAAATGCTCTGGGCAGTCCAATATCCTGGTGCTTAGCAGCTTCCAGTATAGAACATGAGTTACTAGAACTCTGGATAAAAAAATTAAGTAACAGGAATTGTATCAATATGTAGCTTAGCTCTTTATAGCACAAATAAAATGTACTCAACAGACTTATGCTTAAGCCTTCTGAAAAACTTTCACTTAAACAAAAAAGATTTTAACTGTATATGTGTGGGCTTGTGCACATGACTGTGGGTATTCTGGGTGTCAGAGGGGTCCCCCTAAAGGTGAGATTAACAGGCAGCTGTGAGATGGGAACTGACCTAGGATCCTATACTAGAACAGTATGCATTCTTAACCAAGCCACGTCTCTAGCCCTTACACTAGGTTTCTTATTGGCTCCTAACAATATAAACATTTCAACTTAAAAAGGTTACCAAGCTCTATTTAAATTTAAAAAAAAAAATTCTGAGACAAAACCACATTAAACGACAAGCTTTGCACTTAACACCAATGAAAAAGCTTTACCTGTGTCTGTGCAAGGCTGGCATTCCCACCAGTGGAGCAGGCACTTGTAAACAGCGGGTAGGTGAACTGCAAAGCAGTAGTGGCAGCAGCAGTTTTATTTTTCACTAAGGTCGTACATTTGTTTTGTTGCTGGTGAAGAGGAACATTCATTAATTCAGATGGATGTCGAATAAGAGTTACCAAACTGCCAAGACAAAAGAAAACCCAGAAACCTGAGGAACAGGTGGCAGAGAGGCGCCCAAAACATTGCCATTACCCATTCCACCACTAAGGTCATGCTAGACTCTGCCCTGCTTCTCAAGTGGTCCTGGACAAGGCCGAATAATCCACTGGCCAGCAGTGCTGAAGTCCACTTGCCTCCCTGCCTACAACACTCCCTGGCACCTATCTCTGTCATCCTCCAAATCTGGCAAGGATGGGGAAGACCAGGACAGCCAGAGCCTGGGTGAGTGGAAAACTGCGGTGTCAGTGTCATTCGACAGCTACCTGGGAGGACATTAAGTGGGCCAGGTGCTGCCACAGTTTTTACATTAATCTTTCCCCTCCACAGGTCCACATCTGTAAGCCTCCACCCCAAGTCTGCACTTAAAGCCAGAGCAGCTTTCCATGGCACCCAGGAGGAAGACGGGAGAAAAAGGAAACTTTTCCTCTCCTTTTTGGGGTGCAGAGGCAGACCAAAGCTTCACAAGCTCCAAAGTACTCCATAGCGCCTATACTAGTGTACATCTTCCAGATCAGCCTCAGTAAGTCAGAGCCCAGACACCACTGACCGTCACAAGTAAAAGGCATGTCCTGGCTCTTGGGTCCACTCAGACCGGGTCCTGGGGAATCCTCCCGGGCGCAACAGGTGGCCCTGCCCCAGCTCTCCACCCAGACTCAACAGGTGCCCAGAACGACCCCCTTCGGGCGGCCCCTCCTCCCCGACACCCCCGCGCCTGCGCCCACCCCGCACGCACTTGTTGAGCGCCACGCCCGTCTCGGCGGGCTCGGCACCGCGCGGCGCAGGCGGCTCGGCCGGCATACTGTTGAAGCGGTCCTCCAGGCGGACGCGTACGGTCGGCTTGGCCCGGGCCTCGGCTGCGCCGTCGGGCCCCGCGCCGCCCGCGCCCTCCTTGGCCACCGCGCCGTCCGCCCGCGTCCGCGTCCCGTCCGCGCCGCCGGGCGTCTTCTCGGCCGCGCCCGCCTCGCCTAGCAGCATCATACGCAGCTCCTGGAAGTCGACGTGGCCCAGGCACGGCGCGTCGGCCGCCAGCGGCGGGCACAGCACTGGGTACACGGGCGGCGCCGGCGCCAGCGAGCCCGCCGCGCCCGAGCCCGCGCCAGGGCCGGCCAGCAGCGCGGAGCCCAGGCGCGCCTCGAGCTCGCCGTCCGCCGCCTCCATGTGCGAGTAGAGGATGTGCTGCAGCTGCGTGTACTCCACTTCCGTCATCTCCACCAGGCTCAGGTCGGTGGTCGTGAAGCTCAGCCCCGGCTCTCCCAGCGCCGCGTCCCCGCCGCCCGCGCCCTCGGGGCCCGCCTCGCCGCCCGTCGCGCCTGCCTCAGGCGGCGGCTCCCGCGGCCCGGGGCCCGACATGCCGGCGCGGCGCGGCCCAACGGCGGGGCGCGGGCGCGGGGACGGCGACGCAGACGCGGGCGGGCGGCGAGGCGGGGTCGCGGCCTCGGCAGACGACGCGCCGGCCACCGCGGGCGCGCCGTTGGGGGAGGGAAACCGCTGAGCACCGCAGGAGCAGTGCGTCTGCGCAGTCCCGCCCACAACGGTAACCCCACCCCTTTTGGGCCACGCCCCTCCGTTACCCGCCGCCCCTAGCCAACTGCCCGCCCGCTCGCCCTGCCCCCTCCCTCTGTGTCCCCTGTGCTCAAACCCTTGACAGGCCACGCCCTGCTGGTGGCCACGCCCAGTTTAAATCACATCCTCTCTTAGGACACGCCCATAGGCCCGGCGCTGTCTTAGGCTTGTCCCCTCCCTGGTCAGCTTCTCCCTAGCTTGCTACTAGATGTTCTCGCTTTGCCCACTTAGCCCTGGGGACTCGCCCACCTACTTTGGGTGCTTTATGTGGAGAACCACGCAACACGCACCTCCTTCCCTTCAAGCTGGGGATTAGACCTGGAGCCTCCCACATATGGAGCTATCATTCTACCAGCAAAGAAAGCATCAACTCTTTTATACCCAGCAAAGATAGCATCACCATATCCTTCTGTATCTTGTGTCTTACTTACGATGTCTTTTGCTGTGGTAAAACAACATGACCAAAATCAGTTTAGTGAGGAAAGGGCTTATTACTCTTAAATTTAGGTAATAATCCATCACTGAGGGAAATGAGGGCAATAGGCAATAATTTAAGCGAGACAGGAACGGATGGAGAGGCCATGGAGGACTGTTGCTTACTGTTTTATTCCTCATGGCTTGCTCAGCCTGCTTTCTTAAAGCACACAGGATCTCCAGCCCAAGGGTAGTACCGCCCACAGTGAGCTGGGCCCACCTGCATCAGGTGTCAATCAAGAAGATGCACCACAGGCTTACCCACAAAGATAGTGTCATAATTGTGTACCCAACAGAGATGGCATCATCTCATAATTCTGTGCCTAGAAAAACTATCTTTTGCAGAACAAAGGTAAAATAATCCTTTCTCCTTTTCTATTTCTTGTTTCATTTTTAAAACAAAACACAAACTATAGCCAGACTGGCCTCAAACTTGGTGTAATCCTCCTGCTCAGCCTCTGGATACTGAGATACACTTGACACAATAACGATTTTTTCCCCTAATATACAAGGTGGAGCGAGGGCTAGGATAGAGTTCAGTGATAGCTGTATGAGGTCCCAGACTTGATCTCCAGCACTAGAAGAAAAAAGTTAGATAGTCATCTATTACTAGTGACTTGTACTAAAGGAGATGTTAAGACAATCCATCAACTCACATCCAAGGAAGGTATGAATTTGGACCTATACAACCCAAGGAAGACCTAGATAGATTAAAAATGTTCACCAAAAGCCTTAAAGCAACCACTGACAAAAAAAAAAAAAAAAAAAAAAAAAAAAAAAAATGGGGATAACACGGGATTGCAGTGTAAAGAGCAGAAGAGAGAACAGTAGTAGAGAAGTGGACATGGGACAAATTGAGAATAAACAGATGGAAGGTTTAAGTCCAACAAGACCACATAAAATAAATGATTTAAACATGGAAGAGCATGCTGGAGAGATGGCTCAGCAGGTTTTCTTGCAAAGAACTGTAGGTTTTGTTCCCAGCACCTATGTGGTGGTTCATGGCATCCATAACTTCAGTTCCAGGGGACCCAATGCCCTCTTCCAGTCTCCATAGACACCAAGCACACATGCGGTGCAAGTACTTGCATGCAGACAAAGCACAAATAAATAAATTAAAGAATACTGCACATGTATGGAAAAGAAGTGGCTAGCAAAATGAACGCAAAGTCAGGCCCATGCAAGGGGTTGCAGAGACAGATGGATCTCTGTGTGAGGCACCCTGATCTACATAACGCGTCCCAGGCCAATGGGGTCACACAGTGAGACCCTGTGTCAGTGAGCCGCTGAGTTTATTTGGAGTTATTACAGACACACGAGTGGCTCTGGCAGCTATACCAGAAGTCCCACCCTCATCAATTCATACGTAGCCTTGAGGCGGGAGTAAGTGACCCGTGAGCCCTGGGACAAGCTCACTTTTGAGAGTCTCATGTGGTGGTCACAGTCACTCTGTATTTGGGTAGGAATGGCCATGTCAAGCTTGGAGGAAATAGTTCTACACATTAAGATGGGGGCGGGAACAGCACCCTGAACTATGTAGACAGTAGCATGGAACCTGCTAAAGAGCAAAACTAGGAAATTCAACCAGGTTGCAGAACCCAACAACATGGAAATACCAGTATATTTCTATATACCAACACTGAAATGAAATGCAGTAACATTTACAACTTTGGCATAACTCTAACAACATGCCTGAGAAACATGGATGCTGGAAGTCACACACTATAGAAATTAAAGACCTAGATATTTACTGCTGAGAAAGCTAACAGTAACCACACAGTCTCCCCAGAGTGATAGGTTTAATGAAATTCTTATTAAAACCTAGCAAAATTTTGTTACAGATACAAACTTATTCCAAAAATGTTTTAAGTGGTTATTATTTATTTTCCGTTTGTGGGTGTTTTGCCTGTATGTACGGCTATGTACCATTTGCTTGCCTGATGCCACCGAGGCCGGAAGAGGATATCAGATCCTCTGCTTGTGAGCTGCCATGTGAGTCCTGGGAATTGAACCTGAGTCCTCTGCAAGAGCCATCTCTCCAGAACCACTTACTCTAAATTTAATGGAAAAACAAACTTGAATAGCTGTGAGTTTGATAAGAGGGCTGACAGCAGGTGAAAGGTTGCTGCCAGCAAGCCTGATGATTTGAATTCAATCTCTAGGTTCCACTTGGTAGAAGGAGAAAAGTGATTCTCACAATGGCCCTCTGGCCTCCATACATGCCCATGACACACACACACACATGTTGATACAGTCACACTATATATATATATATATATATATATATATATATATATATATGTGTGTGTGTGTGTGTGTATATATATGTATGTGTATATATATATGTATATATATATATATATATTTTTTTTTTTTTTGGTTTTGCAAGACAGGGTTTCTCTATGTAGCCTTGGCTGTCCTGGACTCTCTTTGTAGACCAGGCTGGCCTCGAACTCACAGCGATCCGCCTGCCTCTGCCTCCCGAGTGCTGGGATTAAAGGCGTGCACCACTATGCCCGGCACTAAATAAATATATTTTATTAAGTTTGAGAGTGGAAGAATGCAGAGTATTAGAGAAGAGATAGTCATAAAGACTATTGAAACAGCAGGGAGCCAACTCATCTTCCACAAGCAGGGCCGTTGACTACACAGAGGTGTAAAACCAACTCAATAGAGAATGGTCCTTTCAACAATGGACAAAGAGGTCTGGAGAGGTGGCTCGGCAGTCAACAGCACTGGCTGGCCGTGCATGGTGGCGCACGCCTTTAATCCCAGCACTCGGGAGGCAGAGGCAGGTGGATCTCTGTGAGTTCCAGGACAGCCATGACTACACGGAGAAATCTTGCCTCAAAAAACAAAACAAACAAAAAATGGGCAAAGTAAAGGAATCTTTTTTTTTTTTTACCATTTATTTTTTTTTTCCATTTTTTTTCCTTAAGTAAAGGAATCTTAACATAAACCTTGAGTCTTACATGATGCTTAACGCCAAGGAAAACTATAAGCTTTATAAGAGAGTAAAGGCAAGCCAGACACAGTGTCACATGCCTTTAATCCCAGCACTTGGAAGGCAGAGGCAGGTGATTCTTTGTGAGTTTGAGGTCTGCCTGGTCTACATAGACCCTGTCTTTTTTTTTTTTTTAAATAGTTCCTAGGCATGATACCAAAATCCAGATTTACTTTAAAAAATTTTTTAAATTTATTTTTATTTATTTATTTTTTTGAGACAGGGTTTCTCTGTGTAGCCCTGGTGATCCTGGACTCACTTTGTAGACCAGGCTGGCCTCCAACTCACAGCGATCCACCTGCCTCTGCCTCCCAAGTGCTGGGATTAAAGGCGTGCACCACAAATTTACTTTTTTAAAAACTGGTAAACTAAAAGGCATGTTAGCTCAGTGGCAGAGCACTTGCCTGTCAAGTGCAAGGCTCTAGGTTTGGTCCTCAGCTCTGGGGAAAAAAAATAGTAAGCTAGGGGACCTGGAGCTATGGCCCAGGGTTGAAGAACACATGTTGTTTTTCCAGAGGACCTGAGTTTGAATCCCAGTATCTGTGTCAGGTGGCTTCCAACTGCCTATCACTCCAGCTTTGGGAGAGCTGATGCTCGCTGGCTTCTACAGGCAGGCACCACTGTGTCTGGCTTTATTCTCAGTGTCTGAGATGACCCTGAGAAGGGCAGGCAGCGCCCAGGCTGAGACAGGACAGGGAGATCATGTGGTGTGAGAAGGAAAAGGAAGTCCTTACCCAGCAGGAAAACCTGTCACTGCTGGGCATCATGGCTCACTTCTTTAGTCCCAGCACTTGGGAGGCGAGTAGCTCTCTGAGATTGAAGCTAGCCTAGTCTACACAGGGTGTTCCAGACCAGTCAGAGCTACACAGTGAAACCCTGTCTAAAAAACAAAAGAGCAAAACTCTGATGTCCAAGTATCAAGGAGTCCAGCACAATGAGTCGCATCTGTCACAAAGGCAGCAGCACAGAGTTAATACTACTTCTCAGATAAGTTCTCTACGCTAAAGGTAGCTAAAGGCTTACGGCCTGGCTCCGTATGACCTTGGGCACCACCTCATTCCGTCCCAGAGGATCTCAAACTTCGTCTCCTGTAAAGATATCCTCCTACCTTCCAGTATCCCTGTGGGCTAGACTTTCATCATATCAAATGTAATCCTGCCAGTCCCCCCTCAGAAACAAGCCAGTGATCTCACTCAGGTCTCCTAGCAACCCTCAAAAATAGTAACTGAAAAATCTACCCAAAATCATATAAATGACTGTTCTAAAAACAATGAGTTGCAACTCTTCTTCTGATGAGGCCACACCGTACTTTCCTGTGTATCTGTCTTTACCCTGAGCCTCTCCTTTCCTCCTAACAGCCTGCTGAAACTTGTATTCAAAACCTTTTCCAATACATCCCAACTTCAGCTCCCCTCCCTCCACTCTTCCCAGGCCCCAACCCCACCTTCCTTCTCCCCCAAATCCTCTTTCCCTTGCAGGCCTCTGAGGGGTATCCACTGAACAAGGTACAATAAGACCAGGCACAAATCCTCATATCAAGGCTAGACAAGGCAACGCAATAGGAGGAAGAGGGTCCCAAGAGCAGACGAAAGGGTCAGACGTACCCCATACTCCACGGTTAGGAGTCTCACAAAAGCTCCAAGGTAACAGTCATGACATAGGTGCAGAGGACATAGCGCCGACATGTGCAGCTCTGTGATTGGTACTTCAGGCTCTGTGAGCCCCTGTGAGCCTTGCTCAGTTGGTTCTGTGGGCCGTGTTCTTTTGGTGTCCTCCATCCCTCTGGCTCCTACAATTCTGTTCCCTCTACCATGAGGTTCCCTGAGCTCTGACGGGGGGACCCTATGGAGATCTCCAATTTGGGCTCTCTCCCCTCCTGTCTGGCTGGGGGTCTCTGCATCTGCTCCCATCAGTTGCCATAGGAAGCCTCTTGGATTGCTATTGGGCGAGGCACCAGTCTGTGAGTATATAAGAATGTCATTAGGAATCATCAGATTGCTTTTTTTTTTCTATCCTAGGTCTCTGGGCTGTCCAGCCTCTGGTTCCTGGCCCTCCAGGCAGTGTTGGGGTCTCTGGGAGATCTAGCCTCTGGTTCCTGGCCCTCCAAGCAGTCTTGGGGTCTCTGGGAGATCCAGCCTCTGGTTCCTGGCCCTCCAGGCAGTGTAGGGCATGGGCTTCCTCTCATGCTATGAGCCTCAAGTTAGACCAGTCATTGGTTGTCCAATCTACAAGTTCTGTGTCTCCATTGCCCCAGCACACCATGCAGGCGGGATAGATTGTAGGTCTAACCCAATATAAGAGAAGGCAGGGAAGAGCTCTGAGTGCATTGGCACAGGAGACAACTTCCTGAACAGAACACTGATAGCACAAGCACTGAGATCAACAGTTGGTAAATGAGACCTCATGAAACTGAAAAGCTTCCATAAGGCAAAGGACACCATCAGTAGGACAAAACAGCTACAGAACGGAAAAAGATTGCCACCAACTCCACAGTCGATGGAGGGTTAATATCCAGAATATATAAAGAACTTAAGAAACTAGATATCAAGCAAAAACAAAAAACCAAAAGCAACAACAAAACAAAACAAACAAAAAACCAAAACAATAATCCAATTAAAATAGGGTACAAATCTAAACAGAAAATTGTCACTAGAGAAAACTCATATGGTTGAGAAACAAATGTTCAACATCTTATCCATCAGGGAACTGCAAATCAAAACTACTTTAAAACCCCTTCTAAGGGCCAGCGATGTAGTTCATCAGTAACAGCGCTTGCCACCAGACACAACACCCCAGTTTGATTCCCAGTACCCACACATAGGGGAAGAGAGCCACTTCCCACAAATTAACCTCTGACTCGTCATAGACATACTGTGCCAGTGCACACCTGCAACACAAATGTTCACCAGAGTAGAAGTGGATAAATAAATTCAATAAGAAATTTAAAGTGAGTCCAGGACAGCCAAGGCTACACAGAGAAACCCTGTCTCAAAAAAAAAAAAAAAGAAAAGAAAAGAAAGAAAAGACATTTAAAAAGAGCCCAGCATGATGGCACACTCCTTTAATCCTAGCACTCAGGAGGCAGAGGCAAGCAGATCTCTGTATGTTTGAGGCTCGCCTGGTCCACAAAGCAAGTCCAGGATATCCAAGGCAACACAGAGAAACCCTGTCTTGAAAAACCAAAAAATATCCCAGCACTCAGGAGGCAGAGGCAGGTGGATTGCTGTGAGTTTGAGGCCAGCCTGGTCTACACTGCAAGTCCAGATAGCCGAGGCTAAACAGAGAAACACTGTCTCAAAAAACAAAAACAAAAAACAAAACAAAAACCCCCAAAATTAAAAAAAAAAATGTAAAAAGTATATACAACCAGTCCTGAAATCCTTTTTAGCACTGAAGCTATCAGTCCCAGCTTAGCCTTAGTTGAGGTCCCTGCAATTATACAACTTACATTGCTGTGATGAGCACTGGGGAGATGTGCCTCCTGACAGGACAAATGGCTACTCCCCATATTGGAGAATGGGCTGTGTTTCCAGGGTATCCATATTGCATTAGTCCTGATTTTGTTGCTACTATGGAGGTCTGGCTGTGTCTTCCCTGGACCCTGGACTTTTTTTTTTTTTTTTTTTTTTTAGCTTCTCTCGTCGTGTGTATGTGCCTGTATGTGAGCATGTGTGGATGTGTGTACACTTGCTTGCACATACATCTGTACAGGAGTTGTTTCTACCCATCTATCAGGTGGACCTTCTACGTCTGAATTCCTGAGGAATAAATCATGTGCTAATGTTGCTATCAAGATACAGAGCAATCCCAGTTCCCTGGGTTGCTCCCTATGCTGCCTCTTAGCATTGTCCCAGCCTGGCCACCCTGATCTTTCTGTTCTCAAAGTATCACCTTGTGCAGCCACTTCATGGTAATAACTCAGGACAGCCCCAGCCTTAAAAGCACAGGCAGGACTTCTCGGCCTACCTTACTGCCTTTCCCAACCTCCCGCTTTTACAGCACTGGGAAACTGCCTGTCTGATGCTGGCCTGAGTAGGGCCACAAACCTCTTTAATAGTTCAATCCCTGCTCCCAGGATTTCTTTCCTGGGTGTGATTTTTATCCCTTCAAACTGGCTCTGGCTGTTGCAGGGTGGGTGGTGACTCTGTTATTTGAGAGGTGCTAGATTTACTCAGGAGATGGGTCCTTTGCTTGTCACCTGTTATGTCTTCACGCCTCAGTTGCTCTGCATCCTGTCTTGTGTCATTTGACGTACAGCATGCAGTCTTCTTGTCCTCATAGGCTCTAATTTGTTTTGGAGCAAAGAACCCAGGCAGCCTTATTTCTCCTGCATCCAGGTTGGCAGGCTTGGCAGCACTAGCAGAGGGCCGTAAGTCTCCTGAGCGTAGGAAGCCTGCACCTTGACAGGGGCCAGACCCTCCACTACACCACGTTTATGTGGAGCCACGAACAAAGCCCTTTGTTCAAGTCTTTGTTCCCTGGAGCTTCATCTCTGGAAAGTAAATGTGTTCTGTAGTGTCACACACTTCCCTCACCCCACCCCAGCCCTGAAACTAGTAGTAGTAACACGGCAAAGCAGAACGGAGTGGGCAAGCCATCACATGGCTATCCAGGATGGTGTGCTGTAGCTTCGGGCTTTGATTCACACTTCATTTCCCATTTTCTTTACCATGAGCACCTGGGAATTTACAAACCTACAAGGAGCATTTTTAAAAACGTTTGTTTGTGTAACCAGGCTAGTCCTACCCCACTCAAGCTCACAGTGCTGGGATTGAAGATAGACCACACCACACCTGGGGAGCTTGTGCTCTGTTAGTGTTTCCTAGGAAGATGAATGTGTCTACAACACCAGCGACAGAGCAGAGAAACAGTTCTACCAAAGTCCAGCTTTGCAGGCCAAGGAGTTGACAAGGCCTACTTAAGAGCTCCCAAAGGGCTGCATCACAGCCAAGTCCCACTCCATTGTGGATGCTGACCTCATGCAAGCTGCATCATGGAGCCCTACCTTCAGTTAACTCCCTACTTCCCATATACTCTAATTACCCAAGACCACAAGAGAGCAGGGAGTATCAGCACCATTACCACAAGCCTGATTTCCTAGTATTGTCCTGCTAGTTGCTATGGTTACAAAGCCACACCAATCTGTACTCTAACACTAAGAAGGCATCATGTTATGCCCAGAGGAGAAAGAACACAACTTTTTTTTTTTAAAGTTGCATATAAAGCTTTCAAACAATGTAAAAGTGCAACTGACTATTTTTAAGATAGGGTCTCTATGCAACCCTGGCCTTAAACTCACAGAGCTCTGCTTGCCTATGAAGCATGTGCTGCCAAGACCTATGGCAAACAAGTTTTTGTGAATGTGGGAAGCTTTAGGGAATTATCCAGTTTATTGACAAATCAAAAATAACCCAATAAACCTACAATACTATACAATCCCAATTTTATTTTTTCAAAGTAATTTTTAAAAAAAGATTTATTTATTCATTATGTATACTGTGTTCAACCTGCCTGCATGGCAGAAGAGGACACCAGATCTCATTATAGATGGTTGTGAATCACCATGTGGTTGCTGGGAATTGAACTCAGGACCTTTGGAAGAGCAGCCAGTGCTCTTAACCTCTGAGCCATCCCTGTAGCTCCCAATACCTTAAAAAAAAAAGCCAGATGTGGTGGCACATACCTTTAATTCCAGCACTCTGGAGGCAGAGGCAGGTGGATCACTGTGAGTTGGAGGCTGGCCTGGTCTACAAAGTTAGTCCAGGACAGCCTAGGCTACACAGAGAAACCCTGTCTCGAAAAACCAAAAAGAAAAAAAAAAGTTATGGTTGGGTCTGAAATGTTCCCCACAGGCTCAAGTGTTTGAATACTTGGTCCCCAGCTGGTGGTGCTATTCTGGGAGCTAATAAAACATTTAAGACAAGACTAGCTGGTTGACATTGGCTACCAAGTGGGGGGAGGGTGGCTTTAAGGGGTACAGCCCAGCTGAGCAACACCACGGGACTCACTGTGAACAGGATATATTAAAAGCTCCCATTGTCAGGGCTGGAGAGATGGCTCAGTGGTTAAGAGCACTGTCTGTTCTTTCAAAGGACCCAGGTTCAATTTCCAGCACCCACATGGCAGCTAACAGCTGTCTATAACTCCAGTTCCAAGGATCTAATGGCCTCAAACCAATGCAAATAAAGCAAAATAAATAAATTAGTTTTAAGCCAGGCATGGTGGCACACGTCTTTAATCCCAGCACTCAGGAGGCAGAGGCAGGCGGATCGCTGTGAGTTCGAAGCAAGCCTGGTCTACAAAGTGAGTCCAGGACAGCCAAGGCTACACAGAGAAACCCTGTCTCGAAAAACCAAAAAAAAAAAAAAAAAGCTCTCATTGTTGGTCACAGCTGCTCCAATTTCCATGGTGGACAGAATCACCCTGAAACCACTAATCAGTCAGTCCTTCCTTCTGTGTTCTGTCACAGCAATGAGGAAAGCTAGTCATGCATAGGACACACCACACACTACTAAATCTGCTGAGTGTAAGACTGGCTGACGGCTGGCTCTTCCCTCCACACACCACCTTGGCTAAGAGCCCTACAGATGTGTGCTGCTGTGGGAAGCAGGTGTGACCAGCTGCTTTCCCAGTGGCTGCTGCCCTTGGTATGACTGTAGACGCCTGCCTGCTCTGCTGTGCTAGTCAGGCTCTTCTTAGCCTGAGCTGCAGCCAGGCTCCACTGCTTTCCCTGCACAGACACCTTTGTTTGCATGTTACTGGACTTGGTAATGGCACGCCATGGCTGCTGTTGCCAGGGCTCTAATGAAGTGGAGGACACTACTGGAAACTGGGGGCCCTAATAGCTCCTTTCTTTTCCCCCTAATCTACCTTCCCAGGTGTGCTACATCCAAACACCTAGAGACAGAATGTGCAGTAGGTTCACAGCTTTGGGATGAACACATAACCTAACCAAACCAAGGCACACATGTTAAAATGGGAGCTGGGGGGGGGGGAGTACTGATGCTAGTCTGTGACCCCGGAACTCAAGAGGCTGGGGCAGGACTGCTATAAACTTGAGGCTGTTTAGTGAGACCATCTCAAAACAAGGAGGTGATACGGCTGTCAGAGCTGGATTTGGTGAGTGAGTTGCCTTCTGCCTCCAAGCCCCAGCAAACACTTCAGCTGGGTGCAGGTGTGGATTATCTGGCCATGTTTTTGTTGCTGCACTGGGTGGGTACCTCAGAGGATATAGAAGCTAGATTTAGGTCCTAGTCTTTCCAGCAGGTGGCAGTGAAGGGCAGGGACACATGCAGGCACTCTGGGCCAACTCCACCAGAGTGGTTGCTCCAAAACCAGACCTTTTAAAAAGCCTGCCGTAGCACCTGTGCATTCCTGTGACTCCCTACCTTCTGCTCTGACGCGGGTTGCCTTCAGTGACACCCTCAGGCTTGCTGTAGCTCATGCACCTGCTGTGGTCAGGGTTCTGCATAGGGTACCAGCCAGTGCAATATTCTTGGGCCCTAATACCACCCAGCAGGCAGCACCCAGCACAGGAAGTAAGACTGCCAGCTGGGAGTGGGATGCCTTTGCCTAGACTGTGATAACTAGGGATCAAGGCTGAGTGAAAAGAGAGACAAGAACTCTGTAGATATTTATTCTACTTCAAGTAACAAAACCTAGTAAGTCCTGTGTTTCAACGGACAGCGATATAACACTCTGCAATACAAAATACAATGTACAGAAATTTCTACGAAGTAAACCTAAAGAAACACACTTGATTCTTATGCTTGTGCATTTATGTTAGAAAATTTTACTTTATATGTTTTTTTAAAAACCCACATTTTATTAGATGTTGAAACTGACACTTCCATGTAATTTAACCTACTGACATTTGTTTATAATAGCAAATATCCCAAATTGCTATTTTTCATGTCTTTTCAACTTAAAAATTTGTGCTATAAAGTGAAAAAAATCTGTAGTGATGTACAATGAAATAAAAGATTCCAAAGAACAAACGAAGCTCTCTATTCTCTATCTGAAAAAGTAAGTTTATGAAAATATAAAAGGAACTATCAAACATATTTGCACAGTCAAATAAGGTAGCCAGCCTTCTCGCAGCATCTTCAGAGGACCTGAGGCTATGCGGCAGCGGCAGCACAGCCCTTCATGAAGCAGTCTGCTTCACCATCATCCTCTTTTCCAGATCTGGTACAAACACTGCCCTATCCAGCTGAAAAGCTTCCAACCCTGTCCGGGGTCTGTCAGCAGGCAGCAACGGGCAATGCTTTTCTGACCAACTTGTGTCTCCTCCCTCTTAATTACTCTTAACTGCTTTGCTTCCTTCTTTAGGCTAAGTTTGGACATTTAAAGATAAATTGTTATTTAAAATCTAACAATTCCCACTAGGACAGATTGTTTCTAATTATGTTCTGAAAAAACTTCTGAAGTGATGCATGGTGGGGGAGGCAGGCCTATGAAGGCTGGTCTCCACTGTTGCAAGCACACACCGCCAGCTTGACCCCCAACAGCGCTTTTCATCCAGGACAGCACTGAGAGCCTCTGGATAGGTCTAGATATATGGAAGCAGAGAGGACAGCACAGGGAAAGCTAGCTCTAAGGTCCACTGGAATTCTCTTAAAACTTACACCAGTCAAGTTATTGGAAAAGATAACTTTATAATCTGAAAAAAAGCAATATGCTTTTGTAGACACTTTCCCATTTCTGTAATTTTAAATGGAAATATTAAGTTATTTTTTTAAAAAAAACATCAGAATTGTAAAGTTGGGAAATTTTGTAACAAACCATTATACACAAAATTACAGTAATTCCTGAAGTCCAGAAATATTATATCCTGCACATAAGTTCATAGCTATTTCAAACATTCTTTGCTCAACACATTTTATGCACTTGGCTTTTAGAGGGGTCTTTGCCAGGCTGAGCCTATATACACAATAGCCGACAACAGGTCTCTGTCCACACCAGCCCGAGTGCAATGGCCTCTAGGCCTGGGCTGTGGCAGGGCCCCCATCAGAGGCCCTGGCCTCAGGCTTCAGGTCCCGGGGGCTCTCTCTGCTCTTGCTGCGGTCCTTCTGGTCCCGGCCTCGGTCCCTGTCTCGGGCTCTCTCTCGGTCCCTGTCTCGGTCTCTGCTCCGGGACCGGTCTCTGTCTCGGTCTCGCCGCCTTTCACGGTCCCGTTCGCGGTTCCGGCTCCTCTCGCGGCTCCGGTCCCACTCCTTAGCCCTGTCAGTGTCTCTCTCCCTGTCCCTGTTGGAGCTCCTATCCCTGCCTTTGTCCCACTCCCGATGCCGGTCCCACTCCCGGCTCCTCTCCCAGTCTCTTTCTCGACTCCAGTTTCTGCCTCGCTCTCGCTCTCGCCTCCTATCCTCAAATGCCCGGCCCTGCCGGTTTTCCAACCCTTGGGCTTCTGGCTCGTCCAGAGACTTTTCTTTAGGTCCGGCTTCAAACCGCTCCCTCTGTCTCCCTTCAAAGGCTGGGTTCCTGTACTCATGGCCTTTGCCTTCCCGGAACTCCGAAGTGGCCCACTGCCCGTCAGCCTCATGGCCCTGTCCAGGGCCAGCACTGGAAGGCAGGCCAGTGGCTGGGCCTGCCTCATCCCATCGGTCCTTCCTATGTTGGGGAGGATGGCTTGGCAGCTCCAGCAGGGGCCGAGGGGGAGGCTTCACAGGCTGTGAAGATGGGCCCTGAAAGTGAAATCGAGAAGGCTGCTGATCATTTTTCTCAGCAAAGGGTGCGGGGCCCCTTGGTCCTCCATATGGCAGGGGTGCCGGTGCCCTCTGACCCGCAAATCGTGGCGGTGAGTTCACCATCTGCTCTTCGAACTGCTGGGGTTGAACGCCTCGGGGGACAGGCATGAAACCTGGTGCTTGGCCCCTGGACCCTTCAAACTGGGCAGGATGGGTGCCCCGGGAAGTTTCAAACTGACTAGGATGGGGCCCACGTGGGCCCACAAAATGACCAGGTGGTGGTCCCCTTTGGCCTCCAAACTGAGAGGGTGGAGGTCCTCCACGGGGTCCTTTCATCTGAGTCAGCAGTGGCCGTCTCTGGCCTCCAAATTGGAAGGGTGCCCTATTCCCCATGTACTGGGTCTGGTCGGGCCCTTCACACTGGGCGGGTGCACCTGTCATCTCGTTGTACGGAGTGTCCTGGAATTCCCTTTTCTCTCCATGAGGATCTTTGCGGTCTTCAAATTGGGCTGGTGCTCCTCCTCTGGGCCCACCAAGATAAGAAGGTGAGAGTCCTCTGCTGTCCCCATAGGGAGGTGGCCCATGCTGCCCAGAGAATAAGGAAGGGATTGGTGGCTTCTGGACCCCAAATCTGGCAGGTGGAGGGCCTCTTGATCCATCACTGTTAGGGACAATAGTCTCTTCTGAAAATGGAGGGACTGGCCCCCTAGGTCCTGGGAAACTGGGGCCATGATGTCCTGACATCCCAAAAGTACGTGGTACAGGTTCACGCTGGCCAGGAAACTGGGGCTGAGGGCCCCCTCCCCTCTGCCCAGGCAGAGGGAATGAAGTACCCTCAACAGGCCTGGGCTGTGGCTCTCTGGTGTCCTCAGTATCAGCCACTGGGCTGTCACTCCTCCCAGCAGACTGAGCACCCCGAGGGTCCTCATACTGGGACGAGCCAAGAGATGTTTCCTGAGACAGAAACATGGACCCTGAGAAAGGCTCCCTGCCTCCAGAACTAAAATTCTGTGCTTCAGGTTGCAAAGGGAAGCTGGGTGGAAAGGAAGCATTAGGTGGTGTGGGCAGCAGCACTCTGCGGGGTGGTGCTGGCCTGGCTGTGCCGTCCCCAGCAGTAGGAAGGTGGCTACTGTCCAGGGGTAATGAGACAGCAGGGAGCTCACACGTCTGGGCGTCATGTTCAGGTCTCAACACCGTGTTTTCACCTGGAGCCCAGGGAATAGTCATTGATTCCTTGGCCTCTGCAGCTAGCCCAGGCCCCGTGACTACTGGAGCCACAGCAGGAGCCTCCTTGGCAAGCAGGGTGCCTTGTGGGCCAGGTGTGCTTCCTGTGGGGGCTCTGGGAAGGGGCTCATTCTCAATGTTTTCAGCAGCCAGCCTCCTGGCCTGCCTGGGGTCCCTACTTTGTCTGGAGTCTAAGCTGTGGTTGGCGCTCAGGGCTCCTTGACCTGGGTCGGGGGCTTGCTGTTCTTGAGAGAACAGCTCAGTTTTGGCCAGGGAAGACTTGGGTGGTGGTGACATCAATGCATCTGACACAGAGAAGTGTGCCATGGAGACACCCACCGCAGCCCTCTGCTGCCTGAGGGCCTCCTCTTGCTCCTCCAGCTGCCTCTTCTGCTCCTCAATCTGCTTATTCAGCTCTTCTAACATTTTCTGTTGTTCTACCAGGGAGGCACTCGAGGCGTCAGCGGTAAAGTCAGCAGGCCTTTCCGTGGAGCTGACTTTCACACACATCCGATTGGGAAGGTCATCGATGGTCACTTTGGCTTCTTCTAAGATGGTCTCGTCTTCTGGATCATAGGCCACCTCTTCCTTCTCAGCTGTTTCGGGAACATTTTGCACATCGTGGTGGCTCCCTGGCTCAGCAAGCAGGGTATGAAAGGCTCGTTCAGGGTTGTACTCTTCTTCAGGGTCGTAGGGCCTGTCATCCTCCTCCTCCTCCTCCAGAGCCTTGTCTTTTGAGAACTGACCAAACTGTTGAACAATTGGATCCAACATAGGAGCTGCAGACACGGCGTCCTCCCCCTTGGTCTTGGAGTCCTGATGTGGAGATAGGGTAGACCCAACAGATTCTTTAGCAGAGGGCTCAAATGACTTCTTTTTCCCAAAGAGAGTCTGTAGGATGTGTTCCAGAGGGGAAGCTGTTTTTGAAGTGGCAGAAGTAACAGGGGAAGCTGTGGTGGTGGCTGCTGCTGCTGTGGTGGGCGCTGTGACGGTGCTGGTGGACCCTGGCTTGAGGGATGACAGTATTTTCAATACTGGGGGTTCAGGAAGAGAAGGGGGTGGAGGAGGAGGGGGTGGAGGGGGAGGGGGAGGAGAACCAGGCGGTGTGCTGCTAACAGCTGTGTCTGCAGCGTGCGCATGGTACTTGGGAGGCTTCTTTTCAGACGGCAAAGCTGCAGTTGCTTTGGGATAGACTGAAGTTTCTATTTCTTCCTGCTGGAGTCGAGCCCGCTTCTCATCTGCTTTGTCTGACTCTGCAGCACCGGAAGGGCGTTTGACTTTCTGACAGATTACCAACCCAAGTATTATATTTGGACGCGGTGATTCAAGACCTAGAAAACAAAACATTTACACAAACTTTAGAATCTAAGCCTAGCTTCCACCCTTTCCCATGGCTTTTGTGGGGGGAACTTCAATAGGAAGAAGAGATTCTGTGGTAAAAGAAAATTCAAAGTCTGAGAAGCTAATTGAGGCAGAAGGAAGGGACTCTAGTCCCTGAATGGACCAGCATACCCACCCAGTCCCAGCTAGTAGTCTGAAAGGGGCCTGTGTGATAAATCAGTGCTTCCCCAGAAACCACAAAAAAAGAACAAGTCACGAGCAAGCCCATTCCACGTCAGGGTTTATACTATGTCTTTCCAGCTGCTGAAATGCCAAAGTTATATCAGAGGTGAGACAAACAGCCACTAGTTGCTGGACTGTTTGACTGGCAAGGCTGAGAGTATAAGTCTCAGCTATGTTCTCCTACTGCCAGGAGAGAGCAGCCCCCTTTTAGCTTTAAAATGTGAGCTTGCATACATTAAGTTAAATATACTAAGCTAGCAAACAGGGAACAATCAAACCTAAGCTATAATGACACAAGAGGTACAGTGAATTTAATCTGGCATCGGAGAAAACAAAGCTCAATTAAAAACACAACTCACTGGGCATGTACGTATCAAGAAGTCCCCCTGAGCTGTGAATAGTGAGTGGGTACAAGTGCTAAGCCAGAACTGGAGAGGCAGCAGCAGCAGCAGGAGAGTGAATGCAGAGTCCAACTGGGCAGTGACAAAGCACCCATCAACCACCTACTGCTCAAGTTTTAGTAAACACTGAGTCCTGTGCTTGAATGAAGCACAGGGCATTTGCAAATGGTGGGATTGGGCACTCCCCAGGGAGGAGGTGCCAGGGAGGTTTAGGGCACACTTGCTTCTAAAGGAGAGGACTTCTCAGAAACAGCGTGGCAAGCCAACTCAGGAACGCCAGCTGCTTCCCACCCTTCTATATAGACCAAAGCAAGAATGAAAAGCCCAGGTCAGAAAACTTGTAACTTCGGGGCTGGAGTGGGGTGGGGTGGGGGGGGTGGGGGCGGGGAGAGAATGGCATAGCGTGAAGAATACAGATGTAAAACGAAACAAGCTATCAGTCCGATCATACTATTCAATTTACTGTTAGAAAATATATTCACGTAATCTTTATGCTATTAAAATCACCATCAAAATTTTTGTTTCAACTTACTGTAAACAACTGCTTTTAAACGTGGCATGTAGTTAGTTCTAGGAGTATTACAATTCCTAAATTCCAACAAGGCTTAGCACACAATAGGGGATAGAGGTGGCAGACAGGGACAGCCACTGGGAACTGACTACCCAGCCCCCACACCTAGCCCTCCTCCCTCGTTTTAGGAATCTCAGCACCAGCCTCCTGCATTCGAAAACTGATAGGGCTGTCTGGTGTGTATCAGAGAAAGAACTAGGAGGCAGGAGGGAAAACAAACCGACCAGGAGATCAGGAAGATCCCGCTGAACATCACATCAAAACTTCCCCACTTAAGAGTGTGTGGAAAGGCTATTGTTTGTTTTCTAAAGAGAAATTAAGGAGATTTTAGATGTAAAATGGTGGCTGCTATTTGCTTCCTATGTGGCTTGTTAAGATCTATAGTTTAGATGACCAGAGCTTGCAAGTTTGCATTATGAAAACTTGTTGGAACATCTGGGCCTCAAACTTAAGCTTTATTGGACAGCTGTATAAGCCAGGCTCTTTCTAGAATTTGACACTAGGAGGCTGGCTGGGGGTGTGTGAGTGGCAGGCTGTGAGGGAAAAACACAGAGCTAAGGACAGGGGGCTCTAGTGTGAGGAAGCAGGATGGACAGCTTAGTGTTGAGCCCTAGCCCTCCATAAGGGGAGCTATACTGCCTCACTCCAGACCACCCAAGTGCAGACGATGGACCCTTCATTGTATCCAACTCCTGCTTTAGTAATCTTCCACTATAACAGAGACCCAAAACCAGGGTCCAGGGTCCTCATTGTTGAAAAGAATCAGTGTGTCTCAAAGCAGGATGCTCCAGCAAGCTGCTAGTTTATTCCCTGCTGGTTTTGAGCACAGCAGGATGCCTAGACCTGCATCTTACCAGCAGTCGTTTCTGGTCACTTGGCCACCATGTGCACACTACAGGGTTCCACAGGCTGACCTCCTCAAGAAGCACAACCCTATTCTGAAACAATCCCCATTGCCTGACTCCTGTGTACCTACAAGAACCAAAGTATCCATTAAGGAATAGTGGCTCATATGTATTATCCACTCAGGAGTCTGAGGGCAGGAGGATCTTCATGAGTTCAAGGCAAACTTAGACTACTATATGGTGACTTCCAGGCCAGCCAAAACAAGAAAAACCGAACCCAAATTCAACTGGAGCTAGCACCCTGGAAGAAGCTTCATCTCGTGTCTTGGGCCTTGGAAGTATCTTCACTGAAGAGGGCATGTCCCAAAGTTAATGATGCTGCTCCACCGTGTATGCAAGGTGTGACATATAGGAAATGTCAATGAAGGTCAAAGGGCCCAAGTCCCCATCTCTACCCTGACACCTGGAGGAGCTGTGGAGGTCCAGGTTTCTTGGGGTCCACCTTCCGGGCTGCTGCATTTTGTCAACCATCAGGCTTAGAGTTCAGCTCCCTGGAATGTGTAGGTGTATGGCCTCTGATACAATGGTCAGCCCAGCTTCTGTACAGGTAGGAGGTCCACAAGAGCCAGTCACTAGACAAGATGGCAGTTACTGACTCACCATCTCTTTGGGGCTCTTAGGAGACTGTCAATTCACACAACTAGGCAAAACAAGCAGTGGGAGACTGACATAGCAGATGTGGTTAAAATGTGCCGTCCTACTTCCACAACTGATTCATTGCTGAGTGCTGTTTCACGTGTATGAATGCAAGCCTGTTTAGTTCCATGTCTAGCCGTTAGACTCCGGTATCAGATAGAGAGGGAGAGAAACGAGACAAGGGTGCAACTGCAAAGGTGTGCCAGTTCATCTCTCAGGACCTGTGTCCAGACATGGTAGCAACAGTCTGCAAGATGTGGCTGAAGATAACCACCTGCTTCTACAGAGAGTGGGAGGTGGTGCCGTAGCCTGTGTACATGGCTAGCATTCCTGTTTATTAAGAGATTCATTCCCAAGCTGACTCCTGCTGACCTTACACCTGTCAAACTGACCTCTAACCCCAAATCTAACAGCATATTCAATATGTTCATGATGAAAACCCTTTTATGGTCTGAATCTATCAAAATAAAATGTTCATACCTGCTGGGTCAGAAACTGTGTGGAGATTTCAGTTATGACTTGGACATACTTGGCAAATGAGGGGAACTGTATACTTCCCAACCCACTTAGCACACACACACTCACGCACATGTCCTTCCTTGACTCTGAAGCTCTAAGACCAGGTAAAGCCACTGCACCCAGTGCATTCTTGGGGTAGAGCAAGGTTGCTGTCCATCTTCTTCCATGTGCCCAAGGTCAAAGGACACTGAAGCATGCCAGTCTGCATGCCCTCTGCCCTGTACCACCTGGCTTATAAGGAGCAGAGGCAGGCCCAGGGCAAGTGGCCCTAGCTACCACATGGTTCCAAGTCAGACAAACAATGGCCAGTTTCCATGACACATTTTTATTGATTTAGATCGACAAGAGTAGTACATTCCATTCAATACCATATTTGATTTTGATTACAGTTTCTGTGCAAAGCTTTGATACATACACAAGAAAACTGAGTGCTTACCTGCTAATATTTCCAACTAATTGAACTGTTTAAAGTCAACACAGAGACCCTGGAGTTGACACCCCTGAGGAATGCTTTCTGTGTACAAAAGCATCATGCCCCTTCCCTCAGAGCACCTGAGGATAGCCTGGGGGAGGAGACTGACATCAAAATGAGTGCCCTTGGTCTTCTCCAGCCTGGCAATGGGCCCTGAGGACTATGAAGTGGGCATACAGGTTCTGGACTCAGTGTGGTCTAGAAGAGAACGGCTCCCTGAAACTAGTCTTGGTCCTCTGACTAAGGCCACAAATGTGGAAAGTATAGACAGTGGGGTCAGAGGGACCCAGGCTTTCTGGCTGTCCTTTGAAATATCCATACTAGAATACAGACCAGACAGCATTCTTTTTTTAATGGAAAAATCATCATAAAAAGCACAAGGACACTAGTGTCATTAAGAAACCCAGCACTTCAGGATGCACTGACTGGGTCTGTGAATTACAAATGCTAGGGCAAGAACCCAAATGCTGGCAAGGGGTGGTGGTGTCCTGAGCGCGTGGCCAGAGTTCTGAGGCCTCGCCTTCCTTCAAAGTAAGAAAATAGAGTTTAAGAGGCCAATGTCAGAAACTACTTGGCTCTGAATTCAGATGGAGAGGACTACCTGTGGCTCCCTGTGTAGAAACTGAGGTATAGAAACAAGGTATAGAAACTCTCCTGCAAGGCCTTCTTTACCCCCACCACAATTTGCACATATAGCACGGGGCTACTCTACCTGGTCACAGCAGGATCTCCTAGTCCCTCTTATGATAGCAGCGCAGGGCTAGAGCTTCACTGCTCCCAGCCTAAAGGCAGAGCCTTACACTGGAAGAAAGGCTTTGGGTATGCAGATCCAAGTCCCAGGAATTTCCTAGGCATGTGCACTGACCCCCAGCTTGTTGGGTAGTTGGTACTCAGATGGGTCCACAGGTCAGCCGAGGAGACAGAGCTACCACCTGTAGATGGCGCAAGGTATCCAGGGTTTCTGTGACATTAGATGCTATGAGGACAGGGAAAACCAAGCCAGGAGAAAGCTCCAGCCCAGCCATACACACATACAGTACACACAAGCATAATGCCAAACACACGCACCTACACCTAGAAAATGCCAAGTCAAGCCATCAGTACATAAGGCAGGTCCAGCCATAAGCCTGGCCTGGGTCAAGGCTGTTTGCATTGACAGTGTGCAAATACAACACACATGTAATTGTGACAACATTATCATTAAAAACTATTCTCTCTGTCAAGCTAGCCAGTCCTATAGTCTTAAAAAAAAAATCTTTACATGTTTATATAAAATATTTCATTACTTTTATGAATTCTTATTTTTAACAAGACACCTTTATGACAATGTGGATGGGAACCTGCCTATCTTTTCAGTGTACCTTCCAGTGTCACAGCCTCAGCAAGTGTGCCCTCTACGTGGCCAGCCACTAAACATGAGTCTGGGTGGTCAGTGGTCATCACGTATGGGTTATAGTAAGCCAAGCCCCAACCTTTATCATTTTGACAGTACAGTGTTACCTTGCCCTGTCCCAGCTGGCTACCCCACAACCCTGCACCCAGATGACTGCGCAGCTACAATGGATGTGCAATTCCTCTGGTGGTCTCCTTCCTGGTCCTGGCCCTGGCCACTGGGAGCTTCCCCCAAGTCCTACTTGGTTAAGGGCCCCATGCATCCCAATGCTCATGTACTTTGCAGGCTTCTCAACACTCCAAACAGTCTGTCTTTGTTTGGCAATGCTGAGAGTATGAAGGATGAGGTGCTGCTCTTGTTTATAAGCTAACAGAAGGCAAGGGATCTAATTCACATTTCTGCTTTTCCACCTGAAGGGCGGTGCTCAGAGGCAATGCTTGTCTCCACTATAGGAACCACTTGGGGACATTAACTCCTACCCGCCAGCTGAGACACATCTAAGTGACCGGCCGCTCTTCACACAGACAGGTGCCAAGGGTCAGCTTCTGGGTCTTCACTTCCAGGAGAACTGGATACCTCTTTACCCATGGTCATGAACAGAGCTCTTCACATGGCTGTCATCAAGCACTTCCAGGGCACCTTCTGCCACCCATATAGTGGCTTTATTATTATTGTTTTTTTAATTCCCCATATGGCTTCACAGAACACACTAATACACTTCGCTTTTGAAATGTGCTGGGCACTAAAATCTACTGCATCGTGCCCAGTAACTTAACCCAGCACTATGACACCAACCGATACCTTAGTGTGCACATATCTGAAGCTGTAGGCAAGGGACACCCATGCCATCAACTAGGAGCAGGCTGTAGTTGGCGGACGGCTGTGTTTGGGTCTTCAGCATGCTGGCCAGTTTAGATGTAGTTGTGCGGTACAGGGCTGGGGCATTCAACAGCTACCTCTATGATAGCACGCGAAAGAGTATTTAACACACGTCAAACCCATTGGCTTTTAGCTAAGACTAATCTTCTGGGGACGTGTCCAAAGAGACCATTTTAGGTACCCAGTGCCAAGTCCCTAATTGAAGGCATGAAAACTCCTTGAAGGGGCTTAGCAGAGCCTCACACCACTGGACCAGGCCCCTCCATGTCATCCGAACCTCAGCTGTGTTTCTTTATAAATAATCTACTAAGCAATACTTCTAAGGAAAGAGCAAACCTAAATAGTTTGCAGAAGATGAAAGAATTTACTACAATATGTGCAGTGACTGGAAAGCAGTCGTTTTGAGATCCTTTTCTATGGCATTGTTACCAGACCCCTTAGGAATCAAGTCCTGAGGAGAAGCGGTTTGGAATGGGAGAACCCAGCCTACTTTGAGCAGAGTGGCAACAGGAAGAGCAACCCTTCCTGCTGGAGTAGAAGGCATACTGATTCCAGGCACTCCCTGTCTTTCCTCACATCTAAACAGCTCCCTGGTCTGAGGCAGCAAACAATTTGGTTGTAAGCAGTGCGTCAATTTTTATACAAACAGACACTTTTCTAGCTATGTGGTTACATTTCAGAACAGTTGTTCCTGTCATGTGTGGTTCCACTGGTTGTCCTAATCTAGTTCCTAGGAGTTCAGGCCAGGAGGCAGATGTCCCTGTGACAACCTGGGAAGACTGTAAAGAGAAGAGGACTGTGTGGGGACTGGCTGGACCTAATCACCTCTCAGTAACTGGGTGCTTACCTGGGCCCTCAAAGGGCAAGAGTTTGGATGGCACAGGGTCCTTAGCACTCAGTGGGATCAGGTACAGGTCCTTGACATGCCTGTTGTTATTAGCTACAACCCCAAAGCGGCCACGGCTGCTAAAATAGGAGTAGAGAGAGATGTAGGCAACCTCTTCCTCCTCTGTGGCAGGGTGGAAGCGGATCAGACAGAGCTCCTGTAAGGCAAACAGAGCACAGGGAAACATGCTCAACCCTCTTTCAGATGCAGACACCATGGCACACTGTCTAGCAATTCTAACCTGTCAGTCCTATTGCCTGATCATTAACACAAATCAAGGAGAAAGAGCACAGGTTCCAGTCAGACCGCTGGGCTGAAACCACTGCCACTCGCAGGACTCTCAGTGAGTAATATGCACAGTTGTCAGCTTAGGCATGCCTGATACTAAGCAAGCTTTCACTATTCCTGTGATGACAGGGACCACAGCAGACAGGACATACCATCAACAGGTGCCATCTGGGAATCTCCAAACTAAAAGGCCAGTATATATGGTTTACCCACTCTTTTGAGTGTGGTACACTTTCAAAAGAAACCTCACACACATCACATCAGCTATAGCTGACCTAAGGGATTTTCAGAAGCCAAAGCCTGTGTGTGAGCTAAGACTGTAAGTCTGAGTTAGGATGCCTCCAAGTTCTTACCTTCTTTTCCCTTGGTTATGAAAGAGAAAAGCAAAGCCCGTGTATTTACTAAAATTTGAATGCACTCACACCATTATGATAAATTAGACACAAACACCTATCACTATTAGTCAAGTATACCTTCATCCTTGTGTACATCAACATTTTCAATGACTAGTAAGTTATAGGTTGGCATTACAAGCTTTAGCCCAACAAAATGAGACATTTGAAAAGAAAAAAAAAAGTTTAAGCAAGCACAGTCTCCCACTGTTGCAGAGACCACACTGTGAGCAGGTACCTTGGACACCGATGACTTGAGCTTGCCAACATAATCCCAAACTGTCTTTGGAGCAATCCTTCCACCAATGTGGATTGTGTCTGGTAAATCCTACACAAGAAGAACATGCAATTAACACCAGTGCTGCAGTCTTCAGAGACTGACACAGTAATTCCAAAACACCAGACCACACAACACAACTGCAATCTTAAAGAAAAGTGTTACCTAAAGCCTAGTGCAGAAGCTGAGGCAGGGCAGCAGGAAATCTGAATCCTTCTTAAGACAAACAGACACACACGCAGACACACACAAAGAGAGGAAGGAGAGGGAGGACAGACACACACAGAGGCAGGTATGCATGGGGGAGGGGCTTCTTTGTTCTAACCTCACTGAGATAATCCAAACACCCAGAGACAGGATATGCCTTAGTGACAAATTTCGCTACACTCTGCATATTAATAAATCCTTTCCAAATCGTGCTGAGTCGAGACAGAAAGAGGGTTGTGTCTCCTTCCGGCGGGGATCGGGATTCTGAAATGCTGCAAAACCAAACCATAAAGAGTGTTAATTTCTTTTTGTACAATGGATATTTCAAAGTATGGTGACTTCATTCTTGGGAGCGAAAGAGAATCACAAGGTTAGTGGCTTCCTCTCACTTAAGTCATAATGACTCACACATTTGGTCAGGAAAATAAGTTCAATAGGCAACAAACTGGAATGGCTATTAAGTTAAAAACTTTTCATTAAAGACCTAAATGACACCTAAATATTAACGGGGCATCCAAGAAACAGAGCATCTTTAGGACACTAAGGATTTACCAGGTTTCCGATAATCTAACCACTAGCTTCCCTTGTCAGTCTAAAGCAAGTGTGTGACGTTTGCTCAGACCCCACCCTAAAGACACACCTTGTATTTGGTGATGGTGGTACTGACAGGTATCTTGGGTCAGGAGAGGAGGACGGTTTAGCCAGTATGGACTTGGGCACCACTGCAGGAGTCAGAGCAGGCTTGAGCATGTCCAGTTTGGCTTCTGATGTCTGAGTGTTGTCCAGGTGGGCTACCACAGAGGCTGTGACTGTACATGACCCACTCAGAGCAGTCCTGGGGTCTCGACCACACACTGTGACTGTGGTGACCACCCCACTCCCACCAGAGACAGAACAGGGAGAGAGGCCCTCCAGTGATGATGGCTCAGGGGGGCCATCACCTGGAGGCCCAGGGAAGCCCTTTCTCTCCTGACTCTCCATGTCTGGCTCTGAGGCGTTTTCAGGCAGTGTCTCTGCAACCGCTTCATCAGCAGTGTTAGAAACTGGATGAGGCGGGGAGCCGTCGTGCCGGGGCTTCACGTCTTCCTTCTTAGCAGAAGCTGAAAGCTTTTGCTTTTTAGGAGCTGGTTCATCCTCTGATGATGGAACCTGACCTGAAGAGTACGAAGTGTGAGGAAGACACATCACGGTCACAGTCAATTATGTGGAGGAATGGCTTATGTTAATAAAAAACACTACAATATACAGCAAAGCTACATAGGTACCAGAAAGCCACTGTCCTAACTTGGCTATCTGTAGAGGAGTAATTTTAAACAAGGCCAAGTTTTGTCTTATTTCCAAGTTTCAGACCCAAAATTATGCTCACCTGTACAGATTTTACAGTTTAAATCAAAAAGATGGGCCCGGTGCTGACTGGTTGTATCCTTTAGCATGCTGCTGAAGACGTCAAGAAGAGGTGCTGTGCTCTTCTCAGGGGCAGCTCGCACTGACTCTTGTTGCTCCTACAAGTGAAATCAAAGTAGGAGTTGCCTTGTTGTTTTCTTGAGACGGTGCCTGTCGCATGGCACGGGATGACCTGAAGCTGCCCCTCCAGCTTCCACCCAGAACACTGTTCTCAACCTTCCTAAGCTGTGACCCTTTAGTCTATTCCTCATGCTGTGGGGAGGCAACCATAAACATATTTTTGTTGCTACTTTATACCTGTACTTTTACTAGTTATTACTGTTATGAATTGTAATGCATTTAATATGCAGGATATCTGATAGGAGACCTCTGTGAAAAGGTCGTTAGAGACCCCTGCCCACCCCCCCCCCCCAAAGGGATGTTATCCCACAGGTTGAGAAACACTAATCTAGAAACAGAAAGTGCTAACATGCTTGGCTCAAATAGATAATTTCTCTTCTAAATCCGATCCATCTCCAAGTTAATAGCACAAACCATGAAGAACAATGGAGAGCCAGGCATGCCTTCAGTACCAGCACTCTGGGGGCAGAGGCAGGTAGAGCTCTGAGCTCAAGACCACCCAGGTCCACAGACCAAGTTCCAGGACAGCCAAGACCACCCATCTTGGGGTGGGTCAGGGAAACAAAGGAGAAAAAGCCCACTAAGCCAGGTGTGGTGGACCAGTCTACAATCCCAGAATTTCAGAGGTGCAAAGTTTTAGGCCAGACTAAGCTACAAAGAGAGACTGTCTTTAAACAAAACAAAACTTCCTCCAAGAAAAAAGAAAAGAGGAAGGGAAAAAAAAAAAGCTAGGTGGTGGCAGTGCACACCTTTAATCCCAATAATCAGGAGGAAGAGGCAGGCAGATCTCTGAGTTTGAGGCCAGCCTGGTCTACAGAATGAGTCCCAGGTCAGAAAAATCCTTAAAAAAAAAAAAAAGAAAGAAAGAAAGAAAGAAGAAAGAGAAAAACAAAAAACTAAAGGAGGGGGCTGGAGATGGCTCAGTGGTTAAAGTACTCGCTGTTCTTCCAAAGGTCCTGAGTTCAATTCCCAGCAACCACATGGTGGCTCACAACCATCTATAATGAGATCTGGTGCCCTCTTCTGGCCTGCAAGTGTATATGCAGGCAAAACACTGTATATGTAATAAACAAATCTTTAAAAACCGAAAACAAAAAAACAAAACCATCTTGAAGGAGCCAGGCATGGTGGTGCTATAATCCCAGCACTTGGGGAGGCAGAGGCAGGCGGATTTCTGTGAGTTTCAGGCCAGCCTGGTCTACAGGGCAAGTTCAGCCCTGTCCCGAAAAACTAAAACCAAACCAAACCAAACCAACCTAAAGGAACCCATACCATCTCAATGAATAGAAGCCCCTGGGAAGCACCATCAACATGCTACACATGAGCTCCTTGGAGAACACTGGCATCATGCACACATGACTTTGTTTAAAAGTCAGTGATATTCTCAATGACTTGTTAGCCTTAGCCTCTGGGCAAACTCAGGATGCCCCAAATGCTCACTTCTGAATCTGAAGCCGGTGGAGAATCTTCCATGTCAGGAACAGTCTCTGGCTTAGCAGTGTTCTTCTTGCTCTCGTTAAGCAACTTAGTCCTGGACTCTGTCACCTACAAGGACGACAGAAACGAAGGCTTCAGCCTTGGGTAGAAGGAACATTCATTCAGCCTATAATTAGCTGATTAATTGACTTCTAAGAAAACAAAACCTCTCAGGCCTCAGGCAGCCATCCTCCTCAGCACTCACAGATTTTGTGGGCTTCTCTGTCCACATGGAGAGTTCTTTAGATACAAGTTCTTCAGGCTTCATCCTGACAAGCTTTGCCAAGGAGATTTCTTCTCGAAGAACTCGGTGGAAGAGCCCCTATTAAAAAAAAAAAAAAGCACCTTTCACGTCCTCATTCATAAACTGTAGTGATCTCTCTCAGTCTGGATCAATATGAAGAACAAAGCAGCATGGGAGTCAGATGGATCCTGACCACTCCCAGAACTGAACCCCACAGTGCACACGTGCACCCTCAGCCCACTGTGGGGCAGCAGTTTAGCTGTGAGTCAACTTCGAGGCCACCTGCAGATTCCATGCCTTCTCAAGATCACAAATAGTGTATACAACTTAGAAGTAAAGGCAGGGACGGGTCACTTCTAGGGATACAGCTAAACCATTTGATTCTGCTGATAAAGCATGGGGGCTGGGAGAGGGTGTTCAGAGTCAAGAGAACACTGTCAACAAGCCCCAGCAGCAGAAAGCAGGAGAGGTAGGTACCAGGCTAGCAAGGTTGAGAACCTCAAGGGGTGGCCCGTATCATGTGGCTGAGGAAGAAAAGTTAAGGGAGAAAAGGTTGCTTGAATTTTAATTCCCAAACTTGTTATAGGAAGAAACAAGTAGAACACATAAAAATTTGAGGGCAGCCTGCTCTATAAGACCCTGCCCAGCCATGGTTACAGAGAGACCTTGTCTCAGAAAAATAAAAAGTAAGCCACAGCAGACATCCCTGAAAATTGGGATTCAAAAATTTAAATTTAAGTCAATGAGCACATGATTTCTGTAGCTAAATTTAAGCTCATCTAGTAAAATGGGGAGAGGGGTCATAAAATCCCTTAAAAGGCCAGTTCTGGCAGGGAAGGTGATGACCTACAAAGATAGACAGAAAGGATACATACAGCTCCAAATACTACACAGGTGGTGGCGCACGCCTCTAATCCCAGCACTCATGAAGTAGAGACAGGTGGATCTCTGTAAGCTCAAGGCCAGCCTAGTCTACAGAGTGACCTCCAGGACAACCAAGGCTACACAGAGAGACCCTGTCTCAAACACCAATAAACAAACAAACAAAACAAACGTCTCTGAATGCTGTTTAATACGCCACTGTAAGCTAACAAAAAGAAAAGTGAGGATCTATCTGGGTCAAGAAACCCCAACATCTAGTTGGGGGCAAACAGACCTGATTCTTAGGATCCTTAAGGTTGAACATGATGCTGCGATATTTGCTCTTATAGCGATTATCAGTAACCTGGAACAAGTTAAACATCTCCTTCTCAATGTGGAGGGCAATTTTTCCTACTTCATTTTCTGTCATTATTAAGTCATCGCTGTCATTGACTCTGAATAGAATGAAAAGAGGGATTACATAAACCAGGGGCACTTGCCTAGTGGGGAATCCCAGAACACTATCACCAATGTCACATCTGTGAGAGGCAATGACATACACTGTGGCCCACCTTTTCCACAAAATCTCTTTCAAGGAGCGCCTTATATTTTGCCGAATTTGGGAGTTGGGCTGTGATGGAGCTGGGTTCACAGGCCCAAGGCGTCCTGGGGCTGGAGAGGCTGCAGGGACATTGGCAGACATGGGCTTCCTGATAACTCCCACCACAGCAGCAGAGCCAGGCAATTTTTTGGAAGTAGTTGTCACAGGTGTTGGTCCTGCCTGCCTGGCAGAAGTGCTCGATGGGGTGGCTGAGGGCCATGGCCTCTTGGGGATGGTACCCTTGAAGCCTGACGGCAACTTCTTAACAGCTGGTTTGGCTCCTGCCATGTTAGCATAAGGAGGAAGCTTCTTTGGAACAAGACTTCTAGGTGAAGTCTGTCTGCTCATCAAGGAGCCTGGGGGAACGGTTTTCTTTGGCACTGCAACTGCTGCCATTGACTTGTCCTCCACTCTTCTGTCATCTTTCATGGCTAGAAAGCAGAATGCAAACAAGAGTAAGACGTGAGCAACATATACAACACTGCAGGTTGACATTATACCATGTCCACCCTGGAAATGACCAGGACAACTGAGGAGTTGTCAGGTACACACCCAGATTTTTAAAATACCAAAACTCAAAAGTTTCTTTCACTGGATTTTATGGTGGTACTCTTTATTTCAGAAAGAAAAAGCAAACTTTTATGTATCACTACCTTAAACCTTTTACTTAAAATAAGCCAATTACCAAAGGCGCTAATTAATCTCTAGCTAAACTGTAAAACTAAAGGACAAATGTCCTCAAAATAGGTAGAGTTACAGAATCAATTCCATAAACAAGTCAAGGTGTTTTTGTGACAAGTTTGCAAAATAGAAAAGATCAGGCAGCCTACATTCAACCAAAAATCAGATGCCAAAATAGAAGACTTCATGGGCTGTGTATCTCTAAGGACTCTGAGCTCCCAGGGGATCTATTATTTGACATGCATGTGCACCCACCGAGTTTATGTGAAAGGAATCAGTGCAGACTTTTTTCTTGAGGGAGACCCAGGGAAGCAATGAGCACCAGATGCCAAAAGCAGTGATGCCCATTTATACAAGCTCCCACCCCCATCACCCTCTCACAATTCTCTCAGCAGAGTAAAATGACCACCTAGCATTTAAAATGTTGTCAAATAGCTTTGGTTGGCATAAAAAACTTCTACATGGTAGTGAGTAATCAGTTTAATTAAATTCCTACATCAAGGGCTCACAAAATGTCTCGAATTGTAAGCCCAAGTTCAGTTCCCAGGACTCACACAGCATAAAGAGGGAATAGACCACCCCCCACACCATCTTTCATGGAACTGAATGATGCATGTCCAGCACACTGACCAACAGTCCAAGTGGTTTGTTAAACAGGGGAAGGAACTATCTGGGAACATAACATGTAACTCAGGACTGCTGTCCTGCCAGGTAAAAGACACTTATAAGATGGCTCATCTGGACAGGCAGTTCCAGCCGTGCCTGGAGCATGACTTCGGAGTACTTCCTGCCTTCAGCCCCAGTAACCATTTCCAATATTACAGGTCCCAGACCCCATACACAAGGAAAGCCCACTCCAAACTACTCCAGGTGTCTAGGGACCCCACAAAGTCCTGCCAAAAAGAACCAACTACCAATGTGTCCAAGGGGTAGGTAGCCTGGACCACTGCCATATAGTCAACTACAAAGTGGTACTGAAAAACCCTGAAGATGCACATCTTGCACTTCATCTGATCCCTTTCAACTTCACCCCAATGGCCCTTTGCTATTAAGTGATCTGTGTTCAGAAGCATGCCAAAGCACTTTAGGCTTTTATCTACCCAAAGTTCCATCTCTCCTTTTGCGTTTCTAGATGAGGACAGGAAATATCCAAAGGCAGATTTGTAGAAAATAGAAATTATGAGTGCACTCTGAACAATGGAGCATACTTTTTTTTTTTTAAACTGCCAAGGACCTATTTTTACAATACAGTGAACAAACTTTCAGAGCCAAGGAGCACAGCGAGCTTCCCATAGATCAAGGCCAATGTCCAAGGGCTCACTGCAGCGGCAGTCTAATTCTTGGCTCCAGGGGTATTCAGCAATTTTCCTGTATGCCCGGCTGTGGGGTTATGTGTGTGTGTGTGTGTGTCCGGAGGGGGGGGGGTTGTGGGGGTGGGGGGCGCGCGTGGCGGTGGCGAAGTCAGTAGGCCCCTTTGAAGGGCCAGAGAAGGAACGAGAACCGAGAATAATATGGACCAAGTGGCATGTGAGGTGCTGACACCAGGCAGCATATCTGTGTATTAGATTGCCAGATGTTTTCTGGGACACTGTAAGAGTGGTTACAGATCCAAGACCTAAATTCAGCTGTCTTCTACTCTTCAAAACGATGAAAAACCCTAGACATTACCAGAATCTCAACAAAGGCCCTCCACATAGCAGTCTAGCCTAGAAACATCTGTGCTGATGTGTTTTTCTTCCTTGTTACACATGTGGACACAACAGACCCAAACTCTTCTTGGTCTGACTGTTGGCTGTTCCTGACTGGCTATCCCAGTACACATCTGATGACTTGAAAGCAGATAAACCTGCACCTCATCCATTGCCACTCTGCAGGCTCAATAGCTCTAGTGGCTTCTGCCCATTTAAGGCCAATAATCAGGACCCTTTAGCCAAACTTCAAGCAGTGCATAAAAGCTATGCTATAGTAAGTTAAAAATTGGTGAATATGCCCCATAAATGAGCACCGCTAACCATTTGTTGACCAACATCTTGACACCTCAAGCCCTCTTTTATTTTAGAGGGGGTCAAACAGGTCAACTGTTACTCACTGCAACTACTCTAAGGACTGGCATGTTCCTCTAGCCCCGATAGGAATAGCAGTGATGTTGATTTAGGGTACCAGTTGCTGCAATAGAAGCAACAGGGATTCACTTTCATTTTTGAATAGAGCAATAAATGAATTTGTAAATCCTAATTCCACTCTCTACTCCAATATTGGGTTTCAAAGCCAGTGCCTTATATATACTGGACTAATGTTCTATCATTGAGCCTATTCTTCATCTGCAGAATTTACTTTTAACTGTATATTGCATAAAAATCAAGTAGCGGTAGCCAACCAGAGACCCATATTATAAATAGCACCATACACTGTGTTGCTTTCTCTGCTGACAAGCACAGCGCCATACCTGGCATCACTGGGCAATGCTCCCCCCCACCCCCACCCCATCCGTCCACCCTGCTGGCTGAGCTACTCTAGTAGCCTTCTCTGCCCTCTTGTGGGGCTAAGGAGGTATTGACCAACATTAAGGAGGAGGAGGAAGGGATCTCCAGTGGTATCGACCACTACCCAAGGCGAGTTACTGCCAAGACCAGTTCTTTGTAATAGAAATGTTTCAAGTCAGGTGGAAGTAGAGAAGTAGACAGCTGCATGGGAGCACTATACCCTATGAACACCATGGGTTCATTAGTGAGGCTGCTATGCTATTTCAGGCCATTGGGTGGCAGTAATGGTCCAATGGGAAGGAGAAAGGCCTTGGGGGACAAACTCTGTCCATGTGCTCCCAAGGTAGAGCTCTGTAACTGTATGAAGTTGAAACCTAATGGGGAATAGGTTCCTGATGCAGGCAGGTCCATACTGGATATGCTCCCTGGTGACTGCCCCCACAGAGGGCTACCACAGGGGGCTGTTCTCGTGCAGTACACCTCTAGCACTTGGAAACCAGGCCCGGAGTTGAATTCAGCTTCTCAGCTGTGGGATTTCCCCATTGCTTCACGGTACCTCTTCCCAGTGAGGTGGCAGTACCAAGTTGAAATGTTCTTGCTGCTGCTTCCTGAACATGCTTACGTTATCTTCATATAAACATCCCTACATCCATACCTCATGCATATGTCTGTTATCTTGGAATTCAGGAGGCAGAACTACAAGGGAGAGGTGGCCAGGGCTATCATATTGAAACCATCTAAAAAAAACAAGCTATCTTTTAAAAAGCCGTTACTGATTTACTTTTATATAAGAAAAAGGAGACCTGGACAAAAGCAACATAGGTTAGAGATGCTCCTCACATGCCCACTGTGACTACAATGACCTGTAGAGATCCACATCCAACTGCTACGCTCTGGGGGATGAAAACCACATCTTTTATTTCTTACTGGTATCCAGTATTTGACTTCCATCTTAATGCAGAGACGAACTTGTAAATCCTCTTAGCCACTTTACACAGTATCTGAAAGTCAAGTCACGTTGGACTGGCAGTGTTAACGATCCCTTATATTATTAGTCACTGGAATGCAGTTGGTTGGGGCCACATGGGTGTGTTCAGTCTGTCCAGCTGTGTGGAAGCTGAGCTGCCGTTTCTCAGATTTCCCCAAACACACCCAGGCACAGGTGACTTCAGTACAGCTCATTTTTATCATTACTTCTTTGTACCTAACTTGTTTACTGAAACATGACCGGAGCATGTTAAAGCAATCCATGTGCCTTCCCTAGACTCTCCAGAGCAGAAGAGTCCAAAGCCAGGGGCACAGTGGGATAACCAGGTGAAGAGAACACAACTAGTTACCTTCAATTCTTGCAGAGCTCTTCCAGGTTTGTGGCAAATCAATGTTGCCCAAACTGTCATTAAAGCAGCAAAGAATCTGATCTAAGTGTGCTCTAACATCTGGATGCCTAAGCATGTTACCATGTGCAGGTCAGTGTGTATGTAGCAAAAGTATTGCACCAGGCATTTTTGGAGGTGACTTTTGCACTCTTGACACCAGCAATGCCAGTAAAGCATTTTCTTGGAGTGTTAATGTTAACCCTTCCATTCACAGTTCCTTATGTTTACAGGAAGGTCATTCAGAGGTGAAGGATACACAGACAGCTGTAGGACAGACTGGAGTGCTCTTAGGGGGCTCTCACTTGGCAAGCTCAAATTAGTGTTATGGTCCATTTTCAACAGTGAACTTTAGATTTAAGAATGTTAACTGACAACCTCATAAATTTCAGCTCTTTGTATATTATTAGACAGCTGCCAAGTTAACCCCTTAAGCCCCAATTTTGTTTTCCAACCTCTAATTGGGAGGGGCTCGGTTTACATGTGCAAAGATGTTTCCCATTTTATTGCCACTAACTATTCTGGGGAGACCAATAAACGGCTCATGCAGTTGATAAAACACCAGCCCACCCCTGGCTTTAGGTTTCTAGTAACCTCCATAGGGTTCCTTCATGATCCCATGAAATGTACTTCTGGAGCCTCTACCTTGAGATACCCTGGCTTAAAAAACAAAACAAAACAAAAACTCTATGTTCTCCCTCCCTACCTGGTCACCTGTGCAGGATGCACCAACTAGGAAAATGTTTCCCCCTGGGTAGGATGCAGTCAATCCCCAGGCTTTGGTTTTGTAGGTGGTTGGGGTTTTCCATTAAATCTCCATAGCCAAATGAAATGTCATGTCAAGATCTTTCAAACACCTAGTGTTTTAAGTCACTTAATGAGCCATTTAGTGAGTCCAAAATACTAAATATTGTGCATACAAGTTTAAGTACCAAATTGTTTCAAAACTTAACCAGGAATATTTTAGGCAAGTGTTCAACCCACTCCCCTACCCTGATAATGGGAGATGTCAATGGAAATAAACACAAAAAACTGTAACAGCAGTATCAGAATCTTTGAGAATTTTAAAAAATGACAATTGTTTCTATAAATTAAGGAAATTGTACAGATAGTCTAGAAAGAAAATAAAAAATCAGAGGAACAATTGTGTGTGAAATTAGGTCACCTGCATGTGGAGTGGATTCCTGTGCAGGGCAGCATGCTGCCTGCCTGCATCCACCAGAGTGCAGCAGTTCAGCTCAGCTCAGCCATGCAGTCTTCTCACAGCACACATGGTGAGCATCCACTTAGGAGACTGTAGAGTGTTCACGGCACTGGCTTCACTTTGAGCCTTCCTCCCTCCCACCCCCAGCCCCCCATGTGTGTTCTGCACACAGGCAGTGGGGAAACAGAACCAGAGTCCTGGGACAATTGCACAGGCTGTGTGGTGCCCTCCAATTGTGCAGAATGATGATAAAGGGGACAGGCCCTGTATGGACAGCAAGAGGCAGAGAGTGGATACTGTTCCTCACTGGTGACACCATTCAGTGTTTGGAAGATATCATTTATGAGATGAAGGGAAAAAAATCAAAACTGGTTTAGATATGTCCCAATGCATATTATATTTTGAATGTTGGTCAATTCTGAGATGCTGGTATGTTGGAAAAATTAATCAGTTGTTAACTTGTCCCACTCTCCTGCCCCTGGAGCCCATCAGCTCCGCTAAAGAGCAAGTTGGTGTGTAAGACACAGAAGAGGTCCTAGGAGAACCCTTGAGCATAGCCAACTGGTCATCTTGTTGACCCCTGGGAAACTTCCCATCTCCCCCGACCTTGTGGAAAGACAAAAGACAGAACTCCCATCTTCCTCACTCTTCAATTTCCTCTCTGCACAGGGCCTTCAGTGATGCCACACAGGCAATATACTTACCAGGGTCTGAAACTCAAACTATCTGAAACTGAAACTAGAGATTTAACTGCTCCTAAAGTGAGACCCTGAGTCAGAACTGGGTACAGATTTTACAGATGAGCTGAGTTGTAACCACTGTGAAGACTCCAGGACTATGGCTACACTCCCAGGTCTCTGTTGGGGCTACAGTCAAAGCATTTAAACCCTGTACTTGGCAGACCTTTTCCTGTTTTGAGGTGATACTTCATTAGCTCACAATGCTGTTGCTGTAGAGTTGCTGTAATTGAAGGAACACCTGAAACCTGTCATCTGCAAACATAAAACCCATCACACCTGCTTGAGGCACACTAGGCTTATCATAATGCAGCAGGGTAAGCTAATTTACTCCGTTTTTTTGGGTCTTTTACAACCCTTTTCTTCCTGCTTGCCTTGGAGAAAGAATCTCACTCTGCAACCCCAACTGGCCTAGAACTCACAACTGCCTTGTCTCAATTTCTCTGTTAGGGCTCTAGGCCTATAACACCATCAACAGCTGCAATGTTACTTTGTAAACTTAGTCCTGCAAAGGTCCCTCCCTTAGCTAACTTGCTAAAAGGCTAATAAGAAATGTAGCATGTTCCTATTTGTGGAATTCAGGGCTCTTTAACCCTGTGATGCTTTTTTTTTTTTAAAGATACAAATGCACTAATGGGGGTTGGGTAGAGACCAGTCAGCAGTGCTTCCCTAGTTGAAGGCATGACGGTCTGGGTTTGATCCCCAGCACCACATGCCTGCAATCTCACCACTGAGGAAGTGAAGACACAAGTTCAAGGTCATGGGCCAGGAGTGCAGTCTAGCTGCCTAGAACATCCTGATCTCACACTCTAGAACACAATCAGTGTGTGCTATAAATTCCAGCACTCTTTGCAGGTGGAGACAGGAGGACCCCGGTCATGCTCAGCCTCACAGCAAACTTAAGGCCAGCCTAGGCTCTTAAAACCCCTGCCTGGGGCTGAGGGTGGGCAGAGATGGGGCAAAACACTACCCAGCGAACACAATTGAAAGCTCACTTGTGTAGAGCAGAGGGCTATCAAACAATGGCTTGAGATTTTGTGATCTTATCCGGGGTTTCAAAAATTTACTCAAACTCTCGCCATTTCAATTATTTGAAATCTGGGGCAGACTAACTTTCTAAACATCTAAGAGGAATCTGGAAGCCACTACCCACAATTCTCCCTTTGAGGACACTGCCCTAAGTGTAAGGTCAACATTACTCACCGTGGTGTCTAGGCAGTAACAAACGACCTTCAAAACGTAAGCTTTTTATGTAGGTGTGTAGTAGTCAAAGACGAAAAGTGTCTATCCTTTCAAAAAGGTCCTAACTCATGAAAAATACTTTTTGCTATAGAAGAGGAGTGATGACTTCATGTGAGGCAAAAAGTGATGTAGAAAAACTTCTCATGGTTTATGTAGGGCTGTCCTGTGAAAAATGGATGTCTGCATAGAACTGAGCCTCGACTGACAATGCACTGATGTATTCCCACCGTGTTGAGAGCAGTGCAAATACTTACCAAAACCTGAAGCTGAAATAAGAAATTGCCTCCAACGAGAGACAGTAAGTAGTGAGGCCTACACAACTCTTTAGGAAACACCCAGAGAAGCTCCATAGGTTAGGCAGGATGGCCTGGGCTCCAGAGGCATCTTGATACTTGTTTCTGGCTGGCAGTGAGCTGCTGCAGTAGCCAGCAGCAGCACAAGAACACCCAGGCCTCCAGTCCTAGACAGCCCCAGGCAGCCATCCAGACGGTGGAAGGGGCCTGGGAAGCCAGCCTTTGGGTGATACGTACATTTACTCAATAGGGTGGGTGAGAGTGCAGTGGGCTTCTCAGACTTCTCAGGCTTCTCAGGCTTCACAGCGTTGTAGTTGTGGTCACTTGCCCAGGATGGTGTGGTGCTCTCACAGGTCATCTCCTTCCCTGAAGCGTCACTCCTGGGAGCCACCACCACTTTCTTCACTGGGTTTTCTTTCTTCTCTGAAGCTAGTCTCTTGTGCACAGAGGAGACTCTAATCCCTGCCTGGACAATCAGTGAAATCCCAATTATTAAGGTCTGAAGTGTTATCTTTGCTTCAGCAAGCAATTAAAGACATGTTAGGCCTTTTATTTTGGAACCTGAAGACCCAAACTAGGCAGAAGCCTGTAATCTTTCTAGCACTGTATCTACACGTAAAATACTCCTTAGCATTCCTTTGTAACATCTGGGTAATGTGAAGGTTCCTGGCCCAGATCTGTAAGGGGCAGCTGAGGCATGAAACCCCTCTCGGCGAGGTGCTGAAACAAACTAAAACCCAAGTAGGGCGGCCTGCACATGGGTAAGAGCACCTGTAGAGAACAAACAGTATCTGCGTTCCTAGTGGGAAATCTGCCCACTGAGAAACTGTGGCTGCATCCCAAATGCTAACCGAACACTGCAGAGAGCAACCACTTGTATGGGAGTTTGATATGTCATCTAGTCAGACTTGGTGATCAGGACTGTAATGCCAGCTGAGGGGGAAGCTAAGGGAAGAAAATTCCAAGTTTAAAGCCCACCTGCACTACAGAATTGCCTTTAAAACCTAAAAAACACTCCTCCCAAAGGATATGTAGAAATCATACGACCTTTTGCATGCTGGGCACTCTACCACTGAGCTATCCTACACAAGACACAGAGCCTTGTCCCAGTACCTATGTACTTATTTAAATGCCAAGTGGACTTGGCACAAGGCTCTGTGTGGTATACATTCTGAGATCTTGGTTCTTCAAAAAAGCCATGTGCTTGCTTGTTTTATTATATTCATGTTAACTAATCCCTCAGTGGATGGGGAAGAGGTAAGGAAAATAAGATCTAGATTTTGTTGACAACTGGTGTTCCCAGCACTCCTTAAGCAAACAGAAACAAGTCTATGAAGAGTACTTTCAAACACTTCTTGTTTCAATTATCCTGAAGTTGACTCTGGTCAGCTTACCTGAACAGTGCATTTTGGAAGATTGAACTTTTCTGGCTTCATCTTGACCTTTTCCTTGGGTTTTGGTTTTTGTTCTTTACCTGAACTTAGAAATCTCATGGTAGCTGCAGCATGTTTGAGAATGCAGTCATTACTGCAGTACACTGAATCGGGCTGTGCTACATTGGAACACCCAGGACCAATGCATTTAGCAGCACCAGAAGCCTCTACAACCTGCAGAATGAAACAGGTGACTTCAGATCATGTATGTGTTGACAACAGCAGGAAGAGCTCAGTGACAGCACTATTGATGGTCACTATAATTGAGACACCAGCAGTACTTTGGCTGGCCTTGAACTCATGACATTTGCCTGTTTCTGCCTCCCCAGTGCTAGGACTAAAGGAGTAACGTGCACTCCACTATGTCTCTAACAGTAATTTTTATATGAATAAAAATGTATTTTTTTTATTGATTACCTATGCATGATGGCATAATCTTTAATATAATTCTAGTCCTTGGGAAGGGAAGGCAGGAAATTCCCAAGTTCTAGGCCAGCCTAAGCTACATCGTAAGACTCTGTCTTTATGAACTGTACAAACCTTTCCCCCTTTGACACCCTGGCACACAAGCTCTGTACACATGGAGCTTCAGAGTTACATGCCCTCATAGAAAACATGTCAAGCTCCCCTATGTGATCAAGAATCAGAGGGGGGCTGGAAATGTGGCTCAGAAAATGGCTTTTACAGAAGACAAGTTTGAGTGTTAGAACTCATGTCAGGCAGTTCATGTCCACCTATAACTTTAGGCTTCTGGCCTCTGAGGGCACCTATACTGTGTACATCGCCCCCCGCCCAATACACAAACACACATTAAAAATAAACTATTATAAAAAAAAGTCAAAATGTAGATTTAATGAGGCACAAATTGTTTTCTTAAAAATTTTAGTTACTGTGTGTGTGTGTGTGTGTGTGTGTGTGTGTGTGTGTTAGAAGCACACATGTTCAGCTGGAACCGGATAACTTTCAGGAGTTGGGATTCACCTTTTACCATGTGGGATCTGAAGATTAAGCTTGGATAATCAGGTTTGATGGCAGGTACTTTTGCTCAATGTGGTATCTTGGAGGTCCAGGTAAAAGTACCCCCCCCCTTTTTAACTGTTAAGGAACTGAAAATTCCTTTATATGTATGTATGGGTGCTTTGTCCATATATGCATGTCTGTCTACACATAGTGTCATAGAAGTCAGAAGAGGGCATTGCATTCCCTGACACTTCAGTTACAGATGGTTGTGAGCTACCACGTGGCGCTATGAACTGAAACTAGTGCCTCAGGATCACCAACTAGTGTTCTTAACACTGAGCCACCTCTCCAGGACCCCAAGAGGAAAAAATAGTTTTGTTTTTTAAAGACAAAATCTCATAATGTATCCTTGGCTGGCCTGGACCTCAGGCAAAACCACACAGACACACCTCAGGCAAACACACACATAAAATCAGGCAAGCCTTGTACTCATACTGCCTCCAAACTGTGGACTCTGCCACACCCAGTCTTCAGGCGAAAACTTAAAGAGAGAAAATGTACCATTCCCTAAAAGAAAAGAGATCCACTGTTGGTTTCAAAGGCAGCCTTTTTGTTTTTGTTGGGGGTGGGGTGGGGTGTGTAGGTTGCCAAAAGACATAGGAAACCTAATTAAACATACTTCAGGTAACTAGTAACCATTTAGACAATATAGTTTTAAGTGTGTCAGAAAGACGACATTAAACATACACCTGACAGTTCTCAGGGAGTCATCTCTACCTGCCTTCTAATGAGACCAGATCCCCAGCCAGGCTGAAGCCTCAGAAAATCCTTTGCCCCTTGGGACCAGGCTCTAGACTCTGATCCTGAGACTGGAAGTGAGAGCTTGTCCTGGCCTCGAACTCACAACAATCTGCCTGTCTCTGCTAGCATTAAATTGGGCTAGGATCTGCCCAAATGCTAGGATTAAAGGCGTGTGCTACCACACCCAGGTGGGAGTGGGAATTTTAAGCTAAGTCTGTAACACAGAGGCAAAAACCAGACATTGGCAATAGCACATAGATGTCTCTGCTTACACCTGTTATATTGATGGAAAGGAAAAGAGCACATTAGCACGCCCCTTACACTGACTCAAGCAAAATGTCCATCATCAGGTTAAATATTTGTATAGTTGCCTTTCTTCTACCAAATCTAAGTTTACACAATAAAATTCAGGCCACCTCTAACATGCTGGCAATAATAAAAACATAAAATTGACAACCTGTTTGAATAAATGGGCTCACAGCGCCACCTTTCACCTTGCAGCACACAATAAGCACCAAGGCAGACCCACTCTACACATGCTGGAGGGCAGGCTATAGAGGCTTGAGATCCAAAGTCCAAGTCCACTTCCTGGTGGCACCTCATGAGCCACACTGCAGAAGGTGAGCTCAAGAGACAGCTCTCCTGAGCAGTAAGGATCCCTCATCTTAACGCATGGAAACGTGACAGTCATGGCCCAATGAGATAACATCAATCAAGTAGGAAGAATGAAGAAAACATCAGGCCGCAGAGAAATAACACAACTGAGTACCTGGCATGTAAAACCACAGCCAAGACGCTAAGAGGAGAAGAGAGTGTACCTCCTCGGTAGTTTTGCCAGCACTCAAAATGTTTAACACTAACAACATGTGAAAAGGCTAATTTACTGTGGAGAAATGGTTTTTCTTCTATTCCCTTTAGGGTTTTTTTCCCCTTTAAGGGACCACTAGAGTAACGTGTTGGTGGTACATACCTGTACTCCTTAGTACTTAGGAAACTAAGGCAAAAGGGCCACAAACTGAGGCCAACCTGAGTGACGTAGACACATCTGTGCAAAAGTGCCATTAAAATGACACAAGATGGGAATAGTAGTAGGATGCTCCCTTGCAGGGCTCACCCTCACCAGATGCAGAACCTGCCCCACGAAAGCCCAACTATCCCGAAGAGAAGGCCCCTTCTTGTCTGGTCTTGTGCTCACCAGCAGTAAAATGACATTTGGGCTCGCCAGGGCAGACAAATACTTACAGGTTGGAATATCTTGAGCTTTTTCTTGCCGCTGGGGTTTGCCGCCTTTTCAATTCTACCCTTTATCCCCTGGTCTTCACCAGACTTCTGTTCTACTACCCCTATACTTGTACAGTCTGTGCCATCAGCACCTACAGATCTGCACCCAGCATCCAGCTCGTCAGTGGTGCTGGCACTTGTCTCATCCTGCACTTGCAAAATGGTGCAATTTGGGCAGATGTAGTCTTCACCATTCCTTTCCAGAAGCCTCCCTCGGGCCTCAGAAATACCCACACAGTCACCATGGAACCACTCCTCACATCGGTCACAGCAGATCATAAACCTGCAATGGTGAGAATATATGGTCACTGTCCAACATATTACCAAGTGAAACCTGTAGCATTCTATCATGAAAAAAGCAAATACTGTAAAAATGAGATCAGAACTAACACTGCCCTTCCTTTTGTTAGCAGGACTCCAAATCTGCTTCGTCTTTTTTTTTCCCCCTTCTATTTATTGACTTTTATAAACAGGGTTTCTCAGGGCTCAAACTTCCTATGAAGCTGAAGATGATCTTGAATTTCTGATCCTCCTGCCTCTACTGAAAACTGAGGTTACAGGCATATGCCACCACACCATTTTATGAGGTACTGGGGATCAGACCCAGGGCTTCATGCACTCCAAGCACTCTACCCATTGAGCTACAGCCTCAGTCCATTCTGGCTGGACCACTCTAAGACTGAACTAGAGGCTTCAGAGTATTTCCATGCTGCTGCATGCAGCTTTACCCCTAACAAACCCACAGGGAGGAATCACCATCACCTGGCAGCCAACTCAAGCAAAGGACCACACTGAATGATGTCACGTCCTTCGTAATACTCCCATAGGATCTTTGGGACAATAGATGGCTCTCACCTATCTACAGTGTCCACTGGCTGCACATGGCTTGAGAGACTGAGGCAGTGAGCTTTTCATCTCATGCTGGGCACACTGACTGTACACTAGTGACTACATATAGGTGCCACAGTGGAGAGGATGGCTGTAGACAGTCCATGTGTATGCACTCCTTTTGTTTCCTTTTTCACACTTATTCATCTTTTTTGAATAAACCAAGCACTCGGCAAGCCCAGCTTAAAGCTCTTTGGCATCAAAGCAAATGGGAATCCTCTCGCTGTCTCCATCCCTTGGTTCTCTGAAAATGGCCACAAGTTCCCTCCCTCCACCTACCTGTTGTTGTGAGGCTGGCGGCAGATGCAGTACAGGGCATTGGGGTCGTAAACCTCACACTCAGGCTTTGGTTTGCCCGCTTCCCTGGGGCCTTCCTCTTTACTTCCCTGAGTTGCTTTCCCCTCCGACTGACTTTCTCTGTCATCTTTCTCGGATTGGGACACTGGCCCCTGACTAGCCTCAGGCTCCTGCTGACAGAGAGGCGTGTCCTCATCGGCACTGCCTGTGTGGACGCTGCCACTGTCAGCAGGGCCTTCCTCTCGGCGCTGCTTCTTCCGCAGGCGATTCTGAATGCCTCTCAGGGGCCTCGCCACAGGTTCTTGTTCTCGCTTTCTTCGAAGGCGGTTCTGAAGTTCCTTCAAAGTAAGGCCATCACTGTCACTGTCAGAAGTGTCTTCTTCCTCATCACCTCCTTTCACCTTTTCAGAAGATGCAGGATGTTCTTTCCCTGAGGATCCAGGTGCAGGGCCACTTCTGATCTCAGAACTGCTCTCAACGCTCCCCTCTGAGGCTGTTTCCACATCAGTGACTGTGGAGGATGTGGGCTCACTGGAATCCTCCAGGGAGACTGGCACACTCTTTCTCCCTCGGCGCCGAACTGTGGTAAGGAACTCTTCTACCCTCTCAGTGCGCTTAGGCTGCCGTCCACTTCGGCGCAGGGAGAGGCTATGCTGTTGTGGTGGCTGCTCACCAGGGTCCACCTCAATGTCTCCTGCACCCTCACGTTTGGCAATTGTGGTTCTTCGAAAACCCCAGGTTTTCCTGAACTCTTTACTGGTGGGTTTGATAGCCTTGGGTGCTTCCTCATTGCTCAGGTGCCCTTTATCATCCATACCTAATGATAAAAGGTAATCACACCGTGACCAACAAAGCACCAAGGCCCACACCATGTAGTGCTGGGTGGCATAGCAGGGTGCCTAGTGAGTACCCTTTACCAGCAGTGGGAAGATAGGGCATCTCCTTACAGGAGCAGGGCTGCACACAAACTAAATGCTTCTGATCATTGTTTTCTAACATGTACATATATATGAGATGATGTGAGCTAACTTATCAAGAGATTCTAAGTTTTGCAGCAAATGTTCTGCAGAAAACAATCCAGCCAAGAGAAAGGCAAAATGGGTAGAACACTACGAAGTGAGGGCAGTCTGTTTGGGGGCTTTGGCCCTGGCTTTTTTATTCTCATCCAAGGCCTAGACTAAGAGAGACAGTGTCCTGTTTTGTTTTGGAAGACAGGGTTTCTCTGTCTAGCCTTGGCTGTCCTGAACTAGCTCTGTAGACCAGGCTGGCCTCGAACCCACAGAGAGCCGCCTGCCTCTGCCTCCCTAGTGCTGGAATTAAAGGCGTGCACCACCACACCAGGCTTAAACAGTGTCTTGAATACACTGGAAACAGCTGAGCGTGGATAACTCTTTGTGGTTGCTCCAAGTAGGAAGAGTCGCCCAGATTCCTGACCACAGCCTGGCTCACTGTAGGTGCCAATCTAAGCAACAGTTCAGGGTGTATTACTGCCCAAGTACTTCGTGCCCCAGGGTCTTGTTACTACGGTGTGGCAAAGGTCAGCTATGGCATTGTGGTGACCCTTATACCTCAGCACTAAGATTTTAAAGCATGCGCCACACATCCAAGTCTTTCACTTCTAAAGTTCTAAAAGATGAAGTCTTTGTTCTTGTTTAAAATGACAAAGTTGGGGGGGGGGATCATACCTTGAGAATTCTTTCCCCAGCTGTTCAAGCTTTAATCACATTTAAATGCTGGTGATGAATGATTTTACTGCATGTTCCATCTTAGGGAAAGGACAGTCATTAAAACAAAAACCCTAAAATTGTAAAACAAAAATTTTAAATTAGTACCCTAAATATTGTTTTCCTTACTAGTAATTTAGTAAATAATTGTCACTCAGCTAAAGAGGCTGCCTAGCACTGATCTCTATCTCCCTATAACCTTGGCCTTCAGGTCACTCAAAGCTGCTAAGTGAAGAATCACTTCTGTAGTTACCGCCCCTAAAATGTAAAGGCTAGAACTCAACCCAGGCACGTACCAACAGTAGTTCTTGAATCTCTACTCAGAGATTCAGGGCCCAGCCACCCTGTCCAGCTTTCCTAAGAACTATCACCCCAGAACCCAAGAGGCAACTCCATTTTTCCTCTACAGAATTGTTTTCTCATTAGACAGAAACTACAAAATTAAAGGTTTATACACTGATAAAATAGCCAAGGTGAAAACAAAGAAATAACGAGTCAAATTTGTAAAAGTAACCTTTATTCTCCTGGCTCAGTTGTTGTCGGGAGGCTTACGGTCTCCTTCTGCTAACCTAGGCCTAGCCCTAGAAGCTCTATCCTCTGCACAATCTAACCTAGGCCTGGAATGTTTTCAGCCTCTGAGACTTACTGCTGGATAAGCTGACCCTTACTCGTTCTTTCTGAGCTCTGGGCTGGCTGGTTCAACTCAGCTGTTCTGGCTCAAACTCTTCTCCCAGATGACTTATGTAATCTGGCTTCTCTCCTGGCCCAGAATTGCTCTGCTTGGCCTCAAACTAACTCAGCAATCTGCTCTAATCTTCTGGCCTGCTCTGTCTTCACCTGAGCTCTCTCTCTGCAATCCATCTCTCATTACTCCTCTGGTAAAACTGCCTCTTAAGTATCTTCACTTTTCTCTTTCTTCTCATGAGAGTTGGGTGTATCCTAATGTGTCGTATTTTCTTCTGATTCATCACCTTAGACATCACTTTTAAACATTGGAGCTTCCTTCTACAAACTAACTTTACCTTTGTTTGGGATTAGAGGCATGTACCACCACGCCTGGACCTAATCTTTTTTTTACTGGATACTTGCGCTATACCAGGCTGCCCTTAAACTCAGATCTGTTTGCCTCTGTCTTCTGGATTAAAGGTGTGTTTGTGTTCCAGCTGATCACACAGACCTAGGTCTTTGGATGTGATCTCTTGACAGAACAGCTGGGTTCTGAATTAACATTCTTCTACACAAATTCTTTTTGGGGGGGGGTGGGGGTGGGATTCCAAGACAGAGTTTCTTTCTGTGTCACCCTGGCTGTCCTGGACTGTGTAGCCCAGGCTGGCCTTGAACTCACATCGATCTGCTTTTCTCTGCCTCCCAGGTGCTGGGATTAAAGGTGTGCACCACCACGCCCAGCTGAGTCAAATTCTTATCAATAGCCATTCATTTAAAATAAATAAATCTGGCTAAAGTTAAGCGTACAAAATTTGATTCTTTAGAGTATTAAAAATAAATATAAATGCTACATTATACTCATTTCTTTATACAAATAATGTCACTTACCTGACCCAAAACGGATGGCTTAGAAGCCTTTGGCTGAAAATCCTACATATAATAATAAACCTGGGGCCAAGTCCAGGAGATGGCCAGGCCTCACCACACCGCTGTCAGTCAGTTCATCAACGAGAAAATTCTGGAGCTTCCAATAACCAAAGGTATAGTATGGACTGCTTCTTGAGCAAGCTCCTACAGGAAAGGGGAAACACATCACAGATCTTAAGCAACTGTGCTCAAACCACACTCCAACAAGAAAAAGCAAATTTTACTTAAATCTATCCTGAGTGACCTACAAAGATACCGAAGAGCAGGGAAGTAGTGACACTGGTACTCTCTCAAATAAGGGCACCCAGGCAAGAGTCAAAGGCCAGATGAGAAGAGGGCTCAGGGCATTAGTTGCTTCTGAATTCAATTAAGAGCCCATCGGTAAGCCGACCCAGCATAGAAACCCAACATTTGGCAGAGAAACACAAAATGTGGAAAGGCTGAATAACAAAATTATGTAATTTTTAAAAATCTTAGTATTGTAAAACTATCTCATGCTAATTTAAAATATAAGAAAGTTAGAGAACTAAATGTATATTTACTAAACATCCATGTGATGTGATGTGGCTATCTGGTGTACCTGAGAGCCAGGCAGGGTGGCATATACCTGTAATCCCAGTACTCAGAGGTTGAAGCAGACAAAAGGTGAGTTTGAGGCCAGTCTGAGCTATACAAGGAGACCCTGTCTCAATCTAAAACAAATATACATATGTAAATTTCACCCACCTTCCTGGTAAGGTCCCAACTAATCACACTGTTCTCAGGCTCCATTTCAAAAAGACAACACACCCCCACACCCCACAAAAACCAACCAACCAACTAAACAGATCCAACAAGCCTTTCCTTGCCTCTTCCGTATAATCACAACCTAACTCTCTCCAGGTGCCTTTGTTTTTAGCCAGGTCTTTTAAAACCCAAGGGCCAGAGCCAGCAATTCAGAGCAGAACCCACCTCTTACTTCCTTTCTCTGCTTGGCTTCAACTGCCTTCTAGCTAACTGTGGTTTCCCTAGTAACCAAGACAAAGGGCAAACATTCCATAGATCCTTAAAGCGACACAGACCTTTTTAAATCTCATGTCCACTCCATGTAGCTACAGGAAGCCATTACCGCTTCCATCACGAGGAAAGCTCACCACGAAAAGCCAACCTCCAAGAGGTTAGAAACTACTGAGTGGGCCTGGCCAGTAAACTAAATAGACAACACACCAAGAAACTACTTCTCAGAGTAAAGTGGAAGTGGAAACACACACTGAAGTACAAGGAAAGGAAAAATAACAAAACTAACCCAATAATCTCAGGAATGAAAATCATTTAAAACGATTCAATTTATAGGGACTGGAGAGATGGTTCAGCAATTAAGAGGACTTGTTACTTTTGCAGAGGACCTGGGTTTGGTCTCGAGCACCCACGTACCGTCCACAATTCCAGTTCCAGTGTATCCTTGAGAAATCCAACACCCTCATCCGACCTCCACAGGCCACATATCCCCAGGCAAACACTCATACACACAAAAATTTAAAAATCTTTAGGAAGAATTATTTTAAAGATTCAATTTATAGATGGTAGTGTAGCTCACCGGTAGTGTCTACCTAGCATGGATTGATTGAGTCCCCAACAATGAGGTGAAAAGTACATGTTAACCCAAAAACCGAACATGTTTCTAAGGACTTGGAATAGTCCTGAATATTAAGAAATAAAAATGCAGTTATTTCTGCTATGTAGAATAAAAAGACATTTGTAACATATTATTCTGTATTTGAAATTTTTTCATAATTCTGCCAATGCAAAAACTAATAAAATTCAGTGTGTGAAATAAAAGTACATACGTCAGGCATGGTGGCACACGCCTTTAATCCCAGCACTCGGGAGGCAGAGGCAGGAGGATCCCTGTGAGTTCGAGGCCAACCTGGTCTACAAAGTGAGTCTAGGACAGCCAAGGCTACACAGAGAAACCCTGCCTTGAAAAGCCACCAAAAAACAAAACAAAACAAACAAACAAACAAAAAACCCCACACATAATGTATCGAGACAAAAGTACAAACAAAATTACATCTATTCATAAGGTACAAGTAAAAGGTAATGTATGGCTTGGCACTATGGCAACAGGCATGTGAGGAAGCAGGAAGATGAAAGAAAGGCCATTTAACCAAGCGAGGGCTGGGCTGTTGCACAGCAGGGAACACACAAAACTTGCCTTGCACGCACAAGGCCCTGGTACCACTAAAGATTAAATTAAAAAATGGTGTTACGGGGCTGGAGAGATGGCTCAGGGGTTAAGAGCACTGCCTGCTTTTCCAAAGGTCCTGAGTTCAATTCCCAGCAACCATTTATAATGAGGTCTGGTGCCCTCTTCTGGCATGCAGACATACATGTAAACAGAACACTGTACACACAATAAATAAATAAATATATATTTTTAAATTGGTGTTACACTTCTAACCCAAATTAGTATGTAAATCTACACATTATATAGCACAGTTCATACAAAGTGATCATGAAGGGCTGGGAGATGGCTCAGAGGTTAAGAGCATTGTCTACTCTTCTAGAGGTCCTGAGTTCAATTTCCAGCAACCACATGGTGGCTCACAACCAACTATAACATGGTCTGGTGTCCTCTTCTGCCATGCAGGTGTACATGCAGATAGAGTACTCACATACATAAAATAAATACATAAATCTTTAAAAAGTGATCATAAAATTATAATTATGTCATATTAATAATTTTTCCCCAAAGAAGAAAATGGTGGCCATTTCTGAGTATACTGAAAGCACAATGAACTTTCTACATTCCAAAGTATATCTTTCTACAAGATCTCGGTCAGTCTCTGGACAGGGTCTGATTCTAGTCCAAAGTGCCCTGGAGCTTCTGGCAATATTATTGCCTTAAGTCTCTCCTGATTATTAGGATTAAAGGTGTGAACCACTACATTAAACACTACAAAGGGCATTTTCTCCCTCCTCTCAATTAAAATTCACTGTTTCCTATTAACCAGAAGTACAGAATATACGATGAAATCTCAGCATTAAAGTTTTATATAGGAGCATGAGGGATGGATGGCTCAGTGGGTAGGGATACTTGCTCTGTAAGCATGAGGACCCAAGTTAAAATCCCCAGCACTCACATATAGAGCTTGGTATGGCTGCATGCACTGTACTGGCAACCCCAACACTGGCAAGTTCACAGACAGATCCTGAGTGCTTGATGCTCAGTTCAGTTTACCTAACAGCAAGCTCAGTCTGGGGAGAGCCTGTCTCAAGGAAGTAGTGTAAAGAGGAGACACGTCAGACCCATAGACACACTCACATGCACACACCATCTGCATGCAACACACACAGCTTAAAGCCAGATGTGATGGCACACACATACTAGTGAGGGTCTAGTTTCCAAAAGGAGACCTACCACTTCTCAATAGTGCTGCTAAGGACAAAGCCTCCGAAGATTCGATGCCAGTGCACACTTAAAGAGTGACACCAGAAACAGTGGTGTCTTGGGTGGTAGGTTTCAAAGGTTTTGGTCCAGGCAAAATACACTCTGAAGATTCCAAAGATCTTCTGTTTATGTGGAATATATTTATTGTTTCTGAAAAACCATTACTAGAAGTCCACTACACTTAATATTAGTTTTTGTTATTCAAAAAAGAAAATCACACAAGTATTAAGAATGGTATAGTATTTTTTCTTTTTGGAGGTCTCTAGCTTAACAACAGAAGACAGCAGGATTTCCAAACATGCCTCCGTCTTGTATGGTTTTTAGTGAGCTGTTTGAAGAAAGTCCTTTTTACATAAATGTCGAGCAGCAGTCTCAGAAGTCAGCAGCACTGTAGACTGTAATGTGCTACTGAGGTCTCTTACACCCTTTGTACTAACCCCCTGGGCTGTCTGGTCCTGTTTGGTCCTCTTGGCTCATGAGTCACTTGGAAAGCACTAAGCTCACAGGATTCAGGCAAAGTTAGACAAGAAAGACTTAACTGCCTCACTGATATGTGATTACTGGAAAGCTATTGGGCTCACAGTAGATACAAGTATCCAATGTTCTAATTTTCTCTTGCAAGTGCCAATTTTATGTTTACCAAGAAATCCTCAGTTGCTTTTCTTGAGACTCCCATCATTTGCAATGGAGAGCATGGCTGCAACACTAAGCCTGACAGGTGAAGTGCCTGCTCATCCAAGAAGCCATTCCACAAGATGCACAAAACCAGCTCTTACAGCAAAGTGGCATGGGTGTGTACCTGAGGGCTAACCCTAATAAGCAGCAGGTACATCTTGTTCAAGGATATTAAATTTTTTCTTTATATGTATGTGCACACACGTCTGCTATGACATGGATGTGTAAAGATCAGAGAACAACTGACAGTAGTCACCATATAGGTTTGAGGGACCAAACTCACGACTATTAGGCTTGGTAGTAACACCCTTACCCACTGAGACATCTTCCCTGGCTCCAAGACATTCTAAAGGGAAATGTGTATTTTAAAAACCCAACCCACAGTAGGAACACAGGATCCTCTATATATGGATGCAAAAACCAGCTGTTAGCCCCACAAGGAGACCATCAAGGCCTAAGGATCTGTTCCTGGGGGCCTGCACAACTTATTACACCAACCAAGGACAATGCATGAAGTAAACCTTAGATCCCCTGTTCAGATCTACCCAGTGGGCAGCTCACTCTCAACGGTTGTGGGGACAGGGGAGGGGGTGAGAGAGAGGAGAGACTGCCTGACATGAACTCTGGTGCCCCTGATTTGATCACTTCCCCTTGGTAGGGAGGCCTGGCGGGCACACAGAGGAAGGGGAAGCTAATAGCTTTGGTCATATGGTAGGGGAGGAAGTCCCCTTTTGTCAGAGGTCTAGGAAAGGGAAATAGGGTGGAAGAGGGAGGGAGGCTGAGAGCTGGGAATTGGAAGAGAAGAGCAAGGAGAGACATAATGTGAATTAAATTATAATAAAAAATTAAAACCAGGTGTCAGGAAAACTCATCACGTTGGTCTACTATTTCAGAAAGTTTTGATTGACCTCCTAGCTCCAAGGCAAGTTTTTCAGGGACCCCCACAGAAGTCCATGGAATATACTTGAAGAACTTTAGCTCCCTGGCATTTCTACTAATTAAGACAACACTGGGTAGTGAGTGCATGCAGGGCAGGCAGCAGCATCTATGGTGCACCATCTTTCATCCTAGGCAGTCCATAATAATCTCCAAATTCCTTCCTATTTCCTGACTCAGCAAAAACATTACTAGCAAAGCAAAGGAGAAATTAAATAAAACTTAACTCTCCCCAAATGTTAAATATCACCTTTTAAGAAACAGTAGTAGTGCCAGATGGTGGTGGCCCACACCTTCAATCCCAGCACAACAGAGAGAGGCAGAGGCAGAGGCAGAGGCAGAGGCAGGTGGATCTCTGTGAGTTCAAGGCCAGCCTGGAGTATAAAGCAAGTTCCAGAGCAACCCTATTTGTCTCGAAGATCAATCATCACCATTCTAACTGCTGTCCACTTAAAGATGTTCTCAGCCACAAACATGAAACTTGTTAGCTCTCAGTATGCGCTACTTTGCAATGGGACAGATGGCCACGATGAAGCTCCAACACTTGTGTCACAGTGATTCCAGAAACCAACTCTGACTTAACAGCCAAGAGCACATGCACATTCTGCCTACTGGGTCACAAATATGTTTGTAAACTTCAGTTTTCCCTGAAATGATAGTCAAACCTTTCTATTTTAGACAGATTCTCATGTAGCCCAGACTGACCTTCCACTCTCCATGTGGCTAAGGGTGACCTTGACTTCACCACCTGAGTGCTAGGATGTTGGGATGCTGAGCGACAAGTGTGCTTTGTCTGACTTAGGCAATGCTGAGGGGTGAGCCCAGGACCTGAGAATTCTAACTACCAGCGAGAATGCATCTTCCAATGCCCCCACATTTCATTCTGAAGCAATTCTAACTTGTTAGAAATTATGTCCAGTATTATAATAAAGACTATGTGACTCTAACTCAGAATTTTTGCCCTCAGTGGGAGCAGTTTGCTGTCTATATGATATTTACTCAGCAGGGTGCATTGAGCTCCAAGGTCTGCAGCCGCAAAAACTGTCTATCACACACGCTGTTTGGGACCATGAAGGAAATTAAGAAACCCAGTTTTCGTTTCTCAGTGTCTAATACAAATGCTATTAACCAAATTACAATGTTATTAAATTATTCTGGTTAGGTGAAATGAAAATTATGAGGAACTCATTATAAAAATCTTGTTGAGCTGGGTGTGGTGGCACACATCTTTAATCTCAGCACTTGGGAGGAAGAGGCAGGTGGATGGAGGCCAGCTTCACAGAGAAACTCTGTCTTGAAAAAGCAAAAACCACCAAAAAAAACTTGATTTAAAATTCACTTGTTACTTTATAAACACACGGAGACAAACAGAAACACTTGCCAACAAAAAAAATCTTTTGAGGACTGATGCCTCATCAGGCCTGCAAGGCTCTCAGTATCCCTTCCAGTTTCTAGTTAAGATGCATAGGCTTTTAAGTTTGGTGGCAATTCAGGGAGGAAATTTCAACTCTTCTAGCGATGGCCAGGAACTTGAAACTGTGAGGCTAACACTGCCTTGTTTGGGGGAGGGCACCAAGTCTCTTAAAGCATCTACCCAGGGTGGGCTCTTCTTCTGTCTACCTCACATTCCCAGACAGTGGGACTCTATACTAACTCCTCTTAAGGTCACTTTGGTGCCATTTGTGATGATCCAGAACCTGTTCCTAGGCTGGCTACTCAACCGTGTGTGAACATGTACATGACTTGGAGGGCCCTTTTTTAGTCTCTAGGACAGTCATACAAGCAAAGGACAGTGAGTCCCTGGTAACTGGAGCTTGTATTTATTCCCACAGCCCCAAATGAAGGTCAGTTTTACCATCTAGGGCCCCACTCTGGACAATGAAAGCATATCACATCCTATGGTAGGTGCAAAGGGCTGGGGAACACAATCCTCTCCCATGTAGACATCTCCAGCTGACTGCGGTACCATCCTATGCTTCATGGCAATAGCAGTTCCTAATTCATACCTCTTGGAGGAGCAGGAACTGAATGAAACAGCACCTTCAAGGTCACAAGAAAACCATTTGTTCCATCATACCTTTCCCCAACGGCAAGAAACTGGGTGAGGTAATAAAAATAGTTGGAAGATACCGTCTAACAGTATGAAGGTGTCCTGTTTCTCCAGGTGTTTGAGCTAACTATTCTTTCAATTCACCTCAACAGTTAGAGCACTCTCTTTGGGGGTAGGGGATGGGAGAGCGGTTCTCTGTGTAGCCCCAGATGTCCTGAAACTCAGATCCACCTACCTCTGCCTCCTGAGTGCTGGGACTAAAAGCATGTGCTGCCACGCTTGGCAATAAGAGCACTCTTAAGGTCAGGTCTGGTCTTTAACTCCAGCGCTCAGAAGGCAGAGGCAGGCTAGCCTGCTCTACACATTAACAGGACAGCCAGACACCGTTGCAAAAAACAAAACAAAAAGAGCACTTCTAATTGTTACAAACAGTAAATGGTAAAAATGCATCGTTGGATCCCAAGATCAGAGCTCTCTGCCCAGGACTAAGTAATCATATGTCCTCTTTATTGTCACTGAGAATTCACTTTTTCTTTTCTTTTTTTGAGACAGGGTTTGTCTGTGTAGTCCTGACTGTCCTTGAACTCACAAGGATCCACCTACATCTGCCTCACGAGTGCTGGGATTAAAGGCGTGCACCACTACACCCAGCAAGAACTCACTTTTTCACAAGCTAAGTGATAATGATGTACCACCAAATAGAAAGAGAAAGAAACCAGTCGTTTTGAGATAAACAGATTTACAAAAGCATAAATGTAACTTTTCTCATGAAGTTGTCTTAGACTTAGAAAGTAGTTCCCACAAAATATTTATGTTAACACAAGGGCAGATGAGTTTAACCGAAAGTGTTTTAGAATGAATGTTTAAATGTCTCAGTTGTAAAAGCAAACAATCAGTACTGACACAAACTCCGTCACCAGGAACTTTCTAGTGTAAAGATCCTGGAGTTTGGCTTGAGAATGACTGGTAGAGCTGCACAGTTGCTGAGTATCTATATAAAGCGAGCACCTTACTATCTAGCCAGGACTCACGAGGGCAGTAACTAGACCAACCTGATCCCACTGCTTCCCCCTCACTCAGGTTCTGTCATTCACTACTCAGAGGAGGCTGTAAGATTTGCTACCTAAATTAAGGCCAAAGCCCAAGAGGCTTGGGAAACTCAAGTGAGGAGCTGTATTTCAGCTGGAGTCTTCCTTGCCTTCTCTGAGATTAGTAGAGGACAATGCTTGGGTTTCCCCTTCGTTTTGGGGGGAAGGGATGTAAGATAATGAAGCCCGCCACTGATAACTGAGTTCTAGCAGGGTTTCCTGCAATACCATTTTTTGTTTTGGTTTGTTTTTTTTGTTGTTGTTATTGTTGTTGCTGCCACTTTTCTCTGTGTAGCCTCGGCTGTCCTCACAGAGACTGGCCTGCCTCTGCCTCCCGGGAGTGTTGGAGTTAGGTGTGCCCCACTGCACCCGGGTCTTGAATTATTTTTTTGCAGCCCAGCTGAACTCCATTCTCAAGCCCATTAGAGCAGCAACACCCAATGCTCCACATCAGCACAGGTAAAAGCAGGTATACCTTCTTGCTTACCTGCTGTTCCCAAGTCACAACCTAACAAATCCTGACCCACCCTGACTTTCTGGGTTCTCACGGCATGGCTCTGTGGAAACAGGCTCCCAACATTTCCTGTCCCCACCAGCCAGAGTAAGGACTCCCTTGTGAGACATTTGGGGGTTAGGGTTAGAGGAGTGGGAATGGAGCAGAGGCTCAGGAAGAGCAACCAAGTGTGAAAAGGAACCTTCAAGCTTTCCATCCTACTTCAAGGTGTGGCCCTTGCACTGGGCTGTAATCTCCATTCTCAAGTGGGATCAACACAGACCTCAGGTTCCGAAAATCCTTTCTGAAGTCCTACTCATAGCCCACTTAACAACTCTGCAACAAATGGTCAGTGTCACCCACCAAAATGACCAGTGTCCATACTTCCTATAGAATCTGGGGATACAGGAAACCGGCAGCGCCTGATCTAAGGCAGAAGAAGACTGCTTCCCTTTGATTTAGCAGATTAACATCTGTGTAAGAGTGCATACTGCCATGTTGTCACAAAAGGTAACTAATTTGACAGTTGAAGACAGGAAGTACTACTGAGAGGTCCACAATACTGGAAAAGAGACTGACAAAGCTACACAGTGCCAATCTGTGCTTCTGAACACAAATAACTGTAACACAGGTTACTTTCAGTGTTTCCACTTTGGTTTTCTATATAAATATTATTCTTTAAAAAATTTATGAGGATGGAGAGGTGGCTGAGCGGCTAAGAGTACTAAGTGTTGTTTCAGAGAACCCACATGGCAGTTCACAACCATCTGTAATTCCAGTTCCGGGGACTCAACCTCTTCTGACATCCGAAGGCACCAGGCAAACATGTGCTGCACAGACATGCATTCAAGTAAAACACCCATATGTATAAAATAAATTATTTGTATTGTTTTTATTGGTGGCGCACGCCTTTAATCCCAGCACTTGGGAGGCAGAGGCAGGCGAATCAATGTGAGTTCAAGGGCAGCCTGGTCTACAGAGCAAGTCCAGGACAGCCAAGGCTACACAGAGAAACCCTATCTTGAAAAAAACAACAAAATGACAACAAATATATACATATATGTGTGTGTATGAATGATTGTTTTTAATGTTGTTTATGCTTTAATATGTACACATAAGTGCTGGTGTCTGTGGAGGCCAGGTGTCAGATCCCTGGAATAAGAGTCATATGCTGTGGTAAGCTGCCTGACATGGATGCTGGGAGCTCAGGTCCTCTGGAAGAGCAGTATGTTTGTTTTTGTAGACAGGGCTTATCTGTGCAGCCCTGTCTGTCCTGGAGCTCATTCTGTAGACCAGGCTTGCCTCAAATTCAGAGATCCACCTGCCTCTGCCTCCCTGAGTGCTGGGACTAAAGGCGTGGGCCACCACCACTGGGTTCGAAGAGCAGTACGCACGCTCACACCTCAGCCATCTTCTCCAGCCCATTCTACCTCTTGACCTAAGCACAGTAAAGCCACCTTCATTTTGGAAAAAGACTGACTTATCTTTTCATCACATTACACCACTTAAGTTTCCATCAGCACATAAAAAACATAACCCCAGCACTTAAACTTGATATCTTACATATTTTGCAGAAGATAATCAACACCTAGGGATAAGTTGTATACACAAATATAGAATTATTCTTTTTAAAAATGTGTCTGTCACCTGTGTGCAGGTTCCTAGAGGCCAAAAGAGAACACAGAATGTCCTGGAGCTGGAGTTAGAAGTGGTTGTGAGCCTTCCAGGTGACATAGATGCTTGGGAACCAAGCTCTAGTCCTCTAGCAGAAAAACAGGAGCTCCCAACAACTGAGCCATCTCTCCAGACTCCAGAATCATTCTTTAAAAAGTATGTACAACTGCTATTCATCTTCCTTGTCAACTTCTCAAGATGACTGCTGAGAAAATAACTAAAGTCTGTGAGCATGATTTGTCTCACAGGTGAGCCTGCACACTCAGGACAAGTGCGCACAACTCAGACTTTGAGCTTTGACCTCTCCAAAGAACACAGCATCACTGGCTATTACTCACGTGACCACTGTAACTGAAGCAATACATACCACTTCCCACAACCTCAGAGACTACTGGGTTTCCATAAAGGGTCCTGTAAAGGAACCAGTCACCTAACACTCAAGAGATTCTGCTTAGGGACAATTTCTTAAGTTGGGACTTAAACATGAGAAACAGATCCTAAGACTTGGGGTCACTGTGCAGGGATCTAAGAGCAACAGGAACAGGACTGAATCTTTGCTCTTCCAGAGCCAAGCCGAAGCCACCTGGTGTTGCAGCACAGGTGTAAAACACGGTAAACCATGCTGCTGACAGAGTGTAAGCCTAGCACGGCACCCATATGCTGAAGAGAAGTCATTACTTGAGCTGCTCAGCCCTGGCTGGGAAATTAAGACTCTTCAGCCTATTAAGGCAGTACCTACCAGAGGTCCAAAGAGTTTTACTGCAAACAACTGTTCCACAAGACATCCCACCTCGACTTCAAGACCTACCTGGACTCTCCTCAGTCCTCTAATACATGTCCTCAGCAAGCTATTGTGATGCTACACATGTGCTGAGTGCCAGGAGGAAAGTGCTGGTCATAGGTGCTGGCAGGGGTAATCAATTACACAACCTTTTCTGTATGCTACTTTCTCAGCTGTACTCAAGTTTGTCTGACAGAACCTCCACTTAATCAAGTGTAACAAGGCGCATCCTTTTATGGAAAATTAAACATACACAGCATTCCAAATCAAAACCAGGGCCTCTTACTCAAGAGTCAATATTAATACACACCTGGCCACCAACAAGGCAAGAGGCAGTGAGAGCCAGGGCAACGCCCAAGGCCCTACATCGGGCTGGGGCTGGATATTCCCCGAAGATCTTCCCAACGAGACATCACCTCTTACACCCGCGAATTCTCGCCCAGGCCCATTCACGTCCTACCACAAGTGTTCTACAAGTGCCGAGGACCTGCGGTCGCAGGCGGCTGGGCCCCCAACTCCGACTCACACTCGAAGGCACCACTGCCTCCCAGACCAAGGGACCAGACTGGACCACACTAACAGTGATTCGGCGGAAACCAGACGCAGACCACCTGCCCGCCCGGCCTCGCGCTCCTCCGCGACCCTTCTGTCCGGGGCCGGAAAGGGCCCCATGGTCCGCGACGCCATTTTCTCGGCGCGATTGCGCCGCTCGCCGGAGTTGGGCTGCCGGCACGGCGCCACTCCGCCTTGTCCGGATCCCAAGCGCTGTCCACACGGCTCCCGCCCTCTTTCACTGCACAGAGCCACTTACCGCGGCCGCCGGGATCCCGCAGCCATTTCCAGAGTGGCCACGGATCTAGGGCGGAGGCCAGCGAGACTACCAGCCTAGAGCGGCGGACCGCGCGGCAAGCGGAAGGAATCAACCGGCCACCGAGATGCAGCGGCGGCTAGAGCGGCTATGCCGCGCTTCCTGCACGCATGCGCCACCCGGGTTCCCCGGAGCGCCCGCCTTGTGGTGTGTCCTAGACACGCTTGACAGATTCCCGCGTCGGGAATCAAGGGGCTAAGCTGGGAGCCCATGCCACCAAGCTATTCTCGAGCTATTCTGGGCACTCTGGCCAGCATCTCAAAAGCTTTAGAAACCTTCTGCGCTTGCGGGGACCGGTACTTCGGGGTGAACCTGCGTCCTATTGCGGTGGGAAGGAGCCAGGAAGCAAAAGACCCCAAAGCCCTTCCGCACTCCGCTCAGCTCTCTGGGCCTCTGGAAGGGTGTGTGCTGGGAGGGGCGGGCCGTCCGCCCTTGCTAGAAACACCTATGTCCCGTGTCCATTCCTTCCGAAATAACCTACCAGGAGCCAATGCATGAGCATACGTGCCTACGAGGGCCTACCCCCCCCCCAACACACACACAAACATTTAAGAAATCTACCATTCCTCTCAGTGCAAAGTACACTGGTATTCCTTCATTGTCCCCTCAAATACTTCAGGAAACCGGAAAGAGGTCGCTACTCCCTTGCAGCACCGCAAACACTAGCCACTTGCCCTGAGCGCAGTTAATACCGGGATAAAGCGCTCAGCTTTGTCCCATACAGCCAGCTTCTTCTAATTTATGCATGCACGTAGACACGTAACTCGGAAGCTAGTCTTCCAGCCTCTAACTTCAGCTTTATTGCAGAACAAGGATATGCTCCTGTCTAGTAAAGCCCCACCCACACTGGAGAGGTTTCTAACGCTCCATCCAGAAGAGCAGGTGGCTCGAGTCGTTTGCTTTCTCTCTACATTTCCCAAAGTTCCATGCCAGCTCCTGGGGCTTCCAGAGGAGAGGGAGGCTGCTTCTGCTTCCCTTGGTGAGATCCTTTCTGACTCTTGTCGAGGAGGAGCATGCCCTGATTCCTCAGCTCTGCCCTTAAGTTCCCAGCATCCACAGGAGATAATGTAACTACAGTTGGAGAGATCCAGTGCCCTCCTCTGGCCTCCTCCCGCACCAGGCACCCGCTGCATGTGCACATACATAGAAGCAGAACACTCACACACATTAAATACGAATTTTAAATCTAAAATACAAAAACCAACATTTAATTTCTAGTCCCTTTTATTATGTGCTGCTCTGGGAACTGAGCCTGGAGCCATGCTAGGTCTGAGTTATCTGGTAGCCAACAGCTGACTTTAGATACATTTATTTGCCAGGCACTGAACAATTCTATAACAATCAAATCACCAGCTGCTTTGCACAAAGCAAAATAGAGTAAAACACCAATCTTGGTTCCTCTTTAAAGAAAACAGCAGATTGCCGGGCCGTGGGGCAGTAGTGGTGCATGCCTTTAATCCCAGCACTCAGGAGGCAGAGGCAGACAGATCGCTGTGAGTTCCACGGTCAACCTGGTCTACAAAGTGAGTCTAGGAAAGCCAAGGCTAACCAGAGAAACCCTGTCTCAAAAAAACAAAGCAAAACAAAACAGCAGGTTCCGGTTTGCAGCAGATCTTTATCTGGCAAATGTTACTGATACACAGCTAAGAGCCACCACCAGTCACCCCAGAGCGCAGCGTATCAGCAGAACAGAAAAACCAAGAAGACAATTCAGACTTTCCCAGCTGGATGTGGTGACGCCTGCATTACCAGCACTAGGGAGGCTGAAGCAGGAAGGTCGTAAGCCCCAGGCCATCTCTGCCTACAAAGAAAACACTGTCTTCAGAAACAAAAACCAGTTGGGACAGCCAGGGAAGAAGTGGGTAAGGAGAAAGAAACAATGAAAAGAAACACACCAAAGTGTGTGTGTGTGTGTGTGTGTGTGTGTGTGTGTGTGTGTGTGTGCATTACAAACTGATGTGTCCCACGGAACATAATCTGTACAAATCTGCCAATAGGAAGAGGTCAATGATAAATCTTCTTTTTAGGTTTATTTTACGTGTATATGCGTTCTGCTTACATGTATGTACGTATGTATGTATGTATACCATGTGCACCATGTGTATGGCTACAGCCCCATGTAAGAAGAGAATGTCAGATCCCCTGGACTGGAGTTATGGGTGACTGTGAGCCACCATGTGGGTGCTGGGAATCCCTTACCCAGTATAATACCTCTACAACTCCAATGTCAGGATTTACAGGAAAAAGGAAAAATGACACATAACCTCCTAAGGGGGAGGGGGGCACACGCAAGTCTAAAGCTCTTTGTAGATCTCTTCTACAGAAGCCAAGGACTCCAGCATGCAAGGGTTTGTTTTTGGGTTTTTGGTTGGTTGGTTGGTTGGTTGGTTTTGAGAGTTAAAAAAAAAAAAAAGTATGCAAAACAGCTTAGTCTACACAGTGAGTGAGACCCTTACCCATCTCAAGGAGGGAAGGGGGAATTTGCAAAACATAGCTGGCAACCTTGCACCCTAACATGTATCTAATGGGAGCATTTTGTATTTTATCCTCAGAATGCTTTCCCCTTAACTCTATATTTGATTATTTAGTCAATCTGAGGGCTGCTGAGGGCGGAATCCACTGTGGATGTGTCTATGCTAGGCAAGTGCTCTACCACTGAGCCCCTACTCCAGCCCGACAATGCTCTTTCAGTTTTATTACTGTGTGTACATGTACATACACAGCAGCAGGACAGGTGTGGTGGAGCCTTCTGTCCTTCCATCTTTACATGGGTTCCCAGCACACAGGCCATCAGGCTTAGAGAGCACTGTGCACACAAACACTTTTACCTGTTGAGCCACCTCACCCACCAGCTTCCAGCCATATACTCTTAGCTCCTCTCTTTAGATAACTGTTAGTCTTCCCACAAGGCCCAAGCCAGACAATGTTCTTCTATGTCACCCTGGCTGTCCTGGAACTTGCTCTGTAGACTATATTGACCTCAAACTCAGATCCACCTGCCGCTGTGTCCCAAGTGTTGGGATTATAAAGACCTGTAGCACCACAGCCAGGCTTGAGAACATTCACAATGAAACAACTTCAAATTCCTGCCTTGGCTTGCAGAACAGTGGTCCCTTTGACCATAAGGTAGCCTTTTCTACCTCAGGGCCAAACTTTATGGCTTCTCTCCCCTGGGTCCACCTCTTGCACACGGAAAGCTTAGCTAGTTAATGAATCCACCAGGCTGACATCTCTGCCAAGTTGGTTGGCAATTGTCCCAGCCAATGTGACTCTGGACACACCCACCTAGTCTCTACTCTCTACTTCTTCAGTGCCATCGCACACAGGTCCTCACTGCCCAGCCCACCACACATAATCACCGTGGACACCCACCTCTACTCAATCTGGATCCACTCTTTCACCTGGTCCCCAGAATCTTCCCTGGTGTACCTCAAATTCAAATATTGTTGGTGCTTGCTGGCTACTAGCCTAGCTTAAAGTTTAGTGAGAGGCTTTGTCTTGGAGAAGTAGAGTGATACAGAACACATGTTATCTTCTCTGGCCCTTTATGCACCCCTGGGTGTGTACCCCCACACACACAAAGAAAAAACAAAAATGAGCTATTGACTTCAAACCCTCTGCCGTTTGCTAGTATTCATCCCAGGGAAGGGTTCTGGCCCTAGTTGCTCCTTTACTGCCTAATCTAGTCAGCAGATCCGGATAAAGTTCCTAAAAGGCAACGGACACTTACTCAGGCAGGTAGAGGCCAGACGCCAATGTTGGTCAGGCGTCTTTCCCAGGCATCCTGGTGTCTTCCTCCCAGCACTAGGACTACAGACAGAAACCACAGCGCCCATCTTTCTTACACAGAAACCAACATCGGGTCCCGGTGCTTGTGTAGTGAGCACCTCACTGACTGAGCCATGTCCCCACAAGAGCGGGCCTTATGTTTTTAGGGGAATCACGATATATGGCATTGGCAAAATGGGGTCAGGGCGTTAGGGGCCTGCCCTGGAACTCACTATGTAGATCAGGCCGGCCCACTTCCTCTGCCCCGAGTGCTGTGATTAAAGGCATGTACTACCATTCTTATGTATGTCACAAGCACACACATGGTGTTCACAGAGGCCAGAAGAGGGGTGGAATTACAGGCATTAACCGCCCTGTGGACAGTGAGAACTGAACTTGGGGCCTCTTTAAGAGCAGCGTGGGGCTGGAGAGATAGATGGCTGAGGTTAGGAGCATATGGTGGCTCACAACCATTTATAATGAAATCTGGGTGCCCTCTTCTGGCGTGTGGGAGTAAATGCAGGCAAAACACTGTATACATAATAAATAAATCCTTTTTTCTTTTTAAGGGTGGGGGTTAAGTGCTCTTAACTAGTTCTAGCTCCAGAACTAAATGTTTCAAACTTTGAGTTGCAATCTTATATGGGAGTTGCATAACTGAAACGTGGGGAACAGCTCTAGTTTCTAAGCATGTAACAGATCAAAACCAAACACGGAATGAATCGGAGGTGTTCCTAGGAGGGTTAACCTGGGCTGCTGTCTTGGTTCTTTTTAAAGATTTATTTATTTTTATTATTTTTTAGGTGTGTGTGTGTGTGTGTGTGTGTGTGTGTGTGTGTACACACATGGATACAGGTGCCTGCAGAGCTCAGCAGAAGGCGCCAGATCTCTTAGAACTGGAGTAACATGTGGTTATGGCCACCAGGTGTTGGGGCTAGAAATCAAATTCCTCAGCAAGTCTGGGCCGCACAGTCTTGGTTATGAATATAAAACACGCTCACTTTATACGCAATGGAACACCTACAAGTGCACCTTGCTCCTATTTAAGACTACTGCATGTCATGAACTGTAATGTTTTTTACCGTACAATAGAATTCTTAAAACTTCCCTACAGCCATTCTTCAGCATGTGAGTGTGAAACTGCTGTTGGAATTACTGGCTTGAGTTCTGCCAGTAAGTAACTTTATCAGTACTGGGATGCAGTTAGTTAACTGGTAGACCGCCTGCCTAGCACACACCATGACCAATCCCCAGCAGCACATACACTAGCACAGTGGCATAAGCTGAGGCAAGAGATCACAGACCCACTGTCACACACCACCGGAGACCTTGTCCTTCAAAAGTAAGATTCCAAGTTGGACACAGAGGCTCTTTCAGAAAGAAATGGAGTTTGGTCCTTAGCATTCATAGGAGAGGGGGGTCCACAACCCTCATGACCTCTATTCCAGGGGTTCTGACAGCCTCTTTTGGCCTCCAGATACACATGTTCAGGCATTCGCATTCACAAAAATAATATATGGAAAAGCATTCACACTTTTTTTTTTTTTTGGACACAGGGTGCCTCTATGTAGCCCTAGCTGACCCATAACTATGTAGATCAGGTTGTCCTTAAATCAAATACTGAGACTAAAGGCCTATGCCACCTCATCCAGCCAAATTTCATTTTTTAATTTGACGGGGCATGGTGGCTCACGCCTTCAATCCCAGCACTCAGGGAGACAGAGGCAAGTGGATCACAATGAGTTCGAGGCCAGCCTGGTCTACAAATTGAGTCCAAGACAGCCAGGGCTACACAGAGAAATCCTGTCTCGAAAAACCAAAAGAGGCAGACAGATCTCTGTGAGTTAAAGGCCAGCCTGGTCTCCATAGTGAGTTCCTGGATAGCCAGAGGTACAAATCGAGACTTTTGTCTCAAAACAAAAAGCAAACAAACAAACCCCCAAAACTAAATAACGATTTATTTTTACTTATGTGTCTGCAAATCCCCAGAGAGCAGAAACTTCAGACCTATAGAAGCTGGAGCAGCAAGTGACTGAGTTGCCTACCTTAGGAGCTGAAAACTTAAAATTTAATCCTCTTCAAAAGCACCAAATGCCCTTTAATCCCAGCATTCCGGAGGCAGAGGCAGGTGGATCTCTGTGAGTTCCAGGCCAGCCTGGTCTACAAAGTGAGTCGAGGACAGCCAAGGCTACCCAGAAAAACCCTGTCTGGAAAAACAAACAAACAAACAAACAAACAAAAATCCTCAGACATAAAGGGGTTGTGGGTGGGAAATTTAAGAATCCCTAGTTTACAATGTCACCTGAGCTTAGCATCATGAGACACTTAAAAAACAGCAACAACTAGGGTCTCTCTCTACACAGCCCTGGACCTCACCAGGTAAACCAGGCTGTTCTTGAACTTAAAGAGATACACATGCAGACAGATCTCCAGAACAGCCAGGGCTATACAGAAAAAACTCAAAATTAAAAAAAACAAAAACAAAAAAACTACCTAAGCAAAAAGGAAGAGACAGAACTTGCTGGAGTTTAGGAAGAACTTTCCAGGGAAGCACTTCCGGTAACCCTGCCCAAAGAGAACCATAGGACTCAGGCCGGCTGGAGCAGGAAGGGCAGACTTTTAGCTGGGCTTACAACAGGTAATCAACTGGCCAATGAACACTTTGCATGGAAGTCACGGTGTAGGAAAAATTGTACAGTGAGAGAACATATGTGACATGTTAGGAACGACGCTGTACCCAAGGACACCCGGGGAGCCCTAAATACCAGTCAGTTTGTAGAAAGGACTAAGGAGAAGCAAGGGGAACCCTAGGCACTGGCCAACCATCACCTACAGAGGCACTGAAATGTTGAGTTAACCATTCTCTCTCCTTAAGATAATGGCCGGGGTGGGGGAAGGGCGGGCGGCGGCGCTGGAGAGCTCAGTGGTTAAGAGCACGGCCTGTTGTTCTTCCAAAGGACCAGGGTTCAATTCCCAGCAACCACATGGCAGCTCACAACTGCCTGTTACTCCAAGATGTGACACTCTCACACCAATGCACACAAATTAAAATTAAATAAAATATTTTAAAAAATTTTTAATTAAAAAAGAAAAAGTAATGGTCTCAGGCTGGAGAGATGGATCAGCAATTAGGAGCACTGACTGCTCTTCCAGAGGATCCGGGTTCAACGCTCCAGCAACAACATGGCAGCTCACAACTGTCTGTAACTCCAAGTTCTGACACCCTCACACACACATAAGTGCAGGAAAACCACCGATGCATATTCAAAAAAACACACAAAAAAGTATACTGGCCTCTTCCCTTGCACACGTTTGAATCGATATCCAACTTCACCCAGGGTTAAGTAAGCCCTGCAAAGTTTGTCACCATCTACTGACAGCTTCCGTCAGAATTTTGGAGTTGCAGACTTAACGCATTAATAAATGGAAAATGTTCACGGGCCCGTGCGGCCATTGCGTCCTACATATCTGCTAAATTGGACAGACCTTCGGTGACTCGTTAAGAAGTCGCTTTCCTTAGACTTCGCCCATTTTTAAAGCAAGCACTCTCAATTACCTCCACGCAGACCGCCCAACATTCATTCCAGAATTTCTTTACATTACAATGACTGAATTTGCATTCTCCTCCGGTAGACAATAAAACACATAAACATGCAAATACCCATTTAAGAACTCAAGCTAGGCAGTTTTCTCCAACTACCCCCAACCCTCACTGCACGCTCCTACAGCCCATTCCCGGGCAAGCAGGATGCCAGGGGGGCATTGGGGCCCGTTTTCTCGCGGCAGGGACGCCGCCCCCGACCCGCCGGCGCCCAGAGCAGGGTTGCCACCGTACGCGGCGCCCAGAAGTAGGGAGTCCCCACCGTGAGCGCTTCTGAAGCATGGCCCCGCTCTGCTTCCATGACTGCATTTGAAGCATTGGGAGTCACCTTCGTAAGTGCCCAGAAACGAGGCGTCTTGGCCTCGGGAACGGGAGCCTTTGCCGTCCGTTCTCGAGCGCAGCCACGAGGATCGCTCCAGGCAGGGCTGTTCTGACGCTGATCCGGCCTCGATTGCAACGTCCGCGGAATAAATCCTAGGAGCTCGTTCACGTCCGGAGGCCTTGCCTTTGAGACTAGAGCTTGGCGGACTACAGGCCTTCCTTATCTCGCTCTCTCCCACATTCACACACACACCTATTCCCAGCCCCCAGCTTCACACACACACCAAAAAACAAAACAAAACAAGAAAAGAGGTGAGACCTTCGCTTTGAATTCGGCCTATACGTCTCCATCCCCGCGCTAGGACTCAGGACGCCGACGCCCCCGCAGTGGCCATCTTGCGCAGAAGCGACATTAGCCTTTTGACTCTCGCGCCAACCCGTAGGCCTAGGGCGCCGCCGGAGAGTTGTGCGCAAGGACGGAAGTCGAGACCCCAGTTTCCGGAGACCCACCGCCCAGCCCATTCGCGAGGGGATTCCATTGGCTGCCGGCTCGCACCTCGAGACCTTGCGATCTCGCGAGAGGGGTCTGAGGGGGGCAGACGCCGGTGTATCCACCTTTGCCTCGCGCCCCGCCCCCGCCTCCGCCGCGGCCTCCGCCTCCTCCTCCTCTATCTCCCGCCGTCGCTGCCACCCCTCCCCGGCCCCGGGAGCGGCCGCGGAGCCGCCGCCCAGACCTTGTCGCGCGGGAGGCGGGATCCGCACGGTAAGATGGCCGCAGCGGGCTCTGGCGGCAGTGCCGAGCGTCTCCTCGGGGCTCCGGGGTGGGCCGCGGCGCGGAGGTCAGAGGTCGGGGGCTTGTGCCCACCAAGCTGCCCTGTCCCCGGGTAGCCGAAGCCTGCGGTGAGAGCCGGGATCCGGGCGGTCGGGCGCTCCTGCCCTTCACAGCCGGGCCCCAGAGCGGGAGATCTGGAGACCGCGCTCCTAGTCCGGGTGCTGGCGGGACCCGAGTAGTTAACTGCAGATGTTCGCTGGTCTCTGCGATGAAAGCCGCAGTAGAGCGGAGGAGGCTGAAAGGTGAAGACGCAGCCGCTGCGTTGAGAGTCATCCTCGGGGCTTAGGACTCCCTGGATTTTGGGACACACTGAGCCCCTACAGGAACACTAGCCCTGGGTCTCTGTCCGCGCCCGGTGGAAATCGAGAGGAAGGGACCTTTTGGGGGGACATTTTTCCAGTCTGATCTTTGGCTTACCCATGTCTCCTGAATAAAAACTTAAATCAGGGTAAATTCTGCTGTTACCCTGTGGCGATGGAGAAGCGCCAGCCCTGTTCAGTTTCACTTCCCGCCTTCACCTACTACTACCTTTCAGGCTGAGGGACCTCCAAGTCCGCCAGAACTAGACGTCCTGGCGTGCCCCAAATTCAAAGCCCCTCCACATTCTCTGCCCGCCACATTCTCTGTAAGTGTGCTTTAATATCTTACACTTAAAACAAACAAACAAACAAACAAAACTCCTGCCTAAATAGCTTTCCCCCAGTGTGTGTATTGTCTATGTGTGTAAATTACTGTTTCCAGACTTGGTCCCAGGACCTGTAATCCAGAGGCCTACCACACCCCTCCAACTACCAGAGTGCTCTGCACCCAGACTTGCCCTGCTCCTCCAACCTGTTTTACTTGCAGCTCCCCCATATTGTTGTGGTCCCATTTCTAAGGCCGAACACTTGAAACTTCCAGTCTCTGGTTGCTGGCACGTCTTCCTTTTCTCCTGTCCCTTCATATTCAGTCCCGAAACAGCGACCATTGACTTGGAGGCCACAGCTTGATGTCTGTTCTCATCTGTGACAGCACTGGTGTGTCTCTTTGCTGGACTGCTTAGCTCTCCCCAGCCCAATGTGCATTCCATTGTCAGGCCAGAAATCAGAGCTATCTTTCAATTTTATGATTTATTAAAACAAATTAGCTTGTCCTTTGAAGTGTGGAAAGTAATGTCTATGTGGCATGCTATTGGAAAAGTGTGAAAACGGTCCAGCTGTGCTCCCAGAGCTACCCTAGCTGACCCCTGTGGCTCTGCCGTTTTGTCTTCCTCCCATGAAACAGCGTCTGTCTGAGTCCATGGCTTTGTTTAAAAATACACAGTATTTAGTGCTAAAGAGATGCTATGTAAATGTTTCATTTTTTTAAAAAATATTTATATATTTTATGAGTGCTCTACTGCATGCCAGAAGGGGGCATCAGATCACATTATAGATGGTTGTGAACCACCATGTGATTACAGGGAATTGAACTCAGGTCCTCTGGAAGAGCAGTCAGTGCCCTTAACCTCTGAGCCATCTCTCCAGCCCCGTTTGTTTCATGTTTGGTTCTTGCAAAACTCATGTCTCAAGATGGGCACAGTGGCGTATGCCTGTAATCCCAACACTCAGGAAGGCAAAGGCAGGCAGATCTCTGAGTTCATGGCCAGCCTGGTCTACAAAGCAAGTTGAGGACAGACAAAGCTGCACAGAGAAGCCCTGTTTTTGTTTTTGTTTTTTGAGGCAGAGTCTCACCATGTTACTCTTGCTGGTCCAGAACTGGGTCTGTAGACCAGGCTTAAGCTGGCTACGAACTCAGAGAGACCCATTTGCCTCTGCCTCATAAATGCTGGGCTTAAAATCATGGCCCCCAACACCCAGCCAAAATAGTTTTTTAAGCCTATTGGTTGACAAAACTGTGTGATATCTTTTAGTATCTTTTACACTGAATGTGAATATGTGTGTTTCATTGAACAAATGATGTATGCTGTAGTCTCTAGAGAAGCTCTCACAGATAAAGCAGGGCAGAACTTGTGCCATATTATCTGTGAGAAAAGTGTGTTCTGCTGAGAACACACCTACCAAGGGTTTGGATGGTGGTGTCTATGTATCAATGCTTCTTTATTTAGGCTCTTGTTGAATGAACATTTTGGGGAGTGGTGTTCACAATTTTGCCATTTTGATGAGTGTACCAGTGAACCACACGCTTAAGTGCGTGATAGAACCTTTCTAGGATGTAGGAGGACGGAGTGTGCCCTGCAGGAGGCATCGTGTGCCGCCTTGTTCAGAGTGCTGTGTCGTTTCACCACATATGTTTTCCCACAAACACTAACCCTTGTCTTCATTTTGCCTGTTTGGGTGGTACTTCCTTTTGTACATCATAACATACAATTTTTAGCATATAACTGTCCGATGGTTGCCCTTCATACTTTCAGCTTCAAACACAACCACTTCCTTCCCAGTGCGGGTCTCGGCCTGACACAGTCTGATGTCTGGGTCTCCTCGCTCTAAGACTTTGGACTATTTGTTGCACTGACCATACTTCCCGCTCTTAACCTTCTTGATATTATTACCCAGACGTGTATTTTCCTCAAACGTTTTTGCATGTCGTTTCCAAGAATGAAAGTGTGGTGGCACACGCCTTTAGTGCCACTGCTCAGGCGGTTAACTGAGAGTTCGAGGCCAGCCTGGTCTACAAAGAGAGTTCCAAGACAGCCAAGGCTACACAGAGAAACCTGTCTGAAACAAAACAAAACAAAAGTATCCTACTCTTTCACTTATTTTTTCATTGCTATGTTTATTTTCTGAAATGACTACAGTGAACCTAGAATTCTTTCCCAATTGTATCTTTTCCTGCAGAAATAAATCATAATGAGTTATGCAGAAAAACCCGATGAAATAACCAGAGATGAGTGGATGGAGAAGCTCAATAACTTACATGTGCAGCGAGCAGACATGAACCGTCTCATCATGAACTACCTAGTTACAGGTAGAGGCCGGCTCGGAGGCTCCGCCATTTGAACGTAGCTCTCCTTTTTTAAAATAAGTAACTTTTACCCCTGAAACATAATGATAAAGTTAGATTGTACTGAAAAATCATAAAAACACAATGTTAACTTGACGTTTATAAATCAAATTGACATGTTTGAGATGGCCTTTTCGCCGGGCACAGTGGCACATGTCTGTAATCCCAGCACTCAGGAGTTAGAGGCAGGCAGCTCTGTGAGTTCAAGGCCAGCCTGGTCTACAAAGTGAGTCCAGGACAGCCTGTCTGGGGGGGAAAAAAGATGGCCTTTTCTAGCCCAAAGTGGTATGAGTCTCACCTATAATGCCAGCAGTTGGGAAGCTGAAGCAGGGTTGTGAGTTCAAGACCAGCCCAGTCTGTATTGAGACCTTTTCTCAACTTCCCTACTCCCTAAAAATGTTTTTCCTGTCAATAAAATAATTGTTACAGGTCTCTGAGACCTAAAGCAGCATCCTCTTTTGGCTCTTGACATGTTTCCAGTTAAGCCTTCATGATTATTAGGAATGTTCTGACTCAGAAGGTGAGGCAGGAGGATTCTGAAATGTAAGCCAGCCTGGACTGCACATCAAGGCTCTGTCTCAAAACTTTAAAAAAAAAGAAAATGTTTTGGAGCAGATTTAAAGTACAGTTTTGAAAAATATTCTGGCGTATTTGTAGGTGTGCCCAACTCAAAACAGGGAAGGGAAAGGAAATGGGTGGGAATATGCAGAAGAAACAGCACTTGCTGCTCCTATTGGAGGGAGGGAGGTCACTAGCAGCTGGGATAAAGAACCAAGCTATCCTTCTGCCCAGTTTTCAGAAGACACACAGTGGGAAATTTTCCATTAATCTTTATCCTTCCCCACCTCTCTAGTTAATTTCTGCTAAAATTTCTTAGAAAGCAGATACAGAAATCTTGGCCTGCAGTTTCACCGCAGCCTTGTGAAGATGCAGCAAGGTATCTGCCTCATCTGGAATTGGCTCTGTTACTATGGCACCCTGACCTGTCATACCTGCCCTGACAGTGTCATAGCACACAATAGGCTAGCAATCTGTTGACCTTCAGGTTGATAGGCTAGACTGTTTGGATAGCTGCAAAGGAATGAAAGCACTGACTATTAATCTCAAAAATAGTAAAAACCAAGTCCCTAAGAACATGTAATTGATACATAGGATCATGTTATGGTGGTCGGGCTCTCTAGAGGTACAAAGCCTTAATTCTTGGTTATTTTTCTTAGCAATAATGATAGTTTTCTTTTCAGAGGGCTTTAAGGAAGCAGCAGAGAAGTTTCGGATGGAGTCTGGGATTGAACCAAGTGTGGACCTCGAAACACTTGATGAGCGAATCAAGATTCGGGAGATGATTCTGAAGGGCCAGATCCAGGAGGCCATTGCCTTGATCAACAGCCTACACCCGGAGCTCTTGGACACAAACCGCTATCTTTACTTCCACCTTCAGGTGAGTTAGTCTAATGTAGGTGCTTGGTGAGTCAGGGGTGTTTGCAATGGCTCAGAAAGACGTTGGCTGTGGGCATTCATGGCACATCACTTAGTGTTGGGGAGGTACAGGCTTTGAGGTAACTGCTGCTTATGTGCTATAGAAACCAGTTACTTTTTAAAGGTGTGTGTGTGTGTGTGTGTGTGTGTGTGTGTGTGTGTGTGTGTGTGTGTGTAAGAGAGAGAGAGGAGAGGAGAGAGAGGGAGAGAGAGGTCCTTGAGAGTCCACTCTCTCCCTTACATGGGCTCTGAGACCAGCACACTTGGAAGAACAGGTGCAGTCACTGCAGTAATCTCGACAGCCTCTCCTTTTGCTCTTAAAATGGAAATGCACTAAATGGAGATGCTAGAAAACTCTTTTGAGCCACCTTTCTTATTTTCTTTTGGGGGTGGTAGGGTGGAACCCAGGTTCTTGCCTGAATGCTAAGTAAGTACTTTAAAACTGAGTAACACCCTCAACCCATAACATAAAGTTTTGACTGGAGCCAAGTGTTTATTGTTCTTCATGTAAGTGTGTGCCAGCCAAGCCCGCTGTCTTCGCTGCTGACTACTGGATGTTACCTCCCTGGGTGTGTGCTGGTTAAACCTGTCTGTCTTGTCATTGACCAGCAACAGCACTTGATTGAGCTTATTCGTCAGCGCGAGACAGAAGCAGCGTTGGAGTTTGCCCAGACACAACTGGCAGAACAGGGAGAGGAGAGCAGAGAGTGCCTCACAGAAATGGAACGTACATTGGCCTTGCTGGCCTTCGACAGCCCTGAGGAGTCGCCTTTTGGAGACCTCCTCCACATGATGCAGAGACAAAAGGTAAAGGGCTATCAGGGAAGAGCCCTGCTCACAGACACTCAGAGGACATGTGCAAGATGGTGCTGCCCTTGTGGTGCGGTGAAGCACGTGGCCCTGGGCTAGGGCTTTCCAGTAGGACGTGGCAGCTCCTCTTACACAGGAGCTTTTATCTTGTGAAGCTAGGAGCAGCAGCACTATGACTGTTAGTGTCCAAACCCTTTGCCAGGTTTTCTTGTCTTAACTTCCCTCCTGTCAGATAGGATCAGGCATCCTAAGTCTTTTCAACTTAAAAACAGTATAGTCTTCTGAACCTTGTGACTGCTCCTTACGGCTGGCCTGCAGGGAACTCGTGGAGACATCGCTGCTCTCCTCTCTCAACTCATCGGTACTTTGTTTAGAAAGGGTCAGGGCACTTAGCTGACCAGAGTGTAAGAGCCCCTTCAGGTGAGGGCCACTCAGTGTCCTTGAAGTGGCTTATAGATACAGATTTAATTTGTTTGTAAGTGAGTGACGAGCTTGTTGTGCGGGGACAGTATCCAAATGGGCTGGACTGTAGCTTAGTGATAGTGTTTGCCTGGCATGCTTAATTCTGTCCACAGCACTGAAAACCTATCGTAAGCATACTGTCAGACTTGGTGGTGGTGTGGCATCTCTATTGGATGTGTTTCTTTTCTAGGTGTGGAGTGAAGTTAACCAGGCTGTTCTGGATTATGAAAATCGAGAGTCCACGCCCAAGCTGGCAAAATTACTGAAACTGCTACTTTGGGCTCAGAATGAGCTAGACCAGAAGAAAGTAAAATATCCCAAAATGACAGACCTCAGCAAAGGGGTGATTGAGGAGCCCAAGTAGAGCCTGTGTGTGGACCCAGCGCTGTCAACCGGCACAGGACTCGTTCTCCTCCAGCTGTGACTGGCAGATCGTCACCGCAGTAGAGAACCTTTCCCCTGTACTTTCCTTTGGCCTTTGTAAACCCTGGCAAACCATGATGGAGACACCACCTCTGCCGTGCCCTGTGTGCTGAGGGCCACACAGCTGCCGGTGGCTGCTCCAGTGCTGCAGCGCTGCTGGGCTCTGCAAGATCCGGCTTGCTGCTGTGTGCTGCACTGCTGGGCGTGCCATTTCAGCTGAGGCCTCACACCCACAGAATGTGGTCAGCACTCACGATCTTCTGCTATCTGCTAGTGCGCAGGCAGGCAGGGTTTATTGTCCTAGGCCTACCAGGCCTTCTTCAATTTTTTTTTTCCTTAACCCTTTCTTTTTTCTCCCTCTTTTTGTCCCTTCATAGGAAAGAATATATAAATTTGTAAATCTTAATTCAAAGAGAACTTGTGTGTGGGTATTAAGTTTGATTTGGTTCTTTGCCTTTTGGTTTGGGCTGTACGGCTTTTGGGAGGGGATATGTGTGTGTGTGAGAGATGGGGCTGGTTTTTTTGTTTTGTTTTTTTTAATTTTTTAAATATTTTTTTTGGCGCTGTATGTGATGAGAGACTCATTCATAGTAAATCAGTGAATCATCTCTTGTAGGCAACTTTGTTGAAAATAAAGATTTCTCTTTGCTTCCAAAATGACCACAAATGGCTTCTAAAAAGTTCTCATCTCACACAGCCTTTGTTTTTGGTGTCCTTTCCCTGTTGGCACAAGGACAACACTTTTACCCATAGCCTAAGGACTAGTCCCATGTGCCTAGGGAGGCCCTGCATGACAGCACGGCAGCCTGGTGTTGGCGTGGGTGGCTGGGTGGTCTCGAGCCTCACAGGACTGGACATTCACGCTCTCCAGTTTGAACTTGAGCTTGGCAAAGAGGTTTCTCATCTCCTGCTGCACGTCCTGCTTCTCACCAGCTATTTGTCACCTACTCAGTGGGAGGCAGGAAGGACATGAAGTGAGGTGTGATTCACATGTGTAGTCAGAGCTCTTAGTGATGGGTGTGTACATGTGTCTGCCTGGTGCAGGTATGTTTGGCTGAATGTTGGTAGTGGCCCAGGCCTGATGGGGCCAATGCTGAAGGCTGGGTCAGGGTGCACAGACCTGCAGAGCCCCAGACAGTCATCCATGGATATGGATGGTGGAGATAATGTGGGTACTGTCCTTTGGTGGAAGTTCCTGCCTGCCCTGACACTAGAACGGGGAATTCTGGTTCTCGGTGCTAAGAAGCAGCGCCCTTTGTGACTTCTGAATTGGAGCTGTTGGCTTTGTTCTTGAGTAATACAGTGCATACTGACCAGCTGGGTCACACTGGCCTTGTTGAGCTTCCCGAGCTGCTCAGGTAACGGCTAACCAGCTGTCTCTACCATGTTCCCTCCTTCAGCCTTGCTCTTCAGTATCTATGTTTCTCCCACAGAGGGCAGGTGCTTTGGCAGTTTTCACCTTAGGGTGCCGCTAGTAACAGACTCAAGGCCACTGCTCTCCTGGTCTGTGAGTAGGAGTGATGGGTGGCTTTCAGCACCATCTTGAGATGTAGCCTTTTCTTGGGTTTAAGGCTAAGGTAGAGCGAGTTGCTGGAGAGGAGCATTACTGGCTCAGAGGATGTGGCAATAGTCATGAAGACCAGAGTCCAGCAGCCATATAACTAGGCATCCCGAAATGCCTGTGGATTCAGCCCCAAGGAACCTGATGCTCTCTGGCCTCCACGTACATGCAGGCACATGTGTACACACACATAATTTTTTAAAGGTGGAAGGAAAGGAAGTTTTAGTTTCCAGGTAGCTAAGCGGTTAAATGAAGCAACAGTTGGGGGGGGGTGCGGAGATATCAATAAAGAGACAGCATTTGTTTTTAAAGCACCATATAAAGCCAGATGTGGTGGCTCCTGTGCCTGTAATTACAGCCTTCACAAGGCTGAAGGCTTTTCCAAGCCAGCCTAGGCTGTTCCATATATGAGATCCTTTCTTGAACAGAAAAGGACCAGATGACCAGAATATTTCTGTCTTTTGTTAATATATGTAAGATCACTTGGGTTTTTTGTTTGTTTGTTTGTTTTGTTTGTTTTTTGAGGCGTGGTTTCTCTGTATTTAGTTTGGCTGTCCAGGAACAAACTCTGTAGACCATGTTGGCCTCAAACTCAACAGAGATATGCCTGCCTCTGCCTCCTGAGCGTGCACCCCTGCTGCTGCCCGGCTATAAGATCACTTGTATAATCAGTTTGGCACGATCTTAAAATTCGGGCATAAAACATAGTAAGCCTCTCTAATTTTCCTTCTAAGGCTTGGATCCACTTTTCATATTTTTCTGCTTCCTTTTTTTCTTAGAGCAGGTACAGAGAGCTATTATAGTTATTAAGAACAAAGTATAAGCCTGACAGTGGTGGCGCATGACTTTAATCCCGGCACTTGGGAGGCAGAGGTAGGTGGATGGATGTGAGTTTAAGGCAAGCCTGGTCTACAAAGCAAGTCCAGGACAGCCAAGGCTACACAGAGAAACCCTGTCGTGGGGGGGGGGGGAATATGAATAATGAAATGATAATAAACATCATATTGGTGTTGAGCTAATTTCATTTAAGTTGTTTAGCTTTTCATTTAATGCTTCTATTTTTTAGGCCACCTGGAGTAGCACTAAACGGTCTTTTGGGGGGGGGGGTATGATTATGAGTGCACTATTTGCAGGCCAGAAGAGGGCATTATATCACATTCTAGATGGTTGCGAGCCACCATGTGGTTGCTGGGAATTGAACTCAGGACCTCTAGGAAGAGCAGTCAGTGTTTTTAACCACTGAGCCATCTCTCCAGCCCACTAAACAGGGTTCTAAAGTCTGCAATTAAGTTCCAGCTACTTCCCATCCTTAGCTCTCCTTGAGGATTTACCAGATGACTTACCGAATCTGATGGCTTCTCCGTTTTCCCTCAGCTGGAGTGATCTCTCTGTCTGTGGGGTCATGCCACTCGTTGGAGCACCAAAATGTTGCTTTAATTGAAAATCCCAGATCGTTCTACTTTACCAATAAAGACTCAGGAGCCAGGTGCTGGGGTGGAAAACCTGTTGTCTCGGAGAGACAGAGGAAGCACCCAGCTGAACTTCCTACTCAGCTCACGTCTCAGTGGAGAAGGCCCAGAAGGCTCACTTGCTCAGCTGGCGGCCCAGGAGGAAAAGGCCAAAAACCCCAAGGCCAAAGGCTTGCTAGCCCAAGGCCCAAAAAGCCAAAGGCCAAGGAGCTGAAGAGCTCTAAGAGCCAAGCTGAAATCCCAAGCCCAAAGAAGCACCAAACAACATGTCTACTTCTACATCCTATCTTAAGTACCCCTTAACTCAAAGTCCCTCCTACTCTTAAATTCCTGTCAGCTGGTTTCTTGCTCTGCCTCTTGACCTAGGGTTAACTTTATTAAATCCTGTGTGCGGAAAGCTCTTGGATTAAAGTTGTGTTAGGGCTCAACCATGCAAAACAGGGATTTACAGTTCAATCTCAGGGATCACAATGTGATCAAAGATCCTGTAACATTCACCCACATGCGTACACACATGCACACAAAGGATTTATCTATCCCTCTTGTAGGTCAGTTTTCTGATAACCCCTTCCAACTGCTTCTCAAAGATAAAACAGGCCGTCCTGTCACCTAGGACTCTGGCATGGGAAGGGGGGAGTGGTGGCAGCAACAGGGCTTCTCAGCACTTCGGGTGTTTGTGAGGTTCACCTGAAGCCACCAGCACCCAAAAGAGAATAAGCTGTTCCAGAGCCTCAGGGACCACTGTGTGAACAGAACTGGCCATGCACAAGCATCTTCGGTTATCATGAGGTCCACTGTCTGGCATCCTGTGGACTCAGACCTGGCTGCTCGAACTTGTCTCTACCACCTGCATGTTTGAATTAGTTGGTGGATGCAAATGATGTTCAGTACGGAAACCTTTTTTTCTTCTTTTCAGGCAGGATCTTATGTTGTAGACACATCTGGCCATAACTGTGCTGCAGGCATGCCACACTATGTCTGGCTCCTAGAGTCTTATTTCTTAAAGTTGCTTGTCAGTAACCATGGAGTAAAATCTAATTATTCAGTCTCATTTATTTGGACATTTCATTTTCGGAACTATGTGTGTTGGGCTATCAAGGAGGTCGGGGTTAAGTGGAGTTTTGGAGGAGACTTAGATCTAGGGGTTGCTTTTACTCATGAACCCAGTCTTTTGGACTCATTCTGCCTCATTTGTCAGTAGAATGGCCAAGTATAAGCAGCAAGATGTGAACTGGTCAGCTTAAGAAAGTGTGGCCCAGCCAGGTGCGGTGGTGCATGCCTTTAATCCTAGCATTAAGGAGGCAGAGGCAAGTGGATCTCTGAGTTCGAGGCCAGGCTTGTCCACAAAGCTAATCCAGGACAGTCAGGGGTACACAGAAAAACCCTGTCTCAAAGAACAAAAAAACAAAACAAACAAACAAAAAAAGTCAGGCAGATCTCTGTGAATACGAGGCCAGCCTGGTCTACAAAGTGAGTCCAGTCAAGGCTACACAGAGAAACCCTGTACCCAAAAAACAAAACAAAAAGCCGGGCATGGTGGCACCCGCCTTTAATCCCAGCATTCAGAAGACAGAGGCGGGCGGATCACTGTGAGTTCAAGGCCAGCCTGGTCTACAAAGTGAGTCCAGGACAGCCAACACTGTCTGGGGGGGGGGGGGGGGGAGAAACAACCAACCAACAAACAAACAAAAGAAAAATTTCTTTAAAAAGGTAAGAAAAGAACAGAAAGTGTGGCCCCTGTGCCAGGCATTATCTATCTAATGTCTCCCCATCAGATTTTCTGTTTGGGTGTGGACCTCACAAATATCACCGAGAAGCCTAGAGAATGTCCACTCCAGCTACTGCTAACAGCTTGTGGTGTTCGCCTCCCAGCCAGATGTGAGTCTCTTTCAGACAACTCTGGCTGTACCCATCCCTTCTGCTTCAGCGACTGTGGGGAGCCTGCCCCATCCCTGTCCACAGCCCTGTCAACTCTGGCAATGTAGCTATCTACCCTGCAGTTGAGGCTCTGGTCTGAGATGTATACCCAACACCCTGTGTGGGTGTTACACCTGCAGACTTCATGTGTCTTGCAGGCCCCTCCTCCACTCAGCCTATTTAGGGTAACATCCCTTCCCTACTTTTGTCCACCTGTCCCTGCAACAGTGACACCTCAAGATAAAAGGCTAACGGTTACCTGCTCTGTGACTCTGGATCTTTCATATTCAGTTTCTGAAGAGCCTCACACAACAGTGCAGGTGGATAACTGGAAGAGAGCAGACTGGGAAGCAAGCCTTTCTCTGTCATCGTCCGTGTCCTACTGGGTGTCTGATGTGGATGGAAGACTGACCTGGCTTTCAGGTTTTGCTCTCACTAGAACCAGGGGTTGAATCCAGGGCCTCACACATGTGCTGAACACATGTTTTACAACTGAGTGTATCCTAGCTTTATTTTATTTATTTATTTTGGTTTTTCGAGACAAGGTTTCTCTGTGTAGCCTTGGCTAGCCTGGACTCACTTTGTAGACCAGGCTGGCCTCGAACTCACAGCGATCTGCCTGTCTCTGCCTCCCGGGTGCTGGGATTAAAGGCGTGCGCCACCATACCCTGTGTACCCTAGCTTTAGGTCCTTAACTGTGAAGACCAGCTGTGGGCTGGGTTGTTGAATGCTCAGAAGAAGGTTCGGTTAGTAGAAGGTGGAGACAAAGTGGAGACTGAGGGCAAAGCAATGCCTTAGGTGGGTGTGTCCCAGTTGGGCTGCAGCTGTGTCTGGGAGGGATTTGTTCAGCAGCGAATAGAGGAGGAATGAGGCGGTATAAGGAAGCCTGCAGGTGGGCCTTCGCTGGGACCCACCCTAGAGCCTGGTCAGTGGTCAGTGCTCAGAACACCTTTGCCCAGGATTTCGAGGTCACTGCCCTAACTGCCTGTGTTACCAGCGCTCTCACCAGCCCAGTTCTGCTCCCAAAGACCCATTTTTAAAATTGACTGCCTTAAAGTTTTACTATCTTTGCGTTTGGTTATGGATTGGCACCTAATTTTTACTAGACTAGAACAGGGCCCTTTTAGCACGTCTATCACTGTCCACCACAGAAAGAACTAGAGACCCTCATATATACTGCTCTCTTTCCTGAGGAAGAAAGAAAGCAGGTCCGGGGCCATAATCCCCCAGGGACGTCTCTTCCCCAGCCGGAAGTCCCAGTGGTAAGCCTCGGGCTGCTGCGGAGCTGGAAGGTCCCTGGCCCTGCCTCCTCGAACATCGGTAGGGCGGGGACTCAATTCCGGGGGCAACACGTCCTGGGAGAGCCAGACGGAAGCACTGAGACTGACACGTGGACTTGGGCGGTGCTGCCCTGTGGGTTGTCCCAGGCCTGAGGTGGGAGGGTACCGAACTGGGACACAACCGTGCCTATGCCATCCCAACGCTCCAGCGCGATGCAGCCAACCCCGGAGGAGACCCGCAAGACCCCAACTGCAGCCGCAGAGGATACACTATGGTCCAGGTGAGTTGAGGTGTGCGCGGGGCTGGGGCAAGGAGGGAGCTCAGGGAGCACCAGACTCCTGTAGAGGCTGCCTCCCAGCTTCTCGCATCCTGCCACCTTCACTCATGGGACAGGCATGCCCTTCCTGGCTAGCCCTAACCCCCAAGAAGAGGGAGGGCACAGATGCTCAGCCCAGTAAATGGACCCTCGTCTATCAAGTGCCAAAAATCTAGCAAACGGCTCCCCTGCCCTTCTCCCTGACAGTGATTCTGAGGTCTGGGAGGCAGGGCAGTGTCTGTGAGGTTTGGTGGGAGCCCTAGGCTGGACAGATGCTCACAGCCTAGGGATCTGAGCAGCAGCTCCATGACACAGAGGCAGGTCCTGAGTTCATAGGGCTTCTAAGCCAGGGAGGAAAACAGCAGTTAACCCACCCTCATCCATAGTCCATTCCCCCCTGTTTTCCACTGCTCTCCAGGCAGGTAGCCCCACAGAAAGCAAGAGCAAGAAGGTGAGAAGGAGACCCAGATTACAGAAGAGCTGACACCCTGCTCTGGCTCCTGTGGTCCCCAGGAGGAGGTGCTGGACCCCAGGGCCCAGACTAAAAGTGTTGCTACCTCTGCTGGCAAGAGGACCTTAAGATAGTCACACCACTGGAAGCACGCGGAGGTCATGGGGAGGCACAGAACCATTTAGGGGAGGGCCAGACTCAGTGTGCCAGCTGAGGAGCACTGTATGCCGGCCCTCACTAGCTCTCTTTCGCTCTCTGGCTTTACCACCTCCCTCCCTACCCCATGTTTATCCCAATGCCTCTGTCTCACCTGGCCCCGGAGGCGCCACCCTGGGCTTTCTGAGAACTGTGAACTGTTCTGCCAATTTTGCTGTAGATTACAATTTAATGGCTCTGCCCGGCCCTTGCTTTCACTGTGCACTTGCTCTGGTCACCTTTGGCAGAGGTGATGGCTGAATATTCTGGGGGATTTTGCAGGGTCAAGGTCGCTGTCAGCTCCTGTGGGGGTAATGGTCAGAGCAGTAGTGCTGTCCGCCCAACACTCCTCTAGCCTTTTTGGTGACTCGGAAGGCAGTGCTCTCCTCACCAAATCTTGGGGTGTGGGGAGGTTGGTGGAAGCTGAGTTAGGGCACTATAGTACTGGAATATTCTCTGGTCCCCAGGCTCCTGGTGCCAGTACATTTCCCCTCTCTGAACTAAGGACCATGTGACCACCTGTTTGCTCAGCCCCGGATGCTGTGCACGGGCCATCTAACAGGAAGCCATGGCTGCAGAAGTCTGTGAGGAAGTGGCATGCTTGCTGAGAGTGCCAGCCTGAGCTTTGGTTCTAGTTGGGCGAGTGGAGCTTTTCAGGCACTCCTGACCCAAGGTCCTGGTCACAAAGAGCTTTCAGCAAGATGGGGCTCTTGGGCCTGGGGTTTTAACTATTCAGGCAGCTGGCCTATAGGGCCCTTCCAGGAGGACTTTCCTGTTCTGTGTCCGCAGCAACTACTGAGGATGTACCTTCATTAGCCTGGCTGGTATTGCCCACCCAGCTGACAGACAAGGCCCAGTTCTTGCCTTCAGGATGCTGGGAGGAGGCAGAAGGACATTAGGTCCCGAAGGAACCTGGGACAAATAGCTAACTGAGGTGCTTGTTAACATAGTGAAACAGGGCTGGGCCTGATGGCACACGCCTGTGATCCCGGCACTCAGGAGGCAGAGGCAGGCAGATTGCTGTGAGTTCAAGGCCAGCCTGGTCTACAAAGTGAGTCTGGGGCAGCCAGGGCTACACAGAGAAACCCTGTCTTGAAAAAAACAAAAACAAAAACCATACCTAAGCAGACACTAGCTGCCAGGCTCTCCTAGCATCACAAGCAGCTGCTGCTGAGTCCTGGCTCCTCTTAGCCCTCCCCCCCACCCTAAACCTCCTCAGCCCCTAAGCTTAGTTTCCCTTCCACTGCTTCTGCCATGCGTTCTCTTGGTTCTTGTCCCTCTCCTGGTCCCTCCTCTTCTCTTCTTCTTTCACTCCATCCCTTCTCTCTCCCCTCATTGTCCATTCCATTCTGCTGGTCCTGTTCAGTCTGGACTCTTGCAGATGCCTCGAGCTCTTTTCTCATAGCTACAATAAAACCCTTTTCCTCAGCCATCCCTAGGAGCACTCATGCCCTCATTTTCATTCATTCATTCATTCATTCATTCAGACAGACAGCCCTCTCCTACTCCTTCTTCAGTCAGGGCACTGGTTGCCTAGGTCTTTCCTGACTTCTATGGCTTCCAGGAAGCTAGAGACAACTCTCATCTGGAGGGTGTGGGTCTAGCTAGCTTCCTGTTTCTAACTGGTCGTCTCTAGACAGAAACAGGGATGGGCAATTACAGGTGCGGTTGGGGAAGAGTGGCATGCTGGGTGGGTCCCTCTGGAACACCAGTGGCTCTCTGCAGCTTTAGTCACATAAAGGAACAAAGCTCCTTAAAAAAAAAAAAATTATACGTGCATTGGTGTTTTGCCTGCATGTATGTCTGTGTGAGGATGTCAGACACTTGTGAGCTGCCATGTGGGTCCTGGGAATTGAACCCAGGTCCTTTGGAAAGGCAGTCAGTACTCTTAACTGCTGAGCCATCTCTCCAGCGCCACAAAGCTCTATATTAAAGACACCTTTGCATTGTGTGGCTTTTAGTGGGTGTGTTAATGTTGCTCCTGAGCCCCTGCTGTGATCCTTGTGCCTTTGAAACAAGCCAACTGTACTGCATATAGCATTCCCACCCAGGGGGATGCTCTGCAGGTGGGGCAGCGCTTCAGGAAGGCTTGAATGCTTGACTGGTCACCCTCTGTAATCCAATGGCAAAGTTGGCTTGGCACACTATCCTGACAAGAAATGAAAGCAGAATGGAGGGAGGGGATGCAGGGTTCTGGGTCCTTGCCAGGCAGAGTTTTAACAAATCCAAGAACAGACTCTTGAGGAGATAGGAGGGGAAGACTCAGAAACTCAGGTTCTAGAGGCCTGAGAAAGAACCAGGCTTTACAAGCGACACCAGATAAGGGGAGCAAAAATCTTCACTTGCCAACCAATAAACTTGAGACCCACTTTCTCCACGTGAGTCTTGACAGATGATGACCCCTTCCTGCCTGCCAGCCTACCCATGCCTTGTCTTCTCTGACTATGACAGAATAGTATCCGGGCATCCCAGCCTGAAAGCAGTTTGAGCTCTTGAGTCTTCCTCGTCCCCAGAGAGCTGTCTGAGGGCTCAGCCCTTCTGGGATCTGCTCAAGAGATTCCTCCCTGACTCTGGCTTTCAGAGGTTCCTTGCCACACAGCGGAACCACGTTGGCCATTAGCAGAGCAGACCTCAGAGGTTTCCTACCTCCACCTCTGCACCATAGTCTGGGCCCCCCCCCCCAGGACCCCACATGTCTTTTGAGAGGGTGTGGGTGTAAGGCCCCCCAGAAGTCCACCTCACCTGTCCCGCTGTCGTCCCTTCTCTGTCCTGATCACTGCCCTTTGAAGCCCATGCCATTCTCTCTCTTCCCCTGCTGGGCACTGATCACACAGTTCAAGCTTCTGGCTTGTAGCTCAAAGTCTTCTCTTGGTCATTTATTTTGACTTTGCTCCTCCTGTGAGCTATTCATTCTACCTCCTGGCCCTCACCTTGACTCTGCTCCTGATAGCCTGTGACCATCCAGAACTTACTCTTTGGGGATCTAGATGCAAGCCAGCTGCAGCCTTGTGTCCCCCAAGCCTGGTACTCTAGCTGGTAATCTGCTAGCTTGTGTCTTCCCTGCGCTGTCTATGCCAGTGTCATCTGCCTCAGATTCCAACCCACCTCCAAAGGACTTATGTCCAGTCATGGTACCCTTCTGTCTGCCCCCTTCCAGAGAGGGCATCCTCCCTCAAACCCTCCCTCTGTCTCCTGGCTCGGAGGGCCCCACCTCTATGACTGTTCTCAACTGTACTGAGCTGTGGTGTCTTCTAGACTCACCATGAGGATAGCTATGCAGAATCCCCAAACACTCCAACATGTACTCTCCACCACTGTTCTAGATCAGTGGGATGCTCATCCCCATGTGTGATCAGAGTGGACAGTCCAATGGCTGATGCCACCTGGCCAGTGCTGTGTGTCATATCCCTGTTGATACTACACAGGGTGTCTTTAGGAGGAGGGACTCACGAGCCAAGAGCCATTCTCTACTGTCCTATTGTGGCAGAATCAGGCCAGGTTTGCCTACCACACACTGTTAGTCCCTCAAACAAGGAGCTTTTACAAAAGAGAATCCGCAGAGCTGGAGAGATGGCTCAGTGGTTAAGAGCACTTTCTGCTCTTCTGGAGGTCCTGAGTTCAATTCCCAGCAACCACATGGTGGCTCACAACCATCTATAATGTAAGCTGATACACTCTTCTGGCATGCTGATATACATGCAGATAGAAACTAATATACGTAAGAATAAATAAATATTTTAAAACAAACAAAAAACAAAAGAGAATCTGATAGCCTAGTGACCATACACTGGGGCAGGAGAGCAAGTCTCAAATCCACCTCCCACTGGAGACATGGCTCAGTGACTGAGTGCTTCCCAGCAGGAGTGAGATCTTAGGTTTGATTCCCAGCATGAGAGAGAGAGAGAGAGAGAGAGAGAGAGAGAGAGAGAGAGAGAGACAGAGACAGAGACAGACAGAGACAGACAGAGACAGACAGAGACAGACAGAGACAGACAGAGACAGACAGAGACAGACAGACAGACAGACAGACAGACAGACAGACAGACAGACAGACAGATCTCTCTCCCCAGTAGAGGGCTGGGGTCCTTACAGGCTGAGTGAGGGAGATAGAGTGGACCTTAGGTCTATGCATGTGTGATCAAACTCACTAACCGTGTCCAGACCCACATGACTATAATCATTGTGTTTACTAAACTTGCCAATAACCAAATTCACTGAAAAGCAGAGGCCAGGCGGGTCTGGAGGGGGAGCAGAGTTCTTGTTTCACTGTCAGGTCCCTATGGCCAGTAGACTTCTCTGGGCGAATATTAATCCAAAACTTGAATGTTCAAGAAGCTAGCAATACGTACCTTTAATCCCAGCACTCAGAAGGCAGAGGCAGGAGGATCTCTGTGAGTTCAAGGCCAGCCTGGTCTACACAGTGAGCTCCAGGACAGCCTGGACAAAACAGAGACCCTAAGAGATAAGAGGGAGGCTAGAGCAGCTTACATCTGCAGTCCTAGCACACAGGAGGCTGAGGCAAGGACGTTGCTCTGAGTCTGAATTTCACCGTAGGCTCCGTTATACCAGTCTCATCTGCACAGTAAGATGCGAGTGGGGAAGCAGTGGTGAGAGGTTGGGGTGGGGAGCACTTTGCTCGCTACCCTTCCATCCAGCCAAGCCCACTAGTCTACCATGTGACCTTGAGTCTGCTGGGAAAATAAGTACCTTCAGAGCTCTTCTCAGGAAGGGTGAAGCTGGCCCCATAACTCGCTCTTCCCTTCTTGATTGGAAGCCATGCTGGGGTCTGCTCCTTCCCCTCTGAGGCTCTTTGCCTGTCAGCTGGACAGTAAACCTCACTCAGGCGGGAGCCCTGAGATCCCAGTGGCAGTGCTCTGTGGGATCTAGATGCCCAGCAACCTTGCCTAGCCGGAATTCCTCCAAGGCAAAGTCCCCCAACTTTCTACATCCTCCTCTGACTACCCCGCCCCCAACCCTTTCCATGAAGGCTGAAGAACTTTCCTGGGCACTTTGAGGGCTCACTGTTCTACTCCCTGGGAGCCTCCTGCTCCTCCTGAGTCGGGTTCCCCTGTTGTAGAAAATAAAAAGGATAAAAATGAATGTTTATTATTAATAGCCTATAATTATTGCAGCAGTTATTATCATCATCATTATCATCATTATTTAGTTTTTTTCCGGATAGGGTTTCTCTGTGTAGCCTTGCCTATCCTTTGTAGACCAGGCTGGCCTCGAACTCACAGCTATCTGCCTGCCTCTGCCTCCCAGTGCTAGGATTAAAGGTGTGAGTCACCATGCCTGGCTTACCTGATAGGTTTTTAATAAGCCTTATTTCACCTGGGGCTGGGCAGATATAAAACCCCTGAGCTACCTCATCGTCCCTCAGTCCCCCATCCCATGCCATTTGCTCTAATCATTCCTATCTGGGCTACTTTCCATCCATAATCCATAAACACTTACACATCCTTTCCGTCTGGGCCACTCCCCTCCAGCCACCATCCGACCCTCAGACTCAATTCCTCCCAGCCATGTGGTTCTTCTTTACGCTAACTTGCGGTGGTCTACCTTCCTCCTCTCCTGTAGCTCTCTCTCTCTCTCTCTCTCTTCCCATGATCCTTCTTTTCTCCAAGCCTTTAAACCTTAGCTCCACCTACCTCACTTCTGCTGTCCCCAAGTGTGTAGGCATTTATTCAGCCAATCAGGGATAATTTGGAGGCAAGGAATACAAACGCCATTTTGGGTACATGAGTGTCTGTTCCTAAAAGACAGCAAGCAGACCTCAGGAAGCAAAATAATTAACATTAGACTACCTAGCACCAAAGCAACCCCCATTCTCCCCTGCTTAGCACATACTGTAAGCTGTCTGCTGCTTCCAGATCCCTTTCTGCATCGCTGTGGTCTACAAGAAACTTGAGGATATGGACAATGCTAGTGTCAGGTCTCAACTTAGGATCTTGGTATAGTCCTGGCGGCCAGGAGAATGGGCCCAGGCTCTGAGCCCTGTGAATACATGTCTGGCTGTCATGTATTTAACCTGGCCCCTTCCTGAGGCTCTTGTACTGTTCTCAGCCCCTGTGTTTAGAATTGGCCTTAAGTTCTAGAAGACAGCTGATTTGGGGCTTTCCATGGTTTATTAGCCCACCAAAATCCCCACCAAAGGGGTTAGCTCAAGTCCCACCCTTACTGTACATATGTCTATGTTCCCCAGCCCTTGGGAAGGTATTCGAATCCTCAAGGGTGGCTAGGGACCCTCTCCAGGTCCTGATCCTCTCTCTGTGTCTCACAGGCCTGAGTGCCAGGCATGGACAGGAATGCTGCTCCTGGGCACCTGCCTGCTGTACTGTGCTCGTGTCACCACGCCTGTCTGTGCTGTTGCCATGAGCCAGGACTTTGGCTGGAACAAGAAGGAGGCCGGTATCGTGCTCAGCAGCTTCTTCTGGGGCTACTGCCTGACTCAGGTGGTGGGCGGCCACCTTGGGGATCGGTAACCAACCCCCCCCCCCGCCCCCCACTGCTCAGGCTGAGGGGGATTGTCACCTGGGTTGCCTCAGAGAGGTGGTGTGGTCAGTCCTGTCCTGGCACACCAGGAGAGGAGGGGCTGATGGGAGAGGAGTTCGACAAATATTTGGGAAGAGGTTTAGCCTTTGGTGAGAGGAAATTAAGGTGTGGCTGCTCTGAGGCAGTGCATACAGAAACATGAAACCGACAGGCCAGACTCAGTCCTGTACACCACTTAAGTGCTGGGCCCCTCTGTAGGGCAGGCTGAGGCAGCGCCCACCACAAGGGTCTGTGCGGTGGTTAGGGATGGTGCCCCTAGTCCTCTCAAACAGCTACCCCTTCCTGTTCCTCCCTGCGCCTCTTCCAGCATCGGAGGCGAGAAGGTCATCTTACTGTCAGCCTCCACCTGGGGCTTCATTACCGTCGCCACACCACTGCTCGCCCACCTTGGCAGTGGCCACCTGGCCTTCATGACGTTCTCCCGAATCCTCACGGGTCTGCTCCAAGGTAAGGGCCCTTGGCAGCTTCATCCCTCTGGTGTTGCCTGTCTGCCTTGCCATTAGGAAGGGTGGACAGAGCAACACGCACGCCTGCGTGCCTGCCTGTCTGCTACCCCTTGCTCAAAACTCTGTTCTATATAGCTAAGGTATTTATTTTGAATGACAGCCCATGACTGGTCACTCAGGGTGGGGGAGGGGTGCCTTGCCATATCTGTGTTATCTGTAGGCAAGGAAGAGGTGATGGAGCTTCCCCCCCCCCACTCCCCCCATCCTGTGGTTCTCCTTCTTAGGGTGGTGGGTCTTGGCCCCAGGTCCCGTTCTTTCAAGGAACAAGAACTGCCTTGTGAGGTGCCCCATTCATTGACGTGGTGATAAGAAGTTCCCAAAGGAAAGGGGGCTGGGGACTCCTGCCTCCCTGTTGTGAGTAATAATAGCAGGGAGCCTGTGGGTTCCTATTGTCACACCCGCAAAGGGACCCCTCAAGAAGTCTCTCCAGATGAGGCTTAGAACCCTTTTAGAATGGAGCAAATACTCAAGCTGTTTGTTTGTTTGTTTGTTTGTTTGTTTTAAGACAATCTCATTATGTGTAGCCCTGGCTGGCCTGGAACTCACTATTTAGACCAAGCTGGCCTCAAACTCATAGAAATCTGCCTGCCTTTACCTCCTGAGTTCTGGGATTAAAGGTGTGTGTCCAGCTGTTTGCAAGCTTTCAAGCTGTCTAGGAACCAAAGGGAATCCTGGATGAAAACTGTCTCTAAAAGCAGGTGGAGGCTCTTTGCTACAAGGCAGACGAATAGAAGTGTATGGCCCCCATGTGGAGGTGTCTGAAGGTGCCGGAGCACAGCTGAGAGGCTGCTGTGTAGTCTGTGTGTGCACACATAAATGTGTTAGTGGGAAGGTTGTCAAGCGCCTCCAGGGAGCTGATGTGGGACAGTCTGTGTGTTTGTGCACACGCCACAGTCTGGGTGTAGGGTAGGTATTATGCCTTGGGGTAGAGGTGTTTTGCTTTGAAGCAGTGCGCTCTTCAAGGGATGTTGTATGTCACTCTGTATAACTCTCACCCGAAATTAATTTGGTTCCTTACCCAAATGTTGCCCAAAGCCAGCCCTGCTGGTCCCTTACAGCCCAGTGAGGTAACAGAAAGGAGGCACCAATGTCTTCTGGATTCATAGCCCAAACCCAAGTGGTGTCTTGGCCCTCACTGACTGTCACTGGGCATGGGGTGATGGTATTCTCTGCTTGTTTTAGGTGTCTATTTCCCAGCCCTGACCAGTCTGCTGTCCCAGAGAGTGCAGGAGAGTGAGAGAGCCTTTACCTACAGCACTGTGGGTGCTGGCTCCCAGTTCGGGTAAGGCCCTACTTTCCAGGGACCCAGAAAGCTTTCACCTGAGTTCTCAAGGTCCATCCTTCAAGCCCAGAGGTGCTTGAGGACTGTTGGCTAGTGGTAGGTTCCAAAGGCTGGCCACTGTTCCTCAAGTCTGTGCTGTGTTTGTGAAAATGTCTTATCCACTGTTGTTGCTATGACAAAGCAATTGACAAGAAGCAGATTAAGAAGAAAGGACTTGCCGGGCATTAATCCCAGCACTCGGAAGGCAGAAGCAGGCGGATGGATGTGAGTTCAAGGCCAGCCTGGTCTACAAAGTGAGTCCAGGACAGCTAAGGCTACACAGAGAAACTCTGTCTTGAAAAAGCAAACAAATAAAAAAATAAAATCAAGAAGAAGAAGAGGAAAAAGAAGAAGAAGAAGAGGAGGAGGAGGAGGAGGAGGAGAAGAAGAAGAAAGAGGAGAAGGGAGAGGGAGAAGGGAGGAGAGGAGTGAGGGAGAGGAAGAGCTCAGCTCACTTTATCCTTCTTGGCGGGGGTGGCCTTTTGGTTTTCATTTACTTGTTCTGAAACAAGGTCTCACTGTGTAGCCCTGCTGGCCTGAAACTCACAGAGACTCCCCCTGACTCTGTCTCCTGAGCGCTGGAATTAAAGGTGTGTGTCACCACACCATCTCACTTTCTCCTTTTCCTTCAGCCCAGGACCCTAGTGCATGGCTTGATGCTGCTAACACTCAGCATAGTTCTTCCTCTTTCTCCTCAGTTAAACCTTTCTGGAAATAACTTTATAGATGCCCCTAGAGGTGTGCTTCTATGGTGATTATAAATCTTCTGCAGCTGACAGGAAAGGCTGATGACCACAGCACGCTTTTCCCTTTACCTTTCTGATGCTGTAAAGTGGGGCTTTGGTATGTGTCCTGGGTGAGTCCACCCTCATGAGACATCCATAGGTGGGCAGGCATGGAAGAGGGTATATTCTGTGGGCTCCTGGGAGGTTAAAGGGGACTTCCTGATACACTCAGGCCTGGGTCTACTGTTGGCTGAGTTCAGGTTGCGGGGTAGGGGGAGCTGCAGAGGTTAACTCTGCTGGGTAGGGGGGGTCTGATTTAACACTGAAAACACAGTTCACACTGTGCAGTGTGAATGTCAAAGAAACAATAGGGCTCAAGTTCTACAGGAGGGTCCAGCATACACCTTCAGTCTGAGTTCTTGTGTCCTGAGCAGCAGATCAGGTTCTGTGCATGGCCGGGAGCAGTAGGGAGAGGAAGAGCCCCAGGCAAGGGTAGGATAGTGCCCCAGGTGCCATGCTGGGGACACAGACAGATGCACAGGAAGAAGGGAGGCAGCTCAGCCACACACCAGAGCCCAGTGTTCTCTCTTGATTGCTTGAGTGAGTGCACAGGCTGGAAGGGTGGAGGTTGAAGGGTGAGGCAGAGGTGTCCTGCATTGCATCTGGAACCACCATACCCTGGAGTCAAGGGGAAGGTTGTGGGCCTTGGTGTTGGTGGCCGTGCTTTTGCACTTAGAAGATTTTCTGGAATATTGTCCTCTATAATATATGGAGAGAGAAAAAGAAAATAAAAGAGGAGACATTTCATTTCCGTGTTTCCTAAGCAACCCTTTTTATCATTGCCTTCCGCCCCAAGCCCCGGCATCCACATGACACACTGGGGGCTCGTTTGTAGGTCTAGAAGAAAGAAATGGAAAGTCCAGTGGCAATTCCCATGCAACAGAGTCCTTTCGGTTGCTCCCAAATCCCCCTTGCCCTGCCTGTCCCACCCCGAGTCTCTCTGAATAGCAAAACAGGTGAGGCAGGGGATCTGAGTAGCTTCTTTCCCTGGGGGCTTGACTCATTTGTGGATAGCCACCAAAGTCACTACAAAACTCCTCTGTATCTCCCAGGACACTGGTGACCGGGGGCATAGGCTCGGTGCTCCTGGACTGGTGCGGCTGGCAGAGCGTCTTCTACTTTTCCGGCGGCCTCACCTTGCTCTGGGTGTACTACGTGTACAGGTACCTGCTGAGTGAGAAAGGTAACTGCAGCCACGTGGGGGGCCAGTCCGTGTGCTTCCTCCCCTCCTTGAAGCAGGGCTTCAAACCCCTGTCGCATAAACCCTTTTTCTGGGGAAAGCGAACAAACATCTACCGGCTCCACTCAGGGCGCCAACAACGGATCAAGGAAGCCATGATTCCACTCGGGCCTCCCTTAGTCTCACCCCAGCGAGGGTGATGACGATGACGTCCCTCGGTAGATGGTGTCCCCTTCTTAGCTAGCCTCCCAAGCCGCTTGTAGCTGGGGCAGTAGTACAAAACTCACAGGTGGGGGGTGGCCGGAGTCTCAGGTGAGGGTCTAACACCGATAGACTCCATACTGAGGGTGTCGTTGTGGGTCGGTCGTCACAGCTGCCTGGTGAAGATGCACTCACTGGCTCTGAAAACCCAAGCGTTGAGCACTCAGCCTGCCCCAGCTCATACTGTTCCATCAGGGCTGAAACTACACAGGGAGTCTAGCAGGTGGAGGCTGCAGGTAGTAAGGCTAGGCTGAGTCTTCAGGTAGCAGGAAGGGGCCTCTGAGGGACTCCATCATGTGAGGTATAGACCTTGAAGGGGTGGGAAGATGCACCCTGACCCCTCTGCCCTCACAGCTCCCAAATGCCCGCTCTGTTAAGGACAACATGGTGTGCCTGGTTCTGAAGCTATCTGTTTGAAACCATTTATTCCCATAGACCTTGTCCTGGCCCTGGGTGTCCTGGCACAAGGCCTACCTGTGGCCAGGCCCTCCAAAGTACCCTGGAGACAACTCTTCCGGAAGGCCTCTGTCTGGTGAGCTAGGGTTGGCATAGCCAGGCAGAGTGTGGGCGAGGACTGGGCATGGGGGTGTGGGCACTGTTGCATGGAGCTGGCTAAGCTTGGCAGGACCTGGTCCTGACACTCCAGCAAATACCCCAGGTTCCTGAGGGTAGGGCCTTGGTGCCCTGTGGGAAGGAGTGGGTCCCCCATGGACTGGCAGCCCTGAGCCTGGTGACCCACACAGGGCGGCGGTCGGCTCCCAGCTGTCCTCAGCTTGCTCCTTCTTCATCCTACTCTCCTGGCTGCCCACCTTCTTCAAGGAGACCTTCCCCCACTCCAAGGTGGGTCCTGCTACCTGGGTCCTCGCAGGAGAAAGATGGCTAAGCTTGCACTATAAAGGCCTCTGTGGGTGGGTGGTTGCACAGTCGGCTTGGCCACTCCATTTCCCTATGGCCTTCAGGCCTGGAAATGAGAGTCCTTTTTGGGAACAGACATCAATTCAAGGCTATGAGAGCTGTAGTTACCTCAGTCCGAGTCCGTGACTTATTTCCCAAGAGAGCCCCCTCTCTTAGGGCTGGCTAGCTAATCTGCTGATGCCACATCCAAAGGAGACCTGGGAATTCTGGAGTCCTGGGGCTGTGCATTCCCAGGCAGACTGTTACAGTAAGGGGAGCATGTGGGGAACGTGACTTCAGAAGGTAGCCATTAGTGGGCTCAGTGCCCAGGGGGGTTGGTAATGGGCTGGTTAGGGCCTGTCCTCCAGGACCCTCTGCACTTAGGCTCAGCCTATGAGTGGACAGAGCTCAATTGACATGGTAAGCCTGGAGTGGTGCTCCTGCCTGGGTGTCATTGAGGGGCTGGCTAGGTGCTGCCCTGGCCATCCTTGAGGCTGCACCTCTCCTTGCAGGGCTGGGTCTTCAATGTGGTGCCCTGGCTGCTGGCAATTCCTGCCAGTCTATTCAGTGGGTTCCTCTCTGACCGCCTCATCAGTCAGGGTGAGTGTTGGGGTAAATTTTCCTGGGTAAACCATAGCCTCAAGAAGCTCACTGCCGCCGCCCCCCCCTCCAGGAAGTGCATCTGCATCACTAGGGAAAGGCCTTACCACCATCCTGTGACAGCCAGACCGTCCTTTAGAGTCAGCCCAAAGAATGAAAGCAGCCTGGGGCTGAGGAGCTCAGTGTGTCTTTCTTGGTCTCCCCTTTAATGGAAAGAGTTGGAGGAAGTGAGAAGATTCTAGTGAGCATAATCCTGGACCCTCTACATTGAAAGGAAAGCATTTGGTAGCGTCATAGGCACCCAGATCTGCTCTCGAATCTTCCAGAGCTCCAGGAGCCCCATGGGGCAATGTCCTTAAGGCTCAGGTACAGGAGACACATGTACACGTGTGCTCATTCTCAGAATAAAGATTTTCCTCAACAGGAAGTAGCACATAGCCACTGTGGCAAGATCAGAAAATTTGAAGAAACTGGTCTAAGTTTACCTGATAGCTTGCACTTTTGTAATGTCCTGTGGGGCTGCCTTTCCATATTTCTACCCAGGCTGTACCACAGGAAACCCTAGGACACCCCTACTGTACATAAGAGTGTTCAATCCACCATAGGGAATCTCCCATCTTATGCCCTGAGGTGTTGCCCTGGGTACCCACATCCCTCTTCTCTGACTTTGTGGGTGGGACTCTATTGAGAACACCCAATGAGCTGGCTCTGTTTCCCTGCCCAGGTTACAGAGTCATCACGGTGCGTAAGTTCATGCAGGTAGGAAAATCATTTGAATCCCTTGTCTTATTTTTTTGTATTGCTGTCATAAGGCACCATGACCAAAGCAACTTATAGAAGCTTATAGGTGTTGGCAGAGTCAGCTCAGATTCTGAGTTTTTTGATTGTAGTATATCAAACCATCAGAGGCCACTCCACAGCAATAAGACCCAGGGAGGGGCTGCTGTAGGTGGCCACAGGAAGATGCTCTGGGGCCAGTGACCTGAGGACCTTCTCAGAGTTCTGAAAGTGATCTCTGCTTCTCTCTGTGTCAGGGCACGTAAAGTAGGGAAGGCCCAGCCTGAGAGGCGTTTTTAGATAAAACCATTCTGATCTTGTTCAGAACACTAGTGGTCCTTTGGGTGGGGTCAAGCCAGGGTGAACCCTATTGGTCAGCATGACTCCTGGCCCCTCACCAGCCCTGTTCTGCAGGTGATGGGCCTTGGTCTGTCAAGCATCTTTGCCCTGTGTCTGGGCCATACGACAAGCTTCCCCAAGGCTATAATCTTTGCATCAGCTTCCATTGGCTTCCAGACCTTCAACCACAGGTAAGGGCCCATGATCACATCCCACGGGGCTGCCAGTTTTTAGTGCATTCTGGTGTGGAGGCCTGTGAAGGTGAGGTAAAGAAAAGCTCCCTATGATCTGTCCGAGTGAGCAGATCTGGGTACCAAACCAGGGTCATTCAAGAAAACCAATCCCCATACTTGGGGGAGGGGCCTGAGAAGAGGAATAAACATAAACACCAGGTTTGATGCCCATCTGCAGTCTCTTCCCTTCTTTTTCCGCATCTTTTCTCTTATTTTGAGTAGTAGCAATCTCAGCCGACCATCTCTGGGGTGCATTAGGGGCCCAGTTCAAAAACCGTTCCAAATTAACAAACAGGAAACTGCGTTTGAGCCTACTGCATGGTTCCCTGGCCTTCTGTACGTTCTCAGGCGCAGCTTCTAGTGTTGTGTCAGCAAGAGAGAGGGAGAGCTGAGGTGTGGGGTATACGGTGCCAGCAGGCCTAGCAGTGCGTGGCACGCAGGGGCAGGGGCGGGTCTGGATGGCTTTTGGTGACTCATAATCCTCTCTTATGTTCTAGTAGCCCCTCAGGCCAAGTAGAAGGAACCAGGCCTGTGGCCACTCACCCTCCTTCCTTCCTGTTTCCCACAGTGGTATTTCGGTCAATATTCAGGACCTGGCCCCATCCTGTGCCGGCTTTCTGTTTGGTGAGCCACTTGCTTGTCCCTGCTTTGTCCACCGCCCTTGCCAGTCGGGTATACCAGGGAGGAGGAGGGGCTGCAGGAGCAACAAGTGGGTCTTCTCATGGTGTCTTTCTCCTCATGTTCTCAGGTGTGGCCAACACTGCAGGGGCCTTGGCAGGTAAAGGATGACTCCAGGCCCAGGCCTAGAGGTTCTTGTGTTCATTTGTTAGAGGAGCTTTTATTTGCCTGAAGCAATTGTTGTCTCTAATGCTCCATTTGCTAACCTAGGCCTAGAAGGTTTTCAGCCTCTGAGACTTACTACTGAATCAGCTCAACTCTTTCTAGCTCTTTCTGAACTGCTTGCTTCAATTCAGCTGTTTTGGCTCAAGCTCCTCTCCAAGCTGATTTAATTCAATCTGGCTTTTCTCAGTTTCTCATGGAATTGCTCTACTTGACCTCAAACTAACTCCAGCAATCTGTTCTAATTGTCTGGCTCCTTCTGTCTTCACCTGTGTCTGGCATGGTCTCTCTTCAGTCTCTCTGTAAAACTCTCTTGGTAAAAACTGCCTCTGAATTCCATGACCCGAACTGCCATAAAGCCAATGCCACCGCAGGGCCTCTCAACTCACTGACTCAACTGAACTGTCTGAATGGCGCTGACTAGAACTCAGAGTTCTGCCTGCCTCTGTCTCCTGAGTGCTGGGATTAAAGGCGTGTACCACCACACCAGGACCTAAGCTTTTCTTTACCTGAAACTTGCTCTATACCAGGCTGGCCTTGAACTCAGAGATCTGCTTCCCCCTCTCTCCTGGGATTAAAGGTGTCTGTATTCCAGCCAGATCACACAGACCTAGAAGGTCTTTGGATGTGATCTCTTGCCAGAGCAGCCATGTTTTGAATTAACTTTTCTCTATATTCTTTAGTTTGGGTCAACTAACAAATGAGCTTAGAATGGAGCTTAGATGAGGTCCATCCCATCTTGCTCATCCAGTGCTGCTGAATGGGGTCCCCAAAGATGGCCCAGGAGGAATCATAGATAGGCCAGCTGAGGTGTCACTTGGCTTGGCTGATGGTAGGGGACCCGCAAGCCACTCTCCCCTGACTGACACCAGGTGTTAATTAGTCCTGTAGTTTGGGGTACCACCTGGTCCCCCCACTGAGTACCTAGACTGACAGAACCCATCCTCTACCATCTTTTTTGTTTCCCTTGGGTGAGACATGGAATGGGAGCACCTTCAATATGTGATTTTCAATGGCCTGTGAGGACTCTGTCTTTTAACACCCACCTGAGTCTGAGTCTCCTATGGCCCACAGCTCAGACTTCAGACTTTATCCCAGGGTCCCCAGGACCTCATGTGTGAGACTGGCTTCCCTGGAGCATCAGTCAGTCTCTGCTTCTCTTCCCAGGTGTGGTAGGCGTATGTCTGGGTGGCTACCTGATTGAGACCACTGGCTCCTGGACCTGTGTGTTCAACCTGGTGGCCATCATCAGCAACCTGGGACTGGGCACCTTTCTGGTGTTCGGAAAAGCTCAGAGGGTGGACCTGATCCCTACTCATGAGGACCTCTAGCTCCCTGACTGTCCAGTCCCACCCGGGGTCCTGATGTCAGCAGCGGAGGACAGCACAGCTCGGTTGGTGAAGCACTGTGAACCTCCACCTCAGGATGTATGAGATACAACAAAGACCATGGACTCCCGAAGAATCCAGATGAGTTGGAGAGATTGGTAGAAACAGACACCTGAGAACAGAACTGTCCGGAGTAGGGTCAAGGCCTCTCTGAGCTTCAGTATCCTCATCCGTTAGTCAGGAGCATCCTGCTCTCCACTCAGGTTCAGCGGGTCTGATGCCTGCAATTGTGGAAAGCCACATTGCTGATGAGAGGCCTTCCCACCTCCAGTCCACAGTCCTCTGTGTTGAGGATGTGTTGTGTGCCTCACCTACTCCAGGCTTCATTCATCCTACCTCCGTCTCTCCAGTAATGATAACCCAAGATGTCTATAGATGTTAAACTATATCCCCACAGTAAGACAGGCCCACCAGAACCACAGTTCAGAACCATAGAGAAGCCATGGTTTCTGCTTCTCCCCAGAAGTCAGGCTGCCAGCTGGAGCAGTGTGCCATGTATTAGAGGTCCTTGGCTGCCTCTGTAGACCCCAGTCCCCTTCCTGTGGATCACTCAGCACTACTGATGTGTCCTGGGTAGGCAGGTACCTGGACACTCCAGAAATCACAGACCCCAGAACAAGGTGAAAGCTCTCCCACTTTCTGGCCTGTTTTTCTACCTCCCCGTTTGTACCTTATGGAGCTGATGTTTTCATGAACTGATAATGATTCTCCAAGATACTTATTAGATTATCTTTATAGATAGAGTGAGTCTCACTAAAGCCTTATTTAAGTGAAAACTATTAAACTATTTAAAAGAAGATTGTTGTTTTATTTGACACAAAAATCACAGCCAAAGCTACACAGAGAAACTCTGTCTCAAAAACAAAACAAAACAAAACAAGACAAAAACAGATCCCTGACTGTCCTAGACTCACTCTGTTGACCAGACTGGTCTTGAACTCACAGAGATCGGCCTGCCTCTACCTCCTGAGTGCTGGGATTAAAGATGTATACCGCCACACCCAGCCCTTGGTTTTGGTTTTTTGAGACAGGACCTCACTCTGTAGCTCTGGCTGTCCAGGGAACTCACTCCGTAGACCAGGCTGTCCTTGAACTCAGAGATTCTCCTGCTTCTGTCTCTCAAGTGCTGGAGCTAAAGTAGTGTGCCACCACTGCCCAATTTACTAATGAGTTTAATTGGAGTTATTTACAGGAACAAGGGTAACTTACAGGTGGCTGTACCACCAAAGAAAAGTCTTTCTCGCCCAGCAACCAGTGTGTGTGTGTGTGTGTGTGTGTGTGTGTGTGTGTGTGTGTGTGTGTGTGCGCGCGCGCGCGCGCGCGAGCTTGCATGGCTAACCTTCCTCATGGCGTCTTCCCTCTATGAGGGAGTGCTAGTGTACTCAGCCTTGTGAAGGGTTCATGCCAGTAATCAGCTGCTCCCATTTCAAAATGGCCAAGTCATGCCTGGAGGAAGAGGAGGAGGAGGAAGAGGAGGAGGAGAAGGAGGAGGAGGAGGAGGAGAAGGAGGAGGAGGAGGAGAAGGATGAGGAGGACGAGGAGGAGAGTGCATCATTCCTAAGAATGAACTTGTGGAGGCTGGGTAGAAGGCTCAGTGAGTGAAGTGCTCAGTGAACAAGGATGAGGACCTGAGTGGGGTTTCCAGAACCCACATACAAAAGCCAGGTACAGCGATGTGCACCTGTAACAGCAACAAATCCAGGACACTCTGATGAGCCAGTCTAGTTTAAATGGTGACCTCCAGGCATAATGAGAGAACTTGTCTCAAAAAATGGAATACTAGGCTGGGCTGTGATGGTGGCACACACCTTTAATCCCAACACTTGGGATGCAGAGGCAGGCGGATTGCTGTGAGTTCGAGGCCAGCCTGGTCTACAAAGCGAGTCAAGGACAGTCAAGGTTACACAGAGAGACCCTGTCTTGAAAAAAAAAATGGAGTACTGTAGAAGAAAACATACAGTGTCAATCTCTATCCTCCTCACACACCAGCTTGGCTAACATTTGTGCACACACACATTTATTTTACAAGAATGAATATGTGTTGAGGACATTCTATGTCCCACTCACAAGGAAAGCAGTGAGGTGTCAGCTATATCAGAGGAGATCCTCAGAGCAGAGATGTCTACAGACAGGAGCACGGGCTTGCATGAAAGCCCTGACTGCTGTGCTTGGTGTACCAGCAATGCCTGCTCAGAACCTCGGTCTGTGCTTCCAGAACCTTCCATAGTCCTGAGGCTGGGGACCCATACCTAAGAAGGCCCCTGTGCTGACCAGTGTTCTGTCAGTGTAACACAAGTTAGAGTCATTTGGGAACAGGGAACAGAAAATGCCTCCATCAGATTGCCTGTGGGGCCATTTCTTCATTAGTGATTGCCGTGGGAGGGCCCAGGCCACTGTAGGTGATGCCGGCCCTGGGCTAGTGGTCCTGAGTGGTAAAGGAAGACAGACTAAGGAATCCATGAGAAGCAGCCCAGTAACTTTGCTTCAGTTCTTGCCTCTAGCTTTCCACCTTGAATCCCTGTCCTAATTTTCCTCAGTAATGAGGTCTGACCTGAAAGTTGTGGAGCTGAAATAATACTTTTGCTTTTGGTCATGATGTGCTTTTTTTGTTTTTGTTTTTTTAAAGACTTATTTATTTATTATTATGTATACAGTACTTTGCCTGCATGTATACCTGTAGGCAAGAAGAGGGCATCAGATCACATTACAGATGGTTGTGACCCACCATGTGGTTGCTGGGAATTGAACTCAGGACCTTTGGAAGATCAGGTGGTGCTCTTAACCACTGAGCCATCTCTCCAGCCCTGGTCACGATGTTTTATCGCAGCAATGAACACCTACAACAGCCCCATTTTATAGGTTCTAGAGGTCGAGCCTGGCTTGCGTCAGTCCTCTCCTTCCTCCTGCCTACAGGTCATGTAAAATTTATTATCTTGCATTTTAAAAAGTGCAGTGGGTGGCTTTAAGCAGATTGCATTGTGCAATCACCACACCAGCATCTAAGAACACAGTCAACTTTCAAAACAAACTGTCCCTATCAAACATTAACTCCCTACCCTGCCCTTAGCTCTTAGCACCCGTCACTCTACTTTTTGTGGGTGAATTTGACTCTTGCAGCCTTGTGTAAGCAAGCCACCACACAGGCCACCTTCGTGAGGGAATCACCTCTTCAGCACGATGTCCTCAGGATTCGCCTGTTTTGAGGCAGGCATCAAAACTTCCTACAGCCATTTCCCCGCCCCTCTCCCCACCTCCCACCCCCACCCCCCACCCCGAGACAGGGTTTCTCTGTTTAGCCTTGGCTGTCCTGGACTCGCTGTGTAGACCAGGCTGGCCTCGAACTCACAGCGATCTGCCTGCCTCTGCCTCCCAAGTGCTGGCAATGCTTTTTAATTCCAGCACTCGGGAGGCAGAGGCAGGTAGATCTCTGAGTTCAAGGCCAGCCTGGTCTACAGAGGGCGTTGTGTTACAGGACAACCAGGCTGACACGGAGAAACCCTGCCTTGAAAAAAATCTTTTCTTACTTTTCCAAGGCTTGATGATGCTCAGTTGCCTGGGTCTAGGATGGAGTTCAGTACTCAAGTTCTTGCTTCATATGTGAGAGTACCTGGGTTCCATCAATTTCAGCGCCACCAGGGTGAAAGGAAAGGCGACTTCAGATATCCCATTGTGTGGGCCGGGATGAAAACAACCCTCACAGGCTACAGGGAGTGGCCTTATTGGAGGGTGTGCATCACTGGGGGTGGGCGTTGGGGTTTCAGAAGCTCAAGCCACGCCCACTGGCTCACCCTCTTTTGCTGCCTGCTGATCCAGGTATGGAACTCTCGGTTCCTCTCTTAGCACCATGTCTGCCTGCGTGCTGCCACGCTCCCCGGCATGCCGATAATGGGTTAAGCCCCAATTAAATGCTTCGCCTTTGTAAGAGTTGCCACAATCATGGTGCCTCTTCGCAAAGATAGAAACCCAAACTAAGATAGTGGGGGAAACGGATTTTTGCTATGTTGTTCAGGCCGGTCTCATGACTACTAGGATAGTCACCCTACCTCAGCCTCCTGTTAGCTGGGACTGCGGAGAGGCGGCCCACTTTACTCATCTGTCCTGTTGATATGGTGTGCTGCATCTGTCCTAGTGTGGGTCATCCTACAGCCCATCGGGTACAAAATTGGCACTACTGGGCTTCCCTCGCAGCTAGCTGGGAAATCTTTGCCAAAGAGGGAATGTTTCCTTTTCCTGGAGCCCCTGAATCATATGGCCGCTCAGTGCCTGGAAGTCTCCTGAAGTGATGCAGTTTACACTGTTGGGCAGGTCCTGCAGGTTACATCTCAGTGTTAACTGGCTTATGTCTGGTTCCCAGATGCCCTCTGTCACCTCCGCAAAGGGTAGATGGTAGGCAGAGGCTGCTGCACAGGCTCAGGGGCACCACCTTGGTTCGGCTACGTCCTTCACCTGGGCCATCACCTCAGACTCATTCTCTCACCCTCAGGCCGTGTCTGGTGGAAGGAACATGCAGGAGCCACAACAAAATGGCCTGCATGTCTGTCATCTGGTAGGCAGCCACAACAGAACCGGGATAGGGTGGGTTTGCTTCTACCACAGATCTAGGATGAGACGGGCCATGAGCAGATGAGCTGAGTACCAGCAGAGTCAACTGGCTAATTTGTTTGCTGGTAAGTTCTTGCCTTTGTGGGTTCATTCAGCAAAAGGCCCTGGCTCCCACAATTCCAAGCTCTAGAAGCAGCCACTGGGATGTGGTGGTTCTTTGCCTGTCTCAAGGAGTTCTGGGTAGAAGGTGGGCAGGGGGGCTTTCAGAGGCGTTTATAAGAGGTGAGAGGAAGCCTTCCTGTGGAAGTCTGGTGGGATTATTAGGACCCTACAGTGACCGTGTACAGGCTGCATTTGGAGAGGGGTCTTCACATAAAAGTGAGTTGGTTTGCAGGAGCTCTGAGTGGACCTTAGAGGTACCAGACTAAGTGGTAAGAAGCTTGATTTCCTCCCTTCTCTCCCTCACTTGCTCAATCTCCTTACCAGCCCAGGCTAGCCCAGCTGGGTCCATCTACCCAGCCCTGCAGCATACACACAGCTAGTCTGGCCTTGTTTGGAGGCACAGCCACAACCATCAGGCTCTCTCTCGCCAGACCCCTCCTCCTGCTTTAACTCCTAGAGACATGTTTTTAGAGTTTCCAGGCCAGGCCAGGGCTCCTGTTGGGGCCTGGAGCCCGGAGGACTCTTCTTTGGTTTAGCTTCCTGAAAACAGTGTCTGTATAAGTGGGTGTGTGCACTAGGCTGGTGGTGTTTTGTCTGCTCAGCCTACGGCCATTGACATTCCACCTCCGGCCAACAGAGGGCACTGCCGGACAGAGCCGCATTGACTTCAGGATTCTGTGGGGACTGGTGCCACCTAGTGTCCTCCTCAGGACACAGTGGGGGAGGAGGGGCCAGTTTTCGGCTGCATAGAAGAGAAGAGGCAGAGAGAACGTTAAAATGATGGCACAGGAAAAGTCAAGCCCAGTTCACAGTGAGGAAAAGACAGACATGAAGCCAAGAGGAACCTTCTTTAGGCCTTCAATCCTTCCCCAGGGCATGTTGGGTGCTGGGCAGGAGCCTGACTCCATCTTTGATGAGAAGATGCAGAAGGTTTGAGCCGAGAGGTTGCAGGCCCAGGGTCCCCCAGGGATGCTGTAGCGTGGTACTCCAGCACCTGCCCTCCCGCATCCTCCTCTCCGCGTCACAGGCACTTTGTTGCCCACCTGGGAACCTGTTCTCAACTCCTCTTAGAGCAAGAGTGCCTGTGAGATGTTGGGCCCAGTGTTGGCAGTGAGAGCTGTCCTCCATCTGGGCACATGACAGGACTTCAGTAGGCTTTACTGGAGACCTTCGACCTCTACCTCAGGGGTCAACCCTTCATGGAAAAGGAGGCTTGTTCTCCCACACTGGGCCCATCAAGGGAGGGACCATCCTGGTCAGAGTCTCCTGGGAATCCAGTCTAGAGCAAAAGAGACAGGTTGGGGCTAGAGCGGGAGGTAGCAGTGCCCACCCCCACTTTGTACATGCTTTATCTACAACCTGGGATTGACCATAGTCTTTGTGACAGTCTGGTCCTACAGCCTGGAGTCCTGCTGTGTGGCCCTAGAAGCCTGTCTTGGTCATGCTTAGTGTCTCCCTGAACTGCCTGCCTTGAGTCCTACTTCTTTCTGCCTGGATGTCCTTCCAGCTGAGGCTGTGCCTGCCTAAGTTTCTGGCCTGTCCACAGGCTCCAGAAGCCCTGTGCAGACCTCCCTAGGGGTCCCCCACCCGCTAGCTCCAGCTCAGGTACAGGGCTGCCCCCTCCTACTTACCTTAAGTGAGACTTTCCTGTCTTTTCTTCCAATCTGGGTCTATAGTGGCTGCTCAATATTCATAATTAGTATGTTAATGTCCCCTCCACATCGCTAGTCACTCTCCCCATTTCTGGGCTATTGTCCTTCAGCTGTAGAACAATGCCTCGAGGTGCCCTCCTGCTCCCTTGGGAACTCTTGGATGTCTGCTTTCCTGGGTGAAGCCACCAGACTCGGGATGGTGCCCTGGGCTGAGGGTTGTCCCAAGTCCCCAGTGCACTCTGTCCATTTCTTTGTGTGAGCCTTTTCCTCCTCCGCTGGCTCCTGCTAAGGGAAGTAGCAAAAGGAGATGGTTTGTGAGTTAGAAATACACTTTTGATAGGATTTACTTTACTATGCTTAATTGAAAAGCACTGAAGTTGAGTCATGAATATTCAGGTTGGAGTCTCTGGCAAGAAGCCAGTTTTTGAGGGTGATTCAGGGACTCACCTCAGCATGGGGCCCGTCCACCGGGAGTGGTGGTGGGGAAGCTATTAATTGAAATAGCTTCATTAATTAGTAATTAACAGCAGGGTAATGACTATGTCATGCGTCGTATTTCAGTGATGCCCTTCATGTGTTATAGGGCCTTTAATTAAAGGATATGCATTTTAATTAAAGGCAAGCCTGGCCCTTTGGCCTTTGGAATACAAAAGATGTTCTTGATTCATTTGAGGCTGGAGGGTGAAGGCTAGAGGCCATGAGGGTTATAGGCCAGTACCAGAGAGGACCTTGGCCCAAGGCTACAGAAAGGAGGGAGGCTGGGAGTCCCCTTCAAGCTGCACCCCAGGCCCACCAATTCTCCAAGGGTCCACCATCCCGGAGGGAAGGCCTGGGAACTGTGCCTTTAGGGACACAAAGCTTCTCCCTGGTGCCAGCTTCATTTCTCTTCATCATGAGATACTGGGGGCAGGGGATGTGCCCCAGCGATCAGTCACTGACAGGGAAGCCTACAGAGGAAGTAAGAGTCAGCGAGCCAGGCACAGTGGTCAGGGGAATCTCACAGCTCTGACTAGCAGTAAGATGATTCTTTATTTATATAGGTTTCACAGAACAAAGACAGACTAATGGTTATCCAAGAAGTACAGATTAAACGTTTGATTTTTTTTTCATTACATGTCCAGGATTACAAGTTCAGTCACAGCTGGGCATGGTGGCACACGCCTTTAATCCCAGCACTCAGGAGGCAGAGGCAGGTGGATCGCTGTGAGTTCAAGGCCAGCCTGGTCTGCAAAGCGAGTCTAGGACAGCCAAGGCTATGCAGAGAAACCTTGTCTTGAAAAACCAAAAAACCAAAACCAAAACAAACCAAACCAAAAACAAAACCCCCCAAAAAACAAGTTCAGTCACAAGTAGAAAGTAGAGATAGAACAGAATTTATTTTCATTATCAGCCCTATTTAAGAGTTTCTTCCAAAGCCAGTTATATGACATATGATTATACAACAATCTGCATTTAGGCTGGCAGTGTTTGCAGTTTTAAGGAACTGCAGACAAACAGAAAATATCTGAACCAGTCTTTTCATGAATAACAAATACTAATACTTAAATCCTTTTACTGTATCTATGTTATTAAGTAGGAAAAGTTTACTTTAGCCAGTCTGTCTTATTTACTAAGTTCTGCTCCTCCAGGGGTGTACCCTGTACAACCTCCTATCTTTATACTACATTTTCAGAGAGCTCTAAACACATTGTAGAAAGAGGCCTTGAATCTGTAACTTATTCTCCTGGTCAGTCAGAGCCTGTGCCAATTGCCTCTCTTTTCCCTGAACCAATTACGCTGTTTGAGTTTGCTCAGGGGTAGCTACCCCAAGAAGATTCCTGGAGTGATGGCTTCATTTAGGAATTCCCAGCTTATATTGTTCATCTGTGTTTAACGATCTCCTGGCCATAAGGAAGATTTCCAAATAGTGGCCAGCTAAAGTTATGTTTAGACCTTCCCTAAAAAAAAAAAAACTCAGACACAATTTTCTTGGGAAAAGATGAGTAATAATGCAGGAAGCCCCCAGGACTGCAGCACACAGAGAGCAAACCTAAAAAGTGAGAGACAGAATGCAGACGATTGTAGCATTTGGCTCAGCTGTGTTGGATTTGTGACTTTTCCAGTGGACCTGGCTGAGCCGGAAGGGTATGGTCACTCATCCAGCTTAGCAACGAGCAGAAAGGCTTCAGCCCCTAACAACCGCAGAAGGATTCCTTTTACGCGATGGCTCCAAAGGCTTTCAGGCCCATTTGTAAAGTCCTGAAGCCCAGCAGGCAGAACCCTAGCTCCTGGCAGGGGTGGACACAGGAGCAGGACACACAAGTCTTGCTGTCCCCAGAGGGCCGCTTTGATGAACAACACTGCCTACTGAGGTCATTGCTGTGTCCGGCTTGCGGCTCCATGCTGGATGACCCAAGCGGCCCTGGAGCAGGTGACGAGGCTTCCTACTCCTTGGAGAAAGTGACTGTGGCTAGGAAGGAAGGAAGTCCTGCTCGACCTTTGACAGGAGCAGCAGAAAGCTCCTGCCTGCCCCAAGGCCAACCCTGAGTTCTAGGATCCTTTCCCTACTCCAGCTCCTTCTGGACAAACACGAGAGCAGAACGCTGCCGGCCCCTCCCCTCTCCAGTCCCACCCCCTCCTTGCCATGCTCCCATCTCTCTCTTTGTCTCCTTCCTACTCTGTTTCTGTCTTATACAAAACACACTCACACATTACACTCGAATCAGTCAGTATCCACTTCCGTATGTGTAATGTGGCACACTCACACACCCATACAAACACACACGGGCACACACTCAGAATAATTACACAGGCATATTCATGCACCACCACACATGCACATAATCTGCACACACACACACACACACACACACACACACACACACACACACACACGCAAACCAACATAAATGTATGCGTGATTGTGTGTACACATGTATGGCCTCAGGCTGTCCACAGGGCTTAGAGGCAAGGGGAAGGGGTTCAGGTTTTGTAGCAGCTTGGCACAGATGCACTTTCCATCCTAAGTTACCCCAAGAGGTCCATGGTTGGGGGTCCCTGTTTCCTGGACTTCATGGTCCGTGCTCCTTGTTACCTCGTTGCCCCAGGTGGTAGAAGTTATCAACTGAAGAAAATTCAAGAGCCCCTTCACCCGGCCAGGAAAGCATGAACTCAACTCCCTCCTCAATGACCGCAGGATGGACGGCAGGGGCTCAAGTTTTGTACCACACTCTGGCAAAAGTGGTCAAAGGGGCAGAGTGAGCATAGGTGCTGAGGCCATCGAAAACATGGCTCCACATTTTCCACTCTCCCTGATCTGATGGCTTCAGAAGCCAGAGTGTCGCTTCGGTGGCTTCTGTGGCTTCTGTGTGTGTCCAGCACATTCCTGGGACCCTTTGTGTTGCTACCCTGCTGCTGTGAGAAGACTCTTTTTAATTTATTTATTATGTGTACAGTGCTCTGCCTGCATGTCCACCTGCAGGTTAGAAGAGGCCACCAGGCTTGTGAGCCACCACGTTGCTGCTGGGAATTGAACTCAGGACCTCTGGAAGAGCAAGCAGTGCTCTTAACTTCTGAGCCATCTCTCTAGCCTGTGAGAAGACTCTTATCACCCCTGCAGGAGTCACCTGGAAAAGCTGCTCAGGCCTGAGCTCCTGACTGAGAGAGCACAAGGATTTGGAGGTTGTTTCTTTCTTTCTTTTTTTTTTTTTCTTTTCTGTTTAAAAAAATTTTTTGTTGTTGTTAAAAAAATTTCTTTTTGAGACAGAGTTTCTCTGTGTAGCCCTGGCTGTCCCAGAACTCACTCTGTAGACCAGGCTGCCTCCAAACTCACAAAGATCCACTTGCCTCTGCCTCCTGAGTGCTGGGATTAAAGGCATGTGCCACCATACTTGGCTTTGTTTCTTAAGTAGCAGCTTCTGCCACTATAGATTAGGGGGAGAAAAGAGCCCACTGGAAAGGAAGGGCCAGGACCAGCATTCCGGTACCAGACCAGGTGCTCGGACTGTGAACCAAGATCACAGGCTGCAAAAGGTAGGAGTGTGCAGGGCAAGGGAAGGCCTGGATAGAGGGTGTAAGAGCTGAAACAGTGACAAGGACAGGAGGTTGCTCTATAGGAGTGAACATTTCAGGAGGACCCTGGTGGCTCAGCATGTGTGCTAGGCAGTGTTGCCTGAGCCTCTCCTGCTGCCTCATGGCTTAGTCTGCTCACACCTGTGGCTTGGAAGGACTCTAAGCAACACCTGTCACCTACTGTATCTCAAAGCTGTGCCCCCAGCTTAGTGGAGTGGGCAGCCAGACTTCAGAGCTACTTTAGAAAAAAGCCTTCAGCTGAGAGAGTTTGTGCCCAGGCCATGCTGGCGGAGATGCCGCCAAACATGCAAGATGTGTGACAAAATACAGCCTGCCCAGTTAAATTATCTAGTGCATTCAACATTGATTACTGTCCTCCAAACCCCACCCTCTGTGGGCCAGAATGCAGGCTGGAAAACATCCCCTAATACTTCCCCGGGCTCATCAAGAAGAGCAAGACTGGACCCTGCCCTGTTACCTGACTGTAGAAGTACTGTTGTCTATACAGAGCAGCTTACGCCCCAGCTCCGGCTGTACACAGCAGGGCCATCGTGGGGTTGTCTGGTCACCAAGTCTAAGAGCCGTGTGCCTATAGTCCATAAACAGAATTGAGAACTTTCCCTTGGACACTGCGGCACACAGCAGCCTTGGCCTCTGCAGCTGACTCCAGCCGGGATTTTTGTAATCAGCAAGCCAACCCTCCCCGTCTCTGAGACGAGAGCCTAACCCTCCATTGCCACTCAGTTGACCGAAGCACAGGCCTGACTCTCTCTTCCCTGAACAAACCTGTTCTTCCAGCCCAAGCCATTGTGGGACCCTTGGGGGACAAACCTCCAAAACTCTGGTGTTTCTGGCTGTCTGGATCAGGTGGCATGTGTTGTCTTTGTACTCTGTGAGAGCTTGGAGAAGGCTCTGGAGAAAGGCCACCTCTATGGGATACTGGCTAGGCTGAGGCCTTCTGTGGACCATCAGCTTTCCTCTAGCTTGTTTTTGTTTTTTTGGTTTTTTTTTTTTGGTTTTTTTTTGTTTGTTTGTTTCTTGGTTTCTCAAGACAGGGTTTCTCTGTGTAGCCCTGGTTGTCTTGGACTCACTTTGTAGACCAGGCTGGCCTCGAACTCACAGAGATCTGCCTACCTCTGCCTCCCAAGTGCTGGTATTAAAGGTGTGTGCCACCATGTGCTGCTCTAGCCTGTCTTATATGGGGCTTCCAGCATCTCCCCCTTACCATGTTTAATTGGCTAAAGGGACTCTCACCAGGGTTAATTTCTACACAACAAACACATAGCATCCTTTGGCTACTTGGTTTGGGTCAGAGTTGACCCTCCATCTCTTCCACCCTCCATGCTCTCCAGTCTGATATCCTAGCTGGTTTGGAGTCTAATTCTTGTCTTGCATTTTCTTCATCCACCTGCCTTTCATGGACAGCAAGTGACTCTCCAGCCACGCCCGAGACCAAGCATCCTAGAACAGGCAAAACCTTGCCTAAGAGCAGCATTCTTGGGGCCAGCACTGCTGCTCCTCAGAGTCTCTTGGGACACTGTCTTGGTGGCCAGTAGGGTTCTGTCCCTCTGACGAGCAGCAGTCAGAGATGTAGTGCCCCACCCCCACCCCCATTCGTATTCATTGAGTTTTGCTCACAGTGGAGTCTCTTGCCTCTCCACTGTGCAACGTTCTGTCCGATCTGTCCACATCGAGTGGATTACAGGCAGCCAGCTCCTTGGGCCACTCTCTCTCCAGTCCGTTTGCTCTTGGGAGACAGATGGACACTTGCATCAATATCCCAGCAAAGGAGACCTTCTGCCTCCGTAATTAGCTCCCCTGCTCGCTCGCTCCCCTGACCTTACCCTGTGACTGTCTGTCAGGAGGAATCTTTGCAATTGGTCTTAATTGGCAGCTTCTTGCACTCTTACAGAGACGGAGGGGGCTGCAGCTGCCTCCTGGTGGGTGGAGAACTGGTCTGCTCATGTTGGTGGGGACAGGACCGTGTAGACGCACTGGGGGCAGCCTCTGCCCCGACCTGTGGTGTTGGCTGCTCTTTGGAGCCAGCTATTGAGGGCAAGACTCTGGGTACATGCACAATCCCTGTGTTTGTGGTCCTGCTCACAGCAGTGGCCTGGGAGGCAATGCCCATACCACATGTGTGGCCCACTAGTTCTTGCCCCAGGAGGCCCTGACTTCCTCCCATAGCCGTGTCTTGCTATTCACAAGTTGCGCATCTTCATCTCACAAAGACAGGGTCGGTTACTGTTTGCTTGCGGGCGGGATTCAAAGGGGTTTGAAGAGTAAATGTTTTCCTAAGTTTTAGCTGACATTTAATTTTAATGACTTTCTAAACAAAGTAACTACGGGTTGAGTGTCTTTTCATGGTTCGCTGATGTCTGACAGGTGTTTTGCCCATGTGGGAAGCAGCTGTGGAAAGCGTTTTCCTAATAGCTCATAAATAACAAGCACTTAGCATCTCTCTTTGTAGGTGGCGCTGCCAATGGCCAATTTGTTCCTCAGAAGTGCCCACGTCGGCCTGTCAATCAGTTTTTGCCGTAGGCACTTTTTGGTGATTAGAAGCCCCTTGGAGAGTGAGGACTCCAAATTAGTTTTAAATAAAAAATAAGAATATTCATGTCGCTGAACATCTAAAGGCAAGGGGAACAGCAGAATTGGACCAGTGGCTCTGGTCCCAGTGCCATGGGGGGAGAGGCTGTGGGTCCAGACCCACTGGGATCTCAGGGGACCAGATGTAGGCAGGTGACACAAAGAGCCACCAAAGTGGGGGTGACAGGCCCAGGATTCTCGCAAATGGAAGGAACATCATGGGCAGAGCATTGCTGTTTTGAAACACAGCAGCAGCCGCAGGGGAGGGCACCACTGTGTCTCAGGACAGGACGTAATTGGCAGGCTCCAGGCAGGAGTGTTTCATGTCACTGAGCCTTTGCTGGGACATGAAAGCTCATTTGAGGAGCAGGGAGGGAGGAAGGCCCGTCTCCTTGAAAGAAGAACAAATGTTCTTTTTGAAGAAGCTGCAGCGAGCAGGGCTAGTTCCTGCAGCCTGATGGACGCTGTCCTTTCAGAACCCAATTCCTGATGAGGAGGCTCAGAGGAGACGGGCCCCTGGCTAAGCCTGCAGCTTCCAAGTTTGAGTCCAGGCCTAGCTGGACTGCAGTAAGCCACCGCTGCGGGCTGTAAAACCGTCAGTAGCTCTGTAGCTCCGGGATGGGATTAACACGAGCCAGTCCCAAGGAACCAGCTGCTGAGTCGACAAGGACTCAGGGCCTGCAGCTTCAGGGCCCAGCTCCTGGCCCAGGTGGTTTGACCCTGCCTGCCACACTTCGCTTGGATGAAATCTTCTCTGCTTTTGGTTGGTCCCTTTTGCAGCTGTGACCAGCAATGGCTCCCAACAGCTCCTGGTGCTGTCCGAGGTGCTGAGCCTGTACCATGCCCAGCTCAGGAACGCAGCGACTCCCGTGCAGCGTAGAATGGTGGCTGCCTAAGTTTAAGGCCAGGACAGGGGACTGGTGGCCCAAGCCCACTCTAAATGGATGTACCACACTGTGAAGCCTAGTGTGTGAGAGCTGGTGCCTCCACCTGCCATCCCGGAACAGCAAGGAATCAGCCCTGAAGCTGCAGGTCCTTGGCCTCCTTGTGACCTACAAACTCCTAAGCTGGTTTCTCAGGACTGGGTCAATTTGATCTCAATTTCCTCTCTCTCTGGGGCCCACTCTGGGGTTACAGCCCCTCTTACTGTCCTCAGAGGTGGCTTACTGTTGTCCTGCTGGCATCTGGACCCACATTTGGCCCTAAGTCCTTGTTTGCATCTAGGCAGCTGCAGACTTGTCCAGGAGCCCACTTCCTCCTGGCCCTAGCCTCCCCATCAGGAGTCAGGTTCTGACAGGCGAACTCTCTTCAGGAAGTGGGTAGGGTCCCAGAAAGCAGATGAAGGCAAACGTTGCTGTGTGAGTCTGATCCTCCTGGGATGTGTTTACAGGCTGGGTTTCCAGTGGCATCCACTGCCTCAGTTTCCCTTCTTTCCCATAGCTGTGCTCCACTGGGAAAAGAAATAGGCCTCACTGCACTCTAACCTCTGACCTCACTCTAGCCAGGGATCCTTCACCACCCTTCTCCAGCTTCCTGTGTCCCCTGAAATGTCCCCTTCCTCCCTCATATGCGCCACTCTGCTGCCTCAGCCCCTCTCACACCCCGTTCCTTTGCCTGGGGAAACCTCTTGATTCTACCAGGGTTTGGCGAGGGTGTGGCCTCTGTGGGACATGGGTCAGTGCAGTGACCTTTGCTCCCCACTAGGCTGCAGCTGCTCTAGTCACCATCCCACCACTTCTGCTTTGGAATTGCCTGAAAAACTACAGATTTTTTTTTTTCTGGATTATAATATGATTGCATTCTTTCTTCCTTCTCTTTCCACCATCCTAATTTTTTTAAAGAGAATTTTATTTTATGTACACATGTTTACCCACGTGTGTGTGTGTGTGTGTGTGTGTGTACCATGAAAAGGATGACTTGACCTGGAGCCATGGATGGTTGTGAGCGGTGGATTCTGGGAACTGAACCTGGGTCTTCTGCAAGAATAGCAAGTGCTCTTAAAACTAAGCCGTCTCTACAGCCTCTGTTGGTTGGATTTTTGAAACAGGGTCTCGATACATAGCTCTTGCTGTTGTGTAATATATATACATCCAGGCTGGCCTTAAACTTACAGAGGCCCACCCACCTCTGACACCTGAGTGATGGGATTAATGGCATGTGCCACCATGCCCAGCTAGGTGTGTGTGTGTGTGTGTGTGTGTGTGTGTGTGTGTGTTGTTGCTGTTGTTGTTGTTATGTTCAATGTGATAAAAAGCAAGCAAAACCATTTGAGTGTTGTTAAGGCTCATGTTAGCTGCACCAAATGCATTAATTACAATTGTGCAACTAGCACATTTGTTTCTAGATCTTTTTACCTTGCCCCAAATATCCACTACTTAGCACCAGCCACTCCCATTCCCCCCTTTTAGCACCCTGTCAGTCCCTGGTGGCCTCTGGTGGCCATTCTTGGTCCCTGTGAGCTCACTCAGTCTTTGCACGTCATAGAAATGAAACAGCTAAGGACACATGACCTTTGTGTCTCGCTTCTCCTCCAATCACATTTCCAGTCCCCTTTGTGTTGTGCTAAGACAGTGCTCTAAGCTTTTCAGTTCTCGACAACAGCCCGCCATGCGACATGGCTTGTCTGCAGAGGCGTTAGCTGGTGCGTGTTCGAGTCCGCTGTCCCTGCTGAGGCCTGGGTAGGGTTAAGTGCACTGAGTAGTGCTGCTGTGTGTGCCCAGCGTTTGTCTCAGCCTATTTAGTTGTGACTCTTGTGCTCACAGTTTCTCTCAGGATCTTTGGTTATAAACCAATTTAGAAAGAAGCCACAGAGGACCATCCATCCTGCTCTAAGATGCAATAGATCCTGATAGGCAGATACAAACAGGCTCCTATCAGACCAGGAATTGGTGATGATAGTGGATCCCATCCGGTCTGGGGATCCCAGTTGCTAGGGGGTACTTGTTTTTTTTTTTTTGTTTGTTTGTTTGTTTTGTTTTGTTTTTTGTTTTTTCTGGGCATGAGTGTCTGTATGGTAGCACTGTATGGAGTCTCCAGCTAGGCCCCTGCTACACCACTAAATATTTTAGCAAAGGAACATTTCTTTTTTTTTTTTTTTAAAAAACTGAGTGGCCAGATGTCCAAGTTGACAAAGTGCTTAAGGCGTTTGCCTGATAAAAAGCCTGAGCCCCTGCTAGACGGAGATTGAAAACTCGCCTGAGGCAAGTGCGTGATATTAAAAACATCCCTGGCTCCTTTGTGCAGGCTCTGTGCATGGAGGTTTGAAGCGGGCATCCATCTGTCGCCGCAGCGTGGCCTGACACTCAACAAAGCCCGATCGATCTTCGAGCAGGGCGCTCTGCAGCAGTCGGAGTAGGGTCCACCAGTCCGGGCGCTGGCTCCACACTGAGGGAGCCATCATCAATATGAATGAGGTGGGCTCTGGCTGGTGGAGCTGAGCTGGCCTTATGAAGAGGAAATAGCCTGGCCTGTGTGGAAGGTAGCACCACCAACTCTCTCCCCAGCTTTGTCTCCCAACTCAGCTCGCTGGAGATATTTGCTCCTTGGAAAACTGCCTCTGGCATCTAGGAACCTCCAGAGACCAGGAAGGATCTAATGGAGGCCATAATGTTCTCCTGGGAGGAGGTGGACATGGGTCCGGGGCCTGAGCAAAGCTACATGTCTGCACAGACAAAATGAGAGGGGGGAAAGACCGAAGGCCCCGGGAGGGGCTAGGGTAGCTGAGGTACCCAGAAGCCAGGCACACGCCACACTAGCACATGGTACAAAGGAAGAGCTGAGAAGCCCTGTGAGGAGCTATGGCTAAGTATCCAGGGGATTGGTTCTTAAGCCACTGTATGCATGTGGCTACATGGAGGTCACCAGCACCAACGTGGATCCAAGACAGGCAGCATTATTGACATGGAAGACATGGGTCTGCCCCACACAGCATGATTTTGTTTGCAACCGTGAGCACCATGGCCACTATTGTGATGCTAGTGACCATCTGTCAAGCTTTCTGTGGGCAGCTTCTTATCTCACTCGACTCTGACAGACCCTCAAGATGAGGATCGAATCTCCCACCTTTTGGAAATGGCCTGGGCTGGACAGGAAGTGGACCTTGCTTCTGAAAAAGTGTGGCCCGGGTCCTGACTCTGCTCTCCCTGCCTAGGTAAAGGTGGCTACACACTCTTTCTTCTTGGTCACCACACAGACTCAGTGTGCACACTTAGCTCTGGAGGAGTCTGGTGTGGATTCCAAATTCTGGCCACGAGGGCAGGCTCAGTCTGCCTGCTCAGCCTACACATGTCCCAAAGCCGTGAGATCTCTGCTCATTTTGTGTGGATGAACATTTCCTTCCTGATAGATTCCTGCACTCAGGGGGAGGCAGCAGCTGGCACTCAGGTAAGGGACAAGTGAAGGGACATGCAAAGCAGACCCTGAACAGGAGCGGGGCTTAGGTAAGTGCCCTAGTTTCCTTTGGGCTGCTGTGACACAACACCAACCAAAAGAAACTTGGGAGGGAAGGATTCGTTTCTCTTACACTTGTGAATTACGATCCATCATTGAGGGAAGTCAGGCAGGACCTGCTGAGGAAATCACTCTGGCTTGCTCGAAGGAGTACTCATTTTCTTTTTTTCATTAGATTTATCTACTTTATGTGTGTAAGTGTTTTGCCTGTGTGCATGTATGCATGCCACATGTGGGCCTGTGCCTGTGGGGTCCTGAAGAGGGCATCAGAGTCTCTGAAACTGCAGTTATAGCAACCATATGGGTGCTGGAAAACCAAACCCAGGTCCACTGCAAGACCGCAAGTGCTTGTAAAAACTGAGCCATCTCAAAAAAACAAAACAAAACAAAACAAAAACTGAGCCATCTCTCCAGACCACACCTGCCCAGGGATAGTGCTTCCTATGGTGGACGAGGCCTTATGCATCAGTTAAGACAATCCCTCACAGACATGTCCACAGACTAGCCTAATAAATACAATTACTCAAACAGGCTCCTTTTGTGAGGCGATTGCAGGCCGTATCAAGGTGACAGTCAATGCTACTTGGAGGGGAGAAGTGTGCAGGGAAGGCAGTCAGATGAGGCTTCCAGGTGAGATAGGGACTCAGCACCAGGCCAGCTCACAGGCTCTCAAAGCCTCAGTGGTTAAAAACCCATCAGTCTTGGTGCCACGTGGCCAAGGCCAATCAAAGCCCTCTCTTTCACTCTTTCCCAGGAAGGTAGTTCTGCCAATGCCCCCAAAGTCCCTTTACGGGGCAACTTCAGTCGTCACATGGAATCTGTGTAAGAGGTGAACGTCCAACCCAAACCCAGCTTTTGGATGGGCTGCATCTACCTTGAGGATACTTCTGAGCCTGAAAAAAATTACAGATAATCAGGAAATTGGCCAAGCAGGCTGGTTGGAAACAAGGGTTTAAGGCTGAAGGTCTGCTAAAGGCATCATGAGTGATGGGGGGCCTGCAGGTATGGCAGTGCAGGTAGCAAGGATGCACATGGGGAGGTGAGAGGAGAGAAGGGGTACCCAAAGGGGAGCAGGTGGGGAGGGGAGCAGGTGGGGAGGGGAGCAGGTGGGGAGAGGGGAGCAGGTGGGGAAGGGGAGCAGGTGGGTAGAAGAGCAGGTGGGGAGGGGAGCAAGTGGAGAGGGGAGGAGGTAGAGAGGAGAGCAGGTGGGGAGAGGAGAGCAGGTGGGAAGAGGGGAGCAGGTGGGTAGAGGAGCAGGTGGGGAGGGGAGCAGGTGGGGAGGGGAGCAGGTGGGGAGGGGAGCAGGTGGGGAGGGGAGCAGGTGGGGAGGGGAGCAGGTGGGTAGAGGAGCAGGTGGGGAGGGGAGCAGGTGGGGAGGGGAGCAGGTGGGGAGGGGAGCAGGTGGGGAGGGGAGCAGGTGGGGAGGGGAGCAGGTGGGGAGGGGAGCAGGTGGGGAGGGGAGCAGGTGGGGAGGGGAGCAGGTGGGAAGGTGCTTTTCCCTCTCCTCTCCTCACCCCTCCTATACTCTCTCATCCCTTCATGCTTCCTCCTCTCTTCTCTCCTTCCTCCTCCTCCGTTCCTCTCCGTTCCATTGGATCAGGCACTGTTTCCTATGGCTGCTGAGGGCTGAGGTCACCCTCCTGACTACTGGTATTCAGCCTGTATAGAAAGTCTGGCTGCTACAATCTCTATCTTAGGGTGGCTCCCTACATGCCTGTAACTTCTGGAAGCTCTCCATGCTGTGTGGCCAGCATGTCTTAAGTGAGTGCCTAGAAACCCAGAGTACAAGGAGGTTTACAAGGAAGCCCTTCCCAGAAACCTTCCAGGGCAGCACCCCAGCCATGGCTGGACTAGGTAGGGCATTGTCTTCTGTGGGGCGGTTGAGTCAGAGAGACCTTGGTTCACATTCTGGTCCCTGAAGGCAGCAACTGAGGGGCCTGAGAGGAATCCTTGCTCCTTCCTCCTGGCTCCCATCTGTGAGGTGAGAGTAATAAGTTATGGTTATATGATGCTCCCCATAGATGCCCACTTGGCCCTCAGATATCTTCACAGTGTAGCTCCTGGGCAGAGAGCAGAGAGGCCGCTGGGCTGGCAAGTGTCTCTCAGGGCCAGTTTCTGGGATCAGGTAGCTTCCGTGTGACGTGTGCACGTACATGCATGGATAGGGCTAGGGGCACGTAGCTGGCCAGCTGTAACACTCTGATTGCTCTAGCAGAATAGTCAGAGGAAAGGCTTGGATGTGCCCAGTGCTTGTCTAAGTCATAGCTGAACGACTCTGACTTTATGCAGAATTGAAGGATCTTCTCGGGAGTGCTGGAGGCCCCGGAGCTCCACACCTAAGTGCCATCCACTCTGTGGCTGAGTACAAAATACGCCCCCTCTTGCACTTGGAGGCAGAAAGCCTGGATCAGCGGCGGCAGAGCCACAGCCTTCCACGGCGCTGGCAGTGGCTGTCAACCCTCCTGCAGGCCTCTCTCTCTGCTCCATCTTTATGTCACTGTTCCCACATGGCTCTGTCCCTGAACTCCTGCCGTGGCTCTCATACGAATGCATAGTACAGGATATGAGGGAACCTCGCCTCCCCTCCAGACTTGCAGCTTTATCATGTTTCACCAGACAAGTCATGGTCACAGATCCTGGAAACAGGGCGGTGGCCTGTTCTGGGCTGATGTCGTCCTATGTATGAGGACTAGCGAGTGAGACCAAGAGTGGCAACAGGCCCAGTGGGCCCCGTGTTTGCACAGGAGGGGTATGGACACAGCACAAAGCCAAACCTTTACTCACTGGAGCACGCTGCTCTATCTCAAGCTCACTTCGGTCTAGCACGACCTGGGTTTGATTACTGGCTGGGAGAGCTGCACACACCGCGCTAATAGGTCCTCCCTCCTCCCAATTTGTAGTTTTCTGGGAATTTATGCAACACAGGGCTCATCAACAAAGCTATTGCTCATGGTGGCTAAGGTCATTCTGGGATCACATAGGCCCATTTTAGGGATCACCACTCAACCCCTAAAATACCCACAAGTGGTAGGATACATTCAAGGGGTAGAAGCATGTGAGAAGAGGGCTCCCTCAGCCCATTAGCCATTCGTGAGCACCTTCCCTAGCCTCCACGGAGGCCTGTCACACAGCTCCGGAGGTTTTTGCTCCTGAGTGACTGCCTTTTCCTTCAAAGCGGAGGCCAAGCTAGCATGGCGGCACAGGCTGTTAGCTCCAGCACTTAGGAGGCAGAGGTGGGTGGATCTCTACAAATAAATACAGTACTGGCCTGACCGACAGAGTGAGGTCCAAGCTGACCAAGGTTACAGAGTGGAGCTTTGCGTCAAACAATAAGAACAAACCAAAATGGAGGTGGTTTATGCTGCAAACAATACTTCTGGTCATGTCATCACTCAGGTCCTAGAACTGTCTGCATCAGAGAGACAAGGTGGACGGCTGATGTTAATGGTTTGCTTCACAGTGTCCTCTCAGTGAGTGGCCAAGCCATTCAGTCACCTGTGTGCTTGGGCCTTATGCTGGGGTCTGACAGTGCTGAGGGCACAGCAACCCTCAGGTGCCAGTTGTCAGTCTGTGTTAGCTCTCCACACCTAGACCAAAGCAAGGGTAACAGCAGCAGACACACTTGCCACCACTTACCAAGTGGCATTAGTGTTCAGAGAACAGGTACTCATATACAAGTGTGTGCATGTGTGAGTACACGTGTGCAAGTGTGTGGACGAGCATGCATAGGTATGTGCAAGTGTGGTTGTGTACCTGTCTAGACGTGTGTGGACATGTTTAGTTATATGTGTGCATTTGTGTGTGTATATACATGTGCAAAGGTGTGTGTGTGCAAGTGCTATGAGTAGCTGGGTCCTGGCCAACCAAAGAGAAGAGAGAAAGTAGTAAGCTTGATATAAGCCGGTTTGGGGTACAAGGGACTCCCCCAGGCATGCGTGGCTTGTGGCTGTGTGACCTGGGCATTGTGAAGGGCCTGGCAACCCTAAAGGTATCTGAGTATGGTGAGAGGCTGTGCTGTCACCATCCTAAAATCCTTAATGGTTTTGAAATGAAGGCCCCATTTTATTCTGTGCTTTTGGACTGCAAACTCCCAGCCCTGTTCCCAGCAGCGCAGGGAGCAGGAATGCCCATCATCTTTCAGAGGAAGAGACAGCAGAATGCTTTCTCTGGGGGCCCTGCATGTGACTTCCCCTGAATTTTGGTCTCATTTAATATGTGTAATGTGCAGAGAAGCAGGTCAGAGTTTCAGATCAGCGCCCAGCACGTAACGAGGGCAGCTGCTTCTGTCCATCTGGGGCCTGCCAGCCCTGGTATCCCTTCCCAGGCTCAGCCACAGGCCTTGCCCACCGACGTCTGCTGGTCTCTTCCTAATGAGCGATTGTGGATTAAAGTGGGGGGCGGTCAGCCACAAGGGCCTGATCTATATTAATTCTCAGCAAAATGAAAATTGCAAAGATTTACTTAGGGTCGTTACAGGAGGAAATTTAATCACAGCTTCATCCCTGGCATCCGTTGGCTGGATGCATAGCTGCTGCCACTAGGGGATTTTTGGATCCCCCCACCCCCCACCCCCTGTGTGTGCCTGCATCCCCTGGTGGCTTATTTTTCCTATTAAAGATATCTCCAGATCAAAAAAGTACAGAATGGAAGATGAGAGATGGCATTTGCGCTGGGAGGCAGCGGCGATCAGTGGTGTCTCTCCCTGGCACTCACCAGGGATGGTCTCAGTGTCTCCGAGGGTGTCTTCCCTGCCACTCAGTTCATCATAAGGAATCTTCCCAGCTGGTTTATAATCTGTTGTTTCACAGGCTTCTAACCATGAAGACCAAGCACTCAGCTGCAGCCCTGGGTGGTGAGCTCCTCCTAGGCCACCATTGCCATCTCTGCACCCACAGAGACATTCCTCATTCAGGCTGACTGTGCCTTTTCCTGTCTTGTCTCCACCTTATGGGCAAGTCTGCAGCCCTCACTGGCCTTGAACTATAGAAGCCTCTCCAGGCGTGTGGGCAATATTCTCAGAAGGGCTGTTCGGCGTTGGTCCTTCATGGTGGGCCTTCTCTGTGCACACTGTTCAGTGTCTGGGAGCAGGGCACGTCTTTCGACATCTTGGGACAGATTGGTGGGATCTCTTCAGCAAGATTAAGGTCGAACTGATATCTCCATCCCCCAAAAGTCTCTCACACCTCAGAGGCTCCTTCAGGGTCACGTGTATAGAACTCAGGGTGGGGACTCGTTAAGAGTGACAGCCATGCCGGGCGTGGTGGCGCATGCCTTTAATCCCAGCACTCGGGAGGCAGAGGCAGGCGGATCGCTGTGAGTTCGAGGCCAGCCTGGTCTACAAAGTGAGTCCAGGATGGCCAAGGCTACACAGAGAAACCCTGTCTCGAAAAACCAAAAAAAAAAAAAAAAAAAAAAGAATGACAGCCATGGTAGCTGCAGGCTTGGCTGTCCTAGACTCACTTTGTAGACCAGGCTGGCCTCGAACTCACAGTGATCCTCCTGCCTCTGCCTCCTGAGTGCTGGGATTAAAGGCATGTGCCACCACACCCGACAAAAACCTTAACTAAGACAACTGTGGCTTAAAAATAAAGTTGTGATCTGCAAAAATGTTTGGAGACAGATGGGGGTTGACTGATGCTCTGAATATATTTAATGTTGGGTGAGACACCTAAAAGTGGCTAAAATTGGCCTGGGGTATATCTCAGCAGCAGAATGCTTACTTAGCATGAACAGGACTCAGAGTTAACCCTACTGCCACAAAGGAGATGTTTAGAGTGACATGTGTTATGGAGAGATGTTAGTGCTTAAGAGCATTGGCCACTCTTCCGGAGGACCCAGATTTGAGTCCCAGCACCCACATGGCAGCTCACAATTGGCTGTTCCCCTAGTCCCACAAGATATGAAACCCTCTCCTGATGTCACTGGGCAAAATACTCATATGCATAAAATAAATTATTTAGAAAAAGAAAAAACTCGGGGCCGGAGAGATGGCTAGGGGTTAAGAGCACCAACTGCTTTTCCAAAAGTCCTGAGTTCAATTCCCAGCAACCACATGGTGGCTCACAACCATCTATAATGTGATCTGTTGCACTCTTCTGGCCTGCTGGCTCACAGGCAGGCTGAATTTTGTATAAATAATAAATTAATTAATTGAAAAAAGAAAAAGAAAAAACTCATAGTGTGGGAAGCTGATCTACTCCCCAGAAGGGCAAACCTGCATTCTTCCCTTCTGGCCTTTCGGAACAATAATCTTTTGTGTTTGTTGGCCACAAGTGTCCTTTCAGTGAGAGGGCTTTTTTCCCCCTCCATTTTTCAAGACAGGGTCTCTCTGTGTAGTCCTTGCTTTTGTAGATCAGGCTGGCCTCGAACTCACAGCGATCCTCCTGCCTCTGCCTCTTGAGTGCTGGGATTAAAAGCATGTGCCACCACGGAAGGCATGTGACTCTCATGGAAGATGAGCTTGAGTGAGCGCCCACCAGGACCTGGAGAACGTGACTGTCCCACTTAACCCCCCAGCACACAGGTCTCATTACTGTCACTTCGCAGAGCCCAGATGGGATTAAGGGGGGCTAAATGCCCATCACAAGCCTGATGTCTATGGACAGTGTCTGAGAACAGAGTACACAGCGCTGGGGGCAACTCCTAGCTCACCTATGTGGTGGGGTGCATGGCAGGATCAGGTGAAAGCCACCATCCTCTTTGTAGGCTCATTCATCATATGTGTGTGTTCAGGGGGCCTACACGATATGGTGAGGCTTCCTAAGGAAGTCAGTGTCCTTGGAGTTTGTCTGTTCCTGTCACCTGTCAGTGTCGCCATTTTCTAATAAGGTATATATTCGTCACTGTGTCCCTGACCCTGTAGTGCCGGAAGCTTGTCCTCCAACGCTAATGAGCATGCACCATATCTCCTCCAACCAGAGACCACCTGGCCACACAAAGGCCCCTTTCTGCCCTTTGTACAGCAGAACGACCAGGGCTTTCTCAGATCCAGATGAGGTCTGAAGGTTACATAATGACCCTGCAGATCTGGAATGTTCTGCTTTCAGACTGGCACCTAGAACTCAGGAGTCTCAGTGAGGAGAAGGCTGTGTGCATCTCCACAAGCATGCACACGCATGTACACAAGGCTGTACCTCCACAAGAATGCACACCCATGTACACACATGCATGTTGCTACACACAGGCATGCACATAACACATACACATATTCTTGCCACCCACTCATGTGCACATGCTATTGAAACCTAAACACATGAAGCACGTATGCACATGTGCACATGTGGCATGGACACATGGGCGTATTCTACATATGTACATTCAATAATGTTCACAATACTGCTGCTCCAGTCTCAGCTGATGGCCACATGGTCCCAGACAGGACAGAGGACAGCTGGTCACTTGTTTCTTGCCCATTAGGGCAACTGGGCCTTTACAAAGCCAGATTCATTAGCACTTCACCTGTGGGCAGTAAATAAGGCATGGAACCCCAAAATGCAGTGGGGTGCTTTCAGGAGTACCCTTTGATGGTTAGGGGAAAAGGCTACCCACAGACAGGCATGGATGTCGGCAGGAACCATTTTTCCCAAACTGGCTGTGGCTGGTGGTGGTGAGACTCAGGGGGGAAGCTGGAGGGCGAGCCCCCACATTGTCTAGGAGTGGACGTGGGCAGGACTCTGCCCTGTGTGCGGGTCCTCTAGAAGCAGATTTGTCCATTCTGGGTGATGTTTTCCTCTCTCTGGTCTCCCTAGTCACCAAGATGAAGAACAGACTGGAAAGCTCTGAATTAACATCATTTTGTTTGCTCTAAACGTTGGAAGTGCTGACTTCCTGGCACCCTCTGAGGGTACACTGGGTGGGGATGGCTCTGCCCAGAGGCCATCTGAGGAGTACTCTTGTCCCTGAGGTCCCTCGGCACTAACTGGCTCATTGACGGTACATTTGCACATTTCTGACACTGACACTGTGGGCTATTCCCACTGTGATATGTCAAACATTGAGTCCAATGTGCATCTCATGGACAGTGTCCCACTGCTGTACAAAGAGCACCTATAAGGTGTGTGGACTTGGGAGTCCTGGTTCCCACCCACACCGTGCCAGTCAGACAGGCAAGTCATGAAATGCCTGGGGCTGGGGCTCTGACCCTCGTCAGACCATGGCACCACAGCATGGGCCAAGGCAGGCTGAGAACTGCTTGATGCCTCAGGGTCTGCTGGGGCTGTAGAAGATGGAATTTTTTTTCTGTGTGTGAAGCACAGAGACCATTTGCTTACAGGGACTTTTGAACATCAGTGCTATGAGCAGTCAGAAAGCAGGAAGTTCTGAGAGAGCTGGGCACAGCTGCGGATTACGCAATTCTGCATTGACTTCGATGAAAGCATCAAAAACATATCCTGTCAGATGCCTTGTGGCCACCAAGAGCATCATGGATCTCATGTGTGTCTTAGCATTTGGGCCCCAAATCTTGGCTGGGCAAGCCCTCTTCAGGACAGCAAAAGTGGTCCTTGTGGGACTAGAAAGACTAGCCTCACTCATGTCAGGCTAAGTCAGAGTCCTTGGGAGGGTGATGGTTGTGCGTCCATTGCTTTGGAGAAAGTGGGACTCAGAGGCCAGAAAGATGCATGAAGTTCTCTGCTGTGCTGGCTGTTGTTCTGAGCCTCTTACATTAGTAGCTATGGTGGTTTGAATAGACTTCTGCCCTGTGCCACTACTTTTGGGTGTGAGTATATGGCGGCCCTCATAGACTCATGTGCTTGAATGCTTGGCCCATGGGTAGGGGCACTATTAGAGATGTGGGTGTGGCTTTGTTGGAGGAAGTGCGTCACTGGGACAGGACTTTGACGCCTCAAGCCAGGCCCAGTGTGGCAATTCTCTTCCTGTGGCCTGCTGATCCAAGTGTAGAGCTCTCTGCTCTTTCTCCAGCCCCATGTCTGCCTACATGCGGCCATTCTTCCCGCCATGATGATAATGGGCCAAACCTCTGAGCCATAAGCGAGCCCCAGATAAATGCTTTCCTTTACAAGAGTTCCATGAGGCCCAACATGGTGGCTTACACCTTTAATCCTGGCACTCTGGAGGCTGGGAGGGTCTCTCTGGGTTTGAGGCCAGCCTGGTCTACAAAGAGAGTCTAGGAGAGCCAGGACTACACAGGGAAAGGCTGTCAAAAAACCAAACCAAAACCGAAACCAAACTATAAGAGTTCCATGATCATGGTCTCTTCAGAGCAACAGAAACACTAACACTAAGACAGTAGCCCACTGTGGGGTGGGCATGGCAGGTGACCTGAGAGTCTCGGGGAACAGAGGTCACCCACAGGACCACACCCAGTTCAGCATTGCATTGTGATGGCCATGCCTCCCAAAAAATGCAGGCTCTGCCTGCTTGAGGCCCAGAGGTGGCTTGGGCCCCAGAGATATACAAAGGTGTAATCTTGAAGAACAAAAGTAGTGACATAGGCTAAGACTGGCCTGCTCAGAGACCCCTCCCTTCCACATGTGCACCCCACAACTTTCTGGTAGCTACTCAAAAACAGCTTTTCTTTTCTTTTCTTTTTTTTCCCTAGGTGGTCCTGGATTCACTTTGTAGACCAGGCTGGCCTCAAACTCACAGTGATCCACCTGCCTCTGCCTCCGGAGTGCTGGGATTAAAGGCATGCGCCACCACTCCTGGCTTAAAAAACAGCTTTTCTACATGGCATAAGTAGATGCCCCTGAGGACGTTTCAGGCTGGCAAAGCACCAACCTGAATGCTGTTTCTGCAGGGGCAGGAGTGGCTCTGAGGGTCAGTTGGCTAATCGTTTCAGCCCTCTGTGCTCATGGCACACACATTCTGTTCCCCTGGGGGTGAGTTTGCATTCACGTCATAACTCTCCAATTTTCCAGAACAGGCTTTTGTTGGGGTGTTGGAACACAGCGGCTGGTTACAAAGAGGCAATTGTTAGAGAGAAATGGTTTAATACATTGCAAATCCCTCTATCTCTATCCTTTCAAAAGGGAATCAAGACTAGAAACAGATCACAAACAAATTTACATTATAAAATTGCTATCATCATTCTCTGCCGGATTAAGCCGGATTGCACTCCGGGGTCTTTCCTTTGGCCGAACAGACGGTGTGGCTCAAGTGGCTCTGGGCCTGAGATGCTGTTTCATTTCTTACATCCTTTTAGAAAAATAGTGTTTGTCTTCTGTGAAGAAGCACCTTCAAGGTCATGACGACTTGAATTTGATCCCCTGGGCCCACATGGTAAAAGGAAGGAACCAACTCATTGAGAGTTCTCCGCTGATCGCATGTGCTGTGTGCGCATGCGCATGCGCATGCCCACACATTCCCATACAAAGGAAGGGAAAGTGTAAAAGTAGAAATGTTTTCTAAAAGTACCTCTCGAGGCTGGAGAGATGGCTTAAAGATTAAGAGCACTGGCTGTTCTTCCAGAGGACTTAAGTTCAGTTCCCAGCACCCACACCAGGCAATTTATAACTAACTACCTGTAAATGGACCCAATACCTCTGGTCTCTGAGGGTATCTGCACTTGTGTGCACATATCCACACACAGACACACATAAAGACAAAATAAGTATTTTTAAAAGTCTCTCCTTGTGAAATTCCCAAATAGCCATAGAAATATATTTGAAGTCCCTCCTGTTAATATTTTCATCTGGGCTGGAGACACTTCTGCTTGATTCCTCAACGGCTCGGGTAAATCCATACGAGTGACGGTGTAAATTCAACTCTGAGATTAAATTAATAAACTGAAATATCTGGAGGCTAACCTGTCTGGAAGGAGAGAAAGTATAGGTGAAACAGGAGTGTTGTAGAGGTGTGAAGAAGATGCTGGAAAGCGGGTGCCGTCTCCACTTTGCTGAGGCTGGAGCTGGGCTTTCAGTCGTACTTGGAGAAGTTGGATGCCCCCACAGCCTGGCTCTGTGGGGTGTGTGTGTGTGTGTGTGTGTGTGTGTGTGTGTGTGTGTGTGTGTGCATTTCAGGCTAGTATATTTCTCAACTTGGGCAAAACAAAGGCCTTTGAGTACTCGGAGTCTTGGGTTTTGTGGGTCATAAGGCCCGGATGTTGATGGGAGAATAGTTCGGCAATGCGTCAAAGTGCCCGCAGTGCTTCAGTTAAAGGAGCCAGGAAGCCTAGGAGAGATTCATCTGTGTGTTTTTAAGAAAGGAGGGAATATGAACTTGTTTCCTGACCTGTAAATCAGGTCACTTTAAGTCTCCTGACCTATGTGGCAAGCTGGATGCCCTGGGCAGGCAGCCATGCAACAGCAGGCATCCAGGAAAGGACATGACAGTGAATGAAGACGCTGCGGGACCTGGCTGGGCAGCTTGGCTCTCACAGAGTCACAGGGCTTAGACCAGTTAAGCTCCTGTAAGCTGCTCTTCACCAGGACCTTGTCGGCGTACGCCAACTCAGTGTCTTTGAGTTGCTCAGCTAGCAACCAGCAAGGGCCGAGGACTTTACTCATGTGGTCTGCAGAGGAAGGTGTCGCTGACTCAAGCTCACTCTTTCAGGTGGGAGGGACCTAGGGTTGTCACCAGCTTCTGACTTGTTTGATGATGGGCTCCCCTGGCTTGGGTGTGGTCAGTCAGTGTGAAGCAGGAGGATGGATGTGGGGCTAGAGACGTGCTGATGGACATTGTCCGTACCCTCCCTTGACCGACAGCTGGCAGTGGCTTTGCTCCTCACTGGTCCAGCCCTAGCAGCTTAGAGATTCAATGAGAAGGTGTTGAAAGAGAAAAGGGTTAGAGAATTGTTTATTTGCACAGCTCTAGAATCTATTCCCCAAGTTGGTGGCATTTCCTGGTAACCGTTAGACAAAGGAGAGAGGAAACGGGCATTTCAGTGCTCGGCACTCACAGCCTGGAGCTGTGCCCAGGCCACTGCGGCCACGAGCCACACAAGAGCACGGGCTCTTGTGTAGGTCGGGACAGAGGGGAGCTCTGTAGGCAAGATGGCTACTTGAAGACTATCGCGATTACCGAGACACACAAATTGCTCATAAAATGATCTCGCCCACTTCTATTCAGTCTCTTTCCGCAGCCCACTAGAAAAATGTAAGCTTCCCACACAGCCACACTCCCTGTGGAGGGAAGAAGGCAATTCTGGGGACACTTCCTTGCACCTTGTCACTGCTCCATGTATTTTCCTGAAAAACAAAACAAACCCAACCAACAAACAAACCAAAACAACAAAATAACTCCCCTCAATCCCCCAAAAAACAAAAAACAAAACCAAAAGACCCACCTGTACCACACACACACACACACACACACACACACACACACACACACACACACCAAAACCAATGAGCTTCCAAAATCCTAGATGTACATGAAGCTCTTTCCCAATGACTCATAGGAACTTGACTCTTTACACCCAGGGAAAACCCAACCAGAGCCTCCACAGCTGCTTTACAGAGCCATGCTTACAGCAGGCACCCCTCCTGGCTGTGGAGGGCAGCCTCGGCCTCGGGATGGGGAGCTTGTGGTACAAGCCCAGGGCGCTTTACCAATGGCCACAATTGAGAGAATTATGGAGTTTCACTTTGAAAAAAAAAAACAACAACAAAAAAAACCACCCTAGTCATTCGTCCCAGTGAAGGTTTTTGCTGACATTTTGGAGAACAGCATGCAGTTTCAAAATGTTCTGATTTAATTTAAACTTTCATTTAAACTTGCTAATTGGAGACATTTTTATTAGTACAATGGTTAAAAGTTGTTTTGTTTTTGGAGGAGGGGTTGTTAATAATGTTTCGTTTAGACAAGGTCTTATTGATTCAGGCAACTCTCCCATTTCCACCTCCCGTGTTGAGGTTATGGGCGTGAATCACCACCACACCCAGCTCTTTAAAAACTGCTTTCATTCTAGCTGAAGAGATTTTTTTCTTCCCTCTTTCTTTTTCAAGATTATATATATATATATATATATATATATATATATATATATATTTTTTTTTTTTTTTTTTTTTTTTTTTTTTCTGAGAGGGTCTCACCCTGTCATTCAGTCTGACCTCCTCCTGGCTCAATCTTTTGCAGGTTGGGATCACCATTGCCAACCTGCTCCTTCACCTTTCTCATATGAATTCATGTATCAGTTAATGGTGTATGGGTCCACTTTAAAATCTCAGAAATTTTCTGAGGCCCTAAAAGAAGGATCCCAAATCGGTATCACTGCCTGGATATTGAAATTATAAACCAAGTTATAGATGTACACTCAATTTGATGTTAAAATGTAATCATATTACTTTTGTAAAATAAGCTAAAGTCAGATGCTTTATTTGGCCCAGCACCCCTGGTATAAACATAAATACGGGACTTTTTCAAATAATGATGGATAATGACCCCAGAGCTAACAACACTTGAATTTCAAGTGTTCCCTGTTTATCTTCAGGAGACTTGAAAAAACAGTCTGTTTTGAAATGTGTGACGCGAATTCGTTTAGGGGAGAGGGAAAGACAAGAAATTTTTTAAAATGGAAATGAGCAGAAACCAGTATTAAGCATACGTCTTTATGAATAAGACTTAATCACACACGTCATTTTGCAGATACAAAAGGGCCTTTTCAAATGCATTAATTAAAGTTAAGCGCTGCAGGCAGGCGCTTTACAGAGCAAAACGGCCCTCTCTGGATTTGCTTTGCATCAGCGAAGGCCAAGAAAATTGGATAAATGGAAGTGGACGCTGCTGAGGGCCACCGAGCGAAACCAACCGACATCTGGGGCTCCCGGGCTAAGGCTCAGACTGGGGACAGTGGCAGGATTCTGGATTGCGGTCCGATTTTGTGAGCAACCAGTTTCTGTTCAGTCCAGCGCCCGGTACTCACCGGTAGCCGGGCTTTCTTCAGAAGTTCCCGAACTGGCGCAGAGGGCTTGATTGCCTCTGGAGCTAGACTGAGAGTTCTCCGCTGACCCCGCGGGGTCAAGTGGCCCTGAGCAGGTTGTGAGGGCTCCCCAGTCCCCTTGGGACAAGCAGGCGCTGGCGGTCCTGGCATATTTAGGGATAGCTCCACAGACTTTAGAGGCCAGCTTGGGTTTCAGGAGCCTCTGGGCAGGTAAGAACGTTAACAGAACAAGCTCAGACTTAGGAAATATTGCAAACCTCATCTCCTGGGTTTTCCCTGCGTCTGCCTTCACGTCCTTTGCGAAGGTCCTCTGTAGAATCTCTCTCAGCGGCGGCAAGGCTGAGCCTGGAGTCTCGGAGCCCTCAGAGGCCTGCTGTGAAGAGCCACACCCGTCCTGTGGAACACATCTAGTTGGAGCAAGTTGGCCTAGAAGGGACTGGAGCAGAGGATGTTCCCCAATGCTAGGACATGGTCAAGTGATGCTCTGTGCCTGCGCTCCTGAGTCTTGGGCAGAGTCACCTGTCAGAAGTGGGACCGGCCAGTACCTGTTCCCTCCCGTGGCCTTCTTTTGGCGCGCAGCTGATAACCCGTCATCCTCATCTCTAAGAGCGCTGGCAACGTCCAGGGAACGCTGAGAGAGCTCTGTGGATGCGGTGGGGTCTGGAGTCCACCGCCAAGTCCAGCTCTGCCAGGACGGAGTTCGCGTTCTGCACCCAACAGTTCTACAAGCGGGGTCCGGGGTCCGGCTGCTTTCTCTTTATAGGATCCCGCCAGCGGGGACAGGGGGCAGTCTAAACAGAAACGCGGCTGCGGGGGTGCTCGGTGCCGTCAAGGCTTCTCACCACAGTGTTTGCAAAGCGCCGAGGGCGATCCAGAGAAGGTGGCACATTTGTCTGGGCAGGGTCCGAGCGCGGCGCCGGCTGAGAACGGGTAAACCGCTGCCTGGCCGAAGGGCGTCAGAGGCGCTGCGGCCACAGGTGCACCGAGTCCCTGGCCTTGGTTGAGGTAGGCCACCAAGCGCCGCATCTCCTCCAGGGCCTGAGCCTGCATGAGGATGTAGTTCTTGGCCAGTAGTAGCGTGGCGATCTTGGAGAGCTTGCGGACAGACGGGCTGTGCGCGTAGGGGATAACTGCACGCAGTCCGTCCAGCGCGTCGTTCAGGTCGTGCATGCGCCGCCGTTCGCGCGCATTGATGCTGAGCCTCAGCGAGCGCTGCTCTCGGGGCCGTCGCCGTGTGTCCACCGCGACCCCGGGCCCTCGCCGTCGCCGCCGCCTCTCGAAGGCGTCGTCCTCGTCGCCACTCTGCTCGCCGCTGCTCTCAACCGTCGTGGCGGGGACTCGGGATGCTGGCGCCGCGGGGAGGTCGCCACCCGGACCCGATGCACCGAAGCCGCGTGTAGCCTCTGGTCCTCGAGCCGCAGCGTAGGCGTGGCCGCTCGCGGTGTAGCCGTGGCTCAGCGCCAAGTACGCGTCCCCAGACAGCGACTTGAGCTCGGCCATGGCCCTCTGAAGCCTGCTACCGTAGTGCGACCTCCTGCCCTGCGAGTGCGTTCGTCTGTCTGTCCGTTCCCTGGCCTCCGTGTGGTCTTTCCGGCCGGCCACCCCTCCTGCGCCTCCTCACCAAGACGCATGGCCGGCCGGGGCCGCTCTAGCTCCCACTCGGACTGGCTTCGTTTTTAAGCTGCTGAGGCGCCCGCTGGGACTTCGTGTCGTCCAATCAGAGGGGACCTGCTGCCCGCATCTTCCTAGCCCCACTCCACGGACTGTGCGGACCCACAAGCCGGAAAATGGGAGCCACCGCGGGACTCGAGAGCCGGTTTGCCTGCTTCGTGGTTTCTCAGCTGCCAGCTCTTGTTTCCTAGGAGGTCACCTCCGCAGAAGCTCTGGTCCTGGGGGCACCGGCTCTCCTCTGAGTCTCCGGACTTGTCGTCTGTTCTGGGTGATTAGAGGCCCGGCCTTTCGGGTTGCAGGCTTCCCACCAAGGTCCCCCGCAGGTGTATCCTGATGTGACTCTTGGGTTTTCCTTAAGTTGTAGTTTGAGGCGGGGGACTGGCGTTTGGGATGAAACCTTAGTAGAGCCAGCCTCTCGGTTTCCCTCAGGTGGAGGATTCGCAGTCTTGTTCTGCTGGAAGAGTATGGTGGATTGTCTCGGCTGTGGCTGGGGAAAGGCACCGGAGTTTTGAGGGCGGAGTAGAAGTCGCTGGAGAAGCGTCCAGGTTCCTTCTTGTAAGTGAGAGAGACTGGGTTGTCTTCACCTTCCAGGCCTCAGTCGTAGCCCAGATCCCTCCACACACAATAGGTAGTCTAGATGTGGGTGCCCCAACTGATCCAGACTGTCACCCCGCTCAGGAGCTGGGGCTACGCTGGGCACCTGGCGCTGAGTCATCTTTCCTCCGCCCTGTCAGAGGGAGGAGCAGAGCAAATTTTGTTTCTGTTACCACCGCCAGAGGTAGGAGGTTAGTGCTGAAGGCTTCCTCTGGAGGAGCCGCTGGAACTGCTGGGTGCTGGCTGGCCCTCTGTCTTTGTCGCCCCAAATGCGAAGGTTACTGAGGGGGGATTACTGCTTTGCCCAGAGCTGCTCAAGGTGTGAACTTGCCAGGGCTCTGTGTTTTCAGCAAGAGGTATATTCTCCTTACTATGGTGAGAGATGGGGTCACCCTGGCTTCCAACACAAAACAGAATCACTCAGGTGGCCAAGCTGTGTGACCTTGGCAGAGACAGTTAGCCTCTCTGTTCTCTGAGTTTCACATGGAAAAGAAATGATTCAATTGTCGAGCACTCTCCAACAGTGCATAGATGCCTGATGCACATTTGTGACATGAATGGTGAGGACTGTATGTTTTCTGGAAGGTTCTGGGGCTCTATGCCATTGCTAGTACATAAGCACACAGATGTAAACACACGGATTTATGCCTAAGGAACAGCGGGCTTCGCTCTGGGCCTGGAAAAGAAAGAGGCCAGAGAACAGCTTCTTGGCTGCCCAGAACTGGTTCACCATGTGGCTGCCTATGTTGTGGACATAGCCACAACATAGGATGAGTGTCTCTGTGAGGCCTGTCCCTGGCCTGATGGCAGGTGTGGCTGGGAGTTGTGAGGCTGTGTAGCACCCCACTGATTAGAAGGGGCAAGCCCTACAGGAGGAGTAGCAGGGGCTGTTGGGATCCAGAGACGGAGGGGCAGGCACCAGCAGCACCAGCCCCTCAAGCTGTTCTGGGGAGTTTGTTTAAGACTGCCCCATGGCCTTAGCCCCCATGCCCTTAGCCATAGAGCTTGGAAGGAGGAGGACTACCCTTACCTGTGTCTGCTGCAGTCTGGTAGAGCTTCCCAAAGCAGTGTGGGAGGCTGGGGAGGGTGCAATGTTTGGACGGGTCCATGTCTCCGCCTGTGGATAGAAGGTGGCCTCTGCAAGGCTCTTGGGGAACATTGGGTGGACATTGTGAGAACATGGCAATGCTATGGGTGTGTCAGCAGGATGCACCAGGCTCTAGGCTGCAGCCATGATGGGGTGGGCCTTCAAGCTTCCCCTGGAGTAAGGCTTTAACCACGACTGCCATTGACACTGCGTTGCAGCTGTGATCTAGTCTATGATAGGATCGGCTTTGAGCTTTCTAAACTGCCCGGCCGGGAGAGCAGACCTGTCATCCAGTTAGATGACTAATGTTGATTGTCGGCTTGACAGAATCTGTAACCACCAGGGAGGTGGAACTTTGGGGATCTCTGTAGGGGTTATCTTGATTGTGGGCAGTAGAGGTGGGAAGACAGGTCCACAGTGGATGGGGCCACTCCCCGGGGTGGGACTCTGGGCTGTATAAAACTAAGAGAGTGATACAAGCATGCATGGCTTGCTCTCTCATCCTGACTGTGGATATGCTGTGACCATCCGCTTCAAGCTTCTGCCATGATGGAATGTGAACTAACAGAGAAGAAACGGAGACATCCAGTGAGCCGAGAACATTCGACAGCACAATCAGCAGACCTAAAGGGCTACAGTGGGGAGAAAAATCAGGGGACAGGGGTGGTAGCCAGCCACCTGTTTGAGCACATAAAGGCACATGCCTTTAATCCCAGCACTTAGGAAAGAGGCAGGCAGATCTCTTAGTGCAAGGCCAGCTTGGTCTGCATAGTGAGTTCCACGACAGCCAGAGATACATACTGAGGCCCTGTGAAAAATAACAAAAACCAAACCAAACACAAACCGACTTGTAATAGGTTAGGGACAAGGAGAGGCAGTGTTTTGCGGTGCCATGCTGCCACCTGCTGGATGGTAGGGAGATTGCATAAGTAACATCTCTTCCTTGGCGGGAGCTGGGTGCTGTGTAGGCGTTCTGGGGCTGAGTAAGACCACAGCTGAGAAGGCAGAGAGAGCTCTTACTGCCTCTCATCCACCAAGGGAGGGAGGGCGTGGGGCTCTGCACCAACTAAGGTGCTACCTTGCCACGTCTGTAAAATGTGGGTCCTCTCCATAGCACACATGGTCTTAGGCCTCATTCTGACTCTAGCTGTTCTTTGGGGGCTAAAATGGGCCTGAGATTTTTGGATGACACTCTGTCTGTACCCTCTCTGTTTGTTTGCTGTCAGGTGATGGGCTGTGTCCTCCTCTGGGGTACTTCAGTCATCTCACATGAGGGAAGATTTCCCAGGTGTTTCTGGGTGTCACTAGTCCATGCCCTCAAAGTCTTCCTGGGCATGGGTTTTTCCCTTCCCCTGAGGGTAGGGGGAAGGGAACACGGTCTTAGTCACTATTCTGTTGCTGTGAAGAGACACCATGACCACCGCAGCTCTTATAAAAAAGGCATTTAACTGGAGCTTGCTTACAGTTTCAGAAGTTTATTCCACTAGCCTCAAGGCAGGAAGCATGGCGGCACGCAGGCAAACACGGTGCTGGGGAAAGAGCTGAGAGTTCTACGTCTGTATCCACAGGCAGCAGGAAGAAAACACTGGGCCTGGTTTGGACTTTTGAAACCTCAAAGCACACCCTCAGTGACACATTTCCTCCAACAAGGTCACACCTGCTCCAAGGAAACCTCACCTCCTAATCTTTCTCAAGAGTACTGCTCCCTGATGACTAAACATTCAAATTACCAGTCTGTTGGGGCCATTTAAAAATTTTTTTTCATGGCAGGGTTTCTTTATGTAGCCCTGGCTGCCCTGGACTCATTTTGTGGACCAGGCTGGCCTCGAACTCAGTGATCTGCCTGCCTCTGCCTCCCGAGTGCTGGGATTAGAGGCGTGCGCCACCGCTCCCAGTTTGTGAGGCCATTTTTATTCAAACACAGGGACCGTGGAACAAGTCCTTCCCTTATACCCTGGTTTCCCAGGTCCTTGTTAGACGCTCCACAGAGGACGTCCTCCCATCCATGCAGCAGCTACAGGAAACGGACTGGGTCGCATCCCTTTCCTTCCACTTCCTGTTCCGTACAGGAGCGTGTGCTAGCTGTTCCCAAGGTGATGGAGGACATGTCTTGTATATGGTTTATTTGGTTTTTTAGGGTTGGCAAGATCTCTTAATAAGCCTGATGACCAGTGTTCAGTCCCTAGAGGCCACAGGAGAGAGAACGGACTCCTGAAGTTTGTCATTTGACCTCCATACATGTGCTATTACATGTGTGCGCACATACATACATACATACACACATATGCACATACACGTCAAGCTCACACATATCACACACACACAAATGTATTATATAAAATTAAAGTTATATTTTTGTTTTGTTTTGGTTTTTTTTTTTTGAGACAGGGTTTCTATGTGTAGTCTTGGCTGTCCTGGACTCGTGAACTCACAGAGATCGACCTGCCTCTGCCTCCCCATGTGCTGGGATTAAAGACATGAGCCACCATGCCTGGCTTAAAGCCAAATTTTTAAACAATAGTTTATCCAGACATAATGTGTACAGTGTCCAACTCACTCATCTAGAACACTCAGTTCATAGACACTCAGCAGGTGTATTGTGTGACACACAGCCGTCACCCTAACCACGCTCAGGCAATCCTCTACCTCAGCCTACCAGATTCCTCCATCCCCTGTTGACAGTCTCTCCCTCCCAGACCAGGCCCTCACTGCCTCCTCTGCACTGCTTAGTTAAGGGGTGTGTTCTAGAGTGGCTCCCCAGGGCTGTGAGGGAGGAGGCACAGAGTCCTGCTTCAGTCCTGATGTAGTTACTACACCTCCCCTTACCCCCAATATTGAGGCACCCCTCTTTACAGAACATAGCCCCCTTGCACCATGGGAATAGCATTCAAGCTCTCGTACAGCCCGACCCTCCGGGCACGAGTGGGTTAGGCTGTGTGGACACTGACTTGGCTTTAAGTACCTGTTGACTTCCAGAGCTGAGCTTCTCTGTGTTGTTCCCTCACGCCCTCCTCTTGGAAGCCTTTTAGACACTTCCCTTTCCCCAAAGGACAAGATCCCTCAGACCCTTTCTTGCAGAGGACTGAGGACAACGATAAATACAGACCTCTGATCACACAGCCACAGCCCCTGCTCCCGTCCAAGCACGCCCTTACTTTAGGTTTGTCACCAGTCTCTGCGCTCCGCCAGCACTCTGGTATCTAGACCACCTGAGGAGCTCCTGGTATCGCCGCCTCAGCCTCCTGAGTGATGGGTTATGGGATGTGCTGCCATGCCTAACTTAATTCATATTTTTTTTATGTATTTATTTATTAGATTCTGAGAGAGAGATAATAAAGTCATATTACATAATTGAAGTTAAACACATACAACCCAATAGATAATGACAAGCTAGCACCCCACACTCCACCACACAAAGCTGCTCTGTTGTAGGAATGGAGGTCAGTCCGAGAGTCTATTCTAAGACATTAACACGATTGCTTGACGTGGGGCGTGACGGCACACACCCTTAATCCCAACATTCAGGAGGCAGAGGCAGGCAGATCTCTGTGAGTTCAAGGCCAGCCTGGTCTACAGGGCAAGTTCCAGGACAGCCAGGGATATACAGAGAAACCCTGTCTCGAAAAACAAAAAACAAAACAAAAACATTGCTTGACTTTTTCCGGCTTTTTTCAGCAGGATGTGCTTTAGGCCCAGCATATATATAGTCAACAGAAAAACTTAACACATTGTTTTCTTTTCAGGGCAATTTCAGTGTGCAGAAAAACTGATAAGGAATCAGACTGTTGCTCTGTGCCATCCCCACCCTACAGTTACCCTATGTCTTGTGTTAGTGGGAGACAAGTGCTTTTGCTGATAAGCTATTAGCTAGGCTTCATGCTGTTAACTAGACTCCATGGTTGTGTGATTCATGATGGTACTGCCCATCTTCAAAAGGAAGATTTCCCTAATCCCCCCCCCCATGCTCCATCAACGTGTCTCTGACTCTGACCTCTATCCCATGGGACCAGTTTAGGGAATATTTTGTACATCTGTATCATTGTTTCATATTCATTATGGAATAGTGTGGCGCCCGCGCCACTGCGGTACTGAGTTAAGGGCGAGGGACTGTGGATTTAACTAACACACACACACACACACACACACACACACACACACACACACACACACACAATAACACTGCGGGTCCTTCATGCTAAGAGAGCAGCAGCAGCAGCAGCAGCAGCAGCAGCAGCAGCAGCAGCAGCAGCGGTTTCAACCTTTATTCAGTGTTCAAAGAGCCCTCTTATAGGCAGCAAAACAGGAATGCCACTCGCAGGTGAAATCCCTCAAGAGGTGATTGGGCACAGGAGGAAAAGTCCTGAGGAGGGGAGGGGTGCGTTCTCAGAGCAGTAAACATGACTAGCTAACCAACATAAACACAGACATGGAAGCTGCTAGAAACAGGACATGAAACAGCAAGAAAGGCAGACAGCCCAGTCGGGCCTGGTTCCTACAGAATAGTAGTATGCTGTACCTAGTACTGTGCAGCTATAACCTCTCTATGGTCTGGGTCTAGTCAGTTACAGGTATCCTATTTATATTTTCATAGGATACTGTATTTGTAGAGTGCAGTGTTCTGCATGTTAATTTAGCCAAATTTCCTTATCGCGTTGCTCTAAGTGTCTGTATATTTTTAACACATCTTTGCTGAATTTTTTTCTTCTCTTGCTTGCTGTGGTGTGAGCACAAAGGGATATTATTTCTCCTGTGTATATTGTGAAATTTCAGGCTTTGCAAAGTGTGGTCTTTGGAGCCTTAAAAGGTTTTTAGCCTATCCCTGGCAGAGTCTGCAGCAGTTTGCCAGTTAAAGGCAGTTTCTCCTGCCTTGACCTTGGCTCTCTTCTCCAGTAGGTAAAATGGGTCCTGGAATTTGTCTTTGGGGGAGCACAGTCATCAGATAGTGACCATGGCAGTCTGATGCATCTAGGAGAGTTGAGTCTTACTTTGTTTGGTTTCCTATTGGGCAGTTTGTGAGTGATGGTTTCCAGACCCTTCATATGTAGGACTGGAAAGGCTTCCTATTTCCCTCCCTCATTCCTTCCTTCCTTCCTTCCTTCCTTCCTTCCTTCCTTCCTTCTTCTTTCCTGTCCCTTTTAAGTTTGTGGACTTTGACTTTATTTAGTTCTGGGAAATCTTACGGTTAACTATTTATTTATTTTTATTTTTATTTTATGTGTGTTAGTGTTTTGCTTGCATGTATGTAAGTGTAGCATGTGCATACGGTGTCCTTGGAGGTTGGAAGATGATATCAGCTCTTCTGGAACTGGAGTTACAGACTGTGAGCTGCCAGCTGAGCCATCTCTCCAGCCCCTAGCTGTTAACTCTTAAGTGTTTCTTTTCTTTTTTTTTCTTTTCTTTCTTTCTTTGTTTTTTCCCCCGCAAGGCAGCGTTTCTATGTGTAGCCCTGGCTGTCCTAGAACTCATTCAAACTCTCGGAGATCCACCTGCCTCTGCCTCCAGAATGCTGAGACTAAAGGTGTGCACCACCACCATCACTGCCTCCTCCACCATCACCACCGCAGGCTCTCAAGTATTTCTTTTCTGTTTTTTTGTTTTGTTTTGTTTTGTTTTGTTTTGTTGGTTTTTCAAGACAGGGTTTCTCTGTGTAGCCTTGGCTGTCCTGGACTTGCTGTGTAGACCAGGTTAGCCTCGAACTCACAGCAATCCGCCTGCCTCTGCCTCCCGAGTGCTGGGATTAAAGGCATGTGCTACCACGCCCGGCCTCTCAAGTGTTTCTTTAACTCCATGTTCTCTCATTTCTTCTGGGGTCCTGTTTGCCCCCCCTTGCCGCCCCCACCTCCACCCCTTGCTCCCCTTTGTCTTATCTGTAACTCACTCTCAGTACTTTCTTCTTGCCTATCTGTAGTTTCCTGACTCTCTCCTCAGGTGAATTTGACCTTAAAGGTGTTAGTAAACTTGTAATTTGTATTCAATGCTAGAACCTTTCATTTGGTTTTGTAGGTCTCTGCTGAAAGCCTTAATCTTGTCTTCTCTCTCCCTCAGATGCTGAGCACAGTCAGGCCCCAGCCGGTCTGCAGATCTCTAGCCTGCTGTTTCTGCCGCTATAGTTTGCGCTGTGTCACACACGCCTGGAGTTTTTGTTGTGTGCTGAAGGCTGTATTTTTGTGAGGACCATTTTCCAGGTAGCACTTGTTTGCGTACTTCCAGGGAGGGATCTGGTTAGCTGCAGAGGATGTGGACACAGGAATCCCGGGCCTCCGCGTGTGTCGTTATCAAGGCCCACCTACTCACCATCACTTCCAGGCTGTACTTACGTGCTCAGAGAGAGGACACCCCAAAGGAGGTGGGTGTGCCTGGCAGCTGCTGCTCCCGAGCACTTGCCGCTCTCACTGAGAACAGGTTTAGAGGTACAGAGTGGAGTCATCCCCAACTTCTACTCTGTCAGGAGAGATGAGGCCAGGTGCCTAGCTCCATGTACTTAGTGCTCACCTGCGCCCAGGTGAGTAGGGAGCTGGTTATCCATTTGTCTCTGGGCTTTGCTGGGCAGAGTTGTCTCTCAGTAGAAAGGCAGCTGGGCTCCCCATCCCTCATTCTGTATCCAACAACGGGTGATGGGGTGTGGTTTCTAGCCCTTGACACGAGTGTGCTTCTGGGTCTTTTTGCTTTGAGCGTGATGGGCCCAGGTTGGCTCTCCTCACCCTGACATTCCCAGGTCCTGGTTTATGGAGGTTGGAAGCAGTTGTGTATTCCCCTTCCACGTGTGTCTTCAGCTTGCGAATTGCTGTGGCCCACTCCCGAGCCTTCTCTGCTCGCTGGCCTCTGGGGCTTTTGAAACCCCAGGACTCTGAGTGTTTCCTTTCACAGAGTTCAATCCTCCCTCCTCCCTGAGTTCCTTAGCTTGTGAGCTGCTTTCTCATGCAGTGCTGGCATCCTGGTCATCCCTGTGCCTGATTTGGCTTGTGACCACCTTGCCCCACACAGCAAAGAACCAGCGTCACTTCTGGGTGAGATGTAGTGGCAGTTTAGTGAGAGCCTCCGCCCTCCCCCTCCATAAGTCTAGGGCATGTGAATACTTGCTCTCCAGTTGGTAGCCCGTATAGGGATGTTTAGGGGGCGTGGCCTTGCAGGGGAAGGGTGTCATTGGAGTCAGGCTTTGAGGTTGCAAAAGACAAGGTCGTTTCCAGCACAGCCAGTCTGCTTCCTGTCTGAGGTTTGAGATGTGAGCCCTCGGATGCTGTGCCAGCCACCAACACCTCTGTTCCACCACCATGGACTCTTTTTTGAGACAGGGTCTCTCTGTGTAGCCTTTAGGTGTCCTGGACTCGCTTTGTAGACCAGGCTGGCCTCAAAGTCACAGCGATCCGCCTGCCTCTGCCTCCGGAGTGCTGGGATTAAAGACGTGCGCCACCACGCCCGGCTAGCACCATGGATTCTTATCTCTCTGGAAGCACAAGTCAAATAGACCTTTTCTTCTAGACGTTTCCTTGGTTGTTGTGTTTTTATCACAGTAATAGAAAAGTAAACAAGACAGGTGGCTTGTGCCTCTGCACTCTTCCCTCCTGGAGCCTCCAGTAGAGTCTTGTCTTGTTGAGGAGGCCACGGAGGGTGGACTGGCTCACAGCTCCCTATTGGAGGGAGGCTCTCCAGGGCTCTTCCCAGCCCAATGCTCATCTGATTGTGGCTGTAAGTTGAGCCCAGCCTTTATGCTCAGCAGCAGCCAGACTGTCCCCTGAGCCTTTCATTTACTCCTGACCCCCAGAGTTGTGAGAGATGGCAAGGCAGGAAGTTTTCAGCCCTAAGTTCAAGGCTGACTCTACAGCAGGCAGCCAGGACTCTTCCAGCTGTTCCCCTATGGGTTTTTTTTTTCCTTTTTTCTCTCAAACGATGAAGGCATTCTGCTAAAGCCTGCTGCAGTGAGGCCACATCCCACACAATTGGTCCCTGGTGTGCCTTGGAGAAAGGCTCTTACCAGATTGTGGGCAGGATGGCAGTTCCTGTGTGGTAGTCTCTTTCCCAGTGCTGGCCACACCACATGGCCCTGCTCCAAGCAAGCTTTCCTTTCTGAATGTTCCACCCTTCCATTCCAGGGTCCCAAGCTAGAGAAAAGAGCACCCTCTGAAGGTCACCTGGGCCTTAGTCCCCTGTTGAGCACCCTAGAAGGTACGAGTGGTGGCTCTCTCTAGAAAGGGCTGTAGATCTCTGAGATCACAGTGAGCTCTGCCCAGGCCTCTCTCTGTTGTCTCAGGACAGTCTGCTTTCCAGGCAGAAGGACAGCATATGATCCTTCTGGAAGCTTGTAGAGGAAGTTGGTGGTGCAGATTTGAGCAGTTCCCCTGCTGGCCTCCAGGGGGCAGCAAACCCCTGGTCTTGTGTTGCTGTTGCTGTGTCCAGTTAATTTCAAGTGTGGGTCTTGTTTTTGTTTTTATTTTTGTTAGTTGTGTGCTTTGTTGTTTTTTTTTTTTTTGACAGGATTTCTCTATGTAACAGCCATTGCTGTCCTGGAACTCGATTTGTAGATCAAGCTGGCCTTGAACTCACAGAGATCCGCCTGCCTCTGCCTCTCGAGTGCTGGGATCTGCCTACAGGTGAGGTTTTTAGGCAGTGAGAGGGCAGTTGTGTGTCTTTGCCATTCTGTTGTTGGGACCATTGCGAATCTTGAGCTTTCAGGAGTAGCAAGGACAGCTAGTCCTGGGCTGCGCAGGGTGGAGCAATAAGAGGAGGGTAAAGGTGGGGCCCTCCTGCCCAGACCTCCTTAGGGACATAGCAGCCCTGCACTAATGAGCTCTCAGGGTGCTTTAGAGGGGCCTCTCAGGAAGAGAACAAGGAAAGGCCAGCCGTGGCTTAGTACCAAGGCCAGAGGGTCTATGCCAACGAGCCTGGCATCAGGCACAGGATGACAGACTTTAGGAAGAGGCTGGAGCCCAGACCCATGCTGCCTGGACCCATAGGTCTCTCTTACTCTTTGAAATAAACAGACTAAGGCCAAGTCATAGCACCTGCCTCTCGGAGGCTGCTGTGATTAGGGGGGTGAGACAGTTGTGGTGACAGACAGCCTGCTTGCTAGGACAATGACAATATGAATCATGTGTCCCTCTAGGCTTGTCCCCTTGGTGTCCTCTCAGATGCTCTGTGGGACTGATTTTTCCTACAGAACTAAAGGCGGCTGGGAGCACGCCTGGGCTGTGAGTGGTGTCTCCTAACCTTGGTGTCTCCTGTCTTCTCTTTCAAAATTTTAGAAGTCATACAGGCAGGCTGCCATGGTGGCCCACGCCTTTAATCCTAGCACTCGGGAGGCAGAGGCCAGTGGTCTATATAAGTTCAAAGCCATTTACACAGCGAGTTCCAGGTTAGTCAGAGATATATAGTGAGGACTCCGGCTCAAAAACAAAAACTCACAAGGCAGCCTTTAGTATTACTCAATATTTTCCAAGTACGGCTCTTTATTCTTTTGTGTTGACCCATCCGGCACCATTTTCCTGCTGCCTGAATGGTGTCAGTGCTCTCTCAGCACAAGCTGATGATAATAATTTCTCTCAGCCTTTTGCTGTTTAGTTGGTTTGTCTTTATTTGTTGCATCTGCAAGGATGTTTTCCTTGGATACAGATCCGTGTTAGTGTGTAGGCTGGCAGGCTTGCCCCCCCTCCTCGTGTGTGTGTGTGTGTGTGTGTGTGTGTGTGTGTGTGCGCGCGCGCGCGCGCGCCTATGGAAGCCAAAGGACAACTTGGAGTGACATTCCTCAGGCTCTGTCCATGTTTTTGTTATTATTGAGATAGGATCTCTGGTTAGTCTGGAACTCACCAGTTTGGCAAGGGTGGCTGGCTAGCAAGTCCTAAGAATCCACCTGCCTCTGCTTCTGCAACAGAGGTATTACAAATGTGACACCCTGACTGACCTTTTTCTTTTTCTTTTCTTTTCTTCTCCCCCCCCCCCTCTCTTTTTCTCGAGACAGGGTTTCTCTGTGTAGCTTTGGCTGTCCTGGACTCAACTTATAGACCAGGCTGGCCTTGAGCTCAGAGAGATCAGCTTGCCTCTGCCTCCCAAGTGCTGGGGTTATAGTCATGTGCCATCCTGGCTGTTTTGGACTGGAGGCTATCTTTTTTGTTTTGTTTTGTTTTTCAAGACAGGGTTTCTCTGTGTAGCCTTAGCTGTCCTGGACTTGCTTTGTAGACCAGTCTGGCCTCGAACTCACAGCGATCCACCTGCCTCTGCCTCGCAAGTACTGGGATTAAAGGCATGAGCCACCACTGCCCAGCTTTGGAGGCTATCTTTTATGACACATTGCTGGCAGAAGATTTGTTGAAACCTTCCTGAAGTGCTGGACACTGCTCTGGGTACAGGTTTTGCTGTTTTGTTGTGGGTTTTTTTGTTTGTTTGTTTGTTTTTGACTCTCCTCACATCTGTTCTTCACCCCAGAACACTGTGATCCATCACTGGTCACTTACCACCCTGCAGGGGCACACCCCTGGGGCACACCCCTGGGGCACACCCCTGTGAGAACTAAGCTCTTGTCTGGCTCTGGCCTGTCATGATGGCAGCGGCGGGGAGGGGGGGGCCTTTCCTCACTTCTGCCTCCACTGGTATGGGACTTGGGCAAAGGGGACCAAGGGAACCTATTAGGCACCTACTGAACAAAGACAGGGCGATCTGGAAAGACAGCTCCAAGCCAGGAGCTAGGTGACCTAGTTTCCTGATGTTTCCCAGTGGAGGAAGACAGCCTGCAGTGAGGCGGCTGTCCCAGCCCTCATGGCAGAGCCAGTCTGTCACTCTCTGTCAGCAGAGGGCGATCAGATGCCGGCACACTGGGAACACAGAGTGTTGAACGGTGGGTGTGGTGTTTCCTATCTGTGGGGAAAACTCAGCCAGCTGAGCTTGGGGATATCTGATGCCTGCTTGGATTCTTTTGTGTCCCCCCCCTCTCCCCCTCCCCAGCTTCCTCTGTGCCATCAGAGCCTGCGGATCTGACGAGGAAGGCACCAGGGAGCACGTGGCAGGGACCATAAGTCTGACAGGGTGCAGAGAGCCAGATTCCCTCAGGATCTGTGAAGGAGACAAGCTGGGCTCGCTAACTGGTCCTTTCTGCAGAGAGGTAGAAGGCTGCCTGCGTGGTCCTTCCCATCAGTGCTACTGTGTCGATCTCTGGCCATCACATCCTCACTGCAGCACCCAGCACCCGAGCCGCCTGCCGTGACTGCAGAGATGTGCATGCCTGCAGATGCGCCGGGAACACCAGGGTGTCTGTTAGCAATTCTCCCCTGTGGTTCCCACCTCGCTCCACAGATGATTTTGCACTTGGCTGACATCAAACGCAAAAGCATAGAAAATTAGAAAGAAAAATCGTGGGTCTCTGAAAACTCTCTCACACTGCAGTTTCAAAGCAAGCTGATTATTAATGGCGTTCATGGGGAGCAAACGCGTCAGGCTGAGTTTGAGTTGTAAAATCAGGGGGTCCTCAGGAGATGAGCTCCCTCAAGGGAACCCAGCCCCGCCCTCCCCTGCACCCCCCCCCCCACTCTCCCAACAGAGGGCAAAGTGGATGGCTGTTCGGGTGTTAGCTTTTCCAGATGCACAGATCATTGGTCACAGAATGATCACAGAGACGCAGGTCCAGGTTTCCCAGCCCTGTGGAGATCTTCTCCCAACCCCCATTAATACCCTTTCCTTGCCTGGCCTCCTCAGTGCACGGTGTGTGTGGGGTGGGCTGGGCGAGGGGATGGGGAGAGACGGGACAAGGGCCCGCAATGCAGGCAGCCTTTTCTGTAGTGCCACCTTGTGGTGACATGTGGGCAGTGCTAGTCTGCTCAGACACCCAGATTTGAAATCAGGCAAGTGATTAAATATATATGAATATATATTCACAGATAGACACGATGATGCACACCTTTAGTCCTAGCACTTGGAAGGCAGATGTAGGTGAATCTCTGTGAGTCTGAGGCCATCTTGGCCTACATAGAGAGCTCCAGGCCAGCTGGGGCTACATAGCGAGACCTTGTTTTGAAATTTTTTTCTTTTGCATTTATTTACTTTGTGTGTGTGTGTGCCACAGTGCACATGGGAAGGCCAGAGGTCAAATCTGGGGAGTTGGTTCTCTCCTCCCACTATGTGGGTCCCAGGGTCCTGTTCAGGTTCTTAGACTTGGTTGAAAGCGCTTTTTACCCACCGAGCCTCACCGTCCCAGCAAAGGGGAAGGAGAGTGAGAGATCAGAGTTACCTCATACACTCCACATAGGAGCAGACTGTAAGATGCAGCAGGGTAGCATCAGCAGGTGAGATGCCCCTGCTGCCCGTGCACTTGCATAGGCTGAGCACTAGGACCTTGGTGGACAGCCTGCTTCTCCACTGCCCCAGGGATGGAGCCTCTGAACTCGGGAACCGCATCGGACTCCTGGTACCCACAATGCCCAAATACTAGCCAGCCCGAGTTTTATGGAACAAAATCAGAGGCCCATGCTTCTCTGGGCACCTTGGGGGGTGGAGAACCCACCACTCCCCTGCAACTTAGCTCTTAGCAACTAAGGCTGTCTGTCTGTCTGTCCTGTGAAGCCCTGTTGTCAACTCATTCTTCCCTGCTAATGCCTTCCTCTCGAGGCTTTGCTCAGACCCTCTTGACACTATTTCCTTTAGAAAGTCTCTGAGGACTGGTTCTTTGGCTTCTGGCTGTGCAAAGGGATCTGGGAGAGGGCCCCCCCATCACCCGCACAGAACAGGTGTCTTGGGACACAATGTATCCACTGACAGCCTTGTACTCGGGCTGGGACCCAGCTGTGGGCAGGAAGATGTGGCTGCTGCCCACAGATGCTCGCAACTTTTAACACGCTGGCTCTGATGGCACCATTGCCAGGGTGAGGTTCTTGAGAAGGGCAGATTTGGCGTCCTCACTCTTTGGGGAGAGGGTTGAGCCCCTAGGGAAAGCTAAGGCCTGGCGCTGTTTATTCTGTGACTCTTTCTGATGCCCTGAGACCACAGCATGGTCCTCATGTCCCCGAGTCTGTCTAGCCTCTGCAGGGCCAGGGTGGGGCTTCAGTTTTTCAATTTGGGTTTCTAGCTGGGGGCGTGACAGGACTGGGACAAGTGGGTACCATTTCTATTATTGTGTTTTTCATATTCCACAAACAAGCTTTTCCATCTCTCTGAGAATGAGAACAGCACAAAATGACCTTGAGAAATTGCTGCTATGTTTAAGGTTTCAAACAATCCCCATTCCAGGATGAAGCTGCAGAGGCAGGTGGGAAGAATTCACTGCGGGCAGCCAGCCACTGTGGGCTCTTCGCCTCATACCGCCTTCAGCTTGCAGAGCACCATGAGGCCTTTGATTCTCAGGTCCAGCAAAAATGGCTGAGCTGACTTCACTGCCTGCTCTGCCCACGCAGTCAGCCTGGAAGGTGTCGGATTTGACGTTCACTGCTCCGAAGACAGCACGAGTTAAGCCCATCAAAATAGGGCAGATGTCTATTTTTAAAGTGGTTGTGCACAACAGAAAGTCTGCACCACACCCCAAGGCTGTCCAAAAGGCAGTGGTCCTTCCTGGCTCTCCACAAATGCTGTCAGGCCTCGGGCTACCTGGAAGTTGTTTCCTTGTCAGGTAGAGATGCACTTTTACGTCCCCTTGTGGAAACATCCTCCTGCTCAAACACCATCTCTGAACTCTGTGGCCTTTGGAAGGAATGTTCTGGAGCCCATTGGGCTTGACGGGGAACTTGAAGAGCAGCTGCAGGGACTGGAAGCAGGACGAATCCCCAGCCTGGGGTTCAGCTGCGGCCTTGGGGACTCCTAGCAGGGAAGGGAGACAGGAGTGCAGAGTTGGACAGAGACGCGTGGCTGAGTTCCTTTTCAACTGCAGCAATGCCCATTTAATTTCATCCCTCAGCCCTGCTGTGTCAGCAGCCATATTGCTAGGGATAGAGCCATGCCTGACGCAGCAGGTATGAGATGGGAGTTTTGGGGGCAGGGCTGTCCACGCTCACACCCCTCTCCAAGCAAGCTGCACCCTCACTCCCATGGTGCCAGTCTGTTACGGAGGGGACACACACTGGTAAGCAAGGGGTCTGTCCTGTTTCGAATGACTTTTGTTTCCTCCCTGCTGAGCCCTGGGGCCTGCAGGCATGCCGGGACTCTAGACCGGTCCTTTGTATCTTGAGGGAGGTGTGCAGAGCTGGTAGGTTCCTGCCTCTTTCCTTCCTAGTTGGAGAGTCTGTGCGGAGCAGCAGCATTAGACTGGGGAGGTCCCGATCCTGCTGCACACAGTGGCCCAAGTCCGGCTCACATGGGAGGCAAGGCTTTACGGGGTCTCCCTGTAAAGGGGTCTCCCAGACCTCTGGTGATAAAGAACACGTCCAGGACTTCCTCTTTTAGTCTGAACAATGTGGAGGTGTCCACCCTAGTGGAGCTGCCCCTGACTCCTCCATCATCCTGAGACAGTATGGATTGTGTGTGTGGGCAAGTATGTGTGTGTATTATGTGAGTGTGTGTGCATGCATGTGTGTATGTGTGTGTTGTGTGTGTGCAACTGTGTGTGCATGCGTGTGTATGCATGTGTGTTGTGTGAGTGTGTGCAAGTTGTGTGAGTGTGTGTGAGTGTGAGTATGTGCATGCATGTGTGTGCATGTGTATTGTGTATGTATGAGTGTGCATATGAATGTTGTGTGAGTGTGTGTGTACGCATGCAAGTGTGTGTTGTGTGTGTGAGTGTGTGTTCATGAGTGTGTGTGTGTGTGTGTGTGTGTGTGTTGTGTGAGTGTGTGTCCAGAGGAATGAACTGGAAGCCTGACATTTCAGCTAAGCTGACCCAGGTAGATATTCCAGCTGTGTATGTAAGTGCTGGGGACTTAGACTCAAGCCCTTCTGTTTGCCCAGAAGCACCTTTACTCACAGAGCCACCTTTCTGGGACCTCTACTTCCTCTCTTTGACATCCAAACCCAGACGCATTGGTATGAGAAGGATTGATCAGCGGAGGCTGTGGCTTCGACTTTGGGGGAAATCCTGTCCCCAGAGTGCAGTGCCCATGCTTCCCCTCCACTAGCGATGGCAGAGGGAGGGCCGGTCTGTGCTGACTTAATTGGGCACAGCTGAGTCCTAGTTCCCAGGGGCCGTGGGGGTAGAGGACCCCATGGAATTGTCCCATGTTCAGTGACCCCATCTGACCAGAATCTTAGAATCACAGAACAGCCACTTAATAAGATACCAGATTGGAAAATGGCACATTATTATTTATGAAGAGCCTAATAATCAGAGCAAATCATCGCAGGCAGTGGGGTGTGGAAAGCGTAGTTCTTAAATAGTATGTTTGAATTTGATCACTGGTAGGGAAAAAAAAAGGCAAAACAAATATCTCTTTCCCATTCTCTTTTGGTGGCAGGGAGCGTGGTGGCAGGGGGGGGTCAGGAAGCACCACCTCAGCATTCCATAGGGGAGCTCTCCTGGTGGGCGCGGCCTTCGCGCTGGAGGAGCTCCCAGCCACCTCACCACACCTGTGCTCCACAACCAGAGGAAGCAGAGCAGGAAGAGGTTAACCATAGAGTGGAAACTCTCAAACAAGAGTAGAGGCAAGCCAGGTGGTGGTGGCGGCGCATGCCTTTAATCCCAGCACTCGGGAGGCAGAGGCAGGTGGATCGCTGTGAGTCTGAGGACAGCCTGGTCTACAAAGTGAGGCCAGGACAGCCAAGGCTACACAGAGAAACTCTGTCTCGAAAAACAACAACAACAACAACAAAAAGCTGGATACAATGGGCTTGGGGCCAAGGAATTCCGTCAGGATCTACTTTAACACTGTTGGTTTGAGAGTCAAACTCCGCAGTTAGAAATAAGATGAGAACAGAGAAAGGAAACGTGGCAAGGCCGTGCCAGGCTGAGGTGTCTCACCCACAAGGCCAGGCTCTTCCTGGTGGTTGCAGAGGCCTGCTCCAGGCTTGCATGTCTGAGTGTGATAGGACCTGGCCCTCTGGCCTTGCTGTGCTATCCTTGGGGAAGGAGCTGTGTCTGGATTCCTAGTGTGGGAAGTCACCTTGCTTAGCAGGCAGTTTTGTCTCTTTGCCCCCTGATGTGGACAAGCAGAGCATCTGATACAGATCGTGGCCTTGTGAATGTGCAGGGCTCCAAAGCCTGGCTGCGGGACACAGCCCCCATCCTGTGACTACCCTTCAGCTCTGCTTCTTGAAGCCTTCCTGTGTGTCCAGGGATGGCTCCCCCTATCTCAGCCATGGGGGCTAACCGACCCCCCAGCATACCCTCCTCACAGAGGGAACAGAAGGTCCAAGGACCCAGAGGACCCAGCTGAGCTGCCAGCTGGCTCAGCAAAGCAGGCATTGGGTTCCCTGGAGCCTCATGCCTGGTCTGCTCTTTCTTCCTTCCTTTCTTCCTTCCTTTCTTTCTTTCTTTCTTTCTTTCTTTCTTTCTTTCTTTCTTTCTTTCTCCACAGCCCTCCAACCCAGGGTCAGAGCAGTACCAGCTTTGTGAGTTTTGCTGTCTGTCCCTCTAGTGGCTGCATAGCGAAGTTGGGATCTGCTCTTAACCACCTCGCAGAGGGATGGCGCATTAGCATGTCCTGTAAAGATGCAGCATGGAGCTGCAGTAGCATGTAGCATGCACCGCACACAGTACCAATTCAGCTGCTGTGTCCCACGTGAGCAAGCGTATTCACAGCAAAGGCTGCCTGGGTTGCCTTACCGATGCCGCAGGTGTTGACTCAAGCTGCTGTTCTGTTTTTCCGGCCAACTGTGAGAGAAACAAGCTCCTAGGTAACACAGACCCAGAGTTCATAATATTGCTGCCATGCCCGTCCCTGCCTCTTCCTCCTGAGACAATAGTCTCGTGTGTCTCCATTTCTGAGTGCTGAGATTACAAGAGTGACCACCACACCCAGTGTATGTGGGGACTGAAGCCAGCATGGTGGGAGAACACTCCACCAACTGAGCCACATCCTCAGACTTCATACTGCTCCTTGAACGACTTTAGTTATGTCTGTGTGTCTATCTGTATAAGGGCATGTGCCTGTGAGTGTGGGTGCTCAAAGTGGCCAGAAGGGGGCACTGGGTTCCTTGGAGGTAGAGTCCCAGGTGTCTGTGAGCCTCATGAAGTGGGTGCTGTTTACGGCCAAGACATTTCTCTAATTCTTATACTGTTCCTTTGCCACATCAGTCTAGGCACCAAACACCCAGGAGCTCCAGCATCCGTTCTTTGTGCACTTTGTAGTTTGGTATTCGAGGATCTGTTGCGGCTTCAGGGAAAGAGACACAGGGGAGAGTGAAAGGTAAGGCCCAAGAGGAAGAGCAGCTGCGGGCTCCCTTGCTCCTCAGTCTGCCATGACAGTGGCTCCTGCATGTGAGATGTGCTCTAGTCTGAACACCAACAGTGTGGCTGTTCTCTCTGCAGCGATGGTTTGGCAAAAGACGGAGATGCTTGTCAGCGTGGTCAACGCTGGGCTCTGCCTTTTCCGATGACAAACGCATAGAATCTTCTGGGGCCCTGATAGTAACATAAGCAGATGGATGCGCTAGGGACACAGTCGCTGACTCAGAGGGGAGGCAGCAGCCAGTGACAGCCCCTCCTGTTGGGCCAGGCTGCCTGAGTTGCAGACGTGTGCTCTCTGAGGCATTTTCCACGCATGCGACAGCAACTGGGAATGTCAGAGGAGAGTAAAGTTGTTTGCTAGCTTGTCATACCTTATGGCTAATTATTTAATTACCGTAATTTAAAGTTTTACCCGATTTAGCATCAAAACATAAAAATCTTGTGATTGCAGAGTCAGAAAGTAATAATGTAATTAACTTGTTTAGGGTAACATATTAACTCAGTTGATTGCGTGGCGTCTATCCTGTAGGAAAGTCGTGTGGAGGAGGTGTGTGGGCAGGTGGTGAGGCCCAGGGCCCTAGTGTGCAGACTCTCTTATGTCCTGTGAGGATACTGCCAGTGGTCCTGTCTTCCCAGGCAGTCCTCACAGAGCACGAGGCCCTGCAACAAGTGTGAGCCCTCACTGCCCTGGCCCTGGCCCTGCCTCCTCCATCCCTATGTTGTTCTGCAGAGCCTTCTCCTTCTCATATTGCCCAGCGCATCCCAAAGCTCCAGCTTTGTTTCTAGCTGGTGAGTACACCTTTATGTATCCCAAATCCCGCTGCCTCCTAGGAGCCTGGAACTTGGGCTGCAGACAGGAACGTCCATGCTGTCGGCTGTAAACGAGGCTGGAGGGCTGGAGGTCACCGAGGAGTTGGATAACCAGAGAGAGGCACCTGGGCCTCCTGGCTCTGAGGGCAAGATGGGGAAGAGGAGTGGGGAGATGCTGGGGCATTCAGAAACAAGTCAAGGAGGACTTGAGGTTTATCATCCAGAGCTGAGAGGAAGTGAAGGCTGAGCACTGCTGGTAGGCCAATTATTTGTGCTCACTGGGGCCAGATCATAGTCACCATCACCATCATCACCACCATCACCATCACCACCATCACCATCATCACCACCATCACCATCACCATCATCACCATCACCATCACCATCATCACCACCATCACCATCACCACCATCACCACCATCACCATCACCACCATCACCATCATCACCACCATCACCATCACCACCATCACCATCACCACCATCACCATCACCATCATCACCACCATCACCATCACCACCATCACCATCACCACCATCACCATCATCACCACCATCACCATCATCACCACCATCACCATCACCACCATCACCATCACCACCATCACCATCACCATCATCACCATCACCATCACCACCATCACCATCACCATCACCACCATCACCATCACCATCATCACCACCATCACCATCACCATCACCATCATCACCACCATCACCATCACCACCATCACCATCATCACCATCACCATCATCACCACCATCACCATCACCACCATCACCATCATCACCACCATCACCGCCATCCATCACTGCTATTGCCATCACCATCACCACTATCACCATCACCACCATCACCATCATCACCACCATCACCACCATCACCACCATCACCATCATCACCACCATCACCATCATCACCACCATCACCATTATCACCACCATCACCATCATCACCACCATCACCACCATCACCATCATCACCATCACCACCATCACTGCTATTGCCATCACCATCACCACCATCACCACCATCACCATCATCACCACCATCACCATCATCACCACCATCACCATCACCACCACCATCACCACCATCACCACCATCACCATCATCACCACCATCACCACCATCACTGCTATTGCCATCACCATCACCACCATCACCATCTTCACCACCATCACCATCATCACCACCATCACCACCATCACCATCACCACCATCACCATCACCACCATCACCATCACCATCATCACCATCACCATCATCACCACCATCACCATCACCACCATCACCATCACCACCATCATCACCACCATCACTGCCATCCATCACTGCTATTGCCATCATCCCACCATCGTTGCCATCACTGCCATCATCACGATCACTGCCACTACCATTACCACCACCCGAATACTATTACCACTCTTGCTGTCGTCACCGGCAGCAGTGTCATCACCATCGCCATCTATCGCCATCTTCACTACCATTTCTATCACTGCTGCCTCCATCACCATCACAACCATCATGACCACACCCATCTCTGCTATCACCAGAACAGACTGATGCACAGAACCAAGATGTCTCCGAGATGTCCTCTGTGGGGTGGTTTTCAGAACTCATGCATCACGCACTCAGATCTGTGTTCCTGTACATTATTTTCTGTGTGCAGGTATATGCATGTGGGTGCACATATGTGCATATGTGTGGAGACACCTAAGCTGCCTTATGTTTTTGAGGCTGGGCCTCTTGCTGGCTTACCAAATAGCCTAGGCTGACTGCTCAGCATGCCTCAGAGATTTGTCTCTGCCTCAGAACAGAGGCTTATAAACTTGTGCTACTGTTACCAACTCTTTTTCAGTTTTTAGATTCATGATTTTTTTTATCTTATGTGTATGAGAGTGTATGTGTGTGCATGTAGGAACCGACAAAGGTCAGAAGAGGATGTTGGTCTCCTGGAACTGTACTTACAGGTCGTTGTAAGCCACCATGTGGGTGCTAGGGGTCACACTTGAGTCCTAATGTTTCTATGCCCAGCTCTTTGCTGACTAAGGTATGTTTACCCATGAGCTTGAGGAAACAGAGAGTGTCATAGATGGTGGGGGCAGTTTCCCTCCAAAGGCCAGTACTTGGTCAGAGAAAACTGAACTGAGCTCTGAGTTAAGGAGGAGTGGATGCTGCTGAGGACTTCTTTGTCAAGTGTCCTGCGGGAACTCAGGAAGTCCTGGAGGCTGAGCAACGCAGCTTTATTCAGATACTGTTATGTCTCTTTTCCTAAGAGACTCTGTCCAAAAAACCCAGGGGATTTGCTATCAGGAAGGGGCAGGGGCTCCTCTTTGGTTTGTAGAGAAAGAATGAAGACGGGGCAGGGGCTCTGGAATCTTCTGCACTGGGCCAGCACATAGCAAACACTTATTTATCACTGCAGGCTTTCTGGAGATCTTCAGCCCATGATGGCGATCCACTCACTTTGCAAGGTTCTACTAACTCTTATGCACTGATTAGTTTGAAATAATGAAGTCAGATGTTAAGAAAGAAAAGCTATCGTGCTGTGAGTGGTGACACATGCCTTTAATTCCAGCAAAGGCAAGTGGATCTCTGTGAGTTCCAGGCCAGCTTGGTCTACAGAGTGAGTTCCAGGAAAGTCAAGGCTACACAGAGAAATCATGTCTCAAAAGGAAAAAAAAAAAAAGAAGAAGAAGAAGAAGAAGAAGAAAGAAAGAAGGAAAGAAAAGAAAAAGAGAAAGAAAAGCAATGGAAATGTTGGCATCAGAAATCTGTTTTCTAGAACAACTTACCCTATGTGCTCCTAACATCAGGGGCTAAGCAGACACTCATGTACAGTTTCCTATGTCTGTTCACAGAGTAATTGTGCAGGAAGCTGAGAAGGCATACACACATTTATGCTTGTTGCCACTAGGACCACCCAGCTGAGACCTGAAACCTCACTCCCTTCAAAACTGGCCCCTCTGTTACCTGTGCGGGCTGTTGTTCACATAGTGGTCCCAGGACTCTCTTGAAATAGCATCAGTTGGGTTCCTCCCTGCTGGAGCTCTGCCTCATGCCCATAAGAGGCACCACTGCCCATCAGGTGATCCCACTTGTCTCTGCTCTGTGCTCCCTCCTGTTGTCCAGGGCTCCTCCCCTACCTCACAGGGCTGATCTCCCCATTTCCTCCATAGGGAGACCATACCTGCCCCACACTCATTTCAGCACTAGGTCGGTCTTGACTGCAGAGACTTTCTGACCCTTACAGACTTCAGAGACCCGGCTCCACTACGTTGACCGACATATGATAAGAGCTCAGCAGTGCCTGTGATAGAGTTCATAAACAAAGGAGCTGGGTTTCTCAAGGAAACACCCACCTTCCCACCCTCTCTCCCCTCCCTGCCACCTCACCTAGCCTAACCAACACAAAAGCCTTGGAGTCAGGAGTCTGCCACTCACAGCACAGGGGGTAGGGGGTTAGTGTTAGAGGCCCAGAGCTTATAGCAGTGCAGGCGGAGGGCTAGACACCTGCTTTGAGATCAGAGGTCAGAACATGGGCTTGGTTCCCTGTCTTAAGCTAAGAGACACTGAAGCAGGAAGCGCCTTTCGGGGGGGGGGTCCCCCACAGAAGAGCAGCTGATCCCTCATCTGAGGTACCTTGAGTACCACATCTACCCCCAGGTCCAGCTCCACCCTGACCCACTGGCACAGCCCCTTTTATTATGCAAACCTGATAAATCTGGGTTTCTGGTAGGTTTTATCTTCCACGTAGCCATGGGTCAGCTTAGAAAATAAGAAGGGGAGCCGGGTGTGGTGGCGCACGCCTTTAATCCCAGCACTGGGAAGGCAGAGGCAGGTGGATCGCTGTGAGTTCTAGGCCAGCCTGGTCTACAAAGTGAGTCCAGGACAGCCAAGGCTACACAGAGAAACCCTGTCTTGAAAAAACAAAAACAAACAAACAAACAAAAAACCAAACTAAAACAAAAAAAGGGGTAGGGGGCCTGGAGAGATGGCTCTGTGGTTAAATGCACTGGCTGCTCTTCCAGAGAGCCATGATTCGACTCCCAGCCTCCACAGAATGGGTCAACCATTTGTGTGTAAGTCTAGTAGATTTAGCATTCACGTCTGTCCTCTGGAGGCGCAATCCACACAAGTGGTACACAGACAGACACACAGACTGAAACAAACAAACAAACAAACAAACAAATAAACCATACATATAAAATATTTTTTGAAAAGAAAATAAAGGCAGAAAGACCAGCAGAAACCAGCAACCCCATCTGTAGAGAGGCATTTACGCACGTCCTTTGGGCACCGGGACACTGGGACATTTGGTGGAAGGCTACCTAGCTAACTAGATTTCCACCTATGCTAGAGGCACCTGCATTTGTGGTGTCCAGTTTAAACCGGATTCTGTCAGATTTCTAGCCTGAGCAGTGCAGGGTGGGGTGGATCTGGGCTTCCCTGGGGGAGGGGTTGTGTCCCTTCTGTGGTCTGGACATTGAGAAGCTGCCTTTCTGTCTCCCTGTATCACACCCCTACTTCCTACGCCCTCCAACTTCAGTCTTCACCCTCCCCGCCACCCCCATGCCCAGACTTGCTGCAGGAGGAAGCAAGCTCCCTGCTGGGACAGGAGTTTCTCTAGGGTCCTGCTATACAGTGGGCAACTCAGTGCCACGCCTCAGGACAGTCAGAAACCCAGCCAGCCAGGGGACTGGGTGGCCATCTGGAGACTGGGTTGCAGGAAGTTCAGTGTCGGTTTGAGTGAGAAGTGACTCCTGTGTTTGGGACCGTCAGTCAGAAAGGGTCTCTCTGTTGCTCAGGTAACTGTGGATGCAGAGGAAAATACCTGATTGGTTGCAGCCTTTTTGGCTCCCAGGCTGGACACGTGCCCTCTCTCTCAGTGCGTCATGGGCTAGCTGCCAGCCTCAGCAGCAGGGAGGTGTGTTTCTAAATCAAAATTGCCAGAAATAGCCCAGGTGAAAATTTTGCTATGTCAGCAAATCAAGCAAGGTAGAGTTAACCCCACCCCTGCCCCCGCCCCCAGGAGCCGGCTTGGTTTCATCCGCTCAGAGATCCTACAGATCTATCTGGTCTCTATTCTATATTCACTTTCAGGAAAGTAAGGGGGCCACGCCCTGGAAGGATATGGAAAAGAGGACAGGACTACCTGGGGCTCCTTCTTGGAGGCAGATGTGAGCTACCACACCCCATTTCAGGCGTCCTGTGACCCCTGTAGCGTGAAGGAGGGCACGAGGCCAGGCGGGTGTGCCTTTGAGCCGATCGGGGCCACCGGGCAGTTCCTGTAGAAGCCCACCTAGTGCGCTTCACTCTAAGACCACGTTGTCTCCTCCCAGAAGGTGGCACAGAGTTTCCTCAGGCAGAAAGATAATGTGAGCTTCCCCCCCCCCCCCCCCGCCCCGTGTCCTCTATGCTGGGAGGACAATTCCTGTTTTGTCATCTGTGTGTTCATTGCACCGTCCATCTCCTTGTCTCTGCAGCCTGTGGGATGCCCCAGGGGGCCCTTTGGAAGTGCAGGTCCCCTGACTCCTCTGTCATGCTGCGTAGACAGCACACCCATCTCAAGGCCGCCTGCTTTTCTATCCTGCTCACTCACGGACCCACACCACTTCCATCTTCTTTCCCATCTCCTTGCTCTTTCCCTTCCTTCCTTCCTTCTTTCTTTCTTTCTTTCTTTCTTTCTCTCTGTTCTTTCTTTCTCCTTCCTTTCTTTTTTTCTTTCTAAGAAAGGGTCTCACTGCATAGCCCCGGCTAACCTGAAACTCATTATGTAGAAAAGGCTTGCCTCAAACGCACAGAAATCTGTTTCCTGAGTCCCCTGGGATTACAAAGTCTGTGCCACCATGTTCAGCCCCTGTAACTTTTCTTGGCCTTGATCTCATCAGTCTCCATCTCGTCCCAGTTGACTCTCCTGCTGCCTCAGTGCCCCACAAGCACTCGTTCCTCGAGTCTCCATGGCGCCGACAGCCTGTGCTCCATGTAGAATCTTGCCAAGTTATAGAGGTTAACTTCAGGAAGGGCAGAGAGGGCAGCTTCCTGGTGATTGTGTGGTTGTCACTGGCAGTCCACGGGGGACCTGAGCCACCCAAGGCTTCAAGAGGCAGTTTAATTATATACGCGTTTCCCTACCACAAGCTTGAGAGACAGAAACTGAGGCATTTGATTATCCCTCATTCAACTGGTGCTGCGGGCAGGTGGGACGCTGGTTGATAGGTAGGTACCTGAAGGAAGACGGGCCTGCGCTCTGGGTGAGATCATGAGCAGGCTGCCCAGCACTGTCCCCCTTCACGGCTTACTGCATTTGACACTTGCACAGGGATGTGGCGTCTCCAGGGGCTCAGTTTCCTTCTGCCAATGGATTAATTTCTTTGTCACAAACAGTTAACGGATGCTAGGAAGCATCACCAAGCTCAGGGACAGGCAGCATCCCAGGGTCAGTGTTCCTGGTTAGCCTTTGAAAAGCAAGGGACAATCCAGGCGTGGTGGCGCATGCTTTTAATCCCAGCACTCAGGAGGCAGAGGCATATGGATTGCTGTGAGTTGGAGGCCAGCCTGGTCTACAAAGCAAGTCTAGGACAGCCAAGGCTACACAGAGAAACCCTGTCTTGAAAAACAAAAATAAATAAATAAATGAAAGAAAGAAAGAAAGAAAGAAAGAAAAGTAAAGGACAAGAGATGAGAAACACAGAGGCCAGAGCACCAGAGACCCGGAGAGATGCAGGGTTACGTGGAGCAGACACTCTGGTGGCCATGGTAGCATTACCATCCTTCTGCACCACAGGATGTGTGTGTTGTGTCAGTCCCTCAGAAGGTTCGTCCCTCAGCAGGGGCTTTCTGTCTAGGAGCACCCAGGGCCAATGGCAGTACCTAGCACTGACTTGGGTGTAGAGTCCCAAGTGCTAGCTCTGCTCTGTCCTCTGTGTCGGGGAAAGTATTCACCTTTTGTTTCTGGAAACACACATCTCACTGACTTTCCTCTGAACCTCTCTTTCTCCTGCTGCTCTGTGTAGGGCTGACTCTCCGCTTTCTGATTCCATTTTTGCACCCTGCTGTGGCTGGCGGAGAAGGAAGAGATTGCTCGAGGACAGCTATGCAGCCTTGCTGGAGCATTCCTCAGCTAGGGTGCGTGGCCTAGGGAGAGCAGCCCAAGCATCCTGTGCTACCTACAACATCCACGCCCTCTGGAAGCTCTGTTCTGTCTCCTCCCTAGCCTGGGCCCCATCGGGCAGGTCCTCCCTGGTGCATGCTTTGTCCAGCATCATTGAAAGGGTGATCTATTTTGTTTGTGAAAAGCTGATTATCATAGATAAATAAATCTAATTAGTCTCATTTGCTGACACACAAGCCTTTAATTGAGAGCTGAACAATTTGCATATGCAAATGACACCGTTAGGCACTCCCCCCCTCCCCCACGCCAGACTTAACCTGATTCCTCCAGAGACAAATAATTCTGTTTCAGGAGAGAATATGATGTATTAATTCACACTCAAACAGCTTCATTTAGAATCAGTGGCTTGTGTTTGCTTACACGAAGTAATGGCTGGTGGAGCAGGGGTGAGCTGTGTTGAAGAAACAACTATGAGTCTGAGGGAAATCTCTGTGAACTTCCTGCTGAGGGGGAATTAGGGGCTTCCTCAGTCCTCAGGGTGGCAGCTACCGGAACAGAGGCCACGGTCACTGTCCCATTTTGCTGGATGCTCTGGCTTCCCTATAGGCCAGGTGAGCAGCAATATCAGGTGAGTGTCACACGTCTTGTCCCACCTATATTTATTCCCTGCCATCTACTGCTGGCAACTGATGGGGCAGGTGCGGCCACTGCCTGGCAGGTTGGTGGTCATTGAAGGCTTACAGTGAGGCTCAGCATGTGGCTGGTGTTTTCCCTAAGGTTGTGAGCAGCAGACTGTGAGGGACCAGCCAGGCTGGTCCTTGGAGGTTCAGTGCTTGGGATAGGCTGAGCCACAGGGCTTCAGCGGCTGACTCATACAGCCTGTGGCCAGGATCATCTGCCTCTTCTCCTTTACAGGAGTCCTGCACCAGAGCTCAGTGCTGGGTTCATACGGACCCCGGGAGTCTCTTTGTCTATGTGCAGAAACCTCCTCACCTCTTGGCTAACCCCACGGATTCCAGGAACATAAGCCATGGTGCTATGGTACCCTCCATGCCTGGTCTGTGGGGCTGTGTATGGCCTGCAAGAGCATTTGATGGCCTTGATCAGTGATGTAAGAACAGGTCCTGTATCTCTAGCAGGGAGAGGCTTCAAGTGCTAGGGCACCAGCCCTCCCTGGGCAGCGGGTGGCATAGTCTTTTTGTGTGTTTTCTCCTTCCCAAGGCCTGGAGGTCACATGGGCTACTCTGAGGAGGCCTAGTATGAGGAGTTTGGGTCCTGTGGAAGAAGGATGATGGCATCCCCTGCCTTACCAGAGGGCCCTTCAGGCAGCCTGTCACCCTAGCAACTGGCTCATGAAGCAAGGGATCTGATACAGCCTCTTTCTCTCTCGGCTAGGCTAGCCACCAGAGGGCAGTAGTGGGCCAGCTACTAGCGTGGAGGAAGGGCTTGATGAGCCTGGACAGAAGTTTTGTCCTGAATTTTGGGGTCTGTGTGTGTTCCCCAAGCCCCTGTAGGGGATGGCAGCAGGTGGGTGACTGCTGCTAACTGACATGTCCAAGTGGATAGGAAGGAGCATCGCCATAACAGCAGTGCTGGCCCCAGCACATGGGAGTGTTTGTCTCTGACCAGGTTCAAAGGTCACTCAGAGCCTCAGTTGGTGATGGAACCAAAGTGAACCGGGCCATTAGGACTCCCAGTCCTCACTCACTCATTTTCCCTTTCCTTTACTGGCCCAACAATTCACTAATTCACTAATTTGCTCATTTACTCATTTGCACACTCATTCATTCATTTACTCATTCAACATACACTGTCAGGGGCCTGTGTCTTTCTGATCCTGTGAGGGAAGATGCTGTGGTTTTAAAGCCAAGATTCCAGTTCTGCAGGGGCCTAGGGGGTCTCCTGAGGTCGCGGGGTCTTTTTTTTTTTTTTTTAAGTTTCTTCCTGTCCCTTGTGGTTTACCTCCACCATCATTACAGGAAGACAGAACCTTCCTGTGGCTTTATGTCCATCTTGAAGACGTCACCCGGCAAAGAATGAGAAATAATCCAGGAAGAGACGAGGAAGCAGCACTTACTCTCATTGGTTACTCGCACCCAGTGTATTCTCATGAGGATGCCGATGGGTCTTTCCATTCTGACTGTAGTTGACATCTTGGATTGGGACAGAGCCGTTGTACAGATTATTGGGACCGATCAGGGAGTCTACCTGAACCACAGGTCTCGGATCTGTGTCCTTCCCTGGGGAGCTGCACGCGTGGCACTGCAGCCCTCGCCTCCTGAATTTGGCAGGTGAGAGGGAAGCTGATGGGAGCGAGTACTGAGTGCGGTGTGCACCGTGTGCACATACTCTGTGCATATCCCCACACACGTTCCCCGGGCCTGGTACTGGGTCCCTAGTGTGGGAGGACGATCTGTTACCGTTGAGCCATAGCAATCAGGCTGTGGCCAGCACAGTGGGGGGCCTGTCCCAGCCTCAGTAGACTCCATCCCAGTTCAGGGCCAAGCACTGGTTGGCCCCTCTCTGCTGTAGCTGGACTCTGCAGGTTTGTCCAGACCGTGGTGATGAAGCTGGGCGGGCACCCACATGTTTGTAGAGAGCAGGGGGGCACTCACATGCCTGCTGCACTCACTCCTTCCTCCATGGGCAGAAGCTGTTTTAGGGAGCCCGTGGAGCCAGACAAAAGTTTTAGATTGGGGGTACATTTGCTTCTTCCAGGACAGACGCAGTCTTCAGTGTGGGCAATCTTTAGGATGAATGAGACAGGTGTGTGCATACAGGGTGTCGCAAGAAAGGAGGTAGATACATGTAGTTGGTATTACAAGCTATCTTTTATTATGCTGAGGATCATCACACAAAGCTCAGACTCTTAACTTCCTAACTATGGTCCTAAGCCCGTCTCCTCAAGGTTGCTCGCCTGTGTGATGTATCTTAGCTGGAGGTCAGGTCCAGTCTCCAACAGCAGTCTCTGATTTGAGGGTCGGCATCCTAGGAGAGACTCTACAACCACAGGGTAGAACAAGGTAGCAAGCATCTCTCCAAATGTACAGAGTAGGGTAGTGTGCTTGGTCTCTGCTTATGTACTGTCCAGTAGGTGTCATGAGGTTCTAGGATCGTGTCTGGTTATCTTGAGTAGGTGACATCACTGGGTTCTGGTGATCAGGTGCAGCCTTGGGGGTAGTGAGGTTCCTGACTAAGCTATTCTTACGTGTCTATAATGCATTTTTTTTTTTTACAATGCTCATTCCATAGGGCAAACCTTGTAGCTCGTGGCAACACTGTCCTGGCCATTCTTTCTGGGTGGGTTTTGCTTCAGCAAGGATATTCTTGTTGATGTCAGTGCCCCTCACTTTCATCTGGTGTCAGGCAAAAGGTTTTAAGAATGTGTCACTGCAACCAGGCAGTGGGTGGAGCAAGCTTTTAATCCCAGCACTTGGGAGGCAGAGGCAGGCTGATCTCTGAGTTCAAGGCCAGCCTGGTCTACCGAGCAAGTTCCAAGACAGCCAGGGCTACAGAGAGAAACTCTGTCTCAAAAAACAATTAAAAGAGAGAGAGAGAGAGAGAGAGAGAGAGAGAGAGAGAGAGAGAGAGAATATGTCAGTGGCTACCATGTGCGCTGGCCCCAAGTGTCTTTGGCAGAAGATGTTGAGATCATGGCAACCTGATGTCATTCCCTCAGAGCCTTTCTACTGCCTGATCCCCATCTACCTAGCCCAGGTTTTGCTGTCATATCACCTAGTTTCTCGGCTGATGTGGGGGGATTGGCATTTGAGGCTTGCCTGATGGAGCTGGGGCTAGCTCATTTGGTCAGGGGAACTGGGGTTATGCCTGTGGCATTCTGGGAAGGTGGCAGAGTAGGGGCATCAGGTATGGCCGAATGATCTTTTCATTGTGCCAATGAATACCCCATGAACATTCTGAAGGCCAAGCTCCTAAGGCTCAATCAGTTCTTGGCATCTGTTAAGGGGTCTTGGTCCTAGAAAGCTGGCTGGATGAGGTTATCTGAGCTCACAGTGGCAAGGAACACACCAGGGGCTTCTTTCAGACGGCATTCTGCAAAGAGTGGGAAGGTCATAGCTTTTGATAGCTGGGATGAAGATGATTTTAACCAGTTGGGATCTTAAAACAGCTAAGTTCAGCTGGGCGGTGGTGGCGCACGCCTTAAACCCCAGCACTCGGGAGGCAGAGGCAGGCGGATCGCTGTGAGTTCAAGGCCATCCTGGTCTACAAAGCGAGTCTGGGACAGCCAAGGCTTCAAGACAGAAAGACCCTGTCTCAGAAAAACAAACAAACAAACAAACAAACAAACAAAACCCAGCTAAGTTCTTCTCTCAGCATCTTCCTTGGAGCCACTGAGCACCATCACAAAGAGCTCCACCATGCCACAGTGCTGACAATCAAGTCAGGTGAGCAACATCCTACTGGGTGATTCCTTTGTTTCCTACCCCACTTTGTGCCTTGGGGCTCTGGAGAGAGTGGGTTCTGAGCTTAAGGTAAGGTTTCTTGAAACAGGTGAATGCACCAGCCCACAGTGAGCTCAGGCGTGTGGGTGTGAGGGGCACTTGAGACATAGCCCGGGCCTGGCCAGGCAGCCTTATGACAAGTCTCTGCTCTATGTGGTCCTTCGAGGCCAGCCTGTCTGGCTGAGGTGGTGACAGTAGGTTGAGGCCTTTGTGAGAAAGGGAGAGAACAGCAGAGATGACACTGGGGCAGATCAGATCTGTAAGGCAAGTGGGGCGGTCTAGTGGGAGACAGGAAAGTCTCTCTGGGGTTCCTGGAGCCACCCTAGCTCAGTCCTGCCACTGAGTCCACTCACATGACGGTCCAAACGGTACACACTCCTCCAGACTCTTGCTTTCCCAAACTGAGATGTCTCCCAACCTCAGATCTGCTCTCAGACCCTGGACCCCACCACTCTACTCTGGCGCTATGAACCTCAGCACTCTGGGGCCCTCCCACGCGAGGAATCACACAGCGTTCGTCCTTCGGTGACAGGCTTATCTCATTCAGCACAATGCTCTCGAGTTTACCCAGGTTGCAGTGGGTCTCAGAATTACCTTTTAGAGAGGGAGTCGTCTCCCATTGTGGGGAGAGACTCCATTTTGCTTCGGCATTCGCCTGCTTGTGGACACCTGCTGCTTCCGCTATTAGCTTTTGTCGGGCTGTTAGGAACAGAAGCTTGAAAATATCTCCTCAAGACCCTGCTCTCAGTTCTTTCTGGGTCTACCCTGAAGTGGCATTGCCCCAACAATGTTAGTTATATTTTTGATCTGGGGGAGAACCTCCACCCCGCCTTCCACAGGGGCTGCACCATTTTAAATCTTTGCTAGTACCACCTGGGCTCCCCTCCAGTCTTTCAGTGGTCACTGTCTTTGAGAGGGGAGGTTACATCTTGCCGTGGCTTTGACCTATACTTCCTGAGGGTGAGTGATGAGCACCTTTTTGGGAGTCTCCCCGACTCGTGCCTAGTCAAGCCCTTCCATAGTTAACGGTGTGGTATAACATGCAGGGTGCAATTGTTTCCTCTCATCCTGTCGATAGCATCTTCTCTCCTTTTCCTTGAGATGGCGTAGCCCGGCTGACATCAGTTGTCTCCCTTCAGTCTTCTCGATGCTGGGATTACAGGTGTAAGTACCTGTGCACACAATGCCTGACTGGAGACAAAATTTGTGTGTTTTGTTACCGATGCCTTTGACATCTTATCTAAGAAGTGGCAGTCAAATTCAGCACTGTCGGGTGTTTCCTGGGTGTTTTACTGTATTTCTGGGACCCCACCTGGAGCAGTCACAGACTCTCTGGAAGTCCTCCCCACTGGCCTGCCTGGGTCCGTAGACCCTGGCAGAGTGGACCCCACTTGTGTCAGAATGTGATGTACAGTTTGGACAGCTCAGCCCTCTCACAGGCGATCCATTGGAGGGGACTAAGAAGAGGGAACCCCAGGCATGGTGGAGGGCATCAGGATTGTAGACCCAGGGGCTTAAACTAGCTTCTGCGACCCTATGCCAAGAAATCAAGGCCAGCCTCCCAGTGGCCAGGAGGGGTGAGGTGGGAGGTGGGACCAGAAGTTCCTGGAAGCCCAGTGAGGCAGCAAAAGTGGCCTTAGGAACTCTGCCAGCCAAGACCCAGGGAAGCCAAGGACTTTTCTTATTTACCTTGCAGTGCTGTCAGCCTAAACGTACCCCAGTGTCCTACTAAACAAAAGGGAGATCCCAGTCACGCACCGGACAGAGAGGACTTCCAGGGCTGGCTACTTGACTTGCATCCCCAGTGTGTCCACCATTTTTTGACGTTGTTGGGCTGAGCAGAGAGAAGAAAAGGTTTTTAAGTACTTTATCTGGCTTCCCAAATGTACAGCTGCCAAGGGGTATAGCCAGAGACACACTTTCTCATCTAGTTCCGTTCAGAACCATTTCTTGAACAGATTTAGTTTTAAAGTCAGAGTCGACCTGCGTTTATGATGTTCCCCCTGGGGTAGCTGGGCAGCTCACCCGTCCGTCACACGAGGGAGGAACAATTTATGGGAACTGAAAGAGCCATTAGAAAGAATATCCTAAGGGCCAGCTGAGTGGCCAGGTCAGTGAGAAGTTGGGCTGGGTCAGAGAGTCAGGACAGCATCAGCCCCATCCCTGAAATCTTCCCTCCCAGCGGCATCCGAGGCACAAGGGAGAGAGGTGACTTAGGTTCTGAAGGCTGCCTGTGATTTGGGCTATCTTTCTGTGCCTCAGCAGCATGTATGTGTCCTCTGCTGTCGGGAGTAGAGTCCCTTATCCTATAGAGATAGTGACACCTCTGCAGGGAGGTACAGGGAGCATTGGGGTGCCAGGCCTGGTGGCCACCAGGACCAAGGTGCTCAATATTGGCATGGATTTTGTAGACATGGAAACTCTGTGTTCTCCTTCTCTACTGATGCTTGGCTCCAGTCCTGAGAGACGAGTGTTCTCCTGGGTCCTCTCTCCAGCCCCTAACAATGGTGGGTGTTGTCAGGGACCCTTTCGGTTGCCTGGATCAGAGTCGGCTGGGACTGGAGAAGGTTTGCTGCAAACGCAGGACAGGGGAAGTTCTCCAGCCCAGGCTCTGATGCCTTCCCTGGGTGTCAGAACCAAAACAGCTCACTAATCCTCAACCATCTGCAAGCTCTGCCTTTCATGGATAAGAACCTTCAGTAGTCAGAAGTCGGTATAGAAAATACTAATGTTAGCAGGAGGAGGCAGGCATGCGCACTCCCCCGGGCACCCAGACTGGAGCTAGCCCTGGTTTCTGTGTTCCTGTCCAGGCACTGACGTCGTCCTGGAGGCCTGCCTGCTTGAAGCCAGGCTTGTGGCTCACTTAGTCCTGACAAGCCAGTGTCTGAGAGGCGAGTAGGTGTGTCACACTCTTGATGGCACCCATGTCCAGCACCCGAAGGCTCACTTAAGTCACACTTTAGATACTGGCTGCAGCGGTGAAGACAAAGCCTTCTGTGTTCCTTCATCTAGCTACGGTGCTGATCATTTGGCGGCTGAGGACTTGGCACTTCACGGTGTTTTCGTTGAGATGGCCTTGTTCACGAAAATTTTAGATGTTGTCTTCTTTGAGGCTTAACATGAAAAGTGTTCACCCCAAGCCTCTAACCCTCACTCAGGCTGAGCTGGGATCAGGTGTACCTGGTTGTCGAAAAATATCCTTCTCTTTCCTCTTGGTTTGTGGTTGCTATTCAGTGAGTATCACCGTGAGGGAGTGAGGCCATGTGTGGGCATGCTTGCTGCTGACAGCATCTGGACTCCTGCTGCTCTTAGAAAGCCAAGTCCTTGGCTGGACAGGTCCCAGGAGCACGGGGTAGGAGGAGGACACAGGACAGATACACTCTCAGTGCTTTCCCCTGAGGCATCTGGGTCTGACAGACCCTGGGTAAAGATGTTTTAGGCTCCGACGTCACCTGATGTTTGGTCTCCTGGAGGCTCTGGGCCTCTCGAGTAGTGGTATGCTACTGCCTTCCCAGTGAGGATCCTGTAGCCCACGCTGTGTCCCAAGTCCTGGAGCAGGCATGCCACCAGACTCTGCTGTTACTTTATAGGAAATAATACTCAGCACCAAGGTTGGTCAGGAGCATCATCTGTGATCTCATTCTTTGCCCAGACTATTCAGTGCTGTGCTGGTTTAAAGTGTCAAGCAAGAGATGAAGCCACATGCTGGGTGTGGTGATGCACGCCTTTAATTCCAGTGCTCGGGAGGCAGAAACAGGCTGATTGCTGTGAGTTCAAGGCCAGCCTGGTCTACAAAGCGAGTCCACGACAACCAGGGCTACACAGAGAAACCCTGTCTCGAAAAACCAAAGAAGAAGAAGAAGAAGAAGAAGAAGAAGAAGAAGAAGAAGAAGAAGAAGAAGAAGAAGAAGAAGAAGAAGCCACACAGCCGACAGTTTCCCAGCACTGCCCTATTGCAGTGTTTCTCTTGCTCACTTGTCAGCAGTCACCATACCAGGTAGTAGTGGCGGGGGCTGCCCTGCCTTTGTGATGGACGTATTACCCTCTCCATGATTGGGGCCTGGGTCCCAAAGTCACTCGTGGCACAGTCTGTAGTGTGTGGAGTCGGCGTCAGATGTGGAAGGCAGGGATGGAGGGAAGTTCACGGCCTCTATCCAGTGTACCACTGCCCTTCTGGGTCTCTGCAGCCTTGCCTGCTTCCTCTCTGGTTTCAGAGGTGACCTGAGCATTAAGGTCCAGGAAAGAGGTCTATGAGTGGGGCCACCCATACAATAAGCAAGACAAAACGCAAGGCATCTGCCAAAACAGTTGGTGAGCACAAGGCACACGCCCTCGGGCATGGCAGGTCTTTAGCCAGCCCCTGCCGGGAAGGGGGTATGTATCCCTTTTGCCTCTCTGAGAAAACAGGCATCAGTGCCCAAGAACCAGGGGCTTTTAAGCAAGGCAGTAAGTAAAACTGACCGTCTAGGCAGAGTAAGGTGGTGTACTGGAGGCATGCATGCGCTGAGCAAATCCAGCACCTGAAATTCCAGGAGGAACAGAAGAGAGAGAGAGAGAGAGAGAGAGAGAGAGAGAGAGAGAGAGAGAGAGTCCATCAAGGTGGTGTTCTGGCATGAGTAAGACCAAAACAGTCCATGTTGATGTCTCCACTGGCTATTTCCTTCAACCAAACACCCTCTTCCCCCAGTGTGGGGCCCCCTCACTTAGGCTGTCCTGATAACCAGTGGGTAGAGCAGCCAGCTTGCTTGTCTCCTCATCAGCAACTGTGAGGTTGCGGTTAGCAGCTACCTGGATCAACAGATGCACGCCTGCAGACAGCACAAGCAACGCTGGTCCAGCGTCCCAGGCTTCCGGGCCCAACACCTACCACAGCCACTCCCATCCAGTGTACCTATTGAATTCATTGCCAGCACCCCTGAGCCCTTGACTTTCCTGCCATGAGACAAGTACAAAGCATGTTGATAACGAGCCACATTATCATAGCCACACAGTGCCCTCTCTTTCTGCTTGCAGATGTAGACCTGACACCACTCAAGGAGGGCTATAGTAGACCAGGAGGTGGACTAAGCTCCCTGCAACCAGCAGACGTGGCAGCTAGAGGACACAAGGCCCTAAGTGCACCCACATCAGCTTCCGAGGGCTGCAGGCTTGCTCTGTGCACGCATGCCTGGCTTTCAAAAACCGTTGGTCAGAGGCTAGTTAAAATGTGTAGCTCAGAGTCTCTGCTCCTCGGGGACCTAAGCTGTCACCATAGGTTCTCATCAGAGGCGTATGGCTGAATGCCCTGGGGGAGAAGAGCCACTCCCAGGAAGCACAGGGAGCCAGGCTTTGTCCTGACCTGACATCCCTGCCAGGCTGCTGGCAAAGCCAGCTGTAGCTGTCTTGCCTCTCAACTCTGCACGTGGAGAGCAGGGTCGGGTTGGAAGCGGCAGAGCCTTGTCTATTGTCCGCAGGGCTGGGAGATCAGTCTTGTGCAGCCTGTGCATTTGGGAGACCATCTTGAAGGTGCAGACAGCACCCTCCCAGCCTTCCTTTTGCCAGTAAACACCGAGTAGCCCCACTGGCTGCGATGCACAGGGCTGATACTCTGCCCCTATGAGTTTGGTACTATGCCTCTCTTCTAACCTTGAGTTTTCCTTGCTTCCTTTCCTCTCTGTCTCCCTCTTCTCCTCTTGTTCCCTTCCACAGCAGAGGGAGGCCCCTCGTCTGTTAGTCCTATGAGAAAATGACTTGCAATATGTAATATCCTCTGGGGTCCAGATCCAGGCAAATGGGTGGGACAGATAAATCCTGGATTCTTTTAGGTGTGTCCCCAAATTCTGCTAACCCAAGGAGGAGGCACAAGCTTTCTGGCTTCCCAACTAGTCTTAACATCGATTTGTGAAGAGCAGACTCTCGGGGACTGTACATCACCTCCCTCTCTTCCCCATCCTACTCAGTGAAACGAGAGATTGATCCAAATGTCTATCTGTCTCTATTCTTGAAACCAACATGGAGCCATGTGTACAGACCTGGAGCTTGCCCTGTTGTCTGGGAGCAGGGCCAGGCTGTGATGGAGAAGAGGGCTTTATAGGCTGGCTTTGGTGCTGGCCTTGGTTGAGTATGTATTATAGCTGCCTGCCCCCTCGTACCCAGTGTCCTGTCAACATGGCTTTGTTCCTTGGTCCTCGCCTTTGAGAGGGGCTGATAAGCATGAGGATGGGCCTGAGTAGGCCATCAAACCTTTCTGGCAAAGCACATGTGTGCAGATTTGGAGACAGACAAGGAGGCTGGATGAAGGAAGACAGCCCAGCAGGATGCACAGGCTGGAGGCCCCGATTGACTATGGCTTGAAACAGGTGCATGCAGGCTGTCAAGAAGCTGAGAGGACCACATAGTTATTTACTTCCCGCTCCTTGTTTGTGAACCACCAACCAGGGGTCGTTCGGTCAGAGCTCCAACACAGACTGAGTTAGCACCCTCTCTCACTATAGTTCAGTCTGAGAATTCCCACCACAAATCCCTCCCCTACCAGAGTTGGGGGGGTGGGGGTCAGATGCACAGCTCCCTTCTTCCCTAGGGCAGTGCCAAACAAGGCACCCAGGGATGTCCTAGGCTCCTCTTCTGGCCGGCAGGGGCGGCCGGGACAGATCTCCAGGCTCCTGGACACTGATTCTCAGCCTGCGGAGCTAGAGGTCAATGGCCACTTGCTCCAAACCCAGCCCTGTCCCCGTGAAATACTCCCAGATGGATCCTGAAAGTCTGTTCTGGGGCATCCTGAGTCCCTGCTGCATGAGGCCCTGGACAAGACCTCCGGGTTTGCTTGGAGCCCTCCCGATAGATCCCTCCTTCCATGTTGGTGCTGACTACCTGTGCTGGGCCTCCCTCCCTTCTAGGTGCCTTCAAAGAGCTGAGAAGATCCCCTGGCTCAACTCAGCATATTGCTTCCTTCTTGGCTCTGACCTCAGGGTCCCACTTCGTCCCTAGCCCTTCGCACTTTTCTTCCCTGGTCCCTCTTGGTCCTACCTACGTCTCTGCCTTCTTCCTCGCTCCACTCTCCGGCAAGTCAGTCCTTTCAGGGAGGGATTCTGTATGTGCTCCATCTGTCTTGACCAAGTTCTCCCTGTACCTGGAAGTCAACAGCACCACTCAACTCCTGGTGGCTGGACACTCACCCTACTAGCTCTCATCACTGCCTGCAAGGCCTTCCATGAAGCCATGAATCCCTTGAGTTTTGGATTTTCACAAAGGTCTCTGGCTACTTGCTTACCTGGGTAACTACTCCCTTGAAGATCTTTTTTCTGGCCAAAAAAAAAAAAAAAAAAAAAAAAAAAAGAGGTCAACTTGAGTCTCCATGTTGGGTCCCATCCTGAGTGTGAAAAGCCCAGGTTCTAGCTCTACCCACTTACACAGTGGCCCTGACCTCTTAAACCCAGGCACACAGGTTGGACAGCTGTAGCCTGCAAGGTACCTGGGTCTGGGAAACTCCAGGCAGAGTTGAGACAGTGGGTCTTCTTGACCTTACTCAGGCCAGGTCCGCAGCAGGGAGGGAGGCCTGAGGCAGGTGGTCAGCATCAGCTCCAGTGGGGTTCAGTGGAAGCCGAAGCCAGCAGCTGGAGGGTCTTTATGCTGCCAAGGAGAAGCTTATCAGGAGCATCTTGAGCTGAAACAGAACAGGTCTGGTAGAAGTGGAAGGACAGGTCATGGTAGAGAGAAGCAGACATTCTTACTAAGGGTTGGCAGCCATGAGTAGATACTTCCCTCCCCCTGCCTCTCCCTGATCCCTCTGCCTCCCCTGCCTCCCCCTGTCTCTCCCTGCCTCCCCCATTTCTCCCTGCCTCTTCCTGTCTCTCCCTGCCTCCCTTTGTCTCTCCCTGCCTCCCCCATCTCCTCCTGCCTTCTCCTGGCTCCCCTGCCTCTCCCTGCCTCCCCCTGCTCCTGCCCACTCCCTGTGCCAAAAAATGACTTTAAAATGGCCTCTTTCCTCCATTCTTCTCTAGGCCTTGGAAGGCTCAAGGGTGGCTGTTCCAGGGAGGGACCTCATGGAGTAGGCCAACAAGTAGGAACTATGTCTGTCCTATAGCTACTTCATAGGCCCAGAGGGCACGGAATGAAGGCCAGCTGACTCCTGTTTCTGATTCTTGTCTCAAGAAGTGGCCAGTGGACACCCTCAGCCAAGATCAGGCTGGCGTAGGAAAACCTGTTCCCAGCTACTCAGGTGCTCAGGCCTGATGGAATGTACTATCCCGCAAGCACAGGGGCTTCTCAGCCAAGTCAGGGTTGACATGTCCATCTCAGAGACACTCTCCCAGAATGGGCCATGACAAAAAAGAGACCCCATGCCAGGAGAGATGTCTGGGCAAAGAGAACAGGGAGCCTGCCTGACTTAATAGCTTTTCTACAAACCTACAAATCAGAGAGAAATTAATTCAGATGCTGCGATTTTAGTGATAAAGTCAAAATATGTAAATATCAAACCCACTTCCTTCAGCCACTAAAACAAATGGAAAACACATTTATTAGCATAGAGATGAGCTTAATCAAATCAGCCGAGTACAAATTAGCCACAGGAAATGTAATGAGCTGGGAATTAATTAGCAGAGTAATGATAATAACGTTGCCTGCTGATCACCTCAGGCCGGCTGCCGCAGCCACAGTCCTTTAGCAGAAAGCCCCGGGTAGGGGCCACCAAACAGACCCCAGGCCCCTGGGAGGCAGAGCGAAAGCATTTTGTTTGCTAGGGAGCAGGACTGACATCTTGAGACCTGGGCCGGTCTTCTTGGGTGGCTTCCAGAGGTGCCATGGTGAGGCGTGCAGTCCAAGGTTAGCATAAATCACTAAGGTGGTAAGGGGGCCCCAGGAAAGTGCTGGGAGGACCTGGTCTTGAGGTGGGCTCAGGCCTGACACCCAGTACAGAAGAATCTTTGTAGGAAGGGTCTCCAATATGGAGGCTCCAAAGGGGGCATGTCCCAGATGATTCCAGAACAAGAGGAGGAGATTGGGTCAGTATCGCCACCAGCTGTGTGCTTTCCGCGTTCTGGGGGAAGGAGCACACCTCTAGTCTACCCGCCGAGTGCCATATTAAGCCTCCAGGCAGGGGTGTGCATTTTGATGCTCTGTGAGCTGTAGGTCACCTTCAGCCTCTCTAGAGCCTTCTGTACCTATACAAGCGGCCCCTGTCAGTTCCAGTTGGCCTTGGGCAGAAGTTTCCAGTCTCATTTTTGCCAACTTGTTTTTCTTGTTTTCCAGCTTTTCAGCCTCAGTGTGAGGCCTTCCCCACTTCATGCTTCACCCTATTCTTTTGCTTCATGGTGGTAGGCGTCTGTGTGTGCGTGTGTATATGTGTGTGTGCAATGTGTGTGTATGTGTATGCGTGTGTGTGTGTGTGTGTGTGTGTGTGTGTGTGTATCGAGCTGGCTACTTTTATGTCAAGCACTGAAGCATTGACACAAGCACTGAAGTGGGCGAGGGAAGCCTCAATTGAGAAAATACCTTCATAGGCTTGGCAACCCTGCAGGCAAGCCAGTAGGACATCTAAAAAAATATTTACTTATTTAATTTTTGTATATGAGTGCTTTATCTACAGAAGAGGGCATCAGATCACATTACAGATGGTTGTGAGCCACCATGTGGTTGCTGGGAATTGAACTCAGGACCTCTGGAAGAGCAGGCAGTGCTCTTAACCACTGTGCCATCTCTCTAGCTCCGGACATTTAAAAAATTTAAAAATATTTATTTATTTGTTTGTTTGTTTGTTTAGGTTTTTCAAGGCAGGGTTTCTCTGTGTAGCCTTGACTGTCCTGGATTTACTTTGTAGACCAGGCTGGCCTCAAACTCACAACGATCCACCTGCCTCTGCCTCCTGAGTACTGGGATTAAAGGTGTGTGCCACCACCGCCTGGCAACATTTTTTAAAAATAAATCTTTTTAAAATATATTTTTTATTTATCTATTTTTATTTTATGTACACTGTAAGCTCAGTTTTCTTAACAATTATATTTTATTATGAACTTATAAACCGAGAGTACCTCACTTATAACCAGACTAACCTAAACAATAGGAAAAGGAGATTAAAGAACACAAAAATGAAACCTTAAGTATATCAGTTCTGAGGAAAGATTCTCCTGGCATAGTTGGCAGGGTTTCTTTTGCTGGAACCTGTCTCAACCAGAACCTGGAACTTCAGCAGAGCCCTTAAGCCTTTCCTTGAGTGGTTTTCTCTAGGAGCGTCTTGAAGTGGAGCGATGAACAGCTAAAACTATCTCTGGCCTCCAGAACGGCAGTCGCTCCCCGCCCCCTCCTGTTTTGGGCTCCTATATATACCTTCCCATCCCCCTCCCCCACCCCACCCCCACCCCAGAGTCTGGTCACGGGTTTTCTTCAGCTGGCAACAATCAAGCTCCCACACAAGGTGGCTGTCTTCTAGATTAACATCACCTGTTCTCTCACAAGTCCGTTCCCCATCCCACTCTTGGGATCATATCATAAAACGTGTTTATCTCACCTTCAGTACATCTGAGTGCCAGAAGAGGGCATCAGACCTCAGTATAGACGGTTGTGAGCCACCATGTGCATGCTGGGGATTGAACTCAGGACCCTAAAAGAACAGACAGTGCTCTTAACCGGTGAGCCATCTCTCCAGCCATAGGACCTTTTCTTAATTAGCGATTGATGTTGTGGAGCCATCCCTGGTTAGGTGGTCCTGAGTTCTATAAGAAAGCAGGTTGAGAGCCAGGCGTGGTGGTACACATCTTTAATCCCAGTACTTGGGAGGCAGAGGCAGGCGGATCTCTGAGTTCAGGGCCAGCGTGGTCTACAGAGTGCGTTCCAGGGCAGTCAGGACTACACAGAGAAACCCTGTCTTGAAAAACAAACAAACAACAACAACAAAAAAGGAATAATATAAATAAGAACAAAAGAAAGAAGGTTGAGTAAGCCATGAGGAGCAAACCGATAAGCAGCACTCCTCCCTGTCCCTGCCCTCACTGCTTTTGATGATGAACTGTTCCACGGAACTGTGAGTGAAATTAACCCTTTCCTCCCCAAGTTGCTTTTGGTAAAGGTGTTTCACTACAGCAACAGTAACCCTAACAGACGAGTGGGGATGGACAGACAGATAGCACACCAGTGCCGATGAACAGGCAGCCCGTGTCCGACAGGCATTCCCAAAGACAGAAGAATTTGCTCCTGGAAGAGGAGTTGCTGGCTGGCCAGGAGCTGAACCACGCTCCCTCCAGATGAAAGGCCTCTGCTGCCTGTGGCTGAGGAGATGGTTTTATGTCAACTTGACACGAGCTAGAGTCATCTGAGAGGAGGGAACCTCAACTAAGAAAATGCTGCTGCCATAAGATTGGGCTGTAGGCATTTTCTTAATTAGTGATTGATGGGGAAGAACCCAGACCACTGTGGTTGGTGTCATCCTGGGCTGGCGGTCCTGAGTTCTATAAGAAAACAGGCCAGGCATGGTGGTGCACTCCTTTAATCCCAGCACTCGGGAGGCAGAGGCAGGCAGATTGCTGTGAGTTCGAGGCCAGCCTGGTCTACAAAGCGAGTCTAGGATAGCCAAGGCTAACATAGAGAGACCCCGTCTCGGAAAAAAAAACAAACAAACAAACAAAAAAGAAAACAGGCTGACATATTGATCTGTGATGCCACTAAGGACCATGCAAATGTGAGTATCCTGACCTGCCACCTGGGACCATGCAGATGTTCGTGGGCTGTGCTGCCACCTGGGACCATGCAGATGTCTGTGGCCTATGTTACCACCTGGGACCATGCACGTATCCGTGGTCTGTGTTGCTGACAACGGCCGTGTTGGGGCTCATGGGCTGTGCTGCTCCTGGGGACTGTGTTGGTGTTGGTGGCTTATCCTACCACAGGAATCCATGCTGAGGTCTGGGACATGTGCTGATGTCAGAGGCCGTGTGTATGTCCATGGTTCTTGCTATGGCGAGAGACCATGTGTGCATCCATGATCTGTGCTCCTGCTAACTGTAAAGGAGAAGGAAGCTGCTTCTGCAGTGGCTTTGATTGCTGCAGACTCACAGTTGAGAAAGAGACACAGAAGGCTCCTGTGACAATACCCACTCCCACCCCACCCCCAAAAGTAACAACCTAAAGAGGAAGCCATCAAAGAGAGCTGTGACAAGGATGTGAAGTGTGGCTCTCCACAGTAGATGGCTCCTGGTGGGGGTGGGGAAGGGCTCATTTTTTCCTTAAGGGGCTGGCTATCTGGTGTTTGACCATGCGCCAGTGACTATATGGACAACACAAATTAGACTTTTTTTTTTTTTAATCTTTTTTGGGGGTGAGGGAAGGAGGCCACAAGAGGGTAATCCAGGTGCGTTGTGTGAAATTCCCAAATAATCAATAAAAATATTGCGATAAAATAAAATAAAATGAAAAGGGGAAAAACAAAGTAGGCTGATCAAGTCACAAGGAGCAAGCCAGTAAGCAAGCACCCCTCCATGGCCTCTGCATCAGCTTCCTGCCTCCAGCTTCCTGTCCCGGCTCCCTTTGATGATGAACTGTGCTGAGGGAGGAAGCCTAAGCTGAGAAACCCTGTCCTCCCCGAGCTGCTTTGCTCATGGTGTTTCATCACAGCGACAGGGACAGCCAGCTTCTCCATGGAGTTCCCGCAGTGCTTTGGCTTTGAGAGGGCTGCCGGCTAAGGGAGTAAGAGCTAGCTTGTTTGCAGTCAGAGTCCCAGGTGACCTTTGCATGTGTCGTTGGTTCCACCTGATTCCAGCAGAGATGTCCTCAAGGGTCTCTCTGCTGCTAGAATCATAGAAACTGTCACCGTTCTGGCCCCTCAGTAAAGGGCTTGGGATAGCCGTGTGGGCAGCCGAGTCCTGAAGAAGACCAGTGGGGACACTTTCTGTGTGAAGACAGGTGAGCCTTCTTCTTCTGAAGCCAGAAGTGGCCATCTGCTGGAGTCTTTTAATTCAGTGTGACTGAGCAGTAGCTTTGCTGACTGTGAGCCATGGCTGGTATGTCTTCTCACCAGGCTTGACAAGTCCAGGTCTTGTCACCAGGTCCTAAGTCATCAGCTACGGCACCTGAAGTTCTTTGACCCGCGTGGATTACTGGTGTAGACCCATCGCTTACCTAACCAGGTGGGCCGCCAGCTCGGCAGTGCCCTTGGTTGATTCCTTCCCATCTCGAAGGCTCTATCAAGTTCTGAGGGATGTGGCTCCCAGGCCCTCTCACCATGTCTGGTTCGTGCATTGGAACCCTCGGGGGCATTAGTTTTAGAAGTATGTTCTTCAGGGGGCTGTAGAGATGGTTCAGTGGTTAGGAGCGCCACCTGCTCTTCCAAAGGTCCTGAGTTCAATTCCCAGCACCCGCATGGTGGCTCACAACCATCTATAATGTGATCTGATGCCCTCTTCTGCAGATAAAGCACTCATAGATAATAAATAAATTAATTTAAAAAAAAAAAAGAAGTATGTTCTTCATCCTGCTGACTTTGACGCTAGAAGTTTGGCTCCCAGGCGTGTCTGTAACATTTCCTCTTTCTTGAGAAATCAACATGTATTCCTGCAACATAAAAGAGGCTGCTTGAGCTGTCATGGGCTGGGAAGGCTCCATGTGGCATGACCTTGGTGTTGAGGAAGAACCACAACTTGGTTCTTGGGCCTCAGAGTCGTTGTCTGAAGGGAATGCCAACCTAGTTTTCCTGGGAGGTGTGCTCCATGTCTCTCAGGCAAGTCTTGGTATGAACCTGGCTGGGCCTGGATTGCAGGTCCCTGCCCTCCTGAAGCCCTGGGGCCAATAGTTGTGTGACACTAAGAGACAGGTGTACATGTACTGTGTTCACAGGAGCCCACTCTGTACACTTCTTCATGGAGAAGGCAAATGGCTCCTTTATCTTGTCTAGGATCCTGTTAGGGTGATGGTGAAGTCACCCAGGCTCAAATAGCCACGTGCCTGCCCAGCCTCCTCATGGCCTGCTCCCTTCAGTTCTCAGGAAACTGAGGATGAGAATGGAGCACTGCTGATAGCCACCTTTAGAAAGTGACAGACATCAAGGTACCAAGCCCAAGGCCTTGATATGCTGGCCTGGCCCTGAGGATGGATTCCTCTCTGCTCTGACTCATGGGCACCCATTGCTGACTCTTCCATTGAGAACTGTACTGCTCCAGGATATGGTTCTGTGTGCCATGAAGCACTGGGCTCAGCTCAGTGCCTCCTCAGATAGCCACAGCCTGCAGGATGACTACAGGAGAAATGTGCAGGTCTCCAGTTGGAGGAAGCCGCAGTTACCAAGGCAAGTCTGACTGCAAGGTGTGAGCTGTGGACCAGGAGCAGAGAGCCCTCTGCTGCCTGCGTCTGGGAGCTGCATTAGTTTCTCTGCTCGCTGAGGCTGGGGACACCCTCCCCAAGACAGAAAGAACATGCTGGCTACATTCTGGGTGGGAAAGAGGGATGTGACAGTCACGGGTTTCACTCCTGGGACCTGCTGCTTTCCATAAGCCCTTGCCAGTTCCTGCATCCCACCACAGGGAAGAGAAGGAATATTTTGTGAAAACATACAACTTCTATGTCTCTATGTCTGCTGACATGGACTGTCACATCCCACTACTGGTGATGTCCAGTTAACAGTGGCCACCTCTGCACATGGCCAGGCTCATTCTAGCCAAGTGGTGACCAAAGGGACAGTAGGAGAAAGCTCTGGCCACTAATTAGTGGGTGGACTTAGAAAGCTTACCTTCCAGCATCCAGGACCAGGACAAGGGATCCTTCATGAGTGCAGAGCACAGAGGCATCTCTTCTGTATTTGTGGGCTATGCAAAGCTCACACCAGACTCTCTCAGTTCAGTTTGAACAGGGTGAAGCTGGCCTGCTTGACTCCGGTGTGTCCTGTATCTTTGTTGAGAGTTCTGTGGCAGGCAGCACTGGCTTAGTCTCCAGCTCTTGGGTGCCTCCAGGTTTGCTAGACAATGAGGTAGGCTTTGATCCCACAAGCAGAAAATCTGCCTCACCCAGAAGGTAAACTGTGCAAAATGACCATCATGTGGATGGATACAAGACCCGTGAAGGGAAAATATCTCTGCAAGAGATGGGTCCCTCAGGGTCCTCATGTACCAGGATGGAGCTGTGCTTGAGGATGCTGTGCTCTGTGAGCCTCTGCAAGGCTGTGCCTCCACGTTCCGCTCCACCCCTCCAGGTGTCCAGGTGTCACCACACACCGAGCCAGGAAGAATGAAGCCAAATCTGGAACTGGAGGGGTCTGCAGGATTCCAGTCCAGTTGGTGGTGTGGGGGTGGGGATAGGGTGAGGCCTTCTCAGAGGATTTTAGTGTTGCAGCTCTCTTAGCTCAGAGCTATCCCAATGAAACAGCAGCTCTCAGATGTTATTTTGGGAAGCAGCTTATGCCTGTTTGTCTGTTTATTCCATGGGTAGAGGGGAGGGGTTTTGGGGGTGAATGCATCCCATTGGTTGTGGCTGGCATGCTGGCGATGCTCTATGTGCATCCAGGTGCCAGCCATGTGACTGACTACCCGTGACTACTTTGAGAGCTGGGGGTCGCCAGCCTACGCGCCCTGGGGCATGCCCGCTCGGAAGCAGGGAGGCAGCAGTCCTATTCCTGCCAGTCTCAGGACGAGATTTCCGGGGTTTGAACAAGCTCCACCTCGCCAGTCCCGTGCCAGTTCCCCTGGTGGGGTGGTCCATGTGCCGTACACCAGGTCCCTTATCAGGACATAGCTGCTGTCGCTGTAAGGAGCTCCTGGGGTCAGAGATACAAAGGGGCAAACGTAGTCTTCTGGTGCTACGAATGTAGGGCTGTTGGACAACAGTACCTTGGGCAGCAGGATGCTCTTGAGATTAAGGCCTGTATCCAAATGATGTCTGAGGCGAGGCCTTCAGGAGACTCAGGCAGGGGAACAAGTGGGACAGACACGTATGCTCTTTATCCTCAGGCTTCTGAGCTTTGCTCTAAACCCACATCTCAGGCCAGAGCTCCTTTGCCTGTCCAGAGGAGCCCAGTATGAGGACAAGGTACTCCCCTGAGCCAATGGGACTCATGGCCTCATCTGCTTATTCTACTTCGAGTCTGCCAGACTCTCAGTCATGGGGCAAAGCAGCATCCTGCATCTCTTAGAGGTGATGTTGCAGGGAGCGTCCTCTGGATGCTGTTCCTAGGCCCGGCCTGGGCTACAGTCTCATCTCTTTTCTGGCTGGCTGGCTGTGCAATGAAGAGCGGCCAGCATCACCTTCACGTGCCATAGTCAAGCTGGTCCTGCTTCTGCACTGTTCAGAACCTCTGGTTCCATCACTTAGAAAGATGCACTTCCAACCCAGGGAGTTTAGTCCTGAGGACTAGAAGCTGTGGTCTGACCTGCCCTAGAGCATTCTCTCCTGATTTTATGATAAGCTTCACTAATAAACTGTTTAAAACATGGTCGTTGTGTTTATTGCATTCTTTAATTATCATCTGTATCCCTAAAGATGCTGCATCCCCTGAGGATCACAGGGTCTTGCTGCTGCTTCTTCGTGCCTTAAGTGTGTCTGTACATATGTCTCTGTGGGCACCCGCTAGTGTGCATCTACATTCGTTCGCGTGCACGTGTGTGTGTGTGTGTGTGTGTGTGTGTGTGTGTGTGTGTGTGTGACGCACTCACGTGAATCACCTAGCACATCGTTCACATTCTCCAATAAGAAGAGCTCCTGGAAACCTGCCTATGGGGTCTGGACTCTGATTTAAAGCAGGCACCGAGGCGTTGCAGAGAACTGCCTGCTCTGGGGAGGAAGGCAGGAAGCAACCGACGATACTGCAGTGCGCCTCAGCGCGCTGCTTCTCACTGCGGTTTATTTTGAGCCTGCCTAAGATAGATTATTTCTCCTTTCGGGTTTCAGACTGTTTGAAATCCAAGTCAGCTAAGCCCTGGGCTTGGGAGGCACGAGTGTGGCCCCATTGCATTTGAAAGCAGCTGGCAGGCAGGGCAGGGAAAGCTCCACCCCCACCCCAATTGCTGAGCGGGGCTGGAGCTGAGGCTTGCAAGGTGAACCCAGAATTCCAGCTCTGCTTCCTCCTCACCCCTGCTCAGTTTGCTATAAAGGGCTTGGACCCTCTAGTGGGTGCCCTAGCCGCTTCCAGCCATATTTCCTCTCCAGCCTATGGCCTTGCTCTGAGCTGCAGCGAGCCACTGGCCTCCATCCACCCAGCTCACGGGGCAGGCTACCTATCTGTTCTTGCAGGTGACAAAAATACAGCACCAGATTCATCCCAGCCTTGCTTTCCACATCAGACACCAGGCTCAAAGGCCATTAGCTTCCTCAGGCGAAACCTGGCCATGTCCTGGCTCTCAACATGGGCCAGAAAAGATGGCATTACTGAGGCTGCGGACCACAGAATGTGGGGTGATAGTATGGACCTTTTTGATTGGCTCATGAGGTCCTGACTGCTGTGGCCCATGTGCTCAATACCAGCCACTCCAGTGCCGGCTTCATAGGTTGGCCTAAAATAGAGGCTCTGTGGACAGACATTTATTTAATAGGAATGCCCATGTGTACCGAAAATGCAGCCTTGGGGCATAAGTGTACATATGCATGTATGTTTGTGTGTATGCATGCTCACATTTTACACAGCATCTAGTGCCTGCTTTAAAATTACCCCTCTATGTGCACAGGAGTCTCTCAAGCGGAGACCGGCACCGGCCACACAGCGTGTAGCAACTTCTCCTCTCTCACTCTGTTCCTCCCTCATTTGCCTCCTCCCAAAGCTGTCCACAGAAAAAGAGGGACTAGGAAAAAGTCTGATGACTCAATGAGGCGTATTCTAGTCTCATTTATTTCTGGCCATGTGTGTAGCTGGAAATGGCTGCACAGGACTTTTCAAGACAGAGCACCTCCTTGCAGCCAGGCCGGGGTGTAAAGGTCTGGAGCTAGCCCTGAGTCCCTTCCCGTGGTTCACAGCCCTCACTGCAGGCCTCAGCGCAGTGTCAGAGGGGTTTGTGGACCCCTGTCCTCTGCAGAAGGATGTTGGAGTCTGGTGTCTACTGGGGTGACCCAGCCATCCTGAGGTCCTAAAAGCTGGTGTAGCTGCCACCACCCTGCCCGGCTGCCTTTCCTCCAGTGGGGTTATCCTGCCAACTGCCCTCTACTGGCTAAGGACTTGGCTCTTATGTTTCTGAGCTACTTTTCTGGGGCTGGTCCAGGGTTTCCATGCAGATCTCCTTGGAATCCATCTTGGGACGTAGTGGACTCCAAGGAGGTGGAGGTTACGGCATAGTTGTAGCCCCTGAGCCGGGGTGGGATTGTTCTATAGGCATTATATATCTCCCCAAGGCAACAAACACACATTGTGTGGTCTTAATTATTCTTTTACCACTGTTCTCATGTTTTGGATGAGACCTGGCAGAACTTGGCTTCCTCCCAGTCAGGTGTGGCCACACGAAACACACTCTGTGCTGTGAGGGTTCTCTTATGGACCAGAGACCCCCCCCCCCAAACTGTCTGCATCCTCTCCTACACCAGTGTTTTAAGTTAATTATGAAGAGAAAGGAGAGACACCTGTGTGTCTGGACATCCTTTCTATGCTCTGCTAGGCAGTTCCTTCCCTGTGTGTGGCCATTTGTACTGTTGGCAATTCTTTTATCCCCCCCCCTCTCCTACTTACTTATTTTATTGTATTTATTTTTGTCTTTAGAGACAAGGTCTTACTATTAGCCTTGGTTGGCCTGGAACAGGCTGTCCTGGAACTCAGGATATGCCTGCCTGCCCCTGCCTCCTTGGTGCATTATTAGGTATGTGCCACTGCACCTGGCAAAATTTATTTTTATTTCATGACTATTATGTTTTTACCTGCATATATATCTGTGCTCCACATGCATGCATAGTGCCCATAAAGGCCAGAAGAGGGTGTTGGATTCTCTAGGACTGGAGTTATAGAGGGTCGTGAACCACCAGGTGGTTGTTGGGAATCTGACTCTTTTGCAAGAGCAGCCAGTGCTCTTAACTGCTTAGCCATCTCCCTAAGCCCTGTTGGGATTTCTGAGAAGGTCGTTGCTCGTGCCAGGGACCTCAAGAAGCCAGAAACCTGCCACTGAGTCTTCAGGGGAAGGCAGAGGTATGTGAGGCTTACTCTCCACCTATTCAGGGACCTGAGGACTCTGGACCCCGTTGGTTCAGGGAGGAGGCTTTGGGTTTAGACGGGTTCAGCTTCCTGTCTCACTGCCTGTGCTTCTCGAATTGGTACTGAATAGCCCTTGATGCTGCAGGCTAAAGTAGGGCCCCCACTGTTCCTACCGTTGCAGCTTCTGTAATCCCAGGCTCTGGGAGTGGGTGTGAAAGGGGGGAGTAGAAAGAGGAAGCCAGAGAGGCCGGCAGAAATGGGTATCCACAGGCCCAGGGCTTGACAGAAGGCCCGGAATTGGACCCTGCTACTAACAGATGGGACTCAGTGAGTGCATGTCAGCTGGACGCTCAGAGAACAGGGTTCTAGGAAAGGGCATGTGGGCATTAACCAGTCTGTAAACACGCAGGGACTCTATAGAAGTAATTGATTAGTCACTATCACGTAATTGCAGGGTAATCACATGGTTATTTTTGCTTTGCAAATGAAAGTGTTACTATGAGACTGAACAATTATGCAGGGCAAAATCAGAGGCTGTCATATGCTAATTCTGGTTAAAAATCATCAGGTGACCATGGGATGGGCAGTTTCCGTACGGACATGGAGTTGTGTGACATTGTTCTCGGATGTGACCAGTGGTGGCTGGCCTGGTCTGTGCCCCGAGGGCTTCCATCAGTGACTTCCTTATGATGCTGCAGTGTGGTATGAAGTGTCCTACCCAAACAGTGTGGCCTGGCCCTCAGCTGGTCCTGAAAAGTCACTCATCCTTGAGGGGGGCCAAAGTCTTTGAGGGATTGATCCATTGATGAGTTCATACTCTGTAAGCTAATCGGAGGTCCCAGGGGCGTGTCCTTGAAGACTACATCTTGGCTAAGTCTCTCCCTCTTTGTGCACACACTGAACTCTGATGGTTTTACCTTGCCTAAAGCTATGGAGCCAAAATGCCATGGACTTTTAAGCCTCTGACACGAGACCCTTCTCCTGTTTGACTTCCTCATCTCAGTTATTTGGGTAGATCTGGCTGACATGACCATTTACCCAGAGAAAAGGAGACCCGAGGCCCTCCACAGTGACCCCTGGCTTAGTGAGCCGTTCTTAGGCCGTCAGGGCAGCCACGCAGGAGACACATCTCCATACTGCTGCTTCCAGCGGCCCAAATTCTTTCCCAAGACCTGTAGTCAGGAAAAGCCGTGATGATTGGTTTGCCACAGAAAAGAACTTCAGCATGAGCCAGAATGAAGTGGACTCAGAGTTTATTAGGAAGATATCTTAATATAAGTTCAGGTAAAAGGTTCAGTACAATGAGAGTATTCAGAGAAAAAGATCAAGGCACTCCCTAGTGTGGGCATGGGCTCCTCAGGAGACCAGCCTGCTTAAGTGTCTTTATACAGTATACAGAGGTATATGATCTTGGTGGCTGCTGAAGTCAAGGATTAATTACGACTTTTTTTTTCTTTTTAATCTCTCTCTCTCTCTCTCTCTCTCTCTCTCTCTCTCTCTCTCTCTCTCTCTCTCTTTTACCCTTTTCAGTAAGTGTATTATAAGGTGGCCCTTGAGGTGCTTTCAATAGACTTGCTGTCTGACAAGGTACAACCTTAGGCTGCAGGAGTTACAGAAAGGAGCTAGGACCGGGCAGGTATTCACTGCAAAAAGAGTTTCTCAGAGAGCTCCTAGAGAAGTTCAGGCTTATGGCTAGGAAAAGAGGAAGGCCATACTTAGTCATACACACTTGGTCATGAAGGCATGGCTCCCTGCTGCCTTAGCAGTCTTATTTGAAGCATCTTTTTGTAGGCTCAATTTTCTTAACCAATTTATTTTATTACAATTTATTAACCAAGCATACGTCACTTATAACCCGACTAGCCAAACCAATAGGAAAAGAGGAGTAAGGAACACAGTAACAAAACTGTAAGGATATAAGTTCCAAGGAGCGATTCTCCTGGTGTGATCAGCAGGATTTCTTCTGCTGGAACCTGGAGTAACCAGAACCTGGAACCTCAGCAGGAGCCGGAGCCCCAAAGCCTTCTCTTGAGCAGTTCTCTCTAGGAGCGTCTTGAAGTGTAGCAATAAACAGCCAAAACTATCCGAAGTCTCCAAAAAACTCCCGCCTCCAGTTCTGGGCTCATTTATATATCTCCTCCCAGAGTCTGTTCACGGGATCTTTTCAGCTGGCAACAATCAAGCTCTCGCATGACGTGGTTGATCTTCTAGTGGATTAACATCACCTGTTCTCTCACAAGATTGTTCTGATCCCACACTTGGGATCCTTAAATACCGGTTTATCTCTCCTTCAGCTCTTTAGAAAAGGAATATTCTCTCTAGGTTGGCAACTTTCATGGCAAATGTACTGGGATCTTTTTCTTAACTTCTTATTGATTCTTTGTGAATTTCATTCACATCATGTACCTCAACCTCACCCATCTTCCCATCCCTTCACATCTGCCCTCTACCCTTGCAACCTCACCCTGCTCAAGAAAATAATATAACAAAGCAAAACAATCTTGTTGTGGAAGCTATAATACATCACAGTGTACTACACAGCATACCCTTTTGTTCACACTCTTTTTTTTTTTCTCTTGCAGATGTTCATTGCAATCAATCATTGGTCTGGTTCGAGGCCTCTGGCTCCTGCTACTCTATCAACACTGGAACCTCACTGGGACTCCTCTCCAAGATCCCGTTGTTGCCCTGTGTCATGGAGATCCTGCAGCTTTGGATCTGCAGGACCTGCCCCTTCATGCACTGCAGCAGCTCATAGATGGAGTAGGTGTTGGCGTGAGCCACCACAAAAGCCTGGATCTGAGCTGAGGTGATAGCTGAGTTTGTCAGCCCACTAGCTCTCTCAAACCCACACCACCAGGGCCAGCTCTCCTGTGCTTCCCAGGCAAGGTGCAGGTCCTGCTGTCCACTCTCCTGAGTGCTACAGCTAGTGAAGGGCAGGGCCAGCTGCCTTGCTCTCATGACCCCAGAGCCAGCTCCTCTACGTGCCGCAGGCATGGAGGGGAGCGACGGGAGGGCATCTCTCCCTCCTCCCTGCCACCCTAGTGTCGATGAGTGGCAAGGTCAACTCTCCAGAGTACTGCAGCCAGGTGAGGGGCAGGGTCAGCTCGGCACAATGCTCAGATATCAACAGGTCCCAGGTCCCAGACTAGACCAGGGACATCTGCATGGCTTTTGGTGGTAACATGGACCACAGACATCAACACAGCCCCCAGCTGTGATAGGATGGTAGACCCACACTGGCTCTCAGCAGAAGCTCAGGCCAGGCCATTACTATGGCCCCAGGTGGCAGGATAGAGCACTCAGTTTGTCTCCCAGCATCAGCATGCCCGCTCCCTACTGCCAGACACTAACATAGTCTCAGGTAGCAGCCCAGACTCCTGACATCCAGATGGCCTTTGGTGGTAACATAGACCCTGGCTGTGGTAGAGTCACAAACCCAGACACGGCCCTTGGCGGCAGCAACCCAGGCCAAATGTCACCATATTCTCAGGTGGCTATGAAGGCTCCTGATATCTGCCTGTTCCTCACCACCTTCGGGTCTCCAGTTCCACCTTTCTCCATAGTGTATGAACCTCTTGGCTTAGCTTTCTTTCCCATCTCTCCCATCTCTTCATCACATATTGTCTCATCGTATTCTTTCTGGGTCCCCTGGCCAGCGGGACCAGTGTTTTTCTGCCTGAAGTAGGTGCTTGTGCACACAGGAGGGGCTCATGATCACAGCAGGTGTTTGCGCAGCTGCTATAATAGTCCACAAGCCTCACACCAGCTTAGATATTCCTCAGACCTAACCAAAGGGTCAGGCACGGCATAAGCACCTGATGCTAACTTCCTACAGGTTCCGTGTGGTAGAGATGTTGCTTTGGCTCACGTGTTCTCTTTTGCTCTACACCTTAGCAAGAAAAGCAGGTCCGTTTCTTCACTGAGCAACCTTTATGTTCCCACCTCAGAGTGTCTCAGGCCCCTAAAGCTGCTTCTCTCTTGTATGAGGCATGAGACAGTCTGAAGTCCCCTGAGATGGTATGTACTGTGTGGCCTTGTCCACTGCCTGGGGATTTGGTGTTGCCAACACTGGGGTGTACTCATGAGCCTGGCCAGATGGGCCATGGCTGTCCTGGACCATGAGAGAGTCGCAACCAAGACCATGTCTCTTGACATCTAGGATGGAGATCTGACCCAGGAGCCAGGAGGGCCATAATGGGGCAGAGCTCTCTCACAGCTCCTCTGCAATCCTGACACCCTCAGAGGGCCCAGGAAGGTGCAAGTAGAACTCAGATAAGCCTTCCGTGCTCGACTTTCTGCATCGTCCTAACTAAACTCAGAGGAAGGAGAAATGGGGTTTCCACAGGCTAAGGGGCACAGATCACAACCACATCCTGAAATTTAGTCAGTGTGGAGAGAGTAAAAATTACAGTCAGTGTGCTTTCAATTAGCTGCCTACTTCCTTCTAGCCCAGAACACACCACAAGCGGCTCAGGAAATGGGCAATTTACTGGTTGGGAAGACGAACAGTTAAGTGCATCAGTCCTGGAGAGAGTCATAAAAAGCAGGCAGCAGTTTGGGGAGACCCAGCCTGCAGGCTGCCAGTCACGCACGCCTCTCTCTTCTGCGCTTTTCTTCTCTCCTCTACTTCTCCTAGCCTCTCCAGTGTCCTCCTTCTTCTGTCTCCTGCTCTCTCTCCCACGTTCTCATCTTCCTCCTCTGTCTCGTCCTCCTTGTCACATGTTCTCCATCCTCCCTCCTGTTTCCTCCTCCTCCTCCTTCTGTCTTCCTCCCTTCCCTAGTATCCCTCCTCCATCCTCTGTGACCCATTTCCACCTGTCTCCTCCCCTTCTCCAGTCTCCATCCATAGCTGTTCCCTCACACAGAAGCCGTAGGGTAGCCCATGTGGTACTAGGAGCAGGGCGAGAAGAAGGTAAGTGTGAACTGGCGAGAAACTTTCCCCTGGAAATATCCTGTTACATAAGAACTTGGCTGACATTTCGGGTGGGTGTCATTTAGGTTTTACTGTCCAGACTGGAAACCCACCTGTGTGGATGTCTCTCGGACACTATGTGCTGGTTAGCAACTAGGACACACGAAAACGTTGAAAACTAGTTTTGAAAAATTAATCCCAGCACTCTGGGAGGCAAAGGCAGGCAAGTCTCTATGAGTTCGAGGCCAGCCTGGTCTACAAAGTGAGTCCAGGACAGCCAAGGCTACACAGAGAGACCCAGTCTTGGAAACACAACTCTAAAAAAATAGAAGGAAAAAAAATATGCATCTTAAAGAACATGACAAAGCAAAGAAGAACCGCCAGCCTTCTAACATGTTAAACTCAGGCATGCGACTTAAAAATGACTTTGCCTTTTCATGAAAAGGAAACCAGTTACAACTCCTTGCTGGATCCAGCACCCAGGACGCAGCTGGTGTTTCCTCATCCCACATAACTCTCCACAGTTGCCTTCACGGATCTCAAGGATGCATTCCCAGGGTAGCTGTCAGTGGGATGTGGGGAAGGCTCAATAGCCACAAATCAGTGGGTGGGCGGGGGGGGGGGGTTGGGGAACCACACGTACTCTGGGGTGTGCTCGGAAGATATTTCGTTTTACAGCATCTGAGGTGAGCAGAATGGGACGCTTAGGTGGCAATTATGGGCCACCAAGACCCCTTTTCAAGGATAAGCACACGGACACTCCTTGTCCATTTACTTAGTGAACTAGCACTGCAGCCCGGACACTGGTAGCTTATGGCCATCATTCTTTGTATCTGCAAGGCGTGAGAGGAGCCAGTTTGCTAGCCAGCTAGAGGCTGGCCACAGAGAGAGCCGGTTAGGGCTCCTGAGTTCGGGGCATTGCCAACACACACACCTTTGGGGAGATAAAGCCACACTCAAGGCAGCAACAGTTAGCCATGTTTGCTTGGTCTTCCGGTTTACTGTAAAGAGAAGGGGCCATGATCTAATCCTCTTGCTAGTAAATAGATCTGGTCCTTGTGTTAGGAGCCAGCATGCAGCTGCACCAGAGGTCAGACCAAAGTCAGGGAGTTGGAGAGACCCAGGCCAAGCCAAGTAGAGTTCGGGCCAATCCATAGGAGCCACAGACCCTCAGAAATCACAAGCTGACCTTCAGCTCATGTCATCACCAAAGAACCGTGCTTCCAAGCTGCCACCTGTGGCCGCTGTGACCACCTGCTTGTCCTAAAGGCAGTTAGAGTTAAATCACGTCCTCATCTTCCCAACTTGGATGGTTGCCTTCCTATGGCCAACCCTGGGCTCTCTTTAACTGAAGGGCACAGTGACCTGACAGTAAAAATCAGGCCATCCAGCAACACTGAAAGAGATCCTGCAGTAAATGAGATATTCTTAACACAAAAATGTGCACTGGATGATAGGTGGGGCATTGTATATTTTTATGTGTTAAATTTGAACCGCAAAGCAGATCGAAAGGTTATGGTCATGTCCAAGGACCCTGGGAGATGGAAGAGCTGCCCTCAAAGATGGCTTGTATCTCAGTATCCACAGGAATGTAGCCCTCGGGTGAAGATGACAGTCACCATGAAGGGGACCGTCAGGCTGATTACCTCTTCTTCATGCAGGGAGAGGACCCTGCACTACAGTGGGCCCAGCGGGGTCACAGGGGCTCTTAAGAGTGGATGCTGGGGCAGGGGGATCGATGAAGACGGGGACTTTTGCCTTGGCCTCATTCTGAGGAGACCACTTCTGACACCTCAGCTGCAGGAACAGTGGAAGGGGATTGGATGGCTTGGAGATGCCACAGGAGATCAACAAGGACCAGATGGGCAAAGCTTAGTCACACTCCTGCTCTGCAGAGCCATTTATGAGGGGTCAGGCTGGCTGGCTCACAGCTTCTTACCTAAATGTCTACAGTGCTGTGAACTGAACGACCTCCGGGCTCTTCATGTCCCCTGTCGTGAGGCTGGAGGCCATGTGCCTGGGGAGGCAGGTAAGTGGTTCTGGAAACTGGCAAATAGACAGGTGAGGGTTTGAAATTGAAGTCGTGAAGTTCTGACCAGAAGCAGCTCCTGATACATTTTCTCATTCGGCAGTTCCTTGTGAGTGAAAGCAACCATTAAAGGGCTTGGAAACCAATGGTGGTACTAAGGATTTCTGGGATATTGGGGCTGTATGTGCAGTGGCCTCATAAGCAGAAGGGCCCAGGGCTCCTCAGTATCTCTTCCTGTCCCAATGGGAGGTATCTGTGGCCTCAGCGCCTGCACAGCAAACCCTCTTCTCTACACACACACACACACACACACACACACACACACACACACACACACATGCACACACACACATTACTGCAAAGACAAATGTTACAGAGGCTGACTTAAAGTAATACAAATAATCATCTTGGCTGGAGAGATGGCTCAGTGGTTAAGATCCCTGGCTGTTCTTCCAGATGATCAGAGTTCGATTCCCAGCACCCACATGGCGGCTCACAACTTCTGTAACTCCGGTTAAAGGGGATCCAATGACCTCTTCTGGCCTCTGCTGGCACCGAGATCACATACACATACATGGTGCATAGCCTATATGCAGGCAAAGCATTTACACACAAAACAAGCATAAATAAGTCTTTAAAAACCACAAACACTGGCTAATCATAAGTCCCATGCAGTTCCTCATCTCCAGGCAAGATGTAGACTCTGGTGGGGGCTGGGAGTTGGGAAGGTGGATCTGTCAGTAAAGTGCTTGCCACTCAAGCATGGAGCCCTAGTGTGATCCCTAGCACACACCTTAAAACAAAGCAAAATAAAACAAAATGTCAGACACGCAGTACATACCAATAGCAGTGAGAGGCAGAGGGTAGGAGGGTCCATGCAGTTTGCTGGCCAGCCAGTCTAGCTAAATTAGTGAGCTCCAGGTTCAATGGAAGACACTGCCTCAAAAAACAAGGTGGAGCATTGGGGGTGGAGGTGCACACCTTTAATCCCAGCACTTAGGAAGCTGAGCACACAACACAGATCTTTGTGAGTTCGAGGCCAGCCTGGTCTACAGAATGAGTTCCAGGACAGCCATGGCTACACGGAGAAAACCTCTCTGAGGGAAAAAAAGAAAGAAAGAAAACAAAGAAACAAACAAACAAAACCAACCAACAAGGTGAAGAGCAAGTGAGGAAGACTCCAAATGTCACTCTCTGGCCCGTACATGTACATGTGTGTACTCACATCCAGTTACATGCACCCACCACACACATGCACACATGCGCAAAGGGTCAGGTCAGGGTGGGTCACCTACCCTACAGACTCTGAGGGTGATGGCTTCCTTCCTATTCTACCCCCTATCCACTAGAGTGTCACATGGACCCTGCTGCCTCTCAGAGGCAGCAGTGTGGTGCCCCCATCTCTCTACAGGACTCAGCCTTTCTCTGATCTCCTTCTTGCTTGACCGAGTGAGCCACATACAACTTCAGGGTCATTTTCTCCTCAAGGTCCTTAATTCATACACTACACCATGTCCTTTCATCGTTTTGATGATGAGGGACACTCCCTTTACAGGTCAGGGATGTGGCTGAGTGACAGCTGTGTTTGCATGGCTGCTTGCACAGTACTGGCTGCTTGATAAGCCCAGGTGCCAGGACCGAGTGGGAAAGATAATAAGGAAGGGAGAAGGGGAAGAGGAGGTGCTTCCCTTCCCAGCTTCCTGTTGAGAGAATAAAGAGGACCCCGTTCAGGGACAAGGCTGTGAGGAGAACCTGTTTTGGACTGTTTCTCACGCGTTTCTCTTCAGAAACCTAGGAAGGCGCCAGCATGTGAGAGGCATGCTGGAAATGGGTCAGTGAAATCAAAGGAGCTCCACCCAGGCTCCTTTCTCCTGTGTCAAGGTCAGGGAGGTGGGGGATGGACAGATGAAGCTGCCTGTGTGCCATCTGCCAAGCCACGGGCCCGTGTGCAACGACACCTGGTGTCTGCGCAGAAGAGGCGGAATGTCTCATTTCCTCAAGATGCCAGAAGATGCTTGGCAGCTGCTGGACTCTGGGCCACCTGGGACCACGGTGTATACTGGGGTGGTGCTGACAAGCACGTATGGAGAGGGCACCCACAGAGAGAAGAAAACAGGGCCAGCGAGGATCACTTCAGCAGGGAACAGCCCCATCCCGTGCAAGGGGTACCCGAGATGCTCAACTCTGAGCCCCTGGATGTGGGACTGAGGAGGAAGACAGGGGAAGGAAAACCACATAGCAGTAACTGGGCTGCGGACTTAGGAACTCAGTCAGAATTGCTTAATGACCAGTTCCTGCCCAGCCCTGACTCAGCTCAGGCAATACATTTATAAGGCATTTATCATCCTTCAGGTGATTAGACTTTAATTTCAATATGCTTTGACAGATTGGCTCTGGCTGAGAGGAGGTCCATGGGAAGAGGCTACATTTGGGCTGTTGGCAATCGGGTGCTTTCAGAGTGGTTTCCACACAAGGATGGAGTGATGGGATGCAGGCGACACTGACCCTGACATCCCCTCTTGAGAACAAGGAGGGGAGGAGCCTGGTCTGTGGGAGCCCAGTTCTGCCCTAACCAAGAGGGGTGAAGGGCGTGAAGGTGCTGAGCAGGTGGGTTTTGGGTGGAGTCCCCAATAAGTTTAGTAACCAGGACCTGCCTTAACCTGCCTTGAGCCAGCCAGCAGGATCTTATTTTCCACAAAAAGGTGTGGTTTCTCTCCAAAACGCCCAGCCTGGTCCTGAGGATGCTTCCTCACCTCTCACACCCCTGGGAACTGCCTTTGTGCTTTCTTTCTCCTTGCCAAAGCCACTTATTTTGCTAACCTCCCACAGGTGGGGCAAGTTGTTGGATAAGCAAAGGAAAGCCGATGGAGGGTACCGAGGCTATTCTGTGGGTGGGTGGGGGCTTGTAGGGATGTCTGTGGGAGTGTGAGGGGGCATTCAGATGTGCCTGTAGAGGTATCCAGGGGTGTGAGGGGATGTTGTGTGAGTGTGAGAGTATGTGGGTGTGGCTACGGAAGTGTGTATAAGGGTATAAGGTATAGGGGCGTGTTTATGCCAGTGTGTGGGTGGGTCTATGTGAGTGTGGGGGTATACCGTGGGTATATGACGAACAGGGTGTACTTGCCCGCGCACGCCTCAGGCTGTGGCAGTGTATCAGGTGGGTTCAGACTCCACTTGCACCTGTGAGCTACATAATCACCCAGGAAGTCACTCCATGCTCCTGGCTGTGGCGCTCTCTCTTCCTTTCTCTACCATAGCTTCTTACCCTGCAAGTGACAATTAATGTTCGAAAGAACACGAAATGGAGGCGAAATTACAGCAATTTATCAGCTGAAATTATAGGTGTAGACACATGTCAGCAGTGGAAATGGTTTCTATCAAAATTAAAGTATTTAGAGATTTTCCTCAAATTTCAAATTATGCAAATTCCATTTTCTGAGATGCCACAGCATGGTGGCTTTAATTGCAGGCTTACCAGGGATGTCTGCAGAAGTGCTAGGACCGGGGGGTCCCTCTCCCTCCTAGGACTCGGGGGCCCCTCTCCCTCCTAGGCAGTTTTTTTTTTTCCGTGCCCACAACTCACAAATGCAGGCGAGGCCTCATCCGAGTTCCAGGCAGCCCTTGGTGGCTTCCACAGCGTGTACCCACCTCAGAAAGCCACCAAGGCCAGACCTGGAGCACTGGTGCCTGGGGGTACCTTGGCCAGAGTTTCCCTAGGATGCTAGGCACCACCTCCCCAAGTTCCCAGGACAGAAACCTCCGCTCAATGTCTTCCCAAGCCCCTCCTCGCTTAGCCTCGCTCCTAGGCACTGGACTCCCTTGGACACTGTTGTAGAGGTGATTGCTGTACTAGTTTCCCTGCAGGCCGCTCTTCAGCGGTGCGTGGGAACACAACTGCTCTGGGCTGTGGTTTGCATGCAGTGTGAATGTTCCTCAGCATTTTCATGCTGAGATCTTTTTTAAAAATGTGTTTCATGCCTGTGTTTTGCCTGCATGTGTGTCTGTACACCACATACGTGCCTGGCCCCTGTGGAGGCCAACAGGGGGAGTCAGATCTCCTGGAACGGGAGTTATGGATGTTTGTGAGCCAGCATGTGGGTGCTGGGAACCGCACCTGCGTCTTCTGTGGAAGGAGGATGTGCTTAAACTGATGAGCTCTCTCTCCAGGCCGTTCACGTTGATACGTAAGCCCTGTTTTGAGGCCCTGAGAGAATGTCCGGAAGGGGCCTTTGGGAGATTGTTGGGGTCATCACGGTGGAGGCCCATGATTGATTTCTAGTGAACATGTATGAGGGAGTGAGACTACACATGTACAAACACCCATGTGCTTCCAGTGTCGTCACGGCATCCCACGGGGCCACAAACGCTCCCAAGAAGGTTCTCCTCAGATGCAGGCGCCTGAGCTGACACCTCCAGAAGCAGGAGCCACGACAACCTGGCTTGGTTGTTGTTGTTGATAAGTTACCCAGGCTCTGGTGTTGTATTAGTAGCAACAGAAACAGACTAGTACACTTTGAAACTGTGATTAATTTATTATCTGCAGCAGCTCTTTTAAAGAGTCTTTGGGTTTTCTCTACGTGGGGTCAGGTTGTCTATAAATGGAAATGGCTTTCTTTTTTCCTTTGTAATTTCAGTTCCTCTTACTTTTTTTTTTTTCTTAACTGTATTGTCTGTTACTTCTGGTGTGGTATTGAATATTAGTGTTGATCTTAGGGCATCCTTATCTTGCTCCTGACTTCAGAGACCAAACATTCAATCTTTCACCATTGAAAATAATGTTAATTGTGGGGTTTTTTTTTTCTTTTTAAAAGTATTCTTATCCTGGACAGTGGTGGCACACACCTTTAATCCCAGTGCTAGAGAGGCAGAGGCAGGTGGATTTCTGAGTTCAAGGCTGGCCTGGTCTACAGAGTGACTTCCAGAACAGCCAAGGATACATATGCAAAGAAACCCTGTTGGGCTGGAGAGATGGCTCAGCGGTTAAGAGCACTGTCTGCTCTTCCAGAGGTCATGAGTTCAATTCCCAGCAGCCACATGGTGGCTCACAACCATCTATAACGAGATCCGGTGCCCTCTTCTGGAGTTCAGGTGTACATGCAGGCAGAATACTGAATACATAATAAATAAGTAAATCTTAAAAAAAAAAAAAAAAAAAAAAAAAAAAAAAAAAAAAAAGAAGAAACCCTGTCTTGAAAAAAACAAAATAAATAAAATTTTAAAAATTAATCCAATTCCATGAACTGTATTTTTACTTACATTCACCCCTTCCCCTCCCCTTAACTCACAGATCCACTCCTGCTTTCCTACTCCCACAGGTTCATGGCATCTTCTTTTAAAAATAACCTATCAAGTCCAGTTTGTGCTTCCCATACTGTCCTAGGTATGGGGTCATCTGCTAAATCATGTTATTTTAAATTAATTCCCTTTACTATGTTGAGGAAATTCCCTTATGTTCCCAGTTTTCCAAACTTTATCAAGATAGGATCTTTTTTTGTTTGTTTGTTTTTGTTTTTGTTTTTGTTTTTGTTTTTTAAGACAGGGTTTCTCTGTGTAGCCTTGGCTGTCCTGGACTCACTCTGTAGACCAGGCTGGCCTCAAACTCACAGATATCTGCCTGCATCTGCCTCCCGAGTGCTGGGATTAAAGGCATAAGACATCATGCCTGGCTTCAAGATTGGATTTTTTTTCAAGTTTTTTTTTTAACTTTTTATTGATCCTTTGTGAATTACACATCATGCACCCCAATCCGACTCATCTCCCTGTCTCTCCATATCCACCCTTGTGACCTACGCCCCCAGAAAATAAAAATAAAAACAAAACCAGAGAAGCAAGCAAACAAAGCATTCACACCGTGGAATGTCACAGTGTGCCTCACAGTACACCCCTTTGCCCAAAGAGTTTTACTTGCAAATGCTCACTGCAATGAGTCATTGGTCTCGTTCGAGGTCTCTGGCTTCTGCTACATTATCAATACTGGGTCCTCACCAGGACTCTTCTCAGATAGCTTGTTGTTGCCCTGTGCCACAGAGATCTGGCAGCACTGGCTTCTTCACGTGGTCTAGTAGTTCTCCAATGGGGTAGATACTGGGGTGAGCTGACTCAAAGCCCTAGATCTGGGCCTGTGTGGGACCTGAGTTGTTCAGCCAGCCAGCTCTCCTGAGCCCGCACCATAGGGCCAGCTCTCCTGAGCTCGCATCATAGGGCCAGCTCTCCTGAGCTCGCATCATAGGGCCAGCTCTCCTGAGCTCGCACCACAGGGCCAGCTCTCCTGAGCTCGCATCATAGGGCCAGCTCTCCTGAGCTCGCACCACAGGGCCAGCTCTCCTGAGCTCGCATCATAGGGCCAGCTCTCCTGAGCTTGCACCACAGGGCCAGCTCTCCTGAGCTCGCACCATAGGGCCAGCTCTCCTGAGCTCGCATCATAGGGCCAGCTCTCCTGAGCCCACACCACTAGGCCAGCTCTCCTGCACTCATGTCACTCAAGTGCTTTTTAATGTCTTATTTGTCCTCTGTCCATGTGTGTCTCTGTGTCTCTCTGTGTCCCTGTCTCTGTGTGTCTGTCTGTCTGTCTCGCACGCACGCGCACCTTGCATTACTGAGGTAACTCACTGGCCCATCGTGTGCATTTCTTTGACACTCTGTGGGAGGCTCGTCGGATGTCCCCTCTGCCATCTGCCTCTACAAGCTTTCCGCTCACTCTGTTGACAGCGCTGTGGGGAATCAGCACTTCCTCTTGTTTCTGAGTCTGAGTGGTGGAGTGGCCACTCTGACCTCAGGGCTTGGAGTAGGTTTCCCCGTTGTTATTTTTTAGTTTTTCTAGAATAAGGTAGATGTAGAAAGTACAAATAGCTGATGACATTTATTATTAAAAACCTATAGTTATTACGGAAGTTTTGTTTAACCCACTAGCAATAAAAGACACAGACACCTGATTGATTTTTTAAAATTTATTTATTTATTGTATATGAGTGCTTTATCTGCAGAAGAGGGCATCAGGTCACATTATAGATGGTTGTGAGGCACCATGTGGTTGCTGGGAATTGAACTCAGGACCTCTGGAAGAGCAGGCAGTGCTCTTAACCACCGAGCCATCTCTCCAGCCCACCTGATTGATTTTTAATAAGCCTTATTTCACCTGGGGCTGGGCAGCTACTTCCCCCTAAGCTACCTTGCTACCTCCCAGCCCCCATCCCATGCCATCTGCTTCAACCCTTCCTATCTGGGCTCCTTCCCATCCATAACCCGTAAACACTTGCAAATACTTTCCATCTGGCTGCTTCTCTCCACGCCATGCCTCGGAGTCAATTCCTCCCAGCCACGTGGTCCTCTCCAGACTAGCCCATCAGTCCTGCTTCCTTCTTCCTCTCCTGCACTTGTCTTTCATCGAGTCTGGTTGGGAGCTGTAGTGTGTAGAAGTTGAGGAGCACTGACTGCCAGGTGCTGTTGAATCCTGCTAACACAAGGCTTAGACTTTGACCAGACATTTTCACCAGAGCCTCTGTGTGGGCTTCATCAGGGATTCTATTCCTATTGAATATCTGGATTTCTTTCCTTTTTATAACTTGCGGGTAGTAGGGATGGTATTGACTTTTGTTTGTGGATCCAGCAACTTACCTGAAACTGATTGGTGTTCATGGTTAGCTGTGTGTTTCCCAAAGTTTTCTATAAGTAAAAGAAATCTCTTACCTTCCTCAATTACTAGTTGTGGTTTTTTTTTTTTTTTTAAGGCTTATTTGTTTTTGCTTACACACATGTACAGATACATCCGTGCAGACAAAACAGTCATACACAAAGTTTTTGGATTTGTTTATTTTATCGGTATGACTGTTTGCTTCATGGACTTATGCACCACACAGGTGTTAGTGCCTGTAGAAATCAGTAGTGCGCATCAGATCCCCCTGGAATTGGCTGTGAACCACTTTAAGGTTGCTGGGAATCTGGGTCTTCTGGAAGAGCACTTGGTGTTCTTCACTGCTGAGCCGTCTCTCCAGCCTCTCTGTTTTATCTCCTCTCAATGCTTTGGCTAGGACACTCAAGACAAGCCAAACAAAAGTGAACAATGACATTTTCTTTCTTAATCAGTAAGACTTATTAAAAAAAAAACACATTATTGGGGCTGGAGAGACGGCTCAGCGGTTAAGAGCGCTTGCTGCTCTTCCTGAGGTCCTGAGTTCAATTCCCAGCAACCACAGGGTGGCTCACGACCATTTGTAACATGATCTGGTGCCCTCTTCTGGTGTGCATGAAGACAGTGTACTCACTCGTATACATAAAATAAAAAAATCTTTTTTTAAAAAAAAAAACCACATTATTATGTTACAAGGTTAGACATGGACCCAGCCTCATAGAATACTGGGCTTTGGGGCTCATCTTCTTGCCTTCCTGAAACCATTGCCGCTGTGGTGGTTTGGGTGAGAACGGCTTCCATAGCCTCAAATGTTTGACTACTTGATCTCCAGTTTGTGGTGCTGTTTGGGAAGGATTGGGAGGCGTGGCCTCATTGGAGACGGTGTTTCACCCAGGTGGCAAGGTGGGGCTTTGAGTCTCATTCGCGCAGTTCAATATGTGATCTCTCAGGTGTTCCTGTTGCCTCATCTTTGCTCTGCCATCAAGGACTCTAACCCTCTGGGATCATAAGCCCAATTCAGTGCTTTCTTTCACAGCCTCATTGCCTTGGTGGTGCAGTTTTAGTACAACAGTAGAAAGTAACTATCGCAATGGATTTCTCTTTGCAGATTTGTGTTCACAGCAGAGGATGTCAGAGGAAGTTGAGCCAGATGTTGTGCAGCCCCTCTCACCACAGCATCTTTTATACAGTGATGGATTTGATCTATAAGCAGCATTTTAGCTGTTGGTCATGTTTTGAGATCATAACAACTACAAGAAATTATCTGGGTTGTCTTCTTTTCCATAAATTACATTTTCTGAGGTATGATCTTACACTGTAGTCCAGGTGGCCTGGAATTCACTGTGTGGCTCCGGCTGTCCTTGAGAGGGAGGTAGGTCCTCCTGCCTCCAGGTGCTGGGTTTCTCCGGTGTGCACCACCACACCCAGCTGAACTACTCCGGTTTTTGTTTGTTCGTTTGTTTGTTTTTGTTGTTGTTTTGCTTTTTTGTTTTTTCCGAGATAGGATTTCTCTGTGTAACAGCCCTGGCTGGTATCAAACTCACATCAATCCACCTGCCTCTGCCTTCCCAGTGCTGAGATTAAAGGCATTCACCACCACCACCCAGCTGGCTTAACTACTCTTAAAGGTGGTATATTCCACTCTAGAAAGGTTGGCAAACATTTGCCCTAGTGCAGGTTTTGCATGTGTGTGCATGCATGCATGGGAGTGCAAGAGAGAGACAGAGCTTCAGCCACTGACTTTCAGGGACAGTTGGTTTTTGTATTTTGGGGTTCACTTGCAGTATGTTTTCCCTAAACTTATTATAGAATATAATATATAATATTATAGAATAGCCTATATAAACATTTTCAGTTTTGACAATACAAGCGTCTCAGTGTGATTTGTACTGTATTGGCAAGCGGGCCATATTACGATTTTTTCATCCTATTTTTGTTTCCTTTCATCCACTATTCTGTTTGGTCTTATTGCAGGAGTCACAGCTGGGGTTTGCTGACCTCTGTAACTGGCCCAGTGAACCAGCAATGTCTCGTTGGTCAGTCAGGGCTCTGGCGGAATGCAGAGGAGGGTGACTCATGAGGAGGAGGCACCAAGATGCCAGGAAAGGTGGCCCAAGTAGGTCAGCGTGAGCATGTTCTGGAGGGAGGAAGCTGCAGAGTCCACAGAGAAGCTAGTGCTACGTTAACTCTTCCTGGGGAGTTGGAGATATAAACATATTTTCACCCCACAGAGGACATCAACAACAGATCAATGCACATGCATACACACACACACATACACACACATATACACACATATACAAAGTAATGACAAGAAAGCCTATGACTGCTCTTAAAAATAATATTTCTGAGCTTTTTAACTCAATTATTCAATACCAATGGGTCAGCCCTGATATTGTACTTATATGGACTGAGCAGGTTGAATTTATATATTTAGGTATGTATGTGTATAAAACAATAACGAGGCCATAAATCTGAGATTAGCAAGCAGGGAACATGGGAGGGGCCAAGGAGAGGAAAGGGAGAAATGGTGTAATTATAGTTTAATTTCAAAATATTAAAAATGAAAGAAAAAGAAATACTTTTTTAAAAAAGTGGCAATAAGAAGTGGAAATCTTGAGGTAAATGTAATTGGTAAACTGCTTATTTCGGAGCTGGGCGTGGTGGCCCACGCCTTTAATCCCAGCACTCGGGAGGCAGAGGGAGGCAGAGGCAGGCAAATTGCTATGATTTTGAGGCCAGCCTGGTCTACAAAGTGAGTCCAGAACAGCCAAGGCTAACACAGAGAGACCCTGTCTTGAAAACAAACAAACAAAAAACCCAACAAAACAAAACAAAACACACACACACAAAAAAAACCCCAAACCAAACCAAAACAAAAAACCTGTGCTTATTTCAATTGTGTGTGTGTGTGTGTGTGTGTGTGTGTGTGTGTGTGTGTCTGTCTGTCTGTCTGTCTGTGTGCATACATGCCACAGTATGCATGTGAAGGTCAGAGGACAACTTGAGGCAACGAGTTCTCTCCTCTCACTGTGTGGTTTCTGGGGCCTGAAGTCAGGTTGTCAGGCCTGGTGACAGGTGCCTTTACCCATTGACCCATGTGGCTAGCTGAAGCTGCACTTTGGGGTGAATATCCTTGCTTATTTCCACTGAGCTTTTATTTTCTTTCCTCCTCCACTGAGTGAGGTGTCAGGATGACCTCTGAGATGTTTTTATTTAAGCAAGAGGATAATGATGCTTAGAGACGTAAAATTGCTTCCTGAATGGAGTCTAATGAGGCATCAGTCCTCAAGGACTCGGTGCGTGTCTTGAGAGCCAGAACTGGGAATGAACTAGGCCACTCGGTGGAGCTGGGCTTCAATGCTAGGCTGTGCTCCTGGAGGAGGCTGGCCTGTGGCTTAGCACTCACCCCAAGATCTGCACCCTGGTGAGGGCCCCAGAATCACACCCTGAACCCAAGCCATTTGTGCAGGGGTTGCCTTGGGAGACAGGCTATAATGCAAGGAGCAGAGGCAGAAATGAAGGGGCCATGAGGGTCAAATAAGTTGCTGTTGCTCATGAAGAAAGGCTGGAACCTTTCAGTGGTCCCACCCTAGGCAAGGCACCCTATGCCTCAGAAACAAAATGGCCAGTGGGCATCGACTGGGACTTGAGAGGTGCTTAGATTGGGGGATCGGGTAAGGCTAGCACCTCCACACCACACAGACGTAAATCAGCTCTGGCACTTCCCAGCTCTAAGGGTGTCGAGGCACTTGTACACACATCAGTGCAGGGAGGCCCTTGTTCCCCTGAGACCTGCACTGACTCCACAGAAGGCCTGGGGTAGGTGTAGGAGACCAACCCTCTGGCTTCCTGCACCTTCCCTGCACCCATGACTTCAGTCAGCACTGAACGCTGTCGCTTCTCCAGAAAGATTTCACCAACTGCTTCCAACCAAGCTGTGCCTTCAACTTGAGTGGCACCCACTCAGGAAAGCTGTGGGTGCCCAGCCTCGGTTGGATACTGTTGCACTCTCATAGTGCAAACATGTTCCCTAGTGGCTCTCATGGTCACATGGTTGTGGGGGTGGGGTGGGGGGGGAGGTTGGCAGCCTCTTCTTCCAGATCGTGAGCTCAGCAGGGTTGGGGGCCAAGCTTGGTGGTTTGTTTATTTATTTATTTTTATTTGTGTGTGTGTGTGCCTCACCCTTACATCACCATGTAGCCTCAAGCTATGCAGGGCTCAATAACACCTCAGCTTTCAGCCTGTTATCCATTTACTTTTCACTTTAGTAAATACAATAAATACCCCACTGTGGGAGACAAACCTCTCCAACCTCCGGGGGGGGGGTCACTATGGTGATGTGACTGACCACCCACTGAAGCACACCTGTGAAGGTCAAGTGGCGATAGAGGTTGTAGCCACTGGGGCTGAAATTTGGAGAGTCCCTAAGACAGAGGTGGAGTCTCCACTTCTGGTGATAAAGGGAGTCAGCACCTTGGATAGAGCCACAGGGGTCTCTGGAGTCCTCTCAGCCTTAGGCTCTGGGTTGGCTGTTTAAAGGCATCCTAGGATGCCAGATGGAAGCTGTGACAAGTGTAGCTTTCTGGGTCAATCTGCCTGCTTTATGCTCTCAGAAGAACTCTGGCTCACACGCACACAGACCCCAGGTCCACTTTGCTATGAGTTCTGGGGTGCTTCTCTACTCCTGACTCTCAGCTCCCTGAAAGAGAGGATGAGGTCACTTCCCTCTCAGAAGAGTAGAGACTTGGTAGGCCCTTGCATGTAATCTGATCCTAATGCTTGGTTCACCTGCGACTGGTACATCACCCGTCACATTTCCTTCCTGGATCCTGGAGACAGCCCTATATTGACATAGAGGCTAATGAGGAATGTTCTGTAGTGCCTGGAGGGAAAAAGTCACACTTTTTTTTAATCCCTCCAGCATCCCAGCTCTCCTGGATATTGCAAGAATTCAAAGTGAAAAGAGAAAAATAGACCTGTAAATTGTTTTTGGTTTCTCAGTTGGGCACTTTCCCCATAACACAGAGAATGGTTGGCTTTCTCTAGTCCCAGCACAAGGCTTGACGATTAGGTTCAACTGACACACTACTCTTGTGTGTAGATCATAGACATCGCTCAGTGTTTTTGCGAAGGGCTTACGGTGGCTGATAATTCCCCTGGAGGGAGAGGAGGGACACTCTGAACCGAGGGCCTTCCTGTTGGTAGGTGAGGCACTTGTAAGCAGACTAAGCCTCCCCCTAGGAATGTGTGGTAAACGCACAGTGGCCTGGGAGCACCCTGGCTGTCTCTTCTGGAATAAAACACAACTAGGGGTTTAAAACAACACAAACTTAGTGTTTAGCAACACTGAAGGTCAGCCTCTGGGATCCAGGTGTAGGCAGGGCCATGCCCCAGTAGTAATCACCAGAGGAGGACCTTCTGGCCCTTTCTAAGTTTTGGTGGCCTCAGTGTTCCTCAGCCAGTGTAGCATCCTCCTGTTTTTACAGTGTGTGTGGTGCTGGTCTCTTCCTATGAAGACTTCCTTCAGTTGTGAAGACCTGACCTATTCAGTTTGACATCATTTTAGCCAATCAAGTCTACAGTGATAGTAGTTTTGAGTAAGGTTATGCTCTAAGCTCCAGGAAGGCTTGGAATGTTAAAGGACAATATCTAGTCCAGCTGCCACCATGGAAAAAGCCAGCAGAATACACTAGAAAGTCCTGTATCCGTGTTCATCACACCTGCACTGCCCCTAGTGACTCTGGGAAGCTCTGAGGCAGACAGAGGGCAGGAAGCACTCTGCATCACCTGCTGCACATGGAGCATCTGCTGAGCTGGACTCCTGGACTGCTCAGCCTGCTCCCAGTCATGCTGGCCAGCCCCTCACACCACTGCAGCCTGAGGGAGGCATCTCGCTCTTCTTCCTAGTAAGGAGTCTGACATTAGATGTTCATTTCCCCTGAGGTCTGACCTGCACCACCAGTGTCTTTGTCCCTGTGAAGAGAAATTATCCTTGCCACCTCCCTCCACGACCCACCTCGCTTAGGCTACACCTGGCAGATGGACCCTGAGTACTCAGGCCATCCTTCCCGGAAGGGGACTCTAGGCTGAACTACTTTTGTTTGCTCAAATACATATACATATACATATACATATACATATATGCACATATACCCAACACAGGGGACAGTACGCACACATCCACAAATACACCTCTGGACATACCCACAAAGCTGAGTGACGCATTGACTGACTACTGGGTCCCATTGTGTTTGACAAGAACAGGAACGCTAGGGGTGCTGGCAGGCTCACAGCAGGGCCAGCATCAGGAGCTGGAGAGGCCAACACAGGAGAATCAGGAACAGTCAGAGCTGCACAGATCTGCCACATGAGGCCATTTCCCTGTCATGGCATGAAGCTGTTGCATTCGTAGACACCTCAGCAGGGCCCGTTCCTGCCTCTGCCAGGGTCCTGGTGCTCACGCCTTCTTCATAAATCTTTCCCTTAGAAAGACACCATCAATAAGCCACGCAGGCCAACAGGTGACCGAAAACCATTCCATTATTAAGTCTGTAATTGCCAAGAATTAATTTGCTAATTGCATGCGACTAATCTGCGTCCCTTTTGTTTTATGTCAATTAACAGAGTGATTAAAAAGAAGCCATCTTCATGCTATCTCCTCTCTGGCAGCCTCAGATGGCCAGAGATGATGAGACAGACCGCCCTTTGCTGGCCTCATTAGCAGCTCTTCCACCACAGTGTGCTGAGCACAAGTCCTTGAGGCAAGGTGGCAATGGGACTCCATCGCTCGGCTACAGCAGCAGCTCACTGGACCAGGATCAGATCCTTGTGGCTGTCACTGCTTCAGCCCCAAGGTTGGCAGGCCCTTGACTGTTGCAGCACCAAGCCTCTGATGGGTGATGGGCACAGGGCGACTCTGTATAGATCCTCAATACACTACAGTAAGCCTATGCCCTTTGTTGCGTATCTGTCTCACTACCCATGGATGCTGGAAAAAAAATGTTCATCTCCCTGTGGAAGGTGCAAGCAACAACTGGATTGGAGTCTGATGCCCAGGAACACCAGACAGAGAGCCTTGTGGGGCATAGCCTAGGCTGGCCAGACTCTTACTCCTGCTCTACCCTTCTCCCTGAGGGGTGGTAACATGGTTCAGCTCCCTGAGCAGGACCAAATACCGCTTCAGAAAAAAAGGGCATTTTTTCTTCCAACCCACACATGTTCATTCTCCAAGCTCACATGCTGGAGTCTAGGCCTCACTCCACCCCCACCCCCTTGCTGCCTCTTCCCTTCACATTTGTGGGTCTTGCTTGCTCTGACATCAAGATGGCCACTAGCAGCTGTGTCTTGGTGATGCTCAGTTCTCTGCTTTCCCTCAGGTGGCTACCTGCTTGAGAATTGACCCCACAGCCTGGGCTGGCCCGGGTGGCCTGGGACTTACTGAGCTCAGCATGGGCCAGTCCAACTTCTCTTTCAGCCATCTCTCAATCACTGGCATCACATACATCTGTCCTGCCACAGAAGGAGCTAAGCCAATAGAGGGAATTGCCTGGCCCATGCCCAAGGACCTTATGGACTTTCCCCTTAGCCCCTGCCCAGCAGGGCTCCCATCTGCTCTCACCTCGAGGACTCCACTCTGGATCAAGGTCATTCTTTCAATGGCAGAAGTGACACCATGACCTCAGGACATATTGAAGGTAACCAACCCTCTTACATAGTCAGTGCCCCTGGCAATGGGCAAAGAGACACTCTGTTGGTGATGGCGTTCTTATATCAGTCAGGGGCAGAGCAGATGGCAGTCCTTTGTTCATCCTAGATTGATGCCTGGTTTGGTGGCCAAAGCTTTCTTATGCCTAGGGCTCATCAAATCAAATCAAATCCAGGCAGTGCAGTGCAGGAGGAGGAAGACAGACACCCGAGGACCGCCATGCCACCCACAGACCTGCCCTCCAGTGCACGGCACAGGTGGATCATAGCCACCTGCTTGTGGCCACACTATGCAGCGTGGATGAAGGCAGCCTAGGGTCCTGCCAGCCTTGTGGTCAGTCTGCAGCAGGAGCCACCACAATGTGTGAGAGCGTGGTGGTCAGACAGTAGAGAGAACAGGAGCAGCTTGAGCATTTTGAAGACAGATGGGACCAGAGACTCTGGGGTGGAAAGGAGTAGCCCTGCCACCTGGGGCCATGGTGATGTCCCAACTCAAGCTGCCACTGAGGGCCAAGCCTGAGTCCATCCATGGTTATCATGCTGCAGGGGGAGCCCTCCTCACTGGATTTGGCCCTGAAGAGATATCCCCATTTATCACCAGTGGCAGCACCCAGGAGAGTGGGCCCTGCACCTGGCCATGGCAGCACAGTGGAGTAAGTCCTGGTGATAGGAGGGTGGGTGAGCCAGCCCTGAAGAGTAACTGTGGGAGAGCTGACCTTGCAACTTGTCTGTCATGGGGTGGCACAAGTGCAGAGGTGATGCTGACCCCCTTGCCACCTCCAGCAGTTGGAAAAGCTGCCTACAGCTCTGCCCCTCACCTGCAGCAGCACTGGAATCATGACAGCAAACAAGCTGGCCCTGTCCCTTGCTTGCTACAGCACTTAGGAGTGCGGGTCCTGAACCTCCTCACCTGGGCAGCGCAGTAGAGATGGCCCTGGTGGAGGGGACAGAAGGGAGCTGGCCCTGAGGGCAAGAGTGCAGAAGAGCTGACCTCATCACTCCTATGAGGTGGCCTGGGCAGGGGGGAGATGCCCTCTGTCCCCTCACCTCTTACCACCTGAGGCAGTTGGGAGAGCTGCCCCTGGGATCATGAGAGCAGGTGAGCTGTCCCTGTCCCTCCCCTGGGTGCTGCACTGGGGAGAGCAGAGTGGGCCATGCACTACACCTGGGCAATACAGTGGCGCTAGCCCTGATGGCAAAGATACAGGGAGCCAGTCCCTAGGGTGTGAGAACAGAAGAGCTGGCCCAGCCCCTCACGGGCTGCAGCACTTGGGATAGTGGGCCCCGATCCTAGTGGAGCTGGCTCTGGAGATGCAGGTAAATGTGAGTGGCTCTGAGGACACGAGAGCAGAACTGACCCTACCTCCTGCCGATGGCAGCATTGGGTGGCCTAGCTGGAGCACTGCTGGAGAGTTCACCCTTGTGGTGTGGACGAGGGAATTCAGCTACCACCCAAGCCCAGATCCAGGCCTTTGAGTTGGCCCACCCCAAAATGTATACCATCTGCGAATGCTTGGGACATGTGAAAGGGCTGGTCCTGCTGATCTAAAGCTGCAGGGTCTCCATGACACAGAGCAACCACAGGTTAACCAGGAGGAAGGAGTCCTGATGAAGATCCAATATGGATGGCGTCACAGAAGCCAGAGACCTTGAACCAGACCAGTGACTCATTGCAATGAACATTTGCAAGTGAAGATGTGTGGACAGATATACCGTGAGACACGCACGGTGTGACGTAAGACAGCTCCCATGATGAGATGCTTTCTAGTTTTCTATGCTTTGGTTTTGTTTGTCTGCGTGTCTTATTTCGGGGCAGGGGGAATGTTGCAAGAGCAAAAGGCAGATATGAGGGGATGGGGAGATAAGCGAGACTGGGTGTGAAACTCACAAAGAAGCAATTAAAAGTGTTTTTTAAACTGTTCAGTCAGCCCAACTCATAAGTTACTTTCTGGCTTTTAGCTGCATGAAGTGCTTTATGCTTTGGTATGGCTTCCATTTAAAAGATGTCCCCAAGGCTACACAGAGAAACCCTGTCTCAGAAACAAAAACAAAACCAAAAAAGATTTCCCAAACCTATCAGCCACCCCACATCTCTTATCACTGGTACTTAAAATGGATTCATTTGTCTTCAGCTTCCACTGGGGCCTCATCTCGACTCTGGGGCTGTCTTGAGCAGATTGTTAGGGAATGTGGGAGGGCAAGTGAGTGTCCCATGGCCCAGCCGGCTCAGGCAGGAGCGTCCATGGCCGCTCTACAGCTCCAGGTCCAGCTTAATGGGCTCCTGGACAGGCCTGCTAGTCAATCACACCTGTACAGGTCCTCACTGAGCAGCGACAGAGCTTCGAGTGGCCCAGTGACCTCTGGCAAGTAGGCGGTGATTTCTCCTGACTCTTGCCTACTCTGTCGTGTGTGGCACCTAGAGCCTATGTTTCTAAACACTGATGCCAAGTTTGTACCTACAAGTCTAGGTATGAAAGGCCTGGATTCTGCAGGAGAGCGTAGGGATGGGCACGCGGCATGCTACCCGAACCTCTTCCTTCTACAGGGTCTAGCCTAGCAACACCTTCACAATGGCTCATGGGAGGACAGAAGCGTGTTCCCTGTTTCCTTGCAGATGTTATCTGAAATATGTGTGAGAATGGGCTCCAGCTGGTGGAACTGTGTGGGAAGGATTAGGAGGTGTGGCCTTGTTGGAGGAGGCGTGTCACTGAGGTTTTGATGTTTCAGAAGACTCACACCATTCCCAGTATCCTTTCTGCCTCCTACTTACAATCCCAATTAATCTCTCTCTCTCTCTCTCTCTCTCTCTCTCTCTCTCTCTCTCTCTCTCTCTCTCTCGTTTTTCAAAACAGGGCTTCGAAGTCTTGGGTATCCTGGAACTCTCTCTGTAGACCAGGCTGGCCTCGAACTCACAGAGATCTGCCTGCCTCTGCCTCCCTAGTGCCGGGATTACAGGTGTGTGTACTACCTGGCTGAACTTTCTTCTGTAAGTGCCCTGCTTCAGGCTCAATGCTCAGGGCACATCTGGGGCCACTATCCCCTCGCCCACCTCACAGACACCAGGAACACCACGCTGCTGTGGTTTGATGGTTGTGTTTATAGTGCCGCAGACTTGGCAACCTTTTTGTTGTTGTTGCTGCTGCTGCTGCTGTTGTTGCTGTTTTAGGAAGTCCTCAAGTAGCAGAAAAATCTGTCTATGTTCATACAACCACTGACAGTGAATGCCATGTGAATGCATGTACATATGGAGCATATATGCACATGTGCACATGCACTGTACATGTGGGTACAGATATATATACATGTACACCCACACATGTATATATGTCCCCACTGTGTGCATCTACATGTATACATACAAGTGTATGTCTGCTCACTGTATTCTATGCAGACACATTCACATACCAGCCATGTGTGTGTGGACACACTTGTGTGCACACATCCCCACAGAAGTCTTACTTCTTGGCTCTCAGTGTTTTCTGGGGCCTTGATGCTGCACTGCAGCAGAGACCCCATTATTCGGTGACAAGACAGCTGGGATGTACTTGTCAGCCCTAAAAATGCACTTGGAGACTGATGGCCATCATAGTGGCTCTTGGTGACCCTGCATTAAAGGATAGAGCGGACACTGTGAGCTCACGATGTAGTGGAGCAGAGAAGGGTGTTAGGGCCTCGGCCTAATGCTCTGAGAACTATAGTCACACCTCCACAAATGTTTGAAATGACATGCCACACCTCCCCAATCAGACACTGATAACGAGACCATGACCCCCAACAAGTTCACCTGCTCCAGAGCCCAAAACTACTGCAGCAAAACCATTGCTTCTAACTAGAGTATCTGCACCCCTCAATTGACCATCTTTATAGAGCAGTGTTGTCCTGGGAAGTATGTCTGGTGGAAGCAACTCACAGCTCACTGTTCAGCTTGTCACTGCATAGGAAGCAGTTGACCTTCAGCCACACGGTACTGGCAATGGCGGGCAGGCCTGAAGCATGCCTGCTTGGATATTTCACCACAGTCTCCGCATCAGTGAGCGAAGCGGATGTGAGGATAGGGTCTGGCTCTGAGTGCCCAGAGCCTTGGACAGCATACACTGGGTTACATGGGTCATGCATGCACATCTCAGCTCATGAGCACTGCAGTGGGCACATCATTGTCTATGTGCCATGGGTTGCTCAAAAGTGTGTCTGTGTCAGGGGGCATCAGATGAGATGCCTAGTTAAGACGATGAGAGTGAGAGTCTGCTGATGTGTGTTAATGGAGGTGACAGGGAGCAGGCCGATTTCAAAGCAAATAAAAACCAGATTTATCGTGCAGCCATTTCGCTCCATGATCAGCTGTGCGGTGGAGCTGAGTTAACTGGTAGAAATGCATGGGGTGGAAGCCTCTGCCAGCCACACACCTGTAAATCATCCATCAGCCAGCACAATCCGCCCGAGCACTCACTCTTGCTCAGGGCTGGGGAATGGGAAGGCTGGCAGAAGCAGCCCTGTGCCTTCTGCTGGCTCAGGATGACAGCAGCTGAGGGGTCTCGTGGCTGGCTGCTCCACCTCACATGCATCCAGAAAGAACAGGCAACCAGAGAGACCACGTTGGGAGGCTGGTCCAGATAATTGAAAATAGCAGTAGTGACAATCTGAGGCAAGCACAGACAAACATGTCTGTCTGAGTGGGGGGCAGTAGGGTTAGGCCTGAGAGGAGAGGTCAAGGGTCCCAAGACCTCCAGGGTACAGAATTGGAGGTCAAGAAAAATGGGCTGCACCGGGAAGCAGCTTGCTCAGATACAGTCATCAACAGGAAAAGTCAGAGAGGGGAGGTCCTGCTGGCCAGGGCTGGAAAAGCCCCCAAAGGAGCTGGCTTTGCCTGTCTCTCCAGGCGCTCTCTCTCTCTCTCTCTCTCTCTCTCTCTCTCTCTCTCTCTCTCTCTCTCTCTCTCTCTCTCTCTCACACACACACACACACACACACACGTGTGCTTACCCCACATCTATAGGCACTAGTCTTATTTATGTGCATTTGAAAACGTGTGCACTAAAATGTACCCTAAATTGAGCAGAAAACTGCTTTTCACCTTGAGGTCCCCAACTACTGTGCCCAGTCCAAACAGGGGTTTTTCTTCATGAGTCTGCAAATACCATATGGAGGTTCCATGGCCCCCTTGAACACCAGCGGCAAAGGATGAGGTATTCAAACAGGTGAGCCTGTGGGGGACATTTTTTATTCAAATACCACACATTTGAGCAAACCCCAAATACGGCACCAGCCACGAACCAAAGAAGCAGTTTCTCCCAGCATAGTGAATCTGTGCATTTAATCAGGGTTACTTTCAGGAGCATGGACTGTTTATGGACAGGGGAGGGGCCTTGTGAGCTCTCTCACACATGCAAGATGGAATTTTTTAAAAAAAAGATTGATTTATATATTATGTATACAATGTTCTGTCTGCATGTACACCTGCAGGCCAGTAGAAGGCACTATTATAGATGGCTGTGAGCCACCATGTGGTTGCTGAGAATTGAACTCAAGAGCTCCAGAATAGCAGTCAGTGCTCTTAACCTCTGAGCCATCTCTCCAGCCCCACAAGATGGAATGTTAGTGGGCCTACCTTTGTGAGGGTGTTGGGTGGGAGATCACAGATGGCCTGACTTCAAAACAGCCATGACTGTGTCAGGCTCCATGGACAGAGTTCTTCAACACTGAGGAGACTTGCTTGAGGCGTCTTCCTGTTCTGGACTCCAACTCTTGAGTGAGCTTCTTTTTTTCTTCCTTCTTTGATTTTCTTTCTCTTCCTCCTTTCAAACAATGTCTTGCTCAAAGGCCTCAAACTCCTGGACTGAAACAGCCCTTGTTCCCAAGTAGCTGGGACCACTGGTGTATACCTCTGTGCCCACTCTTTCTAGTGTTTGAACTTCAGTTTTTTGCTTCCCACGACATCTTTGGAGATGACTCCATTGGTCTCCTCGGGATGCCTGCCACTCTGTCCCTCTTTCTCAACACGAGAAGACCGTCCTCATCAACCCGAGATGCTTTGGATTCACTCCCGTATTTGGCTGAGTCATCTACCCAGAGAGGATTAAGAGGAGTGGGGCAGGCACCAATTGAGCTTGTTTACCACATGGGGACCCACTTTTCCTGCCACCTCTGAGACTGTGGCACCAATGCTTTAGGTCCTCCTCAGTGTCCTTGGGCACGTGCCTGGCCACCTTAATGAGCTGCCCCATTTCTGCCTGCCTGATATACCCTCTGGGACCCTTGCATTCTTAGTCACTATGGCTTCATAGTATCTCTGCTCACCCACTAGTGTGGGTGTTCATCTGGTCCTCCAGGATGCCCAGCTACTCCCCACGGCCTATTAATCGTTTAAAGGTAAGTTTTCAAAATGTCTGTCTGTCTGTCTGTCTGTCTGTCTCTGTCTCTGTCTCTGTCTCTGTCTCTGTCTCTGTCTCTGTCTCTGTCTCTCTCTCTCTCTCTCTCTCTCTTCACTGTAGTAGTCAGGGTTCTCCACAGCCCAAGAAAACAGTGGTTGTTGGTCTCTGTATGTGCTGGAATCCTGAAGAAATAGGCTCCAGTGAAGGAATGGATGTGCTAGCAAGGCGACGACGGCAAGCGGGCAAGGAACAAAAGCTTCCTCTTCCACGTGTCAGTAGACTTGGTGGCCCAGATTAAACGTGTGCCTTCCTGCCTCAAGATACAGACCTAGATTCACCCACTTCAAACCAAGCAGAATACCACCCCCCCCGTCTCTCTCTCTGTCTGTCTGTCTCTCTGTCTCTGTCTGTCTCTGTCTGTCTCTGTCTCTCTGTCTCTCTCTGTCTCTCTCTGTCTCTCTCTGTCTCTCTGTCTCTCTCTCTGTCTCTCTCTCTCTCTCTCTCTCTCTCTCTCTCTCTCTCTCTCTCCCTCTCTCGCTCCCTCTCTCTCTCAGGTGTGCCCTCCATATCCAGATTGTAGATTCAGTCAGGTTGGCAGCCAGGAATAGGCGTCACTTCCTCCTCCCCAGCTGTGTCTTCACCCCCTGGGCTCTTGCTGTAATTTCCACCTACAGATAAGTCTGCTCACAGCATGCTTTCTCTCCCTACGTCCCCTACATCCACCTGGTTTGGCTGCTTGGTGGCTTGCTAGTATTCTCCGCCGATGTATTAGCTCGATGCTGTATATCTGAATGACATCGTAAATGCTATTCCTGACATTCTTTTCCTTCATTGCTTTCTGTAGATTCTCTCAAATGTAAAAACCCTGCACTGGCGCTGCGGGTTATTTTGAGTCTCTGTGAGTTTCTACTTGTCTGCCTGATTCTCTGTCTTTTCTTTTTCTTTGTCCTTCCTGTGAACCTGCGCCTCTGTTCTCACTGGCTTGTGGTGGGAGCTAGTCTATACCCTACTCAGTACCACACAGCGTGTGGCCATCTTCCTCTTGCAAAGCTTTGGTCTCGGGTGGAAGTTTCATTTTTTTTTTTCAGATTGTTTCTGCGCCCACAAAGAAAATAGTATCTCTTATAATAGCCATCCTGGAATCTCCTCAAAGTCTCCACAAAAGACTACCACTTGCCTGCCCATGTGGCTGCTGTGGGTCCACACAGAGCCCTATCTCCTCCCCTCCTGCCGTGTGGATTCCTGGGGTGTCAGCAGCAGCTGTGCAGCCTGGATTCCCTACCTGACACCCTGTCTAAAGAGGAGGAGCCAAAGGCTACCACTGTCCTCTCTTTCAGCCCACCTCCTCCCTCAATAACCCCCTGCCACCAAGCAAGTGGTCAGTGGGCTGTTGCCCACCCCCAGCCTTTCTCTTTTCTCCACAAGATCCTGCTTCTCCTCCTCCTTCACAGCATCCTCCTTTGCCTGCCTCACAATAGGTCTCCCCATTGTCTCACGAGGGCGTCATTACTGTCCCGCCGTGTGACATCATAATAGGCTGCTGTCCCGGGGAAACAAAGCCCTTTGGAAACACCAAGGAGACACGTCGTGTTTATGTCATCACTGACTAGACAGAAGTGGAAATAGAGGGGGGCAGAGTAAACATCTGTAGATTGGGAAGAACAATACCCTTTGTCCCCTTTTATTTCTGAAGCTGCTGAAATTATGCCTTCCACAGCATAGAAATGGAGGGTATGTGTTCGTGTGTGTGTGTGTGTGTGTGTGTGTGTGTGTGTGTGTGTGTGTGTGCCTGCACTCAGGCACATGCGAGCACATCCTCACGTGCATGCGTGCACTCATGTGCATGCAGGTGGATTAATAAAAACCCATTGAAATGCAAATTGAGGACCCCCTCCTCCCAAACAAGCTAGTCATCCCCCCCATCCTCCGGGGTTACTCAGAGTCCTGCCTACAGGAGACAGGACTCAGGAGCTCCTGCAGGTCACAGCAGCTTAGACCCAGCAGAACTTAGCCCTGCAGGTTTGGGGTTGCAGGCTGCAGTTTCAAGGTCCTTCCATATCTTTCCAGTCTCCATCTTTATTTTGGAAAGACAAACCCAGAAGTTATTGTATTGCAAAACATGCAAAGTAAGTATCATGCAACAGTATTTGCAGGCGTAGCCACGACCTGGGACAAGGTATGCTGGAGCCGCACAAGGGACAGAGGCCACCAGGACAAAGTCATAAGCACCATAGCTCCCAGGTATGTGTTTTGAGATGACTAGACTCAAATCTCACATGGTGAGTGGCCAAGACCACAGCTGTCTGGGCGCCCTTGCAGAAGCAGCTTGGAGAGCGAGCGGGTGTGTGGCTTTTTCCTTCCCGGAGCTCACTATTATTCTTAACAAAGATGCTTATACTTGGCATCAAGAAAGCAATCCATTCAGCACTGTAGGAAGAGGGTCTGGTTAGAAATCAAAGCAGAAAGGGAGACTAAGCCTGGCTCATGCTGCTCCCATGAAGACCCCGTCAAAGCGGGGACCAGGAATGGCCGGCCTCGGGAAGCCCCTCTTCTGGACCCTAGACAAGCACTCGATGGATGTGAGGCTGCTGCTGGAGATGCTGTGCTGCGTCTCCACTCACTCGCTGCACAGGCTGGTCTGTGCTGCAGTGTGAACAGTAACCCGCATTTACAGACGCACCTGGTAGTTAAGCCTAATTTATCCTCTCTGTTAGAAGGGATATCAAACAATGCTTCATTCTGCCCTTTGTTGAAGATTAACTGTTTATGACCCTGCCACGTGACATTGGGTGATAAATGCCTTTTCCTGCCAGTGCATATCACCGGAGCTCTCAGGCGTAAACAGGCTTGTCTGCTCTTCCTCCGAGGGGCCTGGAGCCCCACTTGGGTATTAAGCACACAGACTTCACTTCCTGGGAATGCATGGACTATTTTGATCCTCACCGGTATTGCCTCTTCCAGCTGCATCTGTTATGCCCTACAGAGAGGCAGAGGAGGATAAAGGGTGCACACTCATGAACAAGCATGTATGCATAGTGGCATCTGCACACTTATATGTCATTTACACTCATGCTTATGTGTGCACTTACACATGAATACTTATGCTCACACACATGCCCTCAGCCACCTTTACATCTTTATGTATGTGGACTCAGATACGTGCACACATGCTCACATGCATGCGTTTAGACACCTTCGCACAACTACATAGAATCCTACTGGTTTCTATTTCAAGGACATGGGTAAGGGTCACATCTCCAGAACGGTGCATGTTGAGGAGGGAGGGAGAGCCGTACAGTGAAGGCCTGGGGTAATGCTTGGCCTTAGCGGACCCTAGTGGACAGGATCTCTACTTCCTCTACAACCATGCTGGCCTTGCCTAACTGGACTTAGCTATGGATACGCCAGTACCCAGACAGCTAGAACCGCTTGTGCTACAACATAGCCTCTAATTTTATTTTTTATGAAAACACCCAAATGAAATTTGCCAGGAAAGACTGAGCAAACCTGGGCTCCTGGGCCCTAGAGATTTCACTGCCTGGAGTATTGGCAGCTGTGTACTAGGCTGGTCCTTTGAGTTCCTTCCTCCCTAGTTTCAGCCTTATGGTGTGTTTCTGCTGGGTTGTGCGGCCTGGGTGGGTGGGTGGCTGGACACACCCTTAGGGGTAGCACAACGAGGCAGCTCCTTATGAATGCCGTGTGGCACTGAAGTACACAGACCAAGGACGAGGATGTGGGAGGGGCAAGGCTGCATGTCAGGTGCCCCACATGCTCTCAGGAGCATTTGCCCCACATGCTCTCAGGAGCATTTGTCTTGCTTCTCTGCCAAGTGGGAGGCTGCTCTCAGCACTGTGGCTGCCAGCCACTCCCTGGGCCCTTTGTTTCTGGCACGTGTCATTCCATGCCACTTGGCAACGCTGCAGAGGACCCCACACCATGGCTCTGCCCAGTGAGAAGGGATGTGTGCTTAGGGCTCACAGCAGAGTCTCTGGCCGTCTGCACCTTTTGTTCAACCCTGAGGACGAGGTATGGACACAGCCAGCCTTTGTAAGAAAACTATGAGAAGCCCTAACCTCCTCCCCCAGTGAAGAAGATCCTCCTGAAAAGCCACTGGAAGGCAGCAGGGCAACAGCCAAGAGGGATGGTGAAGCTGTCTACAGCCCTTCCTCCCTGGCCAAGCCCGATGCACTAGTGAGTACAGAGGACCTGCTTGACTAACAGGAAACCTGGCGGAGACTTTCTTTAAAGAGGAAGCAAAAGGCACACTTTAAGTTAGTAGCAAACCTAAACACTGCCAAATACATCATTTGGAAAAGCCATTTTCTGAGTTCAAGATAAGCAACTCTGGATTAGCCTAACTGGTCTGTAACTTGCTTATCCACCAAGGGTGAATCTGGTTCCTGTGAACCAGCGGTGACTTCCCCGGTTAAGGAATAGTCTCCCCTGAGACTTGGGCACCATGGGATACTGTGGGCTTTGGAACCCACTGGCCAACCCCTGGGCAGCAGAGAATAAGACACAGGGCCCCAGGGACTCTTCTCTCCAGAGCCTGTGTGACAAATGAGTGTGGATTCGTGGGCATGTGGCTACGGCCTCAATGCGGTGGGCCGGAGAGGGAGTCAACCAAATCAGTGAGATGTTGCAGGACTCTAGTGGACAGTGCCTCAGCTTGACCTTCCTTATGGACTGATGGGCTCTCCTTTCTGTTCTGGCAGCTGTAGCAGGGAGACATAGAGCTACAAAAAACAGGAATTTATTCCTCACAGTCCTGGAGCCTGGGAAGTCCTGACTGGAGCACCAGAGACTGGTGAACTTGAGGTCTGCAGCATCTTGCACCTTGCAGTTGGATCTTCTTACTGTGGCCCCAAAGGCTGGAAGAGGAAATGAGGTGTTCTGTGGTCTGTTCCTGTGGGTGCAGATCTGTGTGTGTGCACTTTGGGTCCTCCAGTGAGTGGCCGACTTGTATATGTGTGTGTTGTGCATGTGAGTGTGGGGATGTGCATGTGAAGGCCAAACAGGATGCCAGGTGTCCTCCTCTTTCATTCTTCCTGACTTGAGATGGGGATTTCCACGGAATCAAAAGCTCACCGTTTCAGCTAAGCTGGCCGCTGGTGAGCTCTCAGATCTGCCTGTCTCTGCTGCCCAGTGCTGGGGCTCCAGGCAGACAAGGCAGCGCCTGGCTTTTTACATGCTGCTGGGAACTTGAGCTCAGGTCTTCGTGTTCACAGAGCAAGCACTCTCACCCACAAGCTGTGTCCCAGCCCTTCTGCTTCCGATGTCTCCGATGCCCAGGCCACACGGCAGCACCCCATCCCTTTTTAATGAAAGAACAGCATTCCTCTTCACCTGCACCGGATTCTGTCCAAACATCAGCCGATGGAATTGGGCCGTTCCCACCACTCGGCTCTTCCAAACAACCTCGCTGTGAGATCGGGGAGCTGTGGTGTCACACGGTGTTCTCACTTTTAACCTCTAGAGGATCCATTAGCTTTTCCAAAGCAGCCGCACCATTTTACACCCCGACCAGTGCTGCGTGTAGACTCCCGGCTTCTGCTTCAAAGATGTTATAGATAGGGCTGGCGGGATGGTTCAGGCAGGTAAAAGTGCTGGCCATCTGGGTTTGATCCGCAGGACCCACGGGGAGGGAAGGGGAGAACCGACTTGTACAAGGCGTCCTATGGCTGCCACACGTACAGCACGACACACACAATCCCACAGACAGAAGTAGAAATGTAAATGTATTGGAAGGTTAAATGGCTTACGGAAGAAAACTGGTCTCCCTCACTGTGACAAGACACATCGCTGTCCTGGCACCCTGTCAGCGGAGCCAACAGCCACAGCATGAGCAGAGGAACCGTGTCCACGCACAATCACAGGGAGGCACAGTGTGCACTGCCCCTGGTGGTGCATGCATTCATGCTGAGGACAGCAAAGCTGGTTTTGAAACTAAGACATCGCAGCTAGATAATTTCACAGATGGCACAAGCCTGCCTTACTTTAACCGTACAGAGACAAGGACGCAGAGTTAGAGTGATGGGCCCCTTTGAGTCTCCTCAGCCCTGACAGGACCTTAGGGATATGTCACCTGCACACATTTGAAAAGGCACGTGGCCATTGGCCTTTGACAGAACCAATGTGGTGACAGTCTACCCATATGGAAAAGAGACCCACGAAAGCGAGGTGGTCCCCACAGGGCTTCTAAAGCACAGCACGAAACAGCTCCACATCCCACCCCATGGCGCTTGTACCGGTCTGAATCTGGTACAAAGTCAGCACCCAGCTAGCTCCTGCTTCTCAGTATCATGGTCTCTCAAGAGTGAAGGCAGCTGTGCCTCATGCAGGAGAAACTTCTAGTGCTGTGCATCCTTCTGTCTGACAGACGGGTCAAGTCTCCTGGAGAAATCAACTGCGTTTGAACTTGGCGTGTGATCAGCTACCTTGAATCAATCGAGCTCACGGGAACCAGGTTACCAGGGAAACCATGTCGAAAGGATGACTAGCCAGGAAAACACCTTACTTACAGCCTGAGAATTCCTGCAGCCTCCCCAGCTGCAGCGGAAATAACTAAAGTTAGTGAAAGAAATTAGTTTAAGTCAAAGACTATTAAGAGGGTAACAAGACAAACTACAGACTGAGAAAAAGCATCAGCCAAGCAGGTATCAATGAAGGACTTAGTGAGAACACAGAGGGACTTTCAAGGCTCAACAGTGAAAAACAAGCAGCCTAGATGGGAAATAGGAGGAGTGAGCCCACCCAGAAGGAGAGACTGGGCGTGGCCAAGGGTAGCAACACTGGCCGTGGGGAACGCAAGTAAGACCACAGGGAAGCTCCACTTGTTCCAACCTGAGTGACTGAGACAGGAACAAAGGTGTGTCCAGGTGTGGTCACACATACCTAGAATCCCGTTCCTTGCAATGCACGCGGGAGGGTTCTAAGCTGGAGGTCATCACAAGACACTTGACAAGGTCCCGAGATGGGTGGCCACTCATACAGCGTTGGTGGGACTGTAAACAGTGCAGCCACTGCAGAAAACCAGAGCAAGTGTGTGCTCCGAGCTGCCCAGCAGTTTCACTTGCAAGTCTTTATTCAGATATATGGAAACTTGCCCAGCTGTCATGGCAGTTATTTCATTAATAGCCGGAGATTAGAATCAGTGCGCTCTGTAGGTGATGGCTAAAGAACTGTGGCACCGCCAGGGGGTGGTGGCGCACGCCTTTAATCCCAGCACTTGGGAGGCAGAGCCAGGCAAATTGCTGTGCGTTCGAGGCCAGCCTGGTCTACAAAACAAGTCCAGGACGGCCAAGACTAACACAGAAAGACCCTATCTCAAAAAAAAAAAAAAAAAAAAAAAAGAATGGACCACACATCATAGTCATCATCTGTGGAAACAGTGACCACTGACCTGGAGCAAGCAGGGACCTCAGAGGGGTTCTAGATGTCCTTAGAACTTGAACTCAGACCAGATCTGCCTCCTCTGCCTCATATCGGTTAGTACACAGAGTTGGGCAACACGTAAGTGCCTGAGGGGCCAGATGTGTCTCTGAAGGATATTTGGAGGTGGCAGGGTCCAGGGAGGAAAGCGTGATAGCTATGGGGCATCTCTAGGTCTTACTGGTGCTGGCAGCCATGTAGACAAGACAGATACACCATAGGGACATCACATCCAGGGTGCAGCGTGGGATCACAATTTCGAAGAAGTGATACTGAGGGACTTGGGTGGGATTCGCAGTGGACATCGCTGGGCCGTCTGTCCTCAGCTCCTGTGAATCTATCATTATTTCAAAAATAACAAGTGTTGTTGTTTTTTTTTTTTTTAAAGTGACAGCAGGCATTGCTTTGTTCCAGGCAAGTAAGACGCCGAGCCCGTCTCAGCATGTGTCATGAGAGGCCCTTCTGCTGCCTGTAATCTGGGCACGGCGGCTTGGCAACTGTTATTCTGCTATCGTTTCATCTCTTATTCAAAGTGATTAAAAAGCCTCATTGTCATAACAGCAATTTTTAAATCTGTTTTCACAGCAAGGCAGAAGCGATGGCAATAGCCTTGACAGAGAAAGGGAGGCAGTGAAACCATCACCCCACACACAGGCAGGCTGTTCCCCAGAGTCACCTTCCACAGCCCGGCACCGGGAATGCACTGGCGGGTGGCGTGGGGTGGCTCTGCACACCCACCTGCCTTTTGAGTCACGGTGAAAGTGTGTTCAGCTAACACTAATGGCCACATAGTCATGGAGAGGTGTGAACATTCTCTCTCTCTCTCCCAGAGCTACGCCTTGCCTGTGGAGGAACAGTGAACTGGGGTGATCCTGGTCCTGGTGGGAGCTGCCCTGTTTTGTCCCTTCTACCAGAGCCCTGTCTCCATAGCTGTTGCTTCAGCCGTAGCTTGCTAAGAATAACTGCTTTGCACCAGGCTTGGTGCCATCAGTCCTGTCTTCTCAGATTCAATAGCATGGTTGTAATTAGCTCAACACACGTGCACAAAGCCAGGGGCCCAGCAGCCTGAGTCCAGCGGAAGGCAGGGTCCCACTTAAGTCCCAACAGCTGGTTTCCTACCTGGCACACCTACTTTGGCCCAAATGGCCCATCTGCTCTGGCAAACCAGGGAACTGCATATCAGGATGAGATGCCATTGCACACCCATCGTAATAGCCATGTATAAGAGACCGCCTACACATACATGGGCAGGTAGAACTTTTTTTTTTAATTTTTATGTTTCTTTTTTAAAAATACATTTTATTAATTTATTCATATTACATCTAAATTGTTATCTCATCCCTTGTATCCTCCCATTCCTCCCTCCCATTTTTCCCCTACTCCCCTCCCCTATGACTGTGAATGAGGGGGTCCTCCTCCCCCTGTATATGCTCATAGGGTATCAAGTCTCTTCTTGGTAGCCTGCTATCCTTCCTCTGAGTGCCACCAGGCCTCCCCATCAAGGGGACGTGGTCAAATATGGGGCACCAGAGTACGTGTGAAAGTCAGACCCCACTCTCTACTCAACTGTGGAGAATGTCCTGTCCATTGGCTAGATCTGGGTATGGGAAGTTTACTGTAAGTATTGTCCCTGGCTGGTGCCATAGTTTGAGCAGGACCCGTAGAACAGGTAGAACTTTTAAGTGATTGCTGTTAGGCTAAAAAAAAAATGGTGTCATTCCTGGGTTAGTTATTGTCCTTCTTGCTGTGACCAGACAAGCAGCAACTTAAGAGAGAAAGGGTTTGTTTGGGCTCACAGTTCAAGGAGATGCATTTCATTATGGTTGGGAACATGTGACAGCAAGCACAGGGGATGTCTGATCACAGCATCTCCAGTCAGGAAGCAGGGATGGAGGGTCGGCTGGTGCTTAGGCCATGGAGCCCAGTCCATAGAACGATGCCACCCGCATTTAGGGCGGGTGTCCCCATCTTAACTAACACAATGTAGAAACCCCTCACGGATGTGCCCAGAAGACAGTTTCTTAGGTAACTCTCCGTCCTGTCAAGGTGACAACACTGGCCATCACGGTCCTTGGATACACGGCATGCTGTGCCCCCACCCACCACCCAGATGTTCCATCCCATGCTTTGCTTCATGCATACCCACAGAAGGCGCAACTGACCTCTTACAAACCTGTGTGCCTGGGAAATTCATGAGCACCCATAACGTGCCCTTGTGCCTCTTCTTAGGCAGTGCCTGACGGTAGGCAGCCACTTTCTGGCTTTGTTTTGTTTTGCTGGTGCAGTTTGCGTTTAGAACTTGTGTAACTTCGTTAAGTGTGTCCTGTGCCTGGTTCCTTACTCCAGCACAGTGTCCCAAGGAGTCATCACGACCTGTGAGAACTCAGTGTTTATTCCCTTGACATTGCTGAGCAGCTCTCTGACACTCAAGACCCCACCGGACAAGATCACCATCTGAGGACACCGTGAGCAAACTCTCTGGAGAGTGTTCCCGTAGACATCTGCGTGGACGTTCGCTTGTGTTTCTCTTGCCTCACCGACTGGGAATGAATCTCTGGATCACAAGAAAGGGAGAATCCACGGTTTATGAGAAAAATACTCGTTGTGCAATGAAACCATGTCATGTGCACACCCCGAGGCAATGGATTAGAGTCGACTTGCCTACGAGAGGGCCAGGGCACACCAGTCCTGTGCCTTCCAGTAGGTGGTGACAGCTCCCCATTACTCTAAAGCTAATCTCACTGGAGACAATAGACTTAACCCCCGCCCCCCCCCAGCTTGGTGGGTCGCCGTCCAGTGTCTGAGTAGGTCTTCTGCCTCTGCTCTGTTCTGCTCTGCTCAAGTGAGCCACGGTGCTTCGGCTGCAGGCTTTTCAGCAGATCCAGATGAATGCTTCTCTTTAACCTTAGGCATGCTTTTCAGTTTTCTAAAGATGCCTTTGACAAGCTTTTGAGAGGAGGTGGCTTGTGGGTAATAGTGTTCGTGCTGCGCAAGCATGACAAACTGAGTTTCAGTCTCCAGGACACATGTTTTTTAAAAGCTTGGGATGGATGCACACACGCTTATGACCCCACAGGTCTTCAGCTGATGTAAGAGAATTTCTGGGGCCTGGGGGCCTCCAGTCTCTCTCCAGGTTCAGTGAAATAAGTCACAGGGTGATAGAAAGAGCTACCTGAAGTCCTTCTCTGTTCTCCACGTGCTTGTACAGGTACAAGTGCCCACACGTGCACACACACCACACACATGTTACACATATACACTGGAGCCGGAGTGACAGACCGTTGCCAGCCACCTGGTGTGGGTGCTGGGAACTGTGTCCTCTGCTAGAGCGTACGTGCTCTTAGCCATTGGGGTGTCTCTCTAGCCCCTTTGCAGATTTTGTAAAGTTTAATATGTTTTTATGTTTATGGGGGTTTGGCCTCATGTGTGTTTGTATACCACACGCATGTCTGGTGGGCATGGAGGCCAGAAGAGGGTGTCAGACACCGAGGGTCTGGAGATTGTAAGGCACTATGTGGGTTCTGGGACTCAAATTGGGGTCCCTAGAAGAGCAGTTAGTGTTCTTAACCACTGAGCCATCTCTCCAGCTCCCCTTTTGTTTTTTTGTTTTGTTTTGTTAAAATGTTTATTATTATGTATACATTGCTCTGCCTGCATGTATACCTGCAGGCCAGAAGAGGGCACCAGATCACATCATAGATGGCTGTGAGCCACCATGTGGTTGCTGGGAATTGAACTCAGGACCTTTGGAAGAGCAACCAGTGCTCTTAACCACTGAACCATCTCTCCAGCTCTCCTTTTGTTTTTTTAAGGGGTAATTTTTGTGTGTTTCCTTCCTCATTTCCTAACTCATTGCTTATCTCAGGGTCAGAGGATGACTTTGAGTAGTTTTGGGTCTTAGAGAAAAACTCTTAAGTTCTCAGTGTATGCCTTTTATCCCACTGACTTACCTTTAACATCAGCTCGTGAGTAGACTTTTATTGTGAGAATGTGTGAAAACTTGGTGATTGTAATTTTGGTCTGTATCTGTTTAGACAATTGTGGATTTTTGCCTTGGTCTTTTAATAGAGCTTTGACTCAACTTTGCATCATTTCAGGGAGAAGCAGCCCTTGGACATTGCATTGCTGGCTCTGATTTGCTAATAGTTTCTGAAGGATTCCCGTGTCCGTATTTGTAGGAAACACTTGGTCGGTCGCTTTCATTACTTGTAATATCTTTGTCAGCTTTTGAGTCAAGCCCTGCTGGCCTTGGTGTTACACAGGAATCAACCAGCCATGTGACCTCCTATCATCTCTGTGCCCCACCCCCATGCCACCTTGAATGCTTGAAACAATCAGGTTCAAGTAAACGCCTTGTGCCTTCCTGTCCTGGCTAACTATGTACTGGCATACATAGCTGGGCTCCCAAGTAAAATGCATTCCTTCATCCTGTATTTTCTGAGAGAGACTACAATTTATAATCTCTCTTCCTTAGGTCTGTGCAGGATTTATTGGCTAAGACTGGAGTCTTCTGTGTCTTGCGGTTGTTTTTGTTTGACTCCAATTCCTTTAGTAGATTACAACTATTTATGTAGTTCTAAGCTTTCCTCATTCTTGCTTCTGTTTTGGTCAATAATGTTTTCAAGATGATTTTCCTTTTTTTTTTTTCTTCTTCTTCTTCTTTTTTTTTTTTTTTTCCTGCTGTGTAATCTCCTGGCTTGAGGGGTTGCTCTCAATATTCCCTTATTAGTTACTATCTGACCACTGTCACAAAATACTCAATAAACAACTTAAATGAGTGTCTTAGTCAGGATTTTCACTGCTGCAACAAAAACAGCATGGCCAAAGCAAGTTGGGGAGGAGAGAGCTTATTTGGCTTACACTTCCACAGCACTGTTCATCATCGAAGGAAGGAACTTGAAGGTGGGCACTGATGCAGAGGCTACAGAAGGGTACTGCTTCCTGGCTTGCTCCTCATGGCTTGCTCAGCCTGCTTTCTTATAGAACCCAGGACCACCAGCCCAAGGATGGCTCCACCCACAATGGGCTGGGCCCTCCCACATCAGTCACTAATTAAGAAGATGCCATACAGCCCAGTCTTATGGAGGCATTTTTCTCAATTGAGGTTCCCTGCTCTCAGATGACTTTAGCTTATGTCAAGTTGACATAAAACTGTTCATCACAAGGAGGAAGGGGAGGAAGGGCTTTTGGGGACTCTTGGTTTCAGGGACTGCAGTTCATTCTGACATTTGTGGAATGGTCACTTCTTGGTGAATCAGAAAGGCGAACACTCAGGCCACACTCAGGGTTAGGCTGTAACTCATAAGTAACCCTCACTCCCCCACACACAAACTACACTACACTTTGTCCAGCTGGGCCCTGATTCCTAAAGGTTCTGTACCTCAAATCAGCACCATCACCTAGTGACCAGTCAAACACTTTCAACCCACAACACGTCTAAAGTCCATAGTATTCTCAGTGTAGAAAACGCGCCTTCCTTTTTGTCCTTGGTCACGTCTACTCATTGCATCACCTCTGTCTGGAGCTTTTCTGACTCCCCGTGTTCTTTGCCTACTTCCCGATTTCTGTTCTGCTCCCATCATAGTTTCCTTTTTTTTTTTCTTTTACTTGTTTTGTGTCTAACTTTGTCTGGCCCCCTGTCTGCGTGTCGGATGAGAGGTTGAGGGGAGAGATATTTTAAGGCAAACTCCCCTGTAGCCCTACCATACATTCAGCCCCATCTCAAGGTGAGCTGGTCCCTGTTATCAGTTTTCCCAGGAACTTGCGGGCTTGCTTGATGCTCGCAGTCCCAGTGTATGTTCCCTACCCCGCGGATCTGCTACAGTGGCTCTCAACCTTCCTAATGCTGTGGCCTTTTTAATACAGTTCCTCATGTTGTGGTGACCCCAAACGTAACTTTATTCTTATTGATACGTCGTAACTGTAATTGTGCTGCTGTTATGAATTTTAATGTAAACGTATTTGGACATAGAAGTTTGCCGAAGGGGTTGCAACCCACAGTTGAGAGCTGCTGGTCTGCTGACATCTGCCACGGTGGCAAAGCCATCCTGTGTGCCCGAGACCAGGCTAGTCTACGCCTACGCAGCTCTCAGAGGTGTTATTTGTGAACTCACCTGGCAGCTCCCCACACCTGGAAGTTGATGCACACTGCAATTGTCAGCTTCTGGCGTGCCATAGTTAGGGGCGTGATGAAGTACTAAGCGTGGTCAGGACTGAGCTTCTCCAGTCTACCTGCCTGCTCAAAATTGGCAGAATCAAAGAAGACTCTAGCAGAGAGGCAGGGAAGGGTGGCTACTTTGGACAAGATACACTTTGCAATGAAAAGAGGCCTTTGTTGGGTGTGCTGGTTCAAATAAAAATGACCCCTATAGCTGCAGATACTTGAATGCTTGGTCATCAGGGGTGGCACTATTTGGAATGAATTAGGAGGTGTGGCCTTGCTGGAGCAGAAAGTGTGTCACTGGGAGTGGGCTTTGGGGTTTCAAAAGCCCAAGTTCCCAACACCCCACTGCCTGAGGATCAGACTCTCAGCTCCTTTTCCAGTGCTGTGTGCTGCCATGTTCCCCGCCATGGTGATTATGAGGTAAGCCCTGAAACTGTAAGCAAGTCCTCAGTTTGATGCTTTATTTTATGAGTTGCTTTGGTCATGGTGTCTCTTCACAGCAGTAGAACAGTGGCTAAGATGCTGGGTGTGATAGCACAGGCCTTTAATTCTAGCACTCGGGATGCAAAGGCAAACTCTATGAGTTTGAAGTCAGCCTGGTCTACAGAGAGCACTTCGGGCTAGCCAGGGACACACAACAAGAATGACCAAATCTTGCCTGTGTTTCCAGAACTCGGAGAGGTGTGTGTGTGTGTGCGCACGCGCGCGTGTGTGTGTGAGTCAAAGTTTGAGGCTAGCCTGGGCCATGTATTAAGATGCTTGCTTGAAAAAAAAAGATGAAAACTAAAAGGGAACAAGTGTGGGAGACAATCAGGTAGAAAGAGCCAGGGTCTTCTCTGGTTTATAGAAGGCTGAATCTGGGGGTTCCCTGACCCAAAACCCCATTTGGAAATAGATTCTTTGCCAATGCCATTGTCTAAGATGAGGCCACACTAGATTGTGGTGACTTCAAAGCCAACGGTCAGTGTCCTTGTGAGGAGAAGGAGGTCTGAGATACACAGAGGTAACTTGAAGACCAGCAGAGACAGTAGTGACGTGGTCACTATCAGAGGATGCCATGAGCCACCAGAAGCTAGGAGAGGGAAGGAGAACCCTCCCTTGAACCTTCAGAGCCAGTGCAGCCTGTGACATTTTGATTCCATTCCCCTGACCTCAAGAACTGCGAATCAATTTCCACTACTTAATCCACTCAGTTTCTGGTCCCTCATCACACAAGTCCCAGAGACTGGTGCTGTATCTAAATTGCCCGTGGGGGTCCCATCTCCTCAGTCACAGGTGCTGGGGGGGGGTTCCCATCTTCTCAGTCACAGGTGCTGGGGGGGGGAGTTCCCATCTTCTCAGTCACAGGTGCTGGGGGGGGCAGTTCCCATCTTCTCAGTCACAGGTGCTGGGGGGGGGGGGAGTTCCCATCTTCTCAGTCTCAGGTGCTGGGGGGGGGGAGTTCCCATCTTCTCAGTCACAGGTGCTGGTAGGGGGGGGGAGTTCCCATCTTCTCAATCACAGGTGCTGGGGGGGGGGAGTTCCCATCTTCTCAGTCACAGGTGCTTGGGGGGGGGGAGTTCCCATCTTCTCAATCACAGGTGCTAGGGGGGGGAGTTCCCATCTTCTCAGTCACAGGTGCTGGGGGGGGGAGTTCCCATCTTCTCAGTCACAGGTGCTGGGGGGGGGTAGTTCCCATCTTCTCAGTCACAGGTGCTGGGGGGGAGTTCCCATCTTCTCAGTCACAGGTGCTGGGGGGGGAGTTCCCATCTTCTCAGTCACAGGTGCTGGGGGGGGGTAGTTCCCATCTTCTCAGTCACAGGTGCTGGGGGGGGGGGGAGAGTTCCCATCTTCTCAGTCACAGGTGCTGGGGGGGGAGTTCCCATCTTCTCAGTCACAGGTGCTGGTAGGGGGGGGAGTTCCCATCTTCTCAGTCACAGGTGCTGGTGGGGGGGGGGGAGTTCCCATCTTCTCAGTCACAGGTGCTGGTAGGGGGGAGAGTTCCCATCTTCTCAGTCACAGGTGCTGGGGGGGGGTAGTTCCCATCTTCTCAGTCACAGGTGCTGTGTCTTGGCAAACACAAAGACTGTCTCGCCCTCCTACTCAGTACTCACAGCCTGGACACCTGTGAAAGGCCCAGTCTGCGAAGGCCCAGATGGGTGTCCAACTTATACAACTTAAGGGGCCTCAGTGTGTCCAGGCCTGATACAAGCTCCTACAAATGCGGGGAGTCGGGTGGGCATAATGGGAGGCCTCCAGTGAGCAGAGGCTGAGCCCTGACTCCAGACTATAAAAGTAGAAATGGTAGGGCACGTATCTTGTCTTGTATCTCTGGGGCCCAAGCAGAACTCATGGTGAAATGGATGATGGTAACACATCCCAAGGACCTACACTGTTGGGAACAAGGGGGCTTCTAGGATTTCTCTAAATAGAAGAGCACTGATATCAAAAGGCCGTGTACAAAAGCCCCAGGCATCTCCCCTCAGCCCTCCTTCCCAACCCCCCTCTCCCCCATCACTTTTCATGCTGACTTTCAGGGCCTTGAGGATGCAAAATCATCCTTGTAATTTCTGTTCTTGTTTTGCTTTTCTTGTTGCGAATGATTGGCAGGCAGCTCCACAGAACTACAGCTGTGCCTAGATTTCCTGACCCCAAATCTTCTAACCAAGTGAATCCAGACATGTGTGCTGAGGAGGGAACGGTTTGAATGCTTGCAGCCAGACTGAGCTATACAACAGCATCGAGCATCGCCACCCGTTCCAAGCCACGTTATCTGCCCACATCTGACTCGATTGTGAGGACACGGGCTGGTCAGCACACCACGCAGGGCTGCCTGCGCCTGGCTCAATCCAAGCAGAGTGATCTGGGCTGAAAATTTACCTGGATGTCCCTTTATCCCCAGTGAGTGGACAAGGGTTCTTACTTCCAGCTTGCCAGAGAAGCTCAGCCTGGCCGCGAGGAACCGCAGCCCCATAAACTGAAGTGGGGACAGCAAATCACTCCCTCAAGGAGGCAACTCTAAGCCAGACAGATTCACCTGTTAAATGCTGTCCCAGGCAGAAGTGCAGGAGAGGCGAGATCAGGGCCTGCTCTGAAGTTGGCCGACAGAGTGTGCCTGGACAACCTCTTCCCCGCAGGGTTGCAATTTCAGGCGTCACCCACTCTGTTCTCCCAGTGCTTGCTTGCTGTTCAGACCCTGGAGATTTGTGCCACGTGAGAGAAGGGAGGTGGGCACCAGACACTGGAAGACAGGCCTAATCCTCTCAGTCAGTGCTAAGGCCCTTAGCTAGGAGAAGATACTGAACTTGCTTTGTTTCCTCTGACTGTCTTCAGGTCTGACCACCAGCTGGACACAGGGAGAGAGTTAGGGAAACATGAAGAGAGCCCTCACCAGCTGCTGGCCAGGGACTGCAGGTGCTGTCAGAAAGGCTTCTGGAACCAGGCTCCTGTCATCACATGGACTTTCAGGAACCAAGCAGGAAAAAGAGCTCAAAACAAAAGGAAGCGTGCAGCCTCCGTAGCCCGGCTCGCTTCCTCGGAGAGCCTCTGAGCCAGCCTCTTGACTGACCATCAGTTCTGCCGCGGGAGCCAGAGGGAACGGATGTCACTGACCACAGCACCTGCTAGCCTGGCAAGCAGCCTGATAGCCCAGTGGCTCCTCTATGCCTGCTCTGGAGAGAATCAGTCATTTCCAGAGAGCTCTTAACCCAGAAAACAACAGAGCAAACAAACTGCAGTAAAAATAGTCCAGTTCTTCCAGCATAGACCCTGTCCACAAAGGGTGCTTCTGTTCAAACTACAGACCAACGTTATATTTGTTTGTTTGTTTGTTTTCCTATTTGTCTTCCTGTGTGTCTAGGACCTCAACACATGCCCCAGAAAGTGTGTCTTTGAGAAAATTCTGCTTTTCCTGCTCCTGCTGCTGCTGCTGCTGCTGCTGCTGCTATAAAACACCCTGGCAGAAGCCACTTAAGGGGGAACAGGTTTATTCTGGTCCACAGACTGAAGGGATCATGGCGTCATGTGGAGGTAGACAGGCAGCAGGGGTGTGAGGCAGCTGGTCACACTGCATCCACAATGAAAAAGCTGAAAGAGATGGGCGTTCTCATTGGCCTTTGCGTGCGGTCTTAGACCCGAGCCCACAGGATGTGACACCCACGTTCAAGACGGGTCTTCCAAACTCAGCCTGATCAAGAAAACCCTGGGTATTCTGCTTGTTAGCTTGTTGTTGTTATTTGCCAGCTCGACACAAGTTGACTGGGAAGAGGAATCTTAATTAAGAAAATGCCTCCTAGCCGGGCGAGGTGGTGCACACTTTAATCCCAGCACTAGGGAGGCAGAGGCAGAGGAAGGTAAGTTCGAGGCCAGCCAGGTCTACAAAGTGAGTCCAGGACAGTGAAGGCTACACAGAGAAACCCTGCCATGAAAATCCAAAAAAACAGAAAGAAAGAAGACAGAAAGGCCTTGTTTTCTTGATTAATGATTGATATGGGAGGCTCATCTCACTGTGGGTGGTGCCATCCCTGGGCAGGCTGAGGAAGCCATGGAGAGAGTCAATAAGCAGCATTCCTCCATGGCCTCTGCTAAATTCTTGCCTACAGGTTTCTGCCCAGCTTGAATCCTTGCCTGAGCTCGCTTAGTGATGAACTTTTACCTGGAAGTGTAAAAATAAACTCTATCCTTCCCACGTTGCGTTTGGCCATGGTGTGCTATCGCGGCGACAGAAACGCTAATGAAAACACAGGAGTGGAGAGATGGCTCAGGAGTTAAGAGCACTTACTGCTCTTGCAGAGGACCAGGGTTCAGTTTTCAGCACCCAACATACATGGTAGCTCACAACCATCTGCGACTCCAGTTAAGGGGTCTGATGACCTAAGTTCTACAGGTACTAGGCCCGCGGGGCACACATGCATACAACAGGGGAAACTCTGATAAAATAAATAAATCTTTTTTAAAAAAATTAAAGAAAAGGAAACAGTAAAGTTTCTTATAGATAAACGCAGAGGCTCCTTTCTTTGGTGATGTTAGTTCCTATCACATTAACAACCAATATAAACTGTGTTTCTCCTACAGGCTAAGGGAAGTCCATGCTCCGTGCTCTCCTAGTGAGTAAATAGGATCTACCATCTGAAAAAGGACCTTGGAAGACACACTGAGGAGTTAAGTGTCCATACAGGCTCTATGACTAGGCAAGTTCTTCTGCCTCCACATTGCTAGATCTTTCTTTCTTTCTTTCTTTCTTTCCTTCTTTCTTTCTTTTTCATGAACTCCTGTGAAGACTATGGACCCAGAGCGTGGCAGCACACCTTCTGGGTCTCTGCACCAACCTCCATGGTGTTTTCACCAGCAGAAAAGGATGAAGCACGGGGTCCCAAGTGAGCCTGGAATGAAGTCCAGCTGCGGGTGCAGGAAAAGGAGATTTCTCCACAGTTAGTGTTACTGCTCTTTTGGCTGGGCTGCCAACACCAGGCCAGAGGGCCGCAGGGAGCTCAGCGATGAGACCAAGTCAGGTGGAAATGAGGGTCCAGCCTGAGTCTGGCGAGTTGTGTGGCTGCTTCGGGAACAGCTGGCAGCTCATGCCTGCAGATTAGCACTGTGGTGTGTGGAGACAAACAGCAGAAGCTCTGGGTGACTCTGCAGCAACTGCCCAGTTGGCAGTACAGTCCAGAGGGGAAGGGAAACAGGGACTTATAAACCTTGGGCAGTGGGAGGGGCTTTGAGGATGAATGTGTCTCATTGGCTGGGACTTGTACAGGGGCAATGCTCTGTTTACAAGCTCAGTGACTGATCACCTGTAGCCACCTAGGGGCTGTCACGTGCTCCTGAGACAAGCAAGGAAACACAAGGACAGAGCTTTGCCCCACACCTTCCATTTTCAGAATGAGACTTTAAATCTCAACTGTGATATTTCTGGGGTGTGAACACGCTCCATCTCGCTAGCCCCATGCCAATTCTGCTGGCGAGCCCAGCACTCCATGGCTTTCTTCCTGACTGCTCAAAGGCGTTCTTCAAGTAGCTCCAACCTGGGCCGAAGGCCACACAATGGTGGTCCTTGCTACTAAAGACCAATGTTTTGAGGACTGAGATTAGAGGATGCTATTTTTCTGGTGAATAAAGCTTGTCTTGTTTTTATTGATGGCTCAGTAATTCTTGTTTTAATGGAATGTAGTTATAATTGATGATCTATTTTGAGAAATTTAATTTCCAGTGACCTGTTTTCCTAATTAAGACAGTAATAAAGGCCAGTGTGCAGGAGGCAGAGCCAGCTAGTGAGGTGCCCAGGTTGAAGGTGTGGTCCTGCCTGACCAGAGGAGGAGCTGCTAAATTTTAAAGCCAAGCCTGGAAGATCTGTGAAGTCACGATGTAAAACCATAACTGTAAGTCTCTAGAGACTCTCAGAACTGGGATGGACAACCTCTCGAGGGCAGAGGTTGGGTCATTCCTAGAGCTCCACCAGCTCCAAAGCAGGGGCGGAGGGTGGATGTGCACACCTGCCTCCCGACGGTTATGCTGCTGGGCCACTGAGAGTGGGCGAAGACCAAGGTGAGAGACAGCCAGATACTCCAGGAGACTCCCCAGGCCTACCAGGTGCTGGGAGGCTCAGTGAGCTGGAGGAGTGACTAGACCCGGTCTCCCCTGGTGTGCTCCAGCGGGGCTCAGGTTCTTTGCTACTTGCCTGATGCTAGCTTATTCCTGGGGGCCTGTTATCCATCCATACTTGCTCTGAACTTTCAACAGAGGCAGAGGTGGTCTGTGAATACAATAGAGCCAGAAATAGTCTGAAAGTGCAATGGGAACAGAGGGTCTGAAAACACATGTATAGGCACAGGGGGCCTTTGAGACAGCAGAGGAGCAAAACACACACACACACACACACACACACACACACACACACACACACACACACCTCCTTCTCCACCCTCAAGAGTCTGTCTGAGGCAGCCTCTGGAATGGAAGTCCATCCTCAGACTCAGCTGAGACTCCAGATAATCTTCTGCTTAGAAAATTTCCTGCTCACCATGTCACAGATGCCCAGGACAAGACACACACACCCCACCCTGCTAGGTGGAGAGTGGGTGGTGGGAAAGAGGTGGACTGGAGGCAGAAGGGCTTCAGTTCTCCTCCAGGCCTTTTTTTGTTCAGCCTCCTTCCTCCTCCTCATGGAGAGGGTGCACAATGTCCCAAGCCTGAAGCCCACCACTGACTCTTCTGCACCAGACAACAGCCCAAGGACACTTGAAGGCCTTTCCATCAACACCAAGCTGATGGATGAAAGAAGATCCAGGACACACTGAATGAGCCGCATTGAGGACTGCCAACCAAGAGCATGGTAAGTAGACATGTGACAAGAGCCCACCTGAGGCCACCATGGGTGGGCCAACCTGACTCCATCTTATGATTAAAAGTCATCTTGTTATAAAGCCAAAAATAAATTCATTCTTATTTTCTGTAAAACTTGGGTTTGAGAGCTGAGTATGGTGGTGCACGCCTTTAATCCCAGTGCTCTGGAGGCAGAGACAGGCGGATCACTCTGAGTTCGAGGCCAGCCTGGTCTACAAAGTGAGTCCAGGACAGTCAAGGCTACACAGAGAAACCCTGTCTCAAAAAACCAAAACCAAAACCAACCAACCAACCAACCAACCAAACAAACAAACAAAAACAGTTGGGTTTGAACAGGTCTTAACCCATTTTCTGGAATTTGACATGTTCCACACCCTATACCCTAACACTAAAATAAGATATTCTGTCAAATGATTTTTGAAATATTCAGACAAGCTCCTACATAAGCAAAATTCCTCTGTAAATTCCCCAGCCCTTGAAAAACCCCCTCCCAGTTTTGCATGCTTTTTCTCAAGCTTGATGCTATTTTCTCAAGCTCTGCTTTAGGAAGATAGCCCTGTCAGAAAATAAAGCTTACTTAATTGGACTAAAGAATTTGGGTAATGGCCTTTACTCTCCTTTTGTAGGGTTAACACAATGACCACAAGAACCTGGTGTTTGGCCTTCAAACATCTTCATGGGAAACTACCAAAGCCTGGGGACCAAGAATGCTGCCCACTTGAGTCTTACAACCCCTCCATCTACTTTTGGTCACTCCTCCAATTTATAGCCACATCTTTCCTGCCTGGCTTCCCCTCTAGGCGTGTGTGTGTGTGTGTGTGTGTGTGTGTGTGTCCCAGGGGGCAGGGGGATGATGGGTGTTCTTGGTTTTCAATTTAACTATAACTGGGCACACCTGCAAGGGATTTTTAGTTAATTGAATCATCTGAGAACGGGAGACCCACCTTAAATACATGACCACCTGAGGTCACAAGGTGGGGGTTAAGCCTCTAAGGTGAGCTACTGTACATTCGAACGATATATTTGTACATCTGTATAGAAGTTTCCCACACCCACGCATACAGCAAATACTCTGAAGGTACCCCAGTCCTAGCCTCTAAGAGCAGAGCCCTGTGGCTCCCAGCTGAGCGCAGGGTCTATGTGTGGGCAGTGGGTCAAAGGGCCAGGCCTGACACCACTGCCACCCTCTCCTGCAGTCTTTGGTTGGGGGGACTGTTCTACCAGAACAGCTTATCCATACTCCCAAAGGAAGAGCACAGGGTCTCTGTTTGGCTCACACATAGCATGCCCCACTGCTCAGACTATAACCTCAAGAACGTTCTCCGCTCCTCAAATCCCAGGGCAGCAAAAGTAGCCCAGACACATTGTGGGGTTCCTCACTCTCCTAAGTGGGCTCAGAAGGACTTAGCTACCTCTGGGGAGGCACGATCCCATAGCCTGCCCTGGAGCAGACATCCAAGTGTGAACTTCCCTGCTCACTTCACTTGGGTGGGAGTGAGGTTCTGTGTGACCCTTCCTACACACTGAAGTGATGCCCTGTGCTTAGGTACTTGGATGGGGCCTACGGGAGTCCCCAGAAGCAGACGCATGAGAAGATAGGGAACTCTGTGCCTGGCCGAGCACTGACTCCTGATGTCTCCGTGGTCTCCCTGACCGCCGTGGGACACCCTGCCACCACAAGGCTTCATCCTCTCCAAATCCACCCACCGTGGACTCCAGGCAAGGATTACCCAGCTCTTCCCTGGTTCACATGCACCAGAAGCCACACAGGTGGACCTCAGTGCCTGAGATTCTGAGGTTAGAAAACTATCATTCTCTGCCCCTCCCCCCCCCTGCCAGGCTGAGTAACCCCAATAGTGTCACCCCGGGCTGACCCTGTTTCTCTAGGACTAGACGGAAGACTTCACCCACTGCCATAAATAGAGCACAGTCCTGACCATCAGCGGGGAGAGAGCTCCTGGCACGAACTGATTCAAGGCTTCTGCTGCACCCAAAGGACCTCCACATTAATCAAACCTTGACTCGGTTTTCAATTAGCACGGAGGGGGCGGGGCTCATCGATCCCTCTGCATCTCCATTTATATTTAATGCACCTTTCGCCCACATTCTATATCAAGCACAACTGCCTATCAGGCAGCGTGGGCCCCAGGGAGCAGGTTTTATTTTCCTTTCTTTGCAATCGATTGAAGATTAAGTTGCTGTGTAGCTTTTTATTGGAGATGCACGTTTGCTGTGTTTAACAGGGAAACCAGATCAGGGCTCAGCGGGGAGCCCAGTAGTGTTGCTTCTACTAGTCAAAAGCAAAGGGTCCATATCAGTTGCTGTCATTCAACACAACCCAGTGTAATCCGTGCACATTTATACATGTATGCAGATACATGCACACATACATTCACACATAAATATGTGTGCACAAGCATGCACACACATCCATGCATGTGAACACATTCAACACGAAAATATATGCCCATGCACACATGTACACACAGACACATAGCCATACACATGGGTATGTACGCATAGGCATACACACATGTGTGCATATTCACACTTGAGCAGGCATGCAATGACATTCACACATATTTGCATGTACATGTACATGGGTACACATTATCTGAGGGAGGCAAAACCTAAGCATGCACACCCCTTATAGGGTGCATACATGTATGTGTAGTTCTCTCTAACTTGTGGTATGGGAGATGACTAAACGCCAGCAGTTGACTTTGCCTCGGTTTACGGCTTCCTTGATCCTGACATGCTGTTGACATCAACACGGGGCTCAGTGCTATGGCATCTTGTGGTTGTAGAATGTAGCACTGTCCCTTGGGCATTTACTGTCACTTTTCACCTATCTTCTCTCATAAGGACAGTGCTTATCCCTCTACATCATTCTGGGAGTTGCACCAGGCCTCCCTGCGGCATCTTCAGTGGCCAGAATGCTCTGACATGATTCTGCGTTTCTGTGAGCCTGCCAATCAGGCCAGACTGTCCAGCTGGCCCCAGGTAGGGCTAACAGGACTCGGCACTTCAGAATACTCCCCATATCCTCCCTACTGGCATCCTATCCCCAGACAGGAAGATCCAAGGCTAGATCTATCAATGCCACTATATGTCAAAACAGCAAGTAGCCAAAGCCCTGTATCTCAGCCGAGGCAACACGCCTGCCTTCCTGGGATGGCACCTCCACAAATCTTCCATCTAGGCCAAAAACAAAACCAACACTGACCATCGATGTCCTCTACCTTCCTCCCAAGGTGTGATCCTTTCTTTTTCTTTTTTTCTTTCTTTTTTTTTTAGTTTTTTTGAGACGGGGTTTCTCTGTGTAGCCTTGGCTGTCCCAGACTCACTTTGTATACCAGGCTGGCCTTGAACTCACAGTGATCCTCCTGCCTCTGCCTCTGCCTCCCAAGCGCTGGATTAAAGGTGTGCGCCACCACGCCCAGCTCTGATCCTTTTCTTGATTCCCATAGAAAGGATCTGCTGATGGCAGGCCCAGACTGAGCAAAACACACTCCTCCAAGATCTGTGCAAAGGATGAGATACACACATCAGAGTGTCCACCACGCTCTTGGGCCAATGATCATCTCCCACAGTCTTGTGGTGGCTACCGTAATGTGTCTACACCAGGAACATCCACCTGATGACCCACATGGCCTGCAGAGGGCATCTACCATCCCAGAGAGCAGCGTCCTAAAGCAGGTCACCCAGGCATCTGTGCCCAGGCTGTGCACAGAACAGCAGCCCAGCAGCCTTCTCTATGCTAGGCAGTAACTTCAGGTGAGGACTCCTTTGCTTCTCACTGAAGAACCAGAGCATTGAAAATAAGCCCTTGGTCCCTACCTGGGCAGTGGTAGCAAGGCTCCTATTATACTCAAGTTAGAGGGTTCTGGCTTTGGCCACTATGGCGAGCATCCCAAGATGACCCCTGCCTGGCCAAGGGTCTGTGCCCCCATACCCTTTATTTGTTGTAGTGGAGCCAGACTAGTAACGGTAAGGAGAAGGCCCCCTTGGCCTCTTCCTCTTGCACACTTATACATATGCACATCCCCACATATACATCCATATACATGTGTGCACACACTCACCATGACATAAAGACACTTTCACCCTAAGCCTATGGATTACTGGCTTAGGTTTTAGGGGGGGGAAAGGGAATAGAAGGAAGGATTGCTAGGCAACCAGCCAGGGGTTGCTATGGCATTTTCAAGAGTGCAGCTGAGCCAATCAGGGACAACTGTGGGCTGGAAGAGGCTGGCGCAGGATGTCATGTCAGCTCTGAGGAAGAGGAGCAGCAGTGACAACAGCGCCCTGAGGAGGACCAGCCATCTCATGAATATTCATTGAGCTGATTGAGGAAAAGTCAATTAACTACTTGACAGCTTGGTTTTCCTGATTCTTTTCTTTTCTTTTAACTATTTAGCAGCCACAGGGCAGTGTAGGGCAAAGCAGGAGGAGGTAGGGCTGGGCTTCCCCACTGTCCTTCTGTCTCCAACCTACCCAGTTGCATTTGGCTAGCCCTGGCATGGCCATGGGGTTCCGGCACTGCTTGGTGCTATTTTGGTATAAAATTTTCCTTGACTTGTACAAAGAGCAGACCACATTGTCCCCTTGGCTCACATGAGACCCAGTTGCCATCTGGCTTAGTACAGGGAAAGGCCCCTGCAGATGGCCTAGTCATCCTTCCTCTCTTGGTGACTGTGGACAGACACCTGAGCAATGGCTCAGGCCTTGAAAGGTGTAAGCAGCTCTGGAGATGGTTCAGAAACAGCCTTGGGCCACTCTACTCAGATGGGACCTGGCCACAGTCTGAGTCCCTTCTCACTAGGCTGGGTCTTGGCCAGACTGGCAAGGAAACAGGTTCAAGAAGCAACTGGTTCTATATGAGCTACTGGCTGTGAAATCTGGGTCCCAGACAGAGTCTACAACAGGGCCTGGTGGGGGAAGAGTTGTCCTGGTCTGTATTGGGGTTAGTCTGTTTGTTTCATTCTCTTCTGGTGACTTCTGATGATCGTATTTGTCCTAAACCCTGCACAGCTGCAAAAATAAATCTGCAGCTTGTCAGGAGAGGAAAGTGTAGACGCCAGTGTCTGACGTAAGTAGTAGAGAGTAGAGCCTGGGACTCTTCAGGGCTTTCCCAAGGCGCGAAGGCCATTTTCCACTCACAGTATGTGTATAGGTCTGGCAGGTCCTTTCAACCAGGGATCCTAGACTGAGCCCTGCTCGTTTCTCAGAAACCTCTGTGGCCGCAGGGATTCCTCTGGGAAGAATGCAGACGTGCCTACTTCGTTCCTCAGGCTCACGCAGAGATGAGTGGGCCAAGGTCCCACCATGGTAGTAAGCCTGGGCGTCTGTCTTGCCCTCTGCTCCCTTAGTTCACGTTCCGGATGCAGTGAGGCCTGAGAGTCACCGGCCAGGGACTTGAGCTACCTGAGAATTGAGGGAGGACAGCCACACCCCGGACTCACTCCAAAAGCCAGGGTCACCCCTAATAACCATTGGCTTGCTCACATCACATCGTCCCCGTTCTAGACAGTTTCTTTCACACCAGTGCATCATCAGGAGGAAGCCCTCTCACCTATGCTCTAGTTGTAGGCTAACCTGGGTCATCCCCAGGGCTCCCCACCCTGCCCAGGCTGTACACATACTCAGAAGATGCTGGTCAGGGCTCCATTACAAGGGCCAGAGCCTTTGCCTTTCTCAGGGTATGCAAAGAAGGTCATTTGGCCTCTCCTATACTCCTCCAAGGATATTTTCAGTATCATTTGGGAGCAAATCTCAGACAAATATCAGCCGGCATGTCCCATGAATTATCAGCCAGTCCTCCAGGAGGCTGTCGGGCTGTCCTTGACAAGGACATCTGAGAAGCTGCTGCAGCCCAGAGTAGCCCAGAAAATGTGGTACCTAAGTTAACAGGTGGGGCCTCAGGTAGGGACTGCAGAAGCCTGAGGCAATTTTGGATTAATAATTTCCACATCACTCAACAATGGTGACGTCTGAAAGGTTGTGCTAAACAAACACAGCAAATTCAGATGGTAGGAACGGGGACGCCCACTGACATCTGACCTGCAGGAGAGAGAGCTACAGAAGCAATATTCCTGACCACATGGTGTGGGGGTTCTGTTCTAGTAGCCACAGGAAGGCAGCATGGTGCAACACTGTGAGTTAGGTGAGGAAGCCACGTGTAACCCCTGCCATGAGGGCCAGACCAGGAAGTGAGGGCAGTAGCGGTCATTACAGGTTGTTGTCCACAAGGGTCAGGGTTCATTTCCAGCTTCTATTCACAGATGGTTCAGCCTAGGTCGGGGGAGGGGGGGGAACTCCCAGAAAACCTCACCTCTGCCCACGCCCAGCATGGGTGTGGACCTGAAGCCAGGACCTAAAGCTGCCGCTGCTGGGGACCCCTTCTAAAGCCAGACCTCCCCTACAAATGGAGAAAAGAGGGTGTACAGAGCAAACCTAGTGGCAAAGCCTAGAGTGATACTCGCAAGACCCTGGACATCAGGAAGAGATGGCAGAAAACAGCCTGGTGTTTTCTCAAAAGGTTGAACCAATTCTGCCTTCGGGGTAGACTCGTGAAAACCGCAACAGTTTTCACACACATACCTGTGCACACGTGTCCTCAGCAGCACTGTCCCACAGCCAAGATGCTGAAGCAACTTAGGATCTGTGGTCACGTGAGTGGGTGAGCAAAATAGGGCCCACTCACATGGGCATCAGTTGGCAGTGGGAAGGAGCCTGGATGACACAGCACACAGTCCCACACACCCACTCGCCTGATATCCCTGGAATTTTCCAATCCGAATACAGCGAATGGCAGAGCCAGGGCCTAGATGTCAAATGCGGACACTGATTATTTACTACAGTACTTTTCTGGGGTGACAAAAACTTTTTTAACTGGTCAACTCGTGCTGGCGGCTACAGAACATTGGGGCCGCACTATAACTGCATCATTTAATTACACACTGTGTGTTATGGGGGTTTCCATGTTAATAAAACAAGAGAGGATAAATAAGGCTGTCATTTTTGTCCCCCTCCCCCAAAAGCACAGCTCCCACTGCGAAATGCACTGGCCAGGCACAGCAGAGTCCATGGTCTTTGCCTAATGTGAAGTGTATTTAACACCAGGCCTGCAGGGACGTCTTGGCTTGTGCTGAGAGCTAGCCTGGCAGGGTGGCAGGACTGATGGCTAAGAACAGTGACAGCTCACTCATCATACAGGGCAGCGAGGCCAGGAAAGAAAATTCCTCCTCCAGTACTGTGGCTCCTCTTTTGGGCTACAGGGACCACCCTTCTCTGGGCGAGTGCCTGTTGAAGAACAAAGCGGTAGCACCTTGTGGAGAATGCATACATGACAGGGAGACAGAACAGGCAACAAGAGGGCCCCACTGCACCTACCTGCCAGGCAGGTGGGAATCTAATTGGCTGCTTCTGTGGTATCAGTTTCCCCATCTGTGAAACGGGAGCGACGGAACACAGTGTGTAGCCAGGTCTCAGCCTTTGATTCAGTCATAGCCCTGCTGCTCAGGCAGACACCCAGAGATCCAGCCGCCGTCTCAGACTTGTGGGTTAGCTGACCAGTCTCGAGCCAGAGTAGGTCACATTTTGGATTCCAAATCCGGTGTACCTGCTCAGTCCACTGTCCCATGAGGAACGCTCTGTGACAAAGCCTGTCCTGGCCCCACAGACACTAGAGTCGGCACTGGCCGTTCCTAAGATGTCTGAGCAACCCTCTCACTCCGTGCTGCTCTTCCTTACCACCCACCCAAGTCCCACTCACAGCCTGGTGGGTAGTGAGTAGGTTCTAAGCAGTGGGGGTTATGTGCAGCCAGCTTGCTCCCTCTGGCCTTTTCCAACCTGACCTTCTGCCTTGAGCCACACTAGGCATGGGTATAATGGAGGTAGGGAGGGTCATGACCTGTGTGGTGGAGGAAAGCTCAAGGACAACGGAGAAGCTCACAAGGCAGAATTGAGGGAAAGGAAGTCCTGGTCACTCTGCCTTGGTTCTGATGCCCCAGACAGGCAGACTCTGAGGGTGACCGCCAATGCCTGAGCCTCAGTTTCCACAGTCAGGGCTCCTCCACCACACAGCATGGAAGCTATTCTCCCCTGCACTGGCAAAAGACAAGATGTGAAAAATACGGCGCGCTCAGTAGCACAGGCTTCTCGTCTCAGCTATTCAGAATTTGAGGCAGGAGGATTGCAAGTTCAAGGCAGATTAGTGAGACCCTGTCTCAAAATAAAGGCAAAAAACAAAACAAAACAAACAAAACAAAAAACCAAACAAAAACAAGGGATATATCTCAGTGGTAGAGCACTTCCTTGGTGTTTTCAAGACCCTGGAATCAACTCCTATTACTGGAGGGGGAGAAGAGAGAAGAGAGGGAAGGCGGGAGGAAGGAAGAAGGGAGGGAGGGAGGAGAGAGAGGATGTGATTGCCTCACAAATGTGCCTCACCTGACCTTCCAGGGTCTTTACTGAGTCCCCAGAAGCCTCACCTGAAACCCAGAAGTCCAATCTGAGATACTAGGAGCCCCAGGGAGACTCAGAAGATGCCCCCATCCCAAGTCTCAACCTTGGAGTGTTCCCTCCCCGCTCCTGCTGTGACCACTGATCTTTGGTGAAGGGAAGGCTGGTCCGTGCCTCTGTGCTCTGCTTCTTACCTGGCTGCTAACACTCGTCTACTTTGCCATTCTGGTGGGGACGGTCCCCATGTCCTCTGGACACCACTTTTATGTCTTTCCTCACCAATGGAAATGGGAATGACCATAGGACCAACATGTAGTATGTGTCAGGAGGGTGTCTGAGGCGTAGTCAGGCCTTGGGGTGGAGAGGTTGACACTGGTGAAGACAGCAATGAGGATGGCCCTAGAGAGAGCCTGCCCCTTCCTTGACCTATATGTTCCTTGCCACCCAGAGCAGAGGCAAGGATGGTGCAAACACCATGACTGCACGGGGGTTGGAGGAGGGCTTTCAATCACTGTCCCACACCAAAGCCCCTATCTGTCCCTAACAGGCCCAGGTCATAAGTTTAGTGTAAGAACGCTTTAGGGAGGAGCCACTCGGGAGTCCAGAGCTGGCACGAGAGACCCTGGAAATATGATCTCTATACTTTATGGCTGGCCCTGGGTGTGCTGCTGCTCCCGTCAAAGTGCCTGCCTTGCCTGAGAACTGCCTACAGTCTTCAATGCCCAGGTGCAGAGTTCTCTGGGCTGAACAGCACCTTGGACAGCACCTGACCAGCTGAAGCAGCGCATTTCCACTTGGGGAGGAACCACATTCCCTCCACATCCTCAGGAATGGCTGAGCCAGAGGGGAAAAAAAGCTGCCCCCTTCCTCAGCTTTCCCTGCCTTGGCTCCTCCTGGAACTGTGGGGCCTCTGCCATCTGGTTCTGAGAATCAGCCACCAGCCCCCTTTGAGTGGGAGAGATGGGTTTCTTAATGAGCCAAGCTCCATGGGACGGACAGTGCTGAAAGTGTGTGCTCCTGTTAAGATCTCCTTCCACAGATGTGGGACAGCTGTCCCCGGAATAGGTTCTGTCTCTGTGCCTATTACAAGATAGAAGCATTCTGATTCTGAACAACTGGCATGGCAGGGGACAATCAGCAGCATGCTGACCGACCTGGGGGAACAGACATATCCCCCCAAGAGGCTGAAGAGAATATAGGAGACCAATGCCCAGTTCCTGTAGCTTGGGCCTTTGTAAGCGGTTGCTGGGAATTGAACTCGGGACCTCTGGAAGAGCAGTCAGTGCTCTTAACAGATGAGCCAACTCTCCAGCTCCCCAGCTTGGGCCTTTGAATAGTAATGGGTGTTGAAGAGAGTGAGGACATTGAGATTCAAGGGCAGAGGGGACAGGGGAGGGGCAGGGGAGACGAGGGAGCAGGGATTACATGTAAGGGTAGCGACAAGGCTAGAGGAAAGTTTCAGGGTCCAGAAAGAGCCCTTGCAGGTCATGGCTATATGGGTCTCCTGAAATATGGAGGAGGGTGTGTCTTTGTTTCCCAGCTATGTACAGAGAGCCATCCCTTGGCCTCTCTAAGGCACGGCCGGCCGCTAGAGGAAGCCCGAGATACTGTGAGGAAGGGCTACACCAACTCCCAGGTGGCACTTCTTACTCCAGGCTCATTAGACCCACATTCCCCAGAGAAGGCCTCCAATCTGCCAGTGTCTGAACCAGTAACCATCTGGCCATGGAGATGTCTGAGGTCTGCTGGGAGAGCAGAAAGTCATCAGGGAAAACAGGTAGCTGCTGGTCAGAGCCTTGGAACAGCCTCCTTCCCCACCCCAGACCTAGATAGATGATTCTAGTAGGGAACACAGGAACAGTACGTGCCAAATGCATGGCACAGCACCTGGGACTTCCCTCCCCTACTCTAAGCTCTGCACCTTTTCATAAAAACCCCATTCCACCTTCAGACCCAGTGACTTGCACCCCTAGAGGAACCCAGCACTAAGACTGGCCTGGTACACGACACATCTCCAGAGCTTGAGTGAGCACAGGACCCCTGGAGGCAGGGATGAGACTAAGAGTCCCCATATTCCAGGCTGAGCAGTGCAAGAACCTTGTGCAAATATGCCTGTTTCCTGTGTGGGGTCATATCTGTTCCCAGGGAGAGAGAGAGTAGATTCCAAGCACAGAATGGGCAGGTGGACTGGTTCCTTTCCAGGCCTCAGGGGACCTAAGCAGACACTCAGAAAAGAGCAAAGGGAGGAAGGACTCCTGGGCTTCTGGCAAGGGAGGCTCCCAGGAGTCAAGGACTTGGCCAGGCGTCATCCACTCTCCTGCAGCATCTCTGAGGAATTGCAGAGCAAAATCATACATCATACTCTTCTGGGCTATTCTCTGTGAGCACTACTCTATCTTTCTTGGGCTAAGGCACGCTAAATTATGTCCCTCAGCCTATAGACATCTACCCATCACACCTGCCTCCCTGTATCAAAATGAGTCCCATAAAGTCCCAGGACCACCCTGCTTACTGTGTGCTCTACAAGTTGAGCAGCTGCCAAGCCTCCATTGCCTATGCTTCTCAAGGCAGTCCTTCCTACAAGTTGTAGACCCTTGGGGGAGTCATTTACCCCACCATCCATCCTGTAGTGGCTCTTGTCCTTGAGTCTCCAGAAACTCAGGAAGGACCATTAGAGTCTCCCACAAGTCTCCTACCAGGAACAGCATCTCTTGTGCACCCTCCCATGTCCAGCCTGAGAAACCTCCAATAACAAGGCCAGTGCCTAGGGAAACTCCAGGGTCAATCCCCCCCACACACACCACTTCAAATATACCAAAGCCAACTCCAGCAGAGTCCTCCAAGTACCCTCCAGGAAAAACAAAGTGGTAGACTTTCAAAAGTCACAAAGCAGATACTACAGCTGGCAGGAGCCTTTGTGTAGATGTGGAGAGATGCTCCCCCCTCCCCCAGGGAAACAGAAGCCCCTGCAAGCTGTTCCCCCTTACTACTGGGCCCCTGGACCACAGACACCCATCTCCTGCTCTGTTGACCTCACGCCTTTTCCACCCACTCTTCTTTAGCAGCTGTGTTTAAACGGAGTTTATTTCTGCTATTAGTGAACTACCACTACTGCTTGCCCTAAATGAACAATTACTTGAAATGAACACAATTATGAACAAATAAACAAAATTGCCTCTACCCACAGTGCAGCCTGATGATAGGACGTCAAAGAGCATCTGTGAGCATCCAACAAGGAGACCTTTCTCTGCACACAGGCATCTCTGACTAGGCTAGCAAGCCTGTCCTTTCCTGACTCCCACAGACTAGTCCCACTTCCTTCCCTATAGTCAGTGATAACAGCATGTGGCCCATGCCTCTGTACTATTGAGTAGGACTCCCTCTCTCTCTCTCTCTCTCTCTCTCTCTCTCTCTCTCTCTCTCTCTCTCTCTCTCTTTCTCTCTGAGACAGGGTTTCTCTGTGTAGCCTTGGCTATCCTGGACTTTGTAGACCAGGTTGGCCTTGAACTCACAGCAATCCACCTGCCTCTGCCTCCCAAGTGCTGGGATTAAAGTTGTGCGCTTTGACATCCCTCCTCATAACCAGAGTAGGAGGAGCCCAGGCTTTTGTTCACATCCAAGCCAACCCTGCTATCTAGGTCTTTCCATTTCATCCCCTTCTCTCCCCATTCCAGAGGCCTAGTCCAGAGAGACACAGGGAGCTGTGGTCACACAGCACGAGCAACCCTGAGGTACAAGATCACAGGGTTGGCATACCCAAGGAGAAGGCAGGAAGGTGTACTGACCTTCTGGAACCCTTTGCAGACCCACCCCCCTCACTGGCTAAGCCTATGCAGGTGCACAGAGACCAAAGGGGACAGCCACCCTTAGCAGGATGGCAGACTGTCTGGCAGAATACAGCCCTATCTGTTACAGAGGCACCAGCTGGAGCAAGCCCTTTCACAGCACACCTCAACAGGACAGCACTGTAGCCCAAGCAAGGGCTTCTTAATGTCTCGTCCCCACCCCTACCCCCACCCCTCACTTCCCACACCCCCACCTCCCACCCTCCACAAGCCACTCCTCAGAAACTTCAGTCTGAGACTTCAGATCAAGACTGCTCAGTATCACAGGTATTGTGTGATGGGGCTCCCCCTGGTGGGGCCCTGAGGTCTGGGGCCTTGGAAAACAAATAGGATGGTGAGGCAAGGGGCCAGCACAATGCAGAATATTTCTGGGGCACAGTTGAACTCCAGCTCCCACTTGAGAGTTTAGCCAAGAAGGAGGACTGCACAGGGCCCAGGGGGAGCACTCTGCTCCCTACTCAGATATCAGGCTGCAAACTATGGAGGCATCGGAGACATGGGGGCATTCCTCCTCCCTGTGCACAGTGAGCAAGGGGCCCTGGGCCCAGGATGTCATCTTTCCTCTGCCTGGCTCTAAGAGGAGCAGTCAGGTGAAGATGGGGTCCCAGGGCCCCCAGAAATCCTTGCCTCTGCTCTTCAGGGGCCTGCTCTGGCTGCTCTGAGACCTAAGTTCCAAAAATTCTCAGTGCCTGGCGAGGGCCTAGAAAGCCTGTCAGAAGATTTTGTCAACCTCGAAGAACCTCCAAGGGGACCAGAAAGCATCCTTCCCTGAGGTCCTGCTCTGGTACTCTACCCAGTCCTCTGGTCACTGTGGAGCAGCACTGGCTCCTGGCTCTCAGACGACTGTGTTGCCGTCAACGTTCCCAGGTGGAAGTAGGATGGCTCACCAGGTGAGGGCCCTTGCTGTGGAGCCTGAGTTTGACCCTATATAATGTAAGAAGACAATCCACAGAGTTCACTGGGACCCCCACATGCACACATCCCCTCAATACATGTACACACAAAACAAACAAACAAATAGATGCAATTTTTATTTTGAAAATTTAAAAGATCCCTAGGGTAGAGCCAGCATCCCGTAGCCTTCTGCCCGGGATCTCAAGCTTGCCCTAGAGATAAAGAGGGGTTTCTTCATGAGAGCCAAGGCCTGCTCCGTGAAAGGGACAGAACTGAAGGGGCAACAGATTTTGCCATCCCTGACATGGTGGGTGGCCAGGGGGTCACCTGGAAACACAGGAGAGCATCAGAGCCTAGGCAAGGCTATTCCACTAGCCGAAAGGTTGGACCCTGCAGAACAAAAGGCCTGTTCCCGCCGCCGCTGCCACGGGCCAGAAGATCAGTCTGGATCCCTCATTCTTTGTCCGCCCTGGTCAGCTCTTGGGAGTGCAACACTGCCTCCTGTTTGGACTCCTCCTTCTCTCCCCGCCCCCACCCCAGCCTGCTGTTACCTGGCTTTTCCAAGTCTAAGCAGTGTCGGAGGTCCCTGGTGGAGTTTCTGAGGGATCCTGGACCAAGATGAGTTTCATTTCCAGGGCGGTCACCTGAGCTCTGTCCACAGTGCTTGGTCTAGTGAAGGAAGAGGAGGAAAAGGAGGAAGAAGCCAGGCCGAGGAGGAAGAAAAAGCGGCCTTTGGCCTCATTTCCATGTGGAGGGCCTAGGCCCCTGCTAGCCCCCCTGCCCCATTGTGCACCCGGCCTCACTCACAATTGCAGTCTTTGTAGTGGCTGGCTCCGCCCTCAGCACTCAGTCATGGTGGGGGTCCCGCGCCCCCACCTCTACAAAGGGCTAGGAGGAGCAAGGGCAGAAGGTCTTTCCTTCCCCATTGGCCCCACCCAGACCATAGCCTAGGGACAGCCAGGGTTACTTAAATCTCCAGGTGACAAGCACACCCCTAAGTGTAGGGTGTGCCACTCATCTTTATACCCTCACCACAGGATAAAACCAGGCAGGGAAGTGTTCCCAGGTACCTGATTGGGGGGGGGGGGTGGAGCTGGCTTCAGGGGCCTCTCCCCTTGGCCATCAAGTATCTGTCCTGCCTTGAGAGCTTCTGTCTCAGCCTCAGCTGCATCGGGAGACAAGCTGCCCTCGGGAGAGAGGTTTAAGGCCTCTAGTACTGGGTATGAAGACACCGAGGCCTGCGACATTCCTGTGTGAAGGTCTTCAAGCTGCCTTGACCACCCAAGCTAGATCTGAGAAGCTGTGTTTCATTTAAAGCCTGCGAGGGACGTGGGGTTGTAGCTGGGCCTAGAGTCTTTGCACCCAGCCCGGCAAAGCTGATCCCTTTTTCCCTCTGCTGGCCACATCTGTGCTGTGGGTCCTGCATCTATTTGTCCTACCACTCTCTCCCCCAGGGCCCCGCTTGCAGAGGGAGACACTGGGTGTTGTGGCAGCCTGAAGGCTTTCTTCCCCCATTCTTCCTTTCCTCACAGCCAGGGTGGGATCAAGGGTCAAGAGACTGTGGGCCAGCTGTTCCCAGATGTGGATCAAGGTCCCTCCCCTTTCTGGAGGAATGACAAGCCTCCTGCAGAGGAGGGGGCGGTGGTGTGACGAAGAAGAAAAGGCGGAAAAGGAGGGGGTTCTCCACGGGTTTCTGTTGATCTGTTTAATCTCACGCTATTGCAGGCTTTCGCGGATGGAGGGCAAGAGGGAAAAGGAGGGGGGGGTCTAGTCCGCACCCTTTGCTTCCTCCTCCCGCCCCCACCCTGCTTGAGCCACCTGACCCGGCTCAAAGTTGCCGGGCTGCAGAGCGCAGGGTCTTTGTGCGCACGGAGCAGCGGCCTGGAACCTGGAGCCTGAGCCAACTGGACTGTGTCGCCCCACCTTCGTGCCCCTTCCTCTCCCCCACGAACCCAGGAGCTGACAAATAAACAAATCCACAAAAACAAATTCGCAGTGTGCTGGGGAGAGGCGCCCGCGCCAGGAGGAAGGAGCGTGAAGAGGTGAGGCTAGGCCATGAGTCCAGGGGCGGGCGAACAACCGTGAGCCAAGGCCCAGCACCAGTAAGTTGACTCTTAACGGAACCGCTGAAGGTTCCGGGGTCATCTAAAAAGGTCCCTACCGGGCGGACTCAGAGGAACAGGCAGAGGAATGGCTGGGGTGGGCTCCCCTTCTCTCAGCGCACAGGCAGCTCCACCCCCACGCCCAGGACAGCCCTTCCCCCAGCCCATCGGGGCCGGGCAGCAGGACGCAGGGAATTGGAAATAGAGAGCCTTAGATTCTAACCGGTGCTCCGGTCTGAACGCATTGAAGTACCAGGAGGAAACGCGCAGGCATGTTTCCGCAGAGATGCGGAAAAAAAAAATAAACTTGGTCTGACCCATAGAAGGGGTGCAGCCCCAGACTCCCCAAGCACCACGCTCTGACCTGGTGTAAATATCTTCCACAAATAGTAAGGGGAGGGCGAAGAGAGACCCTTGGCCTGGGAAGGGAACTGGTCTTTGAGGAGTCGTGATGCGGAGCCGGCCCCCCTTAGCAAGCCCGCTCCTAAACCCGAGGCTCTTGGGAGTGCCACCCCCACCCCCCGCGCGCCCTCCGAATAGAAGCGAGCTCTGGGCAGGCTAGAAGCAGAGATGTCTTAAACCATTGCAAAAGCCGAGGGTGGGGCTGAGGGACGGTAAAGGGTCTGCTGTCCTGAGAGCTCCTGGGGTGGGCGAGGGTCGAGGCTCGGCGGCGGGCGGACGGGAAGCGGTTCTTGCAGGCTTTGCCTTCAACACCATGGACAGCAGACCCTGGAGCTTTTGAGTCGAGGACGGTGTTGGGGACTTGTCCCAGGACCTTCGAGGGCGAGGGAACCGCTGGCCAGGCAGAGAGAAGCTAGCTCCAACGAGAAGAAGCAGCCTCTGCTCGGAGTCTAGATCCTGCACTCTCTCTCTCGAGCCACCATCCAGTGTCCCTGGGGCTGCAGGTGCTGGCAGGGCGTGGGTGGCTTCCTTGCTTATGCCTTTGGGTTGGGCATAAGCACAGGTGGGCTTAACTGGCTGTATAAGAGGGCCTTCTCCAGCGTCAGTTGCTACTGACACCTGCAAAGGGAAGGACTGTGGCTTGAAAGAGAAGTGTCCTGATTCTCTGAGGACCTTTTGGGAGTGAGAGAGAATGAGATCTCTGGAGATCACCTCCTTCCCAGCCAAGCATCGTGTGATCGTGTGTGTGTGTGTGTGTGTGTGTGTGTGTGTGTGTGTGTGTGTGTGTGTGTGTGTGTTGGGGTGGGGTGGGGGTGTGTCCCACCGGGCTGGCTGGAGAAGATTGGAAAAGAAGGGGGAAGAATCTGTGCCCTGAGTCACTTAGCTTCTGCTAGAGGGCAGGTGGCTCAAGGGCCGGGTTGGCCCAGGGAGGAAAATTAGGGGGCCAGAGGCCTGCCTGCTTCTGTGTGGTTCCTCCAGTCTGCATCAGGAACAAAGGCCCTCTGGGGAGGCCTGGTGTGGCGTTTTTGGGGGAAAGCCGCTGATCCCTAGCCCTAAAGGACCAGATCAGGGTAGCTAGCCCCCAATAGGCTGCAAAGAGTAGACCTGAGCTGCAGTCAGCTGTGAATTGTGGACTGTGCTTCCTCCCATCCCTGAAGGCGAGGGCTCAGCTAGGAAACGGTGAGAGTGGAGCAGTCTGATGGGGGACTCGGGGGACACATCTAACTCCCTCCTCCATAGAGGGCAGTCAGCAGGAGGCTGGGAGCGCTTTCCTTCCCCCAGGAGAGAGGAGCACGGGAGGCACTGTGTTGAGTAGTTATTCTGGAAAGACCCGCCGCTTGTGCGAGGCAGGCACAGTATGTTCGCTGCTCAGCGGGGTGTGGCTGGTGGGTGTCGAGGAGCTGCAGTCGGTGGGCTGCGGGAGAAGCTTTTGAGTGGGTGGTGCGGCAGGACAGAAAGAGCGGTTCCAGAGTGTCAAAGAGGCGGTTTCTCCGCATACTTGTGACCGCGGGGCGCCTGGCACAATCGAAGGCGTTCGAGGGCTGCGTCCGTGTGGGTCGAGGAGCGCGCGGAGCGGGACGCGGAGCGTGTGCGCGGGAGGCACCGGTCGCGCGGTGCGTGAGTGCGCGTGTACGCGGTGCGCGTGCCCCCTCAGTTCTCAAGGACACCTCCGAGAGGAGGCGGCGGAGCCGGTGTCCGGGTGACGTCACCGCGCGCCCCAGTGATAATCGCCCGGTGCCGGAGCCGAGCGCGGATACGAGCGGAGGCAGCGGCGGCGGCGGCGAGCGCGGGGTCGGTCGCACACGGGCTGGGCAAGGAGAGTGGGAGTCGGACTCCCGCAGTGCCGACCTCACGGACGCTGGGCTCCTAGCCGGCCCACAGGAATTTGCCCGGCTTCCTTGGCGATGTCCCTGCGCTCTCCTCCACCCGGGGCCGTGGCGTGCCGGTCCTGCGGGCGCCAAGAAGGAGGCGGAGGCGGGAGCGGGCGACAGGCAAGGCGATGCTGCGGAGCTGAGGTGGCGGCAGCCCAGGAGGAGCAGGCGGCGGCGGCGGCGGTGGCTCGCGCCCGGACGGGTAACTGCGCTGGCTGCCCCGGCCGGGGCGATCCGACAAGCGGCCTCTTGGGTCACCCCGTCTTTCTCTCCTCGAGCAGCTTCTCGCCGGCCTGAGGCGAGGGAGAAGAGAGCTCGGCGGGCTGTAAAAAGAGACTGCTTTTCATCTCCAAACATCGAGGTTCTTTATTTTCACCGCATTCACGCGCTCCTGGTGGGGCCGGGAAGATGAGCAGGGGAAGGGCAGCTGCGGAGAGGCTTGCGCCGCCGGGGTGGAGCGGGCTCTGCACCCGTCAGAAGACCGCAGCAGGCCGGAGCACGCGCGCGCTCACTCCGGCCGGCTCCTGCGTCTCCCTCGCCGCGGTTTCAAGGGGTCCCTGCTGCAGGAACGCCCCGAGGGATTTGCCTGGGCCCTTCTCTACCTCGGGGAGGGGAAGGAAAGCGGGCTCCTCGGAGTTGGGGGCGGACCAGGGCTGCACTGCCAGCTTAGCGCGGAGCCCCGCCCCACCCGCCCCGCCGTGAAGAAGCTGGAGCATTCGCGCCCCTCAGGCTAGGACCCCACGCAAGCCGCAGCCTGGGCCCCGACCAGGTCCAGCCGCTCGCCGCCCGCCGCAGCCCTGAGGGCCCCTCTGCGTGTTCACAGCGGACCTTGATTTAATGTCTATACAATTAAGGCACGCGGTGAATGCCAAGAGAGGCGCCTCCGCCGCTCCTTTCTCATGGAAATGGCCCGGGAGCCCGGCCGTCGCGGCGCCCCTCCCGCGGGAAAAAGGCGAGCCCCGGCCCCCGGTGGCCCCTCGCTCCGCGGACAAATCCGGCGAACAATGCGGCCGCCCAGAGGGCGGCCCAGCTGCCGGGCCGGGGATCTGGCCGCGGGACACAAAGGGGCCCGCATGCCTAGGACGTCACGAGAAGGGTGGGGGCGACCGCGGGGGAGACTGTGGCCACCCGGCCCCTGACCACGTGTGTCCGCAGCTCTGAGTGCTCGAGATCCCAGAGAAGGGGACGAGGGCCAGAAGACAAAGGGAGGGGTCGGGGAAGCGGCGGGCTTTGAGGGACGCGGGAGGGAAGTGTGCAGCCTCCCGGGTTGAGTTGGCGTGCTCCGCTACCCAAGGGCAGTCCTGGGGCGCTGTCCTCGGTGCTGGCGGCCGTGCCACCCGAAAAGACCGGGCGCTAATGTGCGCGGGGCGAAAGGATGCCCTGAGTATCACTGTCCCCACCCAGGGGGGCCCTGGACAGTTGCCTCGGTAACCCCCGAAGAAGTGGGATAGGGTCTGAGGTCACTGCAGTCTGTCCCCTGGCCACTCTGGTTTGGGTGGGGTGGGGGGTCGCGGGGTGGAGGCGGTGTTCACTGAGATTCTGAAGAAACCTTTGCACCTTGGGGTGAGGTTCAAGCTGTGGAAGTTGGGGGGCGGGGGAATCTGCATCCGCACCCAAGGTCTAAATCTGGGTGGATACACGGGGACTGCATCCCGCCCCCAAAACCTCTCTCCAGCTATGCGGGACACGAGGCACGTGAGCCTCTGCAGCCCAGGGAGAAAATGACAAATCCTCCTCCTCCCTCCCCCCACCACCATCTGCAGCCGCAGTGACACCCACTCAGGTCTGCTGCAGGCATTTTTTTTTTCCCTGTCCTCGGAAGCCAGCGCCACCTGCTGGCGTCCTTGTTTGAGACTCTGTACTGGCACGTCTCTTCCCGCACCTTCCCAGTCCCCAAGGTTACAGGCCCTGTAACCTAGGGCAGCGTTTCTCAACCTTCCAGAAGGCTGCTACCCTTTAATACAGTTCCTCATGTTGTGGTGAACCCCCCAACCATAAACTTCTTTTGTCGCTACTTCACGTTTCGTTGTTCCTTCATAACTGTAATTCTGCTACTGTTATGAATCGTAATTTTTAGAGGGAGAGTGCGTCAAAAGTATCCTGATGCACAAGTTGAGAACTGCTGACCTAGGGTGACTGTCAGTGAAGGAGGTCACAATCTCTGCACCCCCACCCCACCCCCAGGCAAGTTCCAGACCTGCTTTTCATCTTAACGGGGTGAGTATGAGCCCCTTTGCTAGCTCCAGCCCTGAGCTAGACTTGGTTGTCGCCCCAAATCCTCCTAGCCCCAAGTCCCATGCAGGTAGCAGAAAAGCAGGACAAAGGGGCCCACATGAGGACACAAAGAGATGCCATAGGGAGCCTGTCTCAGTACTCAATGGAGAGATGGGTACTGTCACACAATTACGGACCACTAATGGCTTTGCACCCGACCCCAAAGGAGAGCCTCTGCAGAGCCTCTGCAGGGTGGAGAAGGAGCCCAAGCAATCTTTGGCCGAACTATAGCACTGACCTTGGGCTTGGTGTATCTTTTTCCCCTTCCTCCTCCAGAAATGGGTGAAGAATGGTCGCTTGTGGCCCCAGAGGGGTAGAGCCCCAAGGTGAATCCAAGGAAACTGAAGGAATTGATAAAGGCAGCAGTCCCCTAACATAGGGGTCCCTGGTGGGCACAGAAACCTGTGCCCTGTTCAGCCTGAGCTTTGCTGGGCTGCTCTAAACCCTGCAGTCTGGCTGTTTTCTCAGAGGGAGGATTGCCCCCTGCCTTTCCCCTGGAGCTGCCACTGCCCCTCTCCTGGAGACGTGGCTTCTGACCACAGTGACCTTCTGGGATGCAGGCAGAGATTGGGGTAGGGAGGAGGGTGGGGGAGGTAGCCTGAAGCCCATGATGAGCTGCCCTCAAGCTCCCCCTGAGGAGCATCACCTACGTTGCACCCCCTTCAGTGGAGATCAGGGGCTCCAGTTCAGGAGTTCAGGACTGAACCGAGCATGGCTAGCAGACATTCGCAATATTTGCTGAGTTGTGGGCAGGCCACCATGCAAGAGACTTAGGAACCAGCTCAGATCTACCTGTGTGGGCTGGGTGCCAGCATCCCTCTGCAGCTCTGGGGCGGGCGGGGCGGGGGGCAGGGAACAGCAGCCAATTCCTGCTGTGCTTTGTACCCAGTCCTTTGTGGGCTAGTTTGGAAGTCCAGCCCCCTACTTAACCTAGAAAAACACTCATCCCTACACAGAGACAGCCTGGCCCACTCAGAAGCCAGGGCTCAGCATACGGCTTGTTAGGTGCCAACCTGGTAAACAGCATGCTTGGGAAACAGGACATTACCCCAACCCCCTATGGGTACTGGGCCTTCTTCAGCATAGGGACTAGAGAAAGGAGAGAGATGGCTCAAGCACCCAATACGAGCACAACTCGCTCCAAGTGAAGCCTAGCAGAGTTGCTGCACTGCAGCAGCCATCTCAGAGCCTCCTTGGCAAACCTTAATTCTCTCCAGAGGTGACCATGTCACCTTTAGCCTTCTTGGCCAATTGAGACTGGAGATGCTTCGGAATACAAGTTCCTCCTTCCATACTTCCAGTCCCCGGGGCACTCTCCCTGATCTCCTCTCCCAACCATGGCACCTTACTTGGCAGTAGCCAGGAGCCCTGCACTTCTTTCCCTAAAGTCTGGGTGTCTCACGGTCTCTATCCAGGCTCCAGCCTCTCTGCCCCTTAGAATCCCACCTTCGCTCCTGGTGCAGGGGGTGGGGGTGGAGAGGTTTCAGAAGGAAAATTAAAACGATGAGGTGCTACTGTCATAGCTCGTTAGAGACCCAAGAAAAGATGGGAAGAATGCCACTTGTCAGGAAGAGGCAAGAGGGTCTGGTTCAGCACGGTGGCCCCATCCAAGAGGAGCAAGACAGATAGAATCATCTCAAGTGTGTGTGCGCGCACACACACACACACACACACACACACACACACACACACACACACACACACATATCCTCCTAAACTTGGAATGTTTCCTGGCCCCAGGCTATGCCCAGTCCATGTGGTACACAAGGCCAGCTCTCCACCGTGGAGCCTCATCTGCAGTCCGTCCAAAGACTCATGGGAGTCCAGAATGTAGGTGCCTCTACCATGGCCCAGACCCGCCCACTCCTACCTTAACCTTGGCTGGATTCTGCCTCCACCCGACAGAAGTTCCGGGACCCTTGTCACGGACAGAGGCCTAGGCTCTACCTCAGTATCAGGCTCCACTGGACAGCATGCTCTCTCCTCAGCTTAATCAGAAGTGTAAACCGGTATCCCCTTGGCCACCCGAGACTTCCTGGTGGGTCAGATGAGCATGCCCTGGCTTCCTTGGAAGCTGAACTATGAAAGTGCAGGCCAGGCAGAAGTTGTTTCAAAGGGAGGATGAGAAGGATCCATTTTTGTACAGCCAAGCACCTCTCCTGTTACCTGCACCCTCACAGCTGTCCCCATCCCTTCAGAGCTTAGGTACAGACTTCCTTAGCCCTTTTCAGGTACACGGCCTCAGCCAAAATGCAGTAATAGCAGCAGAGGTTAATAATAATGACAATGATGCTAGCAACAGCAACACACCTGCCCTCCCGAGTGCTACACTTCCCACCTGGATAACAATAGCAACACACCTGCCCTCCCAAGCTCTACACTTCCCGCCTGGATTCCACAGCCTGACCTCAAGTTAGTCCCCACAGCACTGAAGGCCTCCAACAGTAAAATAAGAGTTCTCACCTGTGCTGGAGATGGGACCCCAGATGGCTTAGATGTCTATACACGTGCCCTTTCCACCAAAGCTCCAACGGAGGGGACAGGCATTTTCAGCACTGTGGACATAGAAACAGCAGAACAGGAGTGTGCTCTGCCCTGGCATGTGACAGCACTCTCTTAGGAGCTAGGCCTCATCTCAGGCATTTTAAACAGGGCTTGTCAGGCTGTACCAGAGATGTCTTTGGACCCTATGTAATCCCCTTCCCTGTATTGCCCCCCCCCCAACTTACTACCTACTTGGTTAGAGGCAGGATGCACCTTAGCACCCAGAGGACTGGGCATTCTAGCCTGTCTGTTCCCTGGGCCACACCACTATGAGTTTATACCAGGAGCCCCAGATACTCAGAAGAGATCTGGGCTATTATCCACGTATGTCCAGATAGCAAGAATCAAGATTCTTGAACTACCCCCAAATAAAGCCCAGCTCTGTAAACACAGTGTGAGCCCACATGAATGGATGACCATAAAGACCAGGTTTGGAAGCTTCTCAGTCCCAGTCTACCTGGTCCACGTTGTACCAAGAGCCAACACTGCCTGCGGGGGTCGGGGTGGTGGGTGGGTGCAGGGGGAGGGCAAGGGAGGGAGCGCCGTCTCTGCTGGAACAGGACAAAGTACATAGACCAAGCTCAGGCAGTCTGAAGTACAATGAAGCAACACAAAACCTCATTTGAGGCACATACAGAATACTGTAGCATACAACTGTGGCCACCTGGGGTGTGTGTGGCAAGATCCTCTGCAGGTGCCTATGCTCATCCCAGGTGGGGCCTCAGAGATGTTGCAGGGTTCTGCGCCTAGACAGTCATGGTGTAGATGCTGTAGAGAACTGGGCCCCAGAGTAACCTCGGCCATTGCCCAGAAAACAGTGGTAATCACCATACACAGTGACTGTGGAGACAGAGGTGTCCTCATCCAGAAACCAGTCCCACCTCAGCGTATACCATGGAAGCGGCACGCAGGATGAGGCCCTTGAACTTCTGCATGCTCTCTGCTCTTTCATCACTGCTACCCAGCACTAGGCAAGTCTACAGGGGACAGGACCCACTGAGCAAGCAACATATATTCCACCCAGCACCTGCTGGAACTGAGACAGGAAAAGCAGGGGCATCCCGATGGCAGGGAGCAGGAAGGTGGTTCCCTCAGCCACAAAGCACAAGGACCTAAGGATGTGCTTTCACACTAATGGAGTCAGAGTTCTCACAGTTCCTTCCCCCAAACTATACCTCAGTTTCCCCATCTGTGGTTGGGTGGTAAGTTCAGACATGTCCAGTGAGCAAATGTGAAGTTATCATAAATTTAACCAACACCATCACTTACCATCTTCATCACCTTCATTACCATTAGTCGCAAACATCACCACGATCACTGCTAGCCAGCCATCATCATCATCATCATCATCATCATCATCATCATCATCATCATGTCATAACCACCGTTCCCTCCACCATCAGCATCTCTATTTTTATCAGTTGCCACTACCATTATCCCTATACTGTAGGGCGGGGCCTTTTAACACTCCTGTCTGTTTCTGTTTTCAGTTCTTCAGAGCAGCAGGCTGGAGACGCGGCATAGGAACAACGGCTACCCAAAGGTTACTCAAAAGGCCTGTATTCCCTCAGAAAGGCACCATGCTTCAGAGAAACGTCTCCCAGACACTAAAGCCTTTGTCTTCAGGGTGGTATCACTGAGAGGTAGGGAACCTTTAGGAGGTAGGCTCAAGTAGGAAGGAGACTTGAATCGTTGGAGATGTACCCATGAAGGGGATGGTGAAGCCTTCCAGTTTCTCCTTTTTGTGTCCTGGTCATGAGGTGAGCAGTTTTGCTCTACTGGGTACTGCCTGCCATAGCCATCCACACCCCGGGAAGAAGCTGAAAAGCCTGGGGTCCACCCAATAACGGACTGCAACTCCTCAAACTGTGAGCCAAATAAATCTTTGTTCTTTGTAAGCTAATTATCTCAGGCATTTTGTTACAATAACTGAAAGCTGACTAACATAGATGGCAAAAGGGACAGTGACATTACAGCTAAGAACATAGGGTTGAGCAGTGAAGTGGGCTCACGGTACAGGCCCCTGCCACACATCAGGAGAGGTCTCTTTATACCAGGAGACCTTGGCCAGTACTGTCTCCAAATCCTTCCCTTCAATCTTCCAAAAGAAGACCTCCAAAAGCACTTTCTTTTCTTTTTAAAATTATTTATTTACTTTCTTTTTTTATTTTATGTGCATTAATTTGAATGTGTCAGATCCCTTGGGACTGGAGTTACAGACAGGTGTGAGCTGCTATCTGGGTGTTGGGAATTGAACCCAGGTCCTTTGGAAGAACAGGCAGTGGTCTTAATCACTGAGCCATCTCTCCAGCCCCCAAAGGCATTTTCAGTCACTCCAGACCCAGAGAAGTACAGAGTATCCAGGACACTTTTCTCTCTAGCTTAGAATGGACAGTGACAATGTCCCTTACAGCCCTCCTGCCTAACTATGGGAGCTCTCCCAAGAGCCAAGGAGCTAACAGCCCACTTCCACATTTCTCCTAGACTGGTGTGTGTCTGTGTATGGTACATAGGGAAGCTCTGAGGTAAAAAGACCCTCCATCCTCTGGCCTGGTGGACTCAGGACACCTGGCGACACTCCCATTTGGCAGCCTTGGCTCATGATGACATTCTAACCAGAAGGTCTCCTCAGAGCTTCTTGACCTCCAAGTTTCCATCCCCAAATAAGCTTATCAAGAATGGTGACCAGGAGGAAAAGGCTCCTCTAGGATCCTTAACTAGTGGCCTCTGGGGATCTAGCTTTCCTCCACTCTGTCCTTCTACCCTTCAGAGTAGATAGTTTCTTCTTATCATCCCGAGCTAGGAGGCAGAGTAACATGGAGAGAGGCCAAAGCAAGCTGGCTTCACACAAGCCTCCCAGTGCTCCCACCCATTGGATGGGCAGCTGCTGCTCCAGTAACCTGCTATGGGTAACAGAGAAGCTCAGAGTAGTCAGCAGCTAAGGCTGTTGCCCATGCTACCCTGGAGCAAGGCATTCCCAACAGACCAATCCAGGAGGGCTGGTGGGGCAATTTGTCTTATGGGCAGCACTCACACTCATCTCTTGGGCCTGTGCAGCATCAGGAACTCCCCCAGAAGGCTGGGCTGCCCACCTTTGGCTCTCAAAGAGGTGAGGAAGAAACAGTTTGGGACGTGGACGAGACTAACAGAGGCACTAGCCCAAAGATGCCCCCCTGAGCAGGGATGGGGCTTCACTCACTCAGGGCTATGACTAAGACTCACTGTGCTGATGAGGCTCCTTGAAGACTGTAGGGTCCCGCCCAGATCCCATGTACTTACTCTTCTGTAAGTCCAGATTTAGACAACCAGCCTTGCACCGTGTCCCCAGCCTTGTGCTCTACAGCCCTCCACATGACAGAGCTCATATAGATCAACCTCCTCTAGGCCTTAGAGCTGTCAAGGATGGGGTGTGACTGAGAAATACCTTGTCCACAGCACATCTGGCATCAGAGCTCCACTGTGGTATTGATGTCTGTTGTTCATTGATTCAGAGTGCCCTGGACAGTCGGGAAGGGAAAGGGCTAGCCACAAACCCTGAGTTACACCATAGGGAGCAAGCAGGCCCAATGGGTATCTACTCACGTCAAGCTGCTCTTTAGAATGGCCACTGGAAGCCTGGACTCATTCCTTCCATGGAGATGGGCAGCCTGGTGATTTGGCAAGAAAAGGTTTCTTTCCTAAGTTAAGGAAGAGTTTACCATCTGGACCTCAAGAACCCAAGATGAATAAGAGATAGCCAACTAAAGAGTCCTGGGTCCAGAAAAGCATTCAGGTCAAGCATGTCCATCACATGCCCTCCTGATTACCAAAGTGCAGGGCAGCAGGTATGATAGCCAACACCACAGGCCTTCTAAGCAACTTCTACAGACAGACCTCAACCCACACACTTTGCTCAAGGTTTATGTGCTTTGGGGTTTTCAGAGGTTAAGTTCGGCTCTGGATAGCAAGTCTGGGAATGTAACAGTAAGGTCATTAGTAATGCCAGCACAGCCTTTCACAAAGTGATGATATTAATTACTGAAGCTCACAGCACAAGCTTGGACCTTCTGGTTCCCCTCCCCAGTGGCCTACCACATCTCTTGACTTCACACAAGGGGATAAAAGGAGCAAGGGGGAACGGGGGTAAGAGCACTGTCCATTCAAGGCACAAAACCAGTCAATAACCACCATTAGCTAGAGTCCCTGTCACAACCTCCAGCTCTGCAGTGACCATTGATCCTGTTCATCTCATTCATGGGGTGAACTCTCTAGTCATCCCAGGTACTGACCCCCAAAAGACAGATGTCCTGTTCTTTATACTGCTGTGTGCGTCTCAGCCAATTGCTCTCAAAGACAGGGATTCGTCATCTTTGGACTACACACATGCAAGTCACACAAATGAGAATATAAACCACATACTTTAAAAGCTACTTCCTAAAACAAAGGAAGTGTTATGGAGGTGCAATGCAAAAAATAAGTTAATGCCAGAGACTAATTTCCCTAAGTTCATTTTGTTTCCCTATCAACCATTTCCTTCCAGGTAGAGACAGGAAATGTTTGGCAAAATCATGAGGCTACATTTAGGTTCTGTATGTGAACCCCATGTAGAGTTGTAGACTAGCACGGAACTGCCTGCAGCCTCAGCACCTGGGAGGCAGACAGAAGACTGGGAGTTCAACACCAGTCTGGGCTACACAAGACCCTGGTTCCAAAATGGGAGGCGGGGGCCATGGGTAACTGTATTGCAGCTTGGATTCGTGTATTTCATCTTCCCTTGCAAGGAAAATACTGTGAACAAACATTTAAAGTGGTTGAGTGGATCAAGGTGCTTGTTGCTTGATGACCTGAGTTCAATCCTGGAGCCCAGCAAGGAATGAACGGGCTTGCCCACAAGATGTCCTCTGACCTCTACACACATGCTTAGTGTGTGGGATTTAGTTACTATAGAGAGTATATTGCATACCTGCAACTTGAAAATATAATGAAGGTGGTGAGGAAGAGATCAAGGCATACAAGGTATGCAAACTAGGTGTTGTATGGCTGCTAAACAGTTCTTCCACCTTTGTTAGCATCTGCAAATTCTCACAAGGTTGGGGACTGAGTCCTGAGTGGAACTATGAAAGTTCTCTGTCCTCCCAGTACCCAAGGGTGAGTAGAACTGCAGCCTCAGGCTTCCCCTGCTTAAGAGCACATCCAGAGATTTGCTGCTACAAGAGAAAGACACACATAGCAGGGAAGACAAGAACACACAAGCTTGCTCAACAGGTGTTTATTAAGGCTTGTATTCTCCTAGAGGACAGGTATCCGATGTTGTCCACGACTCCGTACAGGCAGTAACAGCTCGAAGTGACACGTTCTAAATACAAGTCTAAATAATACAGCTTAAATGGTAACTCAGAGGGTCTTTTGGAGTAAATAGTTTCGGAAGGTATCTGCTCTCTAAGACAGTAAGGATCCTCTACAGTGGGCGCGTGCAGATTCAGTATGCGAGGGCGTCGGGCATGAGCACCACTTTCATGCTAAACTCCAACTCCAGGTGGCAGTGAGCTCCTCCGAGGCTCCTCATTCCACAAAACATGATAGCAAATTCGTTTTCTAAAGGATTTTTTGTTTTTTTGCTTTTTCACCCATTCAACAGGAAAAAAAAATTAGACACACAGTGAAATTTACAGTCGGCAGCAGCATCCATCACACTGCCTGTACTATCAGATCCTACATTTAAAGCTTAGCGTTACTGGTATAAAAACTTAAGACAGCATCAGGATTCTCAAGAGAAGAAAGAGGACAACTAAAAATGATCTGCGAACAACTAAGAATGGTGCAATGCTGAGCCAGACTTAAAACACCTTCTAGCTCTTTGCCACAGAGCCCAAACTTCATGCAGTGGCAGACGGTGGCAAGTAGAACTGGAGCTCCGCTCTGTGTGGGCACTGAACTACTGACTGCTTCTCCAAAGACAGTTGTGGTCACACTTGCAAACTAGAAGTTATCTGTCTAATAGGAACCTCCAAAGGGCAGGTCAGCATTCTGATGGGTACCACAGGTAGTAAAATGGCAAGCCACTTCAGTACTGTGAGAAGACAACCGCACATGCTGAATGGGCTATTTGCTGTAAAGCCGTAGAGGGCAAGAAATATGAAGTATCCTATAGGGATAGTAAATGACTGGATATAAGAATAAGAACATAATTTCTGCCAAAATAAAAATATCTTTGGGATGTATTAGGTGTTTTGTTTTGAAGAATATTTATATTTTGCATTAGGTCAATCTGACTGATAAGCTGACAAACAAAATACTCCTTTATTAGTGAGTTCTACAATATTATAATACATAGAAAAATACAAATGAATGCAGATCCATCTGGCAAAAGTGAACTACAAAGATAGAGATGCAACAATCAACCCCGCACGAGGACGACACTGCAGCTGACTCGGAGACAGCACCAAGCACACAGCTTTAAACTGTTTTCAAAGTCAACCATTAACCAAAACCAAACTGGCTTGTCCTTATTGTTTATTTCGATTCTGCCTTTCCTGTAGAAAGAAGAGGAGAAGAGGTTATTATAGCCCATGAAGCACTAGGATTTGCAGGTGAAGGCCCACAAAGGGGAGGCCTGAGCCTGCGCTGCAGTCTAACATGGAGATGTGAGCTTGTCTGGGCAGTCCCTGTGGACCTGGGTCTGAACTACCAAGGAACTGGTCCCACAGGCCAGGGCAGGAGCCGCCATTTACATTCAAGCACCACATGCTTTCTCAAGAAGACTCTTCTACTGAGGGGCACTTAGGCTGTTTCCATGTTCTGGCTATTATGAATAAGGCTGCTATGAACATGGTTGAGCAAATTTTCTTGTGTGCTGGAGCATCTTCTGGGTATATTCCAAGGAGTGGAATAGCTGGGTCTTGAGGAAGCCCTATTCCCAGTTTTCTGAGATAGCACCAGATAGCTTTCCAAAGTGGCTGTACTAGTTTGCATTCCCACCAGCAATGAAGGAGTGTTCCTCTCTCCCCACATCCTCGCCAGCATGTGGTGTCGCTTGAATTTTTGATCTTAGCCATTCTGATGGGTGTAAGACAGAATCTCAGAGTTGTTTTGACTTGCATTTCCCTGATGATTAAGGAGGTTGAGCATTTCTTTAAGTGTTTCTCAGCCATTTGATATTCCTCTGTTGAGAATTCTCTGTATGAGCATATACACGGGGAAGTAATCCCCCTCAGGAACAGTCATAGGGGAGGGCAATAAGGGGAAAATGGGAAGGAGGGAAGAATGGGAGGATACAAGGGGTGGGATAACCATTGAGATGTAACAATAATAAATTAATAAAAAAAAGGGGAAAAAAAGAATATGACTTGTATACGGAAAAAAAAAAAGAAGACTCTGTCTCCCCTCCCCCACCCAGCCAGCTCTCCCTCATGCACCAATCATGCTACTGAAGATACACAACACAACTATGAAGGCACCTGCACCCAATGGAAGGACTGGCATGCCTGGTACACAGAAACAATTTTTCCAAATTTTCTTTCACTTTAACAAACCAGTGACTCAGAGAACAACAAAATCTATCTAACAGGCTAAAAAGTAAACTCCCAAGCCAGGGCTAAAGAAGGACAGGAAGACAAGCTAAATCCATCTAGTTTAAGTGCTTCCCACCAGCTAAGTTTCCTCTGTGGTCTCCGGTAGTACTGACCACATCAGGGGGATAGCTCTGCAACCGAGCTGACTTCTTCCCCAGCAAGCATGCCACACTAATCTGGGACTTAAATCCAACTTTCTTCATGTTTGCCTATGATTTCTGACCAGTGGATCTAGAAGCCAGCTTTGTATTTCCTAACAATGCAGCATCTAAATCCAGCCCATGACAAAGAGTGTCTCTGGTGCAAGAAGCACACACTGCCACATACAGACACACACACCCAGAGACCATGTTTGTCCTAACCCTTTTAGGACCCTCTATACAGTCGTCCTATGTCTGTGTCGCCCCCCCCCCCAACTTCCCCCAAGCACATACACACACCATCCCCACTCTCCGTGTACCATTGCCATGCTATCGGAGAAAGGGCATCAATACCTAGAAGTTAAAGGTTCTGTCCCTAGCATGGTCATCCTAGCTGTGAAATGAGAAAACTGCCAGTAGAGTACCCACAGTCACTGTGGTTTGTAATTGCTCAGTTTGGGCTTTGTTTTGACACAATGTTTCATGTACCTAAGGCTGGCCTTGAGCTACTCCTGATCCTTCTGCCCACACATATCTCTTAACTCTTAAGCACTGGAATCACCGGCAGTGCTACTGCGCCTACCTACATTCAGTGTATCTGAACCTGTGCACTTCCTTTGGGGTTAAGCTGGACTAAACACATGCCAGGCAGAGATGGCCACCATCCAGAGTCCAGAGTAGGTGTGGCTCCGGATGTGAGAATAGGTGGGTTACTAAAAATTTACAACCCGTTACCCTGAGGTATAAAGGGGAAAATTCTCTTCAAGCAGAAGCTTGTCTCCCCAGAGTGAAATGGCTGCTAGTAAAGTATCTGGAAGAGGGAGACAGTGTCTGGTTCCTTCAGCCCTAGCAATAGCTACAAAGTTTGTCACCTGTTCTTTAAAGGAGTAACATTACTCATAAAACTTTTGGGGGGGGGGAGGAGGACTGAAAGAGGATATACAGGTCATCCTAAAAGGGCCTGGAGTGTGTGACATACCCCAGAGGCCTGTCAGACTAGGGTTAGAACCCTGTAGGAACCTACAGCTCCTAGGCACTGCACACAACACTCAGCTGTCACTGTTTTACATATTCTAACGAAGACCTGTTTATAGAGTAAACAACTATGTGGGGATGGCAAGGTGGCTCAGCAGGCTAGGACACATCCTGCCAGGCCTGACAACCTGGTTTGATCCCCAGGACCCTTATGACCAAAGGAGCAAACCAACTGCCAATTCCCCAAAGGCTGTCCTTTTACACCCTCCATGCAGACAAATAAATGGGCAAAATATAGTGAGTAAAAATAAATTTAAATTAAAAAAAAACAAGGTATATGAGACCCTGCCTCAAAGCCAAACCAAAACAACAAAACAAAAATGGGCATAGAAGTACATGCCTTAATCCCAGAGCCCATGAGGCAGAGGCATACAGATCAAGACCAGCCAGAGTCTCAAAATAACCAAAACAAAACAAAAAACCCTGTCTCAAAAAAACAAAAACAAACAAACAAAAAAAAAAAACAAAAACAAAAACAAGGCATCAAACTAAGACTTGGAATTGAGGCCAGCCTGAACTAAGAAGTAAGTTTGAGAACAGTCATGGCCACACAGAGAAATCATGTCTTGGAAAACCAAAGAAAGGGGCAGGGGTGGGGTGGGGAGGGAAAGGAAAATAAATTAGTATATTTTCATATTTATAGCTGGACAGGAAAACTCTAAAAGGGAAACTGAAAATGTTAGCTACATTTTACTTTCTAAACACCAGATGCTACTTGCAAGTGGTGAGGTCTCACTGTCAACGAAGAACATAAGATACGTCTGGCCTAGGTCAGGAGAACCTTGGTGTCTCCAAAAGCCTTACACATTCTGCAGGAACATTTTAGCCTGGAGGAAGGAACAGCTCTTCATTTGCATTCAACTTCGTGTGTGTGTGTGTGTGTGTGTGTGTGTGTGTGTGTGTGTGTGTGTGTGTGTGTGTGTGTGTGTGTGTGAGAGAGAGAGAGAGAGAGAGAGAGAGAGAGAGAGAGAGAGACAGACAGACAGACAGACAGACAGACAGACAGAGACAGGTAACTAGTTCTACCTGCCTCTACCTCCTGAGAGAGAGAGAGAGAGACAGAGAGACAGACAGACAGACAGACAGACAGACAGACAGACAGACAGAGACAGGTAACTAGTTCTACCTGCCTCTACCTCCTGAGTGCTAGAATTAAAGGTGTGTCACCACGCCCAGCTTCCCACTTTTAAGATGAAATGGCATTCCACAGCAGCCCAGACTCTCAATCCCAAGACACCTGGGATTCCAACTCATAAATAAACCAATAGCCCAGCCTTCTTGGAGAAAAAAAGGAGTACTTGGTGGGCAGCTGCACAAGGCCCAGCAGAGGTAGGAATCATCTAAGGCCTGTCCCACACTGTAAGGAGATGTGTGAAACTCCACTAGAACCACTTTTTGAAAATCAGAGTATTCATCTGTCTTCTTCAATAATACAATTTAACCCTTAAATCCATGGCTTAAAAAGCTTTATGGCTGAGCTGTCACAGTCTGGGTAAGTGACCAGGCCTCCCTAGGGTGCTCTTTACATTGACCTCTAAGGACTACCAGGGATCTTGACCATGTGCCAGTAACTTGTAACCCCTGCAGGTCACTCAAGAGCCTACCATAAGACCAGAGAGTTAACCAGAGACCTGACAGCCATCTGTTTAAGTTTTAGGCTGGTAGAACTAGGGCCTGACACTGTTCCTGACAAAGACTTGGGCTTGGCTCACTGCATCCACATCAGGAAGTTCACAGCAATCTCTAACGCCAGTTCTGACACCCTTGTCTCACTTCTGTAAGCACCTGCACAACTGTGATGCATGTAAACTCTCTAACTCCAGTTCCAGGGGCTCTGACACCCTCATCTCACTTCTGTAAGCACCTGCACATTTGATGCATGTAAATTCACGAAAGCATACATAAAAACTTAATGATTAAAAATATTTTTAAGGCAATATAATTTTTTAGACACAAGATGAGGGGCAGAATATTATCCCTAAGCCTATCACCAATCTGAGACTGCATGCGATGTGTGTCTGTGTGTATTTAAAGAACTAAATGTTCTTTTGTTTTCTGAGATTTATTTTTAAGTGTTCTAACTCAACACATAGTCTATGTACCACATGAGTACAGTGCCCTTGGAGGCCAGAAGAGGGTGTCAGATCCCATTGGAGAAGAGTTACAGGCAGGTGTTAGCTGTCATGGGTGCTGGGAATTGAACCCAGGTCCTCAGGAATAGCAGCCTATGCTCTTAATCACTGAGCTATCCCTCCAGCCCCACCCAAGGCATTTTAGTGGAACTCTAAAGATTCAGTATTTAAAAGAAAACTGAGCATTAACACACATGCATACAAATAGCTAGCTACTAGATAAAAGAAGGACCTAAGTTTCACTCACTATCCCTGCTCTACTGCAGGGAGACACTGCACTAATACTGTGCTAAGTGTCTCCGTGGTTTGGTCTATAGATATTCTAGACATTTTTGTTTTGCATAGGTGTGTATATATATAATGATGCTACCAAAACAAAATCACTAACAACCCATTTCTAAGAACACATGTCACTGTTCAGGAATGCCTGTCTATACAATTTCAGTTACTGGAAGTAAATGCTGTCCCTTTCTTAATGCTTTATCACTACATATGAAGTGAGTAATTTTGTGGCCCCAGCAGCAGCATTACCACCTTGGGTTTCTCCATATCTCTTTGCTCAAAATGCTTATTACTTAATTACTCACACAGGCAAGTCATCTAACTCAAGACAAAGTCTGGAAGTCAATCCAACAAACAACCCCCCATGCTGACATTTCATGAAAAGAAAGGACAATCTTGGGCGAGTGCTCTTAGGTAATAAAAGCCCTCATAACACACATTGAGACCCGGCTCACTTCTGTTCTGAAGACCAAGTGACCTCACATCAGTTAGAACCATCTCCAGCCAAGTGGACCTAACCACATAACTATTACCATTAGTTACAAAATACCTGGATCCCAAGTCAGCTCCCTATCACACCCCCCCCACCCCCCGCCTCCCAACATTCTTCTTAGTACTTAATGCGGGCTAAGTTAGTCCAAACTGCAGGCCTGAGTTCCTAAAGGACAATAGGAAATGACCTTTTGACCTAGAGCTCCCAACTGCGATGTGGCAGTGCTCAAGAGACATAAATCCTTGAGCAGCCAATGTCTACTACACGGACAGTCTCACCAGTTTCCCTGCTACCACATGGACATATTTTCTTTGAAAAGATTTACTATTATGCAGTGTTCGTCTGCATATGAGCCTGCCTGCCAGAAGAGGGCACCAGATCTCACTACAGATGGTTATGAGCCACCACGTGGTTGCTGGGAGCTGAGCTCAGGAAGAGTAGTCCAGTGCTCTTAACTAACTGAGCCATCTCTCCAGCCCCTGAACACTGGTTTCTAAGTGTGTTTGACTGGACAGACACTAGAGAGAATAGCTTCCCTGCATTCTCTGCTCTTAAATATATACACGGTTGTCCAGATTACCATGTCTCACAATAGGAAAGTGAGATTTTTATTGACACCCACTCAGAACATCACACTACTAGCTCATCCCAGTGATTGATCGCTAAGTTAAGAGATGCCACTCTTACCCTATCAAACTGCCCTGACTAGGCAACATGTCGTGACCATCAACAGAGTGCCCATTACTCTCTGGCCCGTCGTGCAGGTGACATGGCATGCAGACACCTGTGTACCTCAGGACAACTCACCTTGCGCACCACTTCCTCTTCCTCCTGGCGCTTCTCATAATGAGAAAAGTCGTCAAAGATGGAGGTTGTGTGCTTATAGGATGCAATAATTTTCAGCACTTGTTTTGCTTTTTCTAAGGGTACCTCCTGTGTATCACGGGAGTTTGTGACAGGCTTGTTGTCGTTATTCTCCAGTCTGATGTGCCGCAGTTGGTTATTGGGCACATCCTTGACAAAAATCCACTTCACATCAAACTTCCCCTTCCACTTGTCCTGAGACCAGACCCCAGCACTGGTGCCATAGTCCACAGGGGACTTCATCTCTGCCACCCCACAGAAATGTCCACTCCCATTGACACTGAAGAGCAGATAAACAGGCCCCTTGCTGCTCATGGAGCGGAAGGCGCCATCCAGGCGCTTGTTGCCATGTTCAGTGCTACACCAGATGGAGTACTTGATGGAGCGGTGGATGTCGTCCTCAGAATAGCTCTTGATGATGAACACCCGCCCACTCTTAAGATTCCAGTCGAACTCTTTAGGGTTGTAGCTGTGGGCAGCTTTCAGTTTCTCTAGGACAGGGTGGGACTCTACACTTGGGGCAGAAGTAGGCTGGGCATTTCCAACAGAGTTACTGTCACTGCTGGCCCCTCCACTCTGCCCAAATGCTGCATTTCTGTTTCGAGGAGCCACCCAGCGGGGTTGAAGTGGCTGCTGAGGGCTCTGATACTGTGGCTGGACCAAAGGTGGGGGCTGAACAGGGAGAGGCTGAGCTACCTGCTGGGGCTGTGGGGCAGCCTGGGGGGCTGGTGTCTGCTGGGGGGCTGAGGCCTTTGGAACAGGGCCCTTGTTATCCCACGTACCGATGTCCATGTTATGCTTTATGGGAGGAGGAGGCAGCGCACCCCCCACTACAGGCCCACTCTTTGTTTTCATCTTAGGCTGTGGTTTTGCAGGCTTGCTGGCAATGGCTGCCCATGAAGTTGGTTTTGAAACTGGCATGTTTACATTTGTCCCACCATTGCCGGAAAGGACACCAGTCAGCGCCACACTGTTGACAACTGAACCCACCGTCTTAACTGCAGAGGTGGTAACATCCCCAATCTTCAGGCCAACCATGCCCTGCTCCAGACTGTTCATCCCAGGGGCCTTGTTGAGGGTGTCACTGTGAAAACCTGTCTGCCCATCAACAACTGTGCCACCAAGGGAGCTTGGTGGGTAAGTGTAACTGCTCCCATAGGCTGAGCTCTGAGTCTGCTGCCCCTGAGAACCACTTGTCCCCCATGCTGAGAATGCAGGGTTTTCAGGAAAAAAATTAAACCTGTGCTGGTAAATGTTGTTCCCCAGGCCCCCAGGCTGCCCAAAAACAGCATCATGCATGAAGTGATGGTCTCCATTACTAAGTTGTCCATAGGTAGTGAGATATGGGATGGGAGGGTCCCCTGCAGTGGACCATGGTGCCTCGCTGAGGGAGTAAGGAAATCCAATGGATGGTGGATAGTAGCTGGACAGGTAAGGATCACTCATCGAGGGGTAACTGTTGCTCTGTGAAAACAAATAGGTGATGAGTTAGACTCCTGTCACACAGCCAGATGCCAACCACTTCATACACAGGCAGAGAGCAGAGACAAGCTTACTGTAGCACGCGACTACTTCCTCAGTGAAAGCTGTGGTCACCAGTGTCAAAACAAGAGTCAAGATCCAGAGAGATTAGTAACAAATGCAACCTAAGCTGTTGCCTCAACATATAAAGCCTGCTTTGCAATGATCTCAAGTCGGGTGAGATGACCCAGGCAAACCACCTTCTGCCGTCAGCATCAGAGGAGGCAACCCAGTCCTCCAACAGTCACATTCATATTGAACCTGACAGCCCAGCAGAGAACAAGGACAGCTCAGACAGTGTGCAAGGATGGCTCAGAGAGTTACTGAAGCTAGTGGCTCCAGCTCACTGACCTAGTAACATACCTGGGCACACTCCTGGGTGCTCACACTAATGGTGCCAGTGCCTTTACCAATATCAAGTCCCTAGAGTTCTTGAGCTCCCAACTGCTATCTGATACCAGAAGACCCACTTTAGTGAAGTCTTCCTAAGCGCCGACTCTATCTGCAGCTGGAACTTCTGAGAGGGGCCTTAAAGGCTGGGTTACAGGGCAAAATGTTGTGGGGGAGAATGGACTGCTTTACTATCTTGACCTCCTGGGCTACAGGTGTAGCCTTTGGAGTTGGCAGCTCTAGGACAGCATCTCTTTGGAGAGACACTCAGCTAAGGTGTGGTCAAAATCAAGCTCTACCCACACAAGGCCCACAGGCACTGTAACAGAGGTGCTTTAGGCTCAGTTTTAGTTTTCACCTTAACCCCAACAGACTAGTTTCTATTACCCCCATTAGATTTCTTTTCAATCTCATCAGTGAGGTGAAAGAAAAAGAGACCTTCCTATAAAGTGGTAATCTGTGTTTGAGGGGGACATGTCTAGTGAAGGTCCTGGCACCACACTATTTCAAAATATTTAACATGAATTAACTGCTTCTCTGCATCTACAAACAAGTCATTATAAATATTCTATAAACATCTGGCTCCTCCATTGCAACCTCCTGTTGTGTACTTCCTCCCAGCATCCTTCAAAGGAACCTGAGCAACAGGGCCAAGGGAAAGAATCAATGAGGTCCGTGTAGAAGACTTGCTCTGTGAGGGAAGCACACAGATGCATTCATGGATACAAAACTGAGGGCACAGTCCTTCCAAGGGAAGACTGCCCTCTTCCCTCTCCTCAGCAAGCACTTTAATCATGAGAAAGGCAAACAGAAGGGAAGACCTAGTGGTGGCTTGTCACTGTCACCCACTGGGCCATAAAACAACAGAGAAACAGCAGTCAGAACTGAGAGAAGATGCTCAGCTTACTCTTACACTTACACTTTAATTGACACTGACACAATTCAGGATTATGAGGTATGACCCATGATATTAAGCAAAGCTCTGGAAGCCCACCATCCAAAGAACAGACGGCACACAGGTCATAAGCAGAGCTATACCAACAACCCACCACGCACTCAACACCACACCATAGGGACCCAATTACTCTCCTGTCTATACTGTCCAAATGCTACCTGAATATGGAGGATTCAAGCACACCTTCCTCACACCCTGCCCCAAATCCTAAAATGTTGTTTCTTTCAGATCCTAACACAAAGATCCTAGCTAACTTTCTCTGCAGAAACTATCACACCTCAAGACAAGGGCATGATGATTCAACTAAAAATGTACACGTAGAAACACACATGTAGGACAGAGGCACCAGAGAAGAGAAGCAGTCAGCAGCTTGGGAGGTATAGCCTTGAGGAGACCTCACTACCTCTCTGAGTTGTAGAGTGGAAAATAGAATAAACAAAAGATAAAATTAAATCCCACGGGAAAGGTAAAATCCCAGATTAAAAAAAAAACCCCACTATTTACTAAGTTCTCCTGAAAAGTGCTACAGGCATCCAGGAGGTTGTCCAAACACCTAACCACACCTTCCCTTTGCCTCTGAACCAGCAGCCCCACCTCTCCTAATTCTCTCCACCCTGAGAGGCCAGACACTGTGAAACAGTGCTTCAGTCCAATTCCAGCTTTTACTTCAACCCCACTGACAAACCATTTCTATTACCTCCATTGTATTTCCTTTCAATCTCTGAAAGTGAAGCATCAGGCTACTTTGTGAAGCTATCTCAACCAGGCCATTTTATGCAGAAGAGACCTGCAGTCGCTGCTTCCAAAACTCTGTATGACAAGCTGAATGCCAGTCTATGATATACACCTTTCTTGGGAAGGAAGTGTTCCCATGCTGCCTGCTCTGGTCTAGATGTGCAACAACTGACTTCAAATGAGCACTGGATGAATACACTGGGCTGCTGGAAAAGCCTGCAGAGTCTGTCCAAGCCCTCACTCCCTCTGGATGGCCAGGCACAAGCTTGGGGTTTAACACTCACTGTAAATGCCCCAGACAAGATAGTACCTTCTGGCTTGAGGGCTCCAAAGTATAGTCAGCTTATCAGAGACATAGCTGAATAAATTAAATTATGCAAGCAAAGTCAAAAGTTGTTCTTCACACACCAACACCTCTAAGTGGAACACTTGGGATCCCACAGATCTCATCAACCTACTGGGTACTCCCATATTTAAGATTTCTAATCAAAGCCTGGGTACAACAGAACCACACAGGGAGGCAAATACATCTTCCAGGCAAAGCCAGAGACCACTGACAGGTGAAAATACAACTTGGAGCTCTTAGGCCTTTTCCTCCTGATAACTAGAAAATTAGATAAATAAAATAGACACTCCAAATAATTAAAGAGAATTTCAATAACCATGGCTGTTATCCCTAGGCCATTTGGAAAAAGAAAAGTATAATAAAATCATAAATCTGCTCTAAAATTAAGAAGGTTTTTTGGTTTGTTTGTTTTTTAAATCCAAGTTTAATCACATTAAGCGACAAGGCGTATGGAGAGGAGTCTAACACTTCCTCTGCCCTTTTTTTCTGAAAAGGAAAGAATCCCGAGACCATCAGAACAGAGTGGCTGAGACTGGAAGGAGATGTAGGGCAGGCCTTTCCAAGCTCTGCAAAGCATCTCTGGAGCATGCTGAGACACATGCACTTCATCAAATTAACCAACTACATGAAAGGAAAACACTGAGGGCAAGGCTGAAAAGTGACCAAGGACTAGACTCCTGGGAACTGCTCTGTCAATCAGCATGACCACACTTGTTTCAGGAGATTACAGACAGAGGAAATGTTAGAGGAAAACCTTAACACTACACACTCAGTCAGCCAGGCACTTTCTTGGTCTTTCTTCAAGGCTGATCCTTCTGAGACTGTGGTGTCAGCCCTTTGTCTGGCTGATTTGCAGAGACAGCAGTTTCTGACATGGAATTTATCTGTTTAAGCAACTTGCTAAGGAACAAGTAAAGACCATAGCATCCTTTCCTTGCTACCCTGTGAAGCAAATCCCTCCTTACTGGGTACCACCACGGGACCTTTTAAGAAACTTATATACACATAACCACAAAAATCCAAGCCAGACACAGGCTAGATGGCCAGGCACCTATATGCTAATCTCAAGCCTTCCAGAACTGCCTAGACAAGGCAGTAAACCAAGTGTCAAGTTTCTCTCAGATATTCACAAACAACAGAGGCTGCATTCGCCCTAACAAGGCACAGTATTATTTAACTTAACTCTAGGCTGCAGGCAAGGGGGGGAAAAACACAAACCCTGATAAAGCCTTGAGTGATTGGGTAGGCTCAATTTTCAAGATAAGCTATGAGCTCCCAAGGCCAGCCGTTCCTCACAAGTGAGTACAGAGGTACAAACCTCAATGTGGCCACAGGAAACATGGGTGGCAATGTCGATCAAGCATTTTAAACAATTTTTGGGCACTAGGCTGTACTGCAGAAAACCGGGGAGACAGAATGAAGAAAGCAACACAACGACAGCAGGCACCTCCTGAATGACTGGAGGCCCCAGCTTCTCCAACAGGTAAATGGCCATCATGCTGGGCCTCAGCTGATTTATTAAGTCAAAGTCTGAAAACTACCTAACACAGTTGGGTATTTCTAGATAATTTTCTCTTAAGCAATGTGCTGGTGCCAGACATGGTGGTACACACCTGTAATCTCAATGCTTGGAGTGGAAGAGATAGGAGAATCTCTGTGAGTTCAAGGCCAGCCTGGTCTACAAAGTGAATCCAGGACAGCCAAAGCTAGA